>NC_143524.1:5354194-5967268 GCF_031878675.1 Megascapheus bottae | reverse complement strand
CCAGGCCGGGCTGCACACCCCGGGGGCCGGGCCGCACACACACCCGGGCCGGGCTGCACACACACCCGGGCCGGGCTGTACACCCCGGGGGCCGGGCCGCGCACACACACCCAGGCCAGGCCGCACACCCCGGGGGCCGGGCCGCACACACACCCAGGCCCGGGCCGCACCGTCTAGACCCCGGGCCGGGCCGCACCCCCCGCACCCAGCTGCTGCACACCACGCGGGGCAGAAGAGGCGGGCGCCGGGATGCGCGGCAGAGGACAGGCGCTCCCCCCCCACCCCTCTCCGGGATTTATCACCCAGCCAGTTTATTACGCCGCCGCCCGGTGAAGCCCGAGGGCGCCCGCTATGCTGTGAGGGCCGGGTGGAGAGGCTTCTGTTACTGGACTGGGCGGCAGTAATTACCCTGGGGAGACACTGCTCTCCCCAGCGCCCTGGCTGCGGCCCAGGCGAGGGAGGGGGGCGGGGAGTCTGGACCGGGGGGCGGGGCCTCCGTCGGGCCCGCCCCGTCACGTGACCCGAGCTCCGCCCATCGCTCCCCACACACCCACACTGTTCAATGCCCTCTCTCTGCCTGGTTTCCCCAGAGAAGGCAGGGCTGCCACCCCCCGGGCACCGCCCCCATTAGACCCTCGGACAGCCCCAGAAGGGGCTCCAGAGGAGGGGCGCGGCCCGGGGATGCTGTGCCTCGGCGGTTCTGGACTCCCTAGGAAGTCGCTAGCCAGTGGGATTGCACATTGCATTTCTGGGAGTACTACACACCTAGAGCCCAAAGCAAGAGTGTTTCCTGGCCAGACATAAGATGCCAGAAGCCAGGGTTGGCACCTTCTGCCCACACCCAAAATAGTCACCTCCATGATTCCCACACAGAGAAAATCACTGGACCAGTAAAACACTCCACACGAGCAAAAAATCTTTCACAGTCCACACTCACCCTCATTCTAGAAATAATAATAAGAAAAGGTCAACCAACCATTAACAATAGCTAGCAAACCCAGACTCAACATAATCACACTTCCCCTCTAGAACGACCCATGCAGGCAGACCCTCTATCTACTCGTGTCCCTGCAATCTCAAAAGCCATGACAAAAAGCCTTCTGGGAGATCTAAAATTGTGGGAGGATAAAGCTCCTGCACAATCCAGAAAAGACCATCCTAGATGTCCTTCTGTGAGGACCTCCACAGGCTGGAAGGTGTGCACTGGTCCAGATCCCAAGCTCAGCCCTCCCTTGATCTAGAATCCTGGAACTTGTCTCCACCACTCTTAAACCCATGCTTGGCCACGAACCATGCAATCTGAACTCTACCAAGTAAACACACCCATATCCAGAATCAAAATATAAGCTGGCTCTCTTATAAGCTCAAGAGATAAATCTGGAAGCCCTGGAAGCTAATGACTCAGAGGTGAGCTGGGAAGGACCCTTCCTTTCCAGGCTCCTAAGAGCACCAGAAATGAAGTCAGGGGGCTGAGAGCTCCTCAAGGACCCTGAAACCAGAAATGGACCAGGAGGGTGGCATTTCCTCAATCCATTTTTAGGATCCAAATGTGCAGGCCTTGCCATGCCCCCAGAGAGCCATCAGGTGCAGGAGTGTCACTGGTGTCTGGCAGGTGGGCAGGGATTTTATGTAACAGGGATTGGGGGATGGGTGGGAAAGGGGGAGGAGGTGAAGAGAATGCAAGAAGAAACTCAGTGAGACTCCAAGAAGGGAAATGGAGAAGTAGGTGCCCTCACACCATGCAGGAAGAAACCTGGCCTGGCCTTCAACCCAGCATGGAGTCCCAAGATAAGTCAATTCTCACCTCCCCAGGTACTCAAGGTGAGCAGAGGAGTGGTTCAAAATAACACATGGCCTCCTCCCTTCTCTTCCATCTTTCTTGAATCTTTTCTGCCCTCCTCTCAGTCACCTCACCTTCTAGACCACACCATCTCCCTCCAACTACATCCATGGTTGTTCTACATCCTCTAGCTCCTCCTGTAGTTTCTTCATGGCCCTGAGCAGCAGGAGAGTGGCCTCTCCCAGCAAGAGAGTAGCTATCTCTGAGGCAACCCCAATGCCAGCATCCCATAGTCTCCTCTATCCCCACCCAAGCTCTTTCTGCCATAACAAAAACCTGGAAGATCTAGAGTTACGAGAGGAAAAAACATCCTTGGTCCCTGCCCGTTCCCTCTGCCCATTTCCTGCTCTTTGTCTGAATCTTGGACACGCCAGCTCCTGGGCCCTCCTTCCAACCTGCTCATCATTCCTAGACCAGTACCTCTCTCCTACGTTTTCCTCTTTCACTTCCTCGCCTCTTGCCCCATCAAATGCCCCTTCCAGTACACCTGACTCCCCTTTCCTATCTCACTCCTTCATGTCTCACTTTGTTGCCCAGAAAGATCATGGCCTCTCTGGGTACCTTTGCCAGCAACACTGGGCCTCAGGGGAACCAAACAAGGACAATAAGGGAAGAGAGGTAAAGAGGAACAGAGAGATCCTGAGAGAGAAAGGGAGTTCAGATTAGGAGCAAGGTGTGAGGTATGCAGAGGAAGAGAAATTAGGGGGAGTCCAGCTGAGACAGATTAAATGAGGGAGACTATGTTGAGGAAGAGAAAAGAAAGGGATAAGGAAGCTGTCCAAAGGGAGGCTGCAGGGGAAGTGGATGAAACGAAAGGAGAGGCAAGACAAGGGAGATGAAGATGGAGCAAGAGAACGGGGAGGAAAACTAGAAAGGGGGCAAAAGGACAGGAACAAATAGTGGGAAGCCGGGAAGAAGATATGGAAAACAACAGCAGGAAGGCAGGGACAGTGCCACGGCAGAGGCAGCAAGGGACATGGGTGCAAGGAAAAGAGATAAAGGACACAGATGAAAGGCCATGGACGGACGGACGGGAGAAGTGGTGAGGACTCAGGGATAGGAAGAGGCACAGGTTCAGACACCGGGGCCACCCTGGTACAGAGTGAATGCTGATGAAAGCTCACTGACAAGAGGCGACGAGAACCTGGAGGGGTCAGAGGGCACCCAGGTGGAGCGTGAGGCTGGACAGCAGACACAAGAGATGGAAGGACAAGAATGGGATGAGCTGGAGGCACAGAAAGGAGGTGATGGAGGACTGAGGGGAGGAAGGTGCTGAGGGGTGCCATGCAGGAGGTGAGAGGGACAAAGATGGAGCTGGTGGGAATACCCTGTAAAAGACAAGGTACAGAGACTGGGGTAAGGTGAAGAACAGAGAAGGAAACCGAGGGAGAGATGAGACAGGAGATGATGAGGTCTCTGGGAGGTGACAGAAGCTCTCAGATGGAATGTGAAGGGGAGGAGAGACAGAGGAAAAGGGATGGAGGCTGGCATGGGGTGAAACAATGTGAAGAGGGGCAGGTGTGCAGGAAATGGGGGAAACACAGAATGCACGTTCACGGGGGCACCTGATGGGAAGCCATGGCCGCCTGGACGACAGAGCACAGAGGTGGGAGGTGACAGGCCCAGAGATGGTCCACCAAGAGGCCCAGGGGCTCCGAGTGGATGGAGTGAGGGGCCTGGGCTGGGAGGGAGGCAGGATGGCCGCAGGAAGCCAGGGGGCTTCTCTGGGGAGGAGGGGAAGGCCTGGAGCTGGAGGGGAAGTGAGTGGACAGTGACAGGGCTGAGGAGAGACTCAGGCCTGAGGTAGCAGGGAGGAGGGGAAGCAGACAGGCCCGACCACAGTGAGGAGGAGGAGCGGAGGGGTGATCAGAGGGCAAGCGGTGGGAGTGAGGGGTCTGGGGAGGGCGATGGAAGCCCGCTGGAGGGGCAGAGGTGACAGCGACGAGGAGAGGGGCAGAGGTGACAGATGGGGGGGAAGGGGGACAAGGCCGAGGTCGAGGCGGAGGCCAGGCAGATGGAGAGGGAGCCGGGAGGAGGGGAGGGAGGTGATGGGGAAGGGGAAGGGAGAGAGGGTGGGAGGACAGACGGGAGGCGGGGAGGTGGCGCCGGGGCCGGGATCGGGGGCCGGGTCCGGGATCGGGATCCGGGGGCCGGGATCGGGGATCGGGGGCCGGGGCCGGGATCCGGGGCCGGGGCGCCCCGGAGGCTCGGGGGCAGGCGGACGAGGAGGCGAGGCGGGGCCGGCGGGTGCGGCCCGGGGCCACTTACCGTGCCCGCCGCGGGTGAGGAAGGGCATGCGGTTGATGGCGATGGGCACGGTGCCGTGCTTGCTGTGGAAGTGGTGGACGTGGTGGGTGGTGCTGAGGCTGGACGAGACCCGGGCCGCGTCGGCCGCCGCCAGCAGCAGCAGCAGCAGCAGCGGCAGCGGCGGCGGCGGCGGGAGCGGCGGGAGCGGCGGGAGCGGCGGGAGCGGCGGCAGGCGGAGCGGCGGGAGCGGCAGCGGCGGCGGCGGCCGGGGCCCGGCCAGCGCGGGGGGCCGGCGCGGGGTCCCCCGCGGCCCGCTCCCCCCGGGGGGCATCTCGGCCGGGGGGCGGCCGCCTCACAGCCCCATGGCCGGGGGCGGGGACGCGCGGCCCCGCGGGGCCCCCCTCCGGCTCCGGGCTCCGGGAGGGGGCTGGGGGGAAGAGGAGGAGGAAGGCCGGGGAGCCCCAGCCCCGGGCCCGAGCCAGCGAAATCAACGGGATCGCGCCGGAGAATCCGGGGTCCGCGGGGCGGCGGCGCCGGGGTCCATGGCGGGAGGCCCGCGTCCCCCGCGGGGCCGGCGGGGCCGTCAGCGCCCCGGGGGAGGGGGCATGGCGCGGGGCGGGGGCGGCGGGGGAATCCTGCGGAAGAGCCGAGCGCGGCGGGGGAGGGGAGCGGCCGCGGCCCGGATCCCCGACACGCGAGGGCCGCCGAGGCTACCGCCGCGCCGCCGCCGCCGCCGCCGCCCGACCCGGGCCGGGGAGGAGGGAGCGGCCGGGGGAGGGGGGCGGGAGCGGGGCGGGGGGGAAGGGAAGCAAATCCGGGTGAGGAGGGGTGGGGGTGCGGGGAGAGGAGCGGAGAGGGGCGCGGAGGAAAGGCGCAAGCCTGCGAGATTCCGGCGGAGAGATGGAGGCAGCGGAGTGTTGCTGCAGAGGCAGAGCAGGGCTGGGAGGGAGGGAGGGAGGGAGGGAGGGGGAGGGGGAGCGCGCAGGGAGGGGAGCGCGCAGGGCCGGCAGCTCCCGGTCTGCGGGCCGCGCCGGGCAGCTCCGCGGCGCGCACCTGGCCCGCCCCGCCTCGCCCCTGCGCGCGCGCCTCCCCCGGCCGGGAGCGCGCTCTCCACCCGCACCCCCACGCCACCCCGCCCCGGAGCAGGGGCCCTGCTGAATAATTGAGCAGGACCGAGGCTGGAGCGGCGGCTGCTCTCCGCCCCTCCTCCTCCCCCACCGGCCGGCCCGGGAGGGCGCGGCGGCGGCCGCCTCCCCACGCGCCCCGGGATCGCACGTGCCCGCCCGGCCGGGGACACCCGCGCGTCCGCACACCGATCCACCGCCAGCCGCGCGTCCACCTGAGCACGCGGACCTCCAGTGGCCGGCCATCCACGCCCAGGGAACAATGGAGCCAGAACCCCAGAGACGCTCAGAAGGAAGACACCTGTGACAGCCTCCGTGTCCCCTGACTGCCCACCCCTGCCCAGGCTCCCCAGGACCCTGCCTCGACCCCACCCCACCCCCACGGAGGGCGAAATCCTTCCCGAGATTTGAATGCCCAGCAGAGGAAACCGCTTCCCTCGGCTGCTCCCCTGCCCTGTGATGGGCATCTCAGAACTGTAGAGGCCTCGGAGAAGCATCTGTCCTGGCTCCAGAGAGGAGTGTGGGTAGATTCCTCCCCAGCCCCTGGATGCCACAGCTGCACCCTCCTCTACCTGCCCTGACCGGGAGAGGTGGAGGGAAGAAGAGATGGGACCCAGGCTGCAGCACCTTGGAGGCCCCTGGGAAGCTGAAGAAATGCGATGGCAGAGTGAGGGCAGGTGGGGAGAAAGGGCAAAAAGAAGGGGCAATGAAGTGAGCAGGGGAGAGGCTGGGAGAGAGGAGGAGAGGCGAGGCGGGAGAGCTGGCTCCTGCTTATTGATTCTAAATTCCATTTTGGAGCAATATCATCACAGTGAGCCTTGCACGCTGGCCCAGCCCCTGCATGCAGTCTGGACCCAAGACAGATTCCCCCATTGCTGCGGCCCTGCCTCAACCCTTGCTAGATGCCCAACACAGTCCCCAACCCTTCAAACGTGGCGAGACATCCCTAAAGGCATCCAAGAGGTGCACGGCCCCAAGAGAGTAGATAGGCAGCAGGCTGGGGCTACTTGCCCTCTCATCCCATTCTTGTGCCTGGGGCTCTGGAATGGACTGGCACAGCTCTAGGCAGGCAGAAAACCTATGGCCTCAGAGGGAAAGAGGGAGGAGCCGGTGGCGAGAGGAGAGGAAGGAAAACCGCCTAGAGGCCAATCAATATCAGTGAGTGGGAGCTGGAGGGGGTGATGCTAGGGAGGCGGGGAGGCATAGAGGGTAAAAAAGAGGAGAGACACAGAGGTGTGCAAGAGATCAATAGAGGCTGCAGAGAGGAGCAAAGACAGGGAGGGAAACAATGAGGACCTGCCCCCCCCCCTCCCCGGGAGAGGCAGGAGGCATGGCACAGGCCCAGGGGCTGCAAGGAAGTGTCCCTCAGCTCACACCCCTCATTGCATATTCGCCTTTCTGTTCTCTCCATTTTCCTCTCCCATCACACAGATCACAGATCAATTCCCTCCCTCTGGTCTTTTCTCTCCTTGTCCCTTTATGCCCAGGGGTAGGGCCCATGTCATAGATGGAGAAACTGAGGCAGTCGAGTGTCACTTCCACCTTGTCCCCCACCCCTACAGACAGCTCCACACTCCCCCAGGGGATGGGCTCTGCCCTTCCACCTTGACCACACTCCTCCTCCCTCTCTCCAGACCCCCTCCCCACTGGCTCACTGAAGGTCCCTCTTCACTGGGCCCTGGAAGACCAGAGGTAGACAGGTGCTGAAAAGCCAGAGAGAAGTACCCCAGGAGAAAAGGAGGTGAGGCCTAAAAAGCCCAGGCAGACCCGCCCTCTCCCTCCAGCCCACAAATGTCTTGCCAGGCTGGGGGCTGAGAGATGGTGAGGTACCCTGGGGCCACGCCCCGTGTGGCTCACAGGTTGCACCCACCTTGTCCTTAGCCATCACTTTGCTCAAGTCAGAAACACCAGTCACGCAGATGGGCATTTTGGAAGGGTAATGCTTCCCAAGATGGGCCCAGGCCAGCCCCAGGTCTCCTGCCTCCCACCAACCTGGAACCCAGCGCAGACGTTCATCCCACACGGCCCCACAGTGGCACAGCTCCCGTCCCATCCATCTCTAGTGCCCTTTTCCAGAAGATTCCACGAAGTGGAAGTGAAGCACTAGAGAGGGGTAGCAGTGCCCCTTGATCCAGATTCTCTCCACCTGGGCAAGAAATGCCCACCATAAGCCCCATTGGAGCCATACTAGAAGCTCAATAAGGACAGGGGCGTGGTGGTGGGGGCGTGGTTTCTAGTAGAGCTCTACCACCAACAGCCTGGCACGGGGGGCCTCGGGTAGATGAGAAGAGTGCTCCCTACCTCACCCCACCTCACTCAGAGCCACACCAGTGTTAACACCGGTACTAATATTAAGTAATATGATTACCATGGTCTCCAGATCTGTGCCAGGCTGAGCACCCAGCGAGGGCTCAGAGCCCTGAGCTGACTGGGAGGTGTAGTGAGACTGAGGGCAGCAGGGAACCTGGGAAAATCCCAGGAGTGGGGGCAAAGTAGCGGGACAGCAAGACTCAGAGAACACCAGGAGAGCACTGAGCATGATGGGTTGGACATTTTCAGAGGAGAACCAACCGGTGCCCAACCAAGAGCCCCAACCTGAGGGACCAGCACGTTTCTGCCTGGAGATGAAGGGCTGGAGATGTGGTGCAGATCCATGCTCTTAGCCAGACCTGCCATTAACTATTAACCTGCTATTAACTCCAGAAACCCGCTGTTCCCAAAGTAGAAACGCTTCCTCCTCAAGGGTGTAAGAGAGAAAGTGTGTGTGCACGTGTGTGCGTGTGTGCGTGCGTGCATTTTCTACTCATTTCTCTGCAGGACCTAAAAAGGCTGCTTCTCCATCAGAGGAAGACCCCAAAACCTTCCCCCAAAGTCAAGCCCCCTGCCCTCCCTCTGCCAGGCTCTAGCTAGCTGCTGGCCACCAATCTCTAGGGACTAGAAAGTGCTGCTCAAGCTGCCTCACTGGGCAGAGGCGGCAAATAAGCAAGTTGGCAGAGAGAAGAATCAAGCGAGGACACTGGGGAATGTCCTTGTGCCTCAACGGGACAACCTGCAGCTGGGATTCTTGGGGGAGATGGGTGGGCCCCATCCAGGACCATCAGCTCAGAATGAGAAGAGATCACCTATCAATAGCTAGCCCCAGAGACTCGCCACCGCCTGGGAGACTCCAGGAAAGGACAAGGGACAACAGCTAGCAGCTTCCTTGAACTCCACAGCATTGAATAAGAAGGAAGCAAGCGGCATAGGACTCTGAAGCGCTTCCGCCTTCCTCGCTGGCTGTCCCTGGGGGTTGATGAATGTGTGTGGGGGGGTCCCTTCCCCCACACTCACGGTCATTGCAGACAGGGCCTCCGTAAGAAGTCATAGTGCAGTCGCAGGTGAAGCCGTCCCACTGCTGCAGGCAGACGCCCTGGTTGGCACAGGATTCTTCGGTGCAGGTGGTGCTGGGGCCTTCAGAGGGTAGGGAGGAAGGAAGACCCCCAGCTCAGCCAAACCCCTCCCTCCTCAGAGGGCATAGAAGCTCCAGGTACCCGGCTGGACCCAAAGGTTGTTCTCACCCCGCCAGGCCATAAGAGCCAAATGTTGACCAGAGGGATGGGGAGAGAATGGGAGGCTAGAAGACTGCTAGGCTGGGCTTCGGGGCTGTGATCAGGGGCTGAGGTAGGACGGCAATGTGGTTCCATACTTGTCTGAACCTCTGCCACAAAGCTTTGGATTCAGGGTCCAGCAAGGCCCAAAGAGGAAGCTTCTGGCCACCGTGGCTGCCTGCCCCGGTCAGCACGGACAGCTGGGCCCTCCGCAGCCCTCAGGGTCACCTCTCCAAATCCAGTACTCACCGTCACAGCCCCTCTCCACCTGCCCGATGCGGTGCAGGGCGTCAGAAATGAGATCTGGGAGTCGCCCATTGAGGTCCACAGAGGCCAGACAGCCCTGAAAGCCATCCCGGGAGGCCACCAACTTGGGCAGGTTGCTGAACATATTCTTGCTCAGGCCACCAATGTACAACTCCCCTGCAAAGGGACGGGTATCAGCTCTCTGCTGGATGTCTGGGGCCCTGCCCCCCCACCTCCTGCCTCCTAGGACTGTAGCCGTATATTCAGATCCTCCCAGCCCCCTGGGAGCTGGGAGCTTCATGTTTCTAACAGGAATGCAGAGACCTGCAGATATACACACACACACACACACACACACACACACACACACACACACACACACACACACACACACACACACCTTCCTCCTTCCTTTGCCACTAAGCCATCTGTCTGCTCCCCTCCCAGAGCAGCCCAGATGTCTGGGGGGGTTGGGGGACAGCTGGAGGAACCCGCTCCCCGCTTGCTCCCACACACTGGATTCCAGTTCCGGCCTGTAATCAGGGCCTTTCATAGATGTGCAGCCCCATCCCCTCCACCTCCGTTCCCTTCTTCCCCAAGAAGTCTGCTTCCCCTGAACTCCTTCAGGCCTCTCCCAACTCTAAGCCCCCCCTGCCCACCCCCTCCAGTGACTAGGGCTCTGGGGAGAAGTCCTTCTTGGGGACATCTGGTTCCTCATGTGGACCTGAACTCTGGAAGCCTTGCAAAAGGTAAAGCAAGCTTTGGGTGACACTGGCTAACCTCCTGGCCAGTCCAGGGGCTAAAGCCATCCAGCTCCTCACAACCCCTGGGTTTTCTGCCTGTTCCATTCTCTGTGACATATCGCCCTCTCCTGGAAGCAAGGAGAAGCTGCAACACTACAGCTGGAGATGGTGCTCAGATCTGACAGAATTCACTGGTCTCTGATGAGCCTCCCCAAGAGGAGAGTCTCATGGGACCATGTAGAGTACATTTTGGGGGTCACAGACAAAGAGGCAGCTCCCACTGATGGGGCTAGGCTTAGAAGCAGCATAGGCTTTATCTCTCCTCTGCCTGTTCTCGCTCAGTCAACCCTCTACCAACCCATTCTGTCTCAATGACTACAGCAGAGGCCCTGGAGATGGAACCCAGAGCCTGCACAGCCAATGCCCAAGATATAGAACTTGGGGATCCCTGGTGCTGCTGCTCCCTTATTCTAGCCCAAAGCCATGCACAGACACACATACACACACACACACACACACACACACATACACACACGCACGGCACTGGCCAATGTTAAGCTCTCTGTCCTCTCTCCAGCCCTCCCTCAAGGCAGGCTTCTCAACTTTGGGGCCCATAAGGTCCTAAAAGACCCAGGCTGTCTATTCCGAGCTCCACAAGCAGGCCACCCAACACTGATGTGACACATCCTGTCACTGGAAAGCGGTGGGTTCAAGTGGGGAATGTCAGCTGGTCAGAGTGGTGGGTGGGAGAAGGAGCCCTGAAGGAGGGAGAGACTGGTGGCCTTGCTGGGGTGAAGGGACCTAGGCTTAGGGCCAGCCTTCTCCAGAGGCCCTAGCCCCACCTTTGAGATCGAGGTTTCGGGCACCGTTGGAGTGCTGCGTGACAGTGCGGGAGTCGATCTTGAGCGTGTGCACATTGCCCGGGTCCCTGGACACCACCACGTTGTGCCACTGGTTGTCATTGACTGGTTTGTCAGAGTTCCCCTTCATCAAAGACGGGCCATTCCCCAGGTCAAACACGTAGTGGATGTACCTGCCCCGCAAGAGGGAGGAGACACCAGGTCAGGGTGGGGTGGGGCTGGGGAGGGTGGGAGGGGCCTAGGAAGAAAGGACAGGGGAAGAGAGCAAACCAGTGGCAAGAAGCTACGGTGTGAAGTACTGCCACAAGGGAAATAGTGAGGTGGTCAGCCATGGAAGAGCTGGCTCCAGGGACACTGCTGAGGAGTTGGGAGGGGAGGCTTTGTGGGGCAGGAGGGTCCCCGCCCTACAGAAGTAGGGTGCGATCTGCTCTGAGGTGCAATCTTCCAAGGCAAGAGAAGGGCCAGGAAGTCTCTGCCATGGAGAACCCCGGGGGGACGAGGAGGTCTTTGGGGAGTCAGTAGCCTGGAAGTGGGGTGTTTTCCCATCTCAGCTGGGACTGATCATGGCTTGTAATCTGGGAGGGTGGACACCCCCAGTGGCTAGGGAAGCTGGGTCTGGGCCTGCACGGGGACGGGGACTCTTCCTGGACGGCCCACGGGGGCTAGCCCCTCACCCCTTGACCAGCTCGATGACTATGAAGTCATTGCCGTTGCCCGAATTGAACAAGAGGAGCCCGTCGGGGGCCGTGGTCTTGAACTGGAAGAAGAGGTGCATGGAGGCATAAGCTTGCAGCGTGGCGAGGGCCAGGTAGCTACTGCGGCTCTTGAACGTGACAGGGTCGGCCACAATGGCACGCAGGCCAAAGCGGGCGTTGAGCTCGCAGTAGGTGATGTCGCCGTCCTTGCACTGGTCCATGTAGGGCTGGCCGTTGAACACCAGCCCGCTCAGGTGCCCAATGAAGTTGGAGGGGACCACGGAGATAAACCGTCGTTCCGTCATGATGCCCGTCTCGATGTTGTGGAATTCCAGCCGCGTGTGGGCTCCCGCCATCTGTCCTGCTCGGGACAGGAGAGGAAGATGAAGGGATCACAGCCCATGCGCTCATTTCTGGGGCTGCACCTCAGTCCTCTGCGTGAGACCGGCCATTGGGAGACCTGAGAGCTCAGCAAGCACAGCTTCAGGTGGAGCTGTGGATGGGCCAGCCGAGGGCTGCTGGCATCTGTGTTGTGCTGTTGAGTGGGGAGGGGAGAGCCCAGAGAACAGGATGTACCCTCCCCGGGGGACAGGGGAGAAAATGGATCGTCATATACTTCCCCAGCACAGGGAGTGGGCCATGGTCCACCAAAGAAACACAAGGCTACCACGAGTCCATCCCGCAGGGCCCAGGCCACCTACCCTCCACAGTCACGTTGTCCACTGACAGCTGCAGGCTCCTGCCTCGCCGTACCACCCTCACTGTGTGCCACTCATTGTCATTGAGCTTGTGGCCCGCAAAAAGCGTCTCGGGGCCTTTACCTGCAGCACCAAGGGGGGAGTGAACACAGCGCCTGCGCACCTTCACGCAGCTCTGTGCGTGGTACAGGCATACACGTGTGCACACAACCTACTGCACGCATTTGTCTGTACCACAGGCATGAGCACACAAGCACACACACGCACGGTCCACCTCATACCCAGAGCGCCTTCAGGCGCTCTACCCATCACAAAACCAACTTGCCCAGGGTGGCTACTTTGTGTGGTTTTGAAGGAGCCCTGGAGTGTACTCTGAGGTAGGTCTTGTGCATACCCACACCTACAACCTAAGGATCTTCAACCTGTGATGCCAGCAGCCAAGTTCCCAGGCCCACTGTTTTGGTTTACAAAAAAAAAAAAAAAAAATGGGGGCCAGGAGTTTGGCCCAGGGGTAGAGTGCTTGCCTAGCATGCATGAAGACCAGGGTTCAATTCCTCAGTACCACATACATAGAAAAAAGCCAGAAATGGTGCTGTGGCTCAAGTGGTAGCACTCTAGCCTTGAGAAAGCCCAAGGACAGTGCTCATGCCCTGAGTTCAAGCCCCAAGATTGGCCAAAAAAAAAAAAAAAAAGAAAGAAATTATGCACAGCCATGCTCGGGCCTGTAATCCCCCTCAGGAAGCTGAAATCGAAGGATCACAGTTCAAAGCCAGCCTGGGCTGTAAAGGTCCTGAGACTCTTTATTTCCAATTAATCACAAAAGAAAAAAAAAAAGCTAGAAGTGGAGCTGTGGTCCAAGTGGTAGAGGGCCATCCTTGAGCAAAAAAAAGCTGAAGGACAATGCCCAGCTCTAAGCCCCAAGCCTGGCACACACACACACACACACACACACACACACACACACACACACACACAAAGTACACAGCCTGGCTGCACGCCCATGGCTGTGTGCATCCACAGCTTCATTCTCCACACACACAGGGCTCCTCCATCGGCACAGGACCCTATGTGACCTGGCTATCCTACATACTGGAACTGAAATCCCGAGCACGGCCAGAGGATGATGTTCTGTCTCTTGGGAGCTATGGCCCTTTCTTCCCCGCCCGAAGTCTAAAAGCAAGGATGTTTCTCTTTCAAATGTTGCTGGGCTTTGTAGACCAACCAGGCCATCCCTCGGCCAGGCCCATGTTGCTCTCTTTGCCTAGTACTGGGGGTGCAGCCTCTGGGAAGGGCACCTCCAGTGCCCACACACACATAACAGGGCCTCCTCTGCACCCAGGGTGCCTTCCAGGGCACACCTATGGGAACACTCTCCCTGGCCAAACACACAAGAAAGCCCAGCCTTGTCCCCAAGCACTATTCCTCTGACCTCCTGCTGCTAGCTCTCCCTGGCATCTCCCAAATAACTCTCA
Source organism: Megascapheus bottae (assembly GCF_031878675.1). Lineage (NCBI taxonomy): Eukaryota > Metazoa > Chordata > Mammalia > Rodentia > Geomyidae > Megascapheus > Megascapheus bottae. Next base: position 5,953,756 of record NC_143524.1, on the reverse strand, counting down.
TTTGGCATTTGCCCCGCCCGGCCACGGTGGAGGGCCTGCGAGCGGCTTCCTTCCCGCAGGCCTCACCTGCCCCCTTGTGGCCAATGCTGGAGCTACACTGCATATCTCCAGGTACTTGGCTAGTTCTTGACCACAGGCTGGCCAGGGGCCCAGCCAACTCCATCCCCCACCCCCCGCTTCTGCTGCTGACCAGGTATTCTGGCCTTGGTATTCCCTTTACCAGAACCTAGTGAGCATTCTGTCCATGGCCACTCCACCAGCTCTAACCCTGCTTCCTTTGATCCATTTGTCCCCTACTCCCCCCACCTCTCCCCACCCCCCACTGGCTTGGCCAGCCAGTGATGAAGACTTCTTCCCCTCCCTCCCTAGGTCCCAGCGTCCAGCACCCTGACCCTCGGGCCTGCAGAAGAAGAGGGAAGCCACTTACTGGGTGCGCAGCCGATGCGCAGGCAGTCTGGGGGGCCGTGGGGCGGGCGGAGGGGGGGGGAGACAAAAAGGCAGAACAAGTTTTTTTTTTTTACATCCTTCACCGGGAGGGGTATCTGCGGGCGGGGGTTCCCCCAGGGCCACTTTCCGGGGACCACGCGTGCCCAGGTGCCCTCTCCCCTTCCTCGGCTGGACCTTGTCCCTCCTGCCAACAGGGCGCCAACCCTCCCCAGAGCCGGGAGGCAGGGCAGCGGGGTGGTGGGAAGGGGGCTCTCACCCCCCCCTTCTGGAGGGGCCCAGGCCTGTGTCTGAGGGAGATGGCACCTTGGGATCCCAGTCGTACAGGGGACCATGGGGGGCTGAGGGCTTGGCCAACCCCTTATCTCCCTCATGCCTGGGAGGGAGATAGCTGGGGAGGGCCAGGGTCCCTGCACCCCCAGTTCTGGAACGACCCCCTGCTCAGAGTCCAGGTGTGACACATCACTCCTTGAGCTCTGTGCTCAATGGAGGGGTCTGCCCCAGGGCCCCGTGCCCGAGGCCATATGCCTCTCAAAGCCCCAGGGGCTGGCACCGCTCCACTCCTGCAGGAACCTTCCTCTACCCCTCCCTATTGTGAGAGTCAGCGGAGTCCTAGGGACTTGGCTGGGGGGGGGGGCGGTGCTCCTTCCCTCTTCTCTTTTCCTAAGGATCGAGGACTTTCAGAGCGACAATGAGACCTCAGGATATGACGCCTCACAGGACACGAAGCGAATGAGAGGTCGGCAGAGCGTCCTTTCCATTGCTATCCTCCAGCTTCACGGCTGGATGGCCGGCAGTCCAGGCCTCAGGGCCTCTGGCCATCTTTCTGGCTGGAACATCACCCATCAGCCAGCACTCGCAGAGTCCTGGTGCTGAGAAGTCCAGGGCTCAGGCATTTGGCATGGCTAGATTGCTTCACAAGACCCGGACCCTGACTCAGCCAAGGATGCCGGCTGCCTGGAGAGGCAGTGGGGCTGTAGCCTCTTCCATCCCACACTAGTTCATGGCGCAGCCTTAGGAAAGCCTCTCTGAGGCTGCGGACAATAGAGGGGTACCCTTCAAGGAGAGGCTGGGCTCCAACCCTCAGCAACATCCTAACTTCTTGTGACTCTCTATGAACAGCCTGTGCCTGCATCCCCCAGGGCCCAGGGCACGCCTGGCACACCTGGGGCCTCTGAAGGTTCCTGGAGTGGAGGTGCATGATGCCCCTGTGGCTGTGGGGGTCTTGGGTCCCCTGGGCAGTACAGCTGAGCACCACACGCGTTGTCAACCACAGCAGAAAAGTGGAGGGAGGAGCCTGGACCCTAAGCCACAGCCTGGCACCAAGGGGAGATCAGAGGGGGACAAGACAGAGAAGAGGAAGGCCCAGGAGCCCAGGGAGGGAAAAGCTGGACAGAAGGGGGCATAGGGTGTCAGAATGAGGTGGGAGGGTGCCAGGCCCTGGAGTTAGGTCTTGGGGCTCTCTCTCTCTGAGCCAGCAGCCTTTCACCAATGAAGGGTCCAAAAAAGAAAAAAGCGGGGGGGGGGGGGGGCTGGAAGGGTACGCCAACCTCTGGGTAGGTGAGGAGCTTGGCTTTCCCTTCCCTGGGAAGCAGACACCAGGAACAGGGGCTCTGTCTGTCCAGAAAAGAGGGGAACACTCCAACCTAACCCCACAGCACCTTTCCCCTCAGACACCACCACGAAGACAGACACCCAGAGGGGCCAGGCCTCTCCCAGAGGAGATCCAGCTAGGGGAAGCAGACTTTACACACACGCACACACACACACACACACACACAGGACTGATGTGGTAACTAGCAACCTGTCAACTAGTGGCTTGTGCCTCAAGATCAGGAAATGGGCAAGGCATGCCAGAGGCCCAGCTGGACCCAGAGGCCAGGGACATGCGCATGCAACAGAGGGGGAGAGGATGTGTGTGGAAGGGCCGAAGCTCCTCCCACAGGACGCAGTGCAGGAGTACAGCTTGACTACCGGAGCCCAGCCGCCCACCCCACCCCGACCCCTCCCATGGCCACAGCGAGCCAAGGGCCCTCGAGTGTAAGGGGACTTAAATGGAAACAAGACTTAGACTTGCTCTAAAAGACAAACCTAGTTGGAACTTAGGAGCAAAGGGGACATTTTTGATGGGATGGAACGGCTGCCCCAGCAGTAAGCCAATGCCAACATCACCCCTTCTGAACCCAGGTGGAAGCACCTGTGGCAGGACCTGCCCAGTGGGGGGGGGGCGGAGGACGGTGGGACTTGCGCAGTGGGCTGGAAGACAGCCCTTGCAGGTAGGTCAGAAAAGCTCAGGAAAAGGAAGCAGGGGACTGATCAGGCTGGCATGGCCCCAGAGGCCAGACTCAAGGCAGAACTCAGGGACCCCGGCCACACTGGAACAGGGCAAAGCAGCCAAAGGATCCTGTCACTCCCCAGGGACAAAGGCCAGCCCCAGAGACTATGTAGCCTGGGTGGGGATGGATAGGTGTGACGGGGGGCACAATCCAGTTCCTCGTGGTCCTATCTGGAAGTTCCCTACCTCAGGAGGGTGGTACCAAAATGCCCCTCTAGCTAATCCTAACTCATGGCCCCTGGAAGCCTCTGCTCCCTCTTCAGGCCCAGTGCCAAGTGTCTTTCCTTGCAGGAGTGCCTGCCAAGTGATGTGGCCATTTCATGAGCCACTGATACTGTCCCTACCCGCCATGACAGAGATCAGACCTCCTCAGAGTCCCCAGAGAAAGTCCAGCCTGGGACGTGGGTACTGCTGCCAGGTCTCTGAGGCCCTGATGGGCCTGGGGGTGAGGGCGGCCTGCAGAATGGGGATCCGAATGGGTTCCTGAGGTGGGAGCTGGCAGAGGGGTGATGCTGTGCAGAAGCAGTTCCACACACCTGACTCTAAGCCTGGATTCTATACCAGCAAAGTTTGCTCTCAATGGCTCCTGTGTGTCCATGTGTATGTGTGTGAGTGTGAATGTGTGTGTGTGTGTGTGTGTGTGTGTGTGTGTGTGGCTAGAGAATATCTCCACTCCCATTCTTCTGTTTGAGTCTCAACAACACCCTGAAGATAAGCAGGGAGAGAATTCTTATCTTATTTTACAGAGATGAAAGCAAGATCAGAATGGGGAAATGACTTACCCAATAAGGAAAGAAGCCAGGTCTAGAACCCAGGTCTGCACTTCCCATCCCAGCAGGAGGCTGGACGGGTGGGCGGGGCCGTTTCACCTCCGTGGTGGCCACACCCCCTCTACCCTCTCATCGGGTGGTTCCAGCAGACTGATGTGCCTGCACCACATCACAGCTCTGCTGTGGGCTACACTAGTGATGGTATCTCAGCCTGGATGTCTCCATGGACGGGTTAGGATGAGCAGGAGGCCTGTTCTGTTGGCTGTCAGTCTAGGAAGCTCATTCTCGATACTAGGGAGTCTCCCAGAAGGACTGTCTTGCTCTTCAACTTCTCAGAAGGTGGTACAAACAGACAAGCAGGTCCATGGGAAAGAGAGGGTAGACCCCCACATTTAAAAGGTCCCAAGAACCCTGACTGCTGGACCCATGGACAGAGTTCAGAAACAACTGTCCAGCCCCTTTCCTGGCTGCAAAGATCAAGATTTCCTGATGGAAAATGCTGCCCCCTGTCTAGTCTAAAGAAACTTGAGTTTCTTCCCAGAGGACCTAGGATGGAACGAGTGAGTGAGAAGCACCTGTCTTTCCTGCCCATGGAAGGCTCCAGATTTCCCGGGCTAGGTCCCACCAAGCACAGAGCCAATGGTTTTGCCACAGAGACAGCAAGCACACACAGCCAGCAAAAAAAGGGATCTCACGCTGTGTACCGAGTCCTGTGTGGTCTGGGAAGCACGGGGCCACACTGTGTGGGTGCTGGGCTTCCTTTTAAGACAGGTGCCCCAGGGGCTGGGGGAGCATTGGTGAGAAGATGTTTTACATCCACGTGCCACCTGCCCTGAGGCCTGAGACTGTAGTGAGGGTGGGGCTGGAGACCCCTCTGGCCCACTGGATGCCTTGGTCACCTGCCCGCTCCCTCTCTTCAGCCCTGACCTCTCTGTAAGTCCTTGACGTAAGAGGACAAAGGCCAGGGAAGCAAAAGAGAAAGAGACACAATCTAGTTCTATTAACAAAGTAATGGGCCCCTGAAGGCCACAGCCTATCCTCTGGAGGGCCAGGTGAAAATGAGATTTTGGATAAATATTTAAAAGCTCCAAGACCTCTATTCTCTGGCTGGGGCGCGGGGGGAGGGACCTCAAGTCTGCTCAGGCTGGAGTTCTCTCGTCTCCTCCCTGCTCAAGTGGGTGGCTGGCAGGCTTCTTCATGGCAGGTGCTCAGGGCTGCCCATTCCCCGGCTTTGGAAGGCCAGGCCAAAGTGGACAGACGTGGCCCTTCCTCAGGCACAAGTGCGGAGACAGGGTACGTGGTCTGGTGGCAGCAGCCCAGTGCCCTCGCCCCATGACCCGCGTTTGAGACGGGCTCCTCCCTCCTCCCTCACCCCACTAGCTTGGGGGTATTGCACAAGTCCACGTGAGTCTTAGGATCTGTAAAACAGCCACAGCAGTGTCTGCCGGGTGATTTGCTGTCCTCACAGGTGGCTATGGGACAGGGCCATGGAAACGCGCGTGCTAGATGAGACGGTGTCTCCCCGTGGCCCAGTGGGCAGACAGCTCTCAACCGAGCACAGCAGTGGAGGATGGCTACATGCGGGGACCTGCTGCTCGTCACCCCTGCAAGCGTCGGCCAGCGCCGGCCAGCACTTCCCAAGTGAATGAATTCGTAGGTGGACCAGGAACAAGAATGAGGTGGGCGGCTGCGACCCCCTGGGCAGGGGCACGGCCATGCTCTGGTCTGGTCTGGGATGGAGCATGGCTCTCAGCTGCGAACCCCGGCCAAGCTCAGAGCGCACAGGGGCTCAGACCCAGGTTGTCACCTCCCATCTTCAAATCCTGCCGAGGACACCCCTTACTGGTGCCACCACCGGCTTCTCCAGACAGGGAGGGAGGGATGAGAGGCAGGCCGGGGGGCGGGGGAAGGCTGGGAAACCTGGGGCGGGGTGGTTACCGAGGTTGACCGTGAGCTTCATCTGCCCCCCGTCCAGCTCAAGGCGCAGGGTGTCGGCCGACTCCCTGGAGGTGGTGGCCATCATGAGTCCGTAGGCCCGCTGGGACATGAAGCGCAGGGACACGTCCTCGGCCTCCGTGTGCATGGCGTTGGGCAACATGATCTTCATGTACATGGAGCCATCGTAGCTCAGGACCGTGGCCTCTGCCCCGGGAAGGCAGACAAAGGCCAGTGGAGAGAGGAAGAAGAGCAGAGCATCGTGACAAGGGGGCAAGCCTCACCCTGAGGAGGCAGGGGCGCAGGGGTGGAGGGTAGAGGTCACGGGGGGGGGGGCGCAGGGAGGAGGCGTGGGGAGCACTGGGGTAAAGACATCTCACCTCTCTCACAGACCCGCCCTAGAAAGCCGGTCCCGATGCAGTCACAGACAAAGCGGTTCCAGCCTTCCCGGCAGATGCCCCCGTTGCGACATGGGCCCGAGGCGCACTGCTTCAGCGTCTCCCGGGAGCAGAAAGGGGTGACACCCACAGCCCCCTGGGCCTCAGCCAGGCCTCGGAGATCCCGGCTCCGTCCGTCTATGAACAGGTCTCGCACACAGCCCACATAGCCAGCCCGGAGAGCTGCTGTCCACACCTCTGGGGGCAGCGGCAGGTCCACTCGGCCCCCCTCAGGGAGGCCGCCCAGGTACAGCTCGCTCTCCAGATCCAAGATCTCGCTCTCCCCCGTGGCCAAGAACGGGGTGCTCCGGCTGTTCACCGAGATGGAGCCTGAGGACCGGGACAAAGTCTGCCTCAATGGAGGGATGCGGGGATGTCCCCACGCTGCCCAGGGAGCCCCCAGTCCCGCCAGCCCCACCACCCTGCACCCCGCATAGGCTCAGGAGGACGAGCCACATTCTGGCCTGGAGATCCAGCTTCACATGCCATGTTGCCCAAACTGCTTTCAGTTCCTCCAGTTCAGGAGCTCAGGTGACCCCCTCTAAAACATGCACACCCCAAAGACCAAGTCCTAGAAAGACCGGGTCATTCACCAGGTCACTCATGCTGGCAAGTCCCCCTTGGAGCAGGAGCCAGGTGGAGAAACTTGATGAGACAGAAAGTTGAATCCAAGTGTTTCTCTCAGCGACATTCACCAAGCCTAATGACTGTTTGCCAAGGACCTAATACTGCATATGTGTCACTAAAGTCTCCCAGAAACTCCAGATTGGTTCCCTATGATCCTATTTCGAAATGGCAGGGAAAGCTTAGTGACTTGGGGATGGAGGACAAAGGGCTGCCGAAGTGACACAGAAGGGGAGAAGCAAAGACCAAGACCTCAGAATCAGTAGCTCCACCCTTCCCCTCACTCCCCTGGCCCACAGCCCATTCTCTGGCGGGCAGACAAGTCAGGCAGGCAGATCAGTTCCTGGGAACTGTGAAGCAGGCTCACAGCCAGGAGAAAGGAGGCAAGACATGGAGCTCCCAATGCAAGAAAAGAGACTTGCCGTGGTTAAGTACAATTCATCTACAAAAGTCACGCTGAAATTTGGTTGTCACTGTAGTGGTGCTGAGCGGGGGCTTGAAGAGAAGATTGGACTACAGATTAATGCCTTTCTCATAGAGTGGGCTCTTTCTGCCATGTTTGATATAGTACAACAATTCATACCAACGTGCCAGGCTCTGGTGGCTCACATCTGTAATCTTAACTACTAGGTGGCTGTATCTCCAATTAACCACCAAAAAGCTAGATGTAGAACTGTGGTACCACCCTTGAGGGAAAAAAAAGCTAAGAAACAGTGCCCAAGCCCTGAGTTCAAGCTAGCCACAATTCACACACACACACACACACACACACACACACACACACACACACACACACAAGGATGCTGGCACCGCATCCTTGTCTTTGCCAGCTTCCAGAACTGTGAGGCTAATAAGCTTTTCTTAAGTAATATCTTAATTTCAAGTGTTCTTGTGACAGAAACAACAGCAACAAAGAAGACTAAGATAGGTGATTATCTTCTGAAAAAAGCTTTGGGATATGATGAACGCATCATCTATACAGTAGAAACTTCATTCTTTTTATAGTATTTATTCTATGTGTTTTATTTCCTCCTTTTTCAAGTTTGGAAGAATGTTTAGGAAAAAATGTACTGCCAGGCACAGGTAGCTCACACTTGTAATCCTAGCTGCTCAGGAAGTTGAAATCTGAAGATGGCAATTTGAAGCCAGCCCTGGCAAAAAAAAAAAAAATGGGGAGATTCTTATCTCCCATTAACCACCAAAAAGAAAGTGGAGATGGGGCTCAAGTGACAGAATGCCATCATGAGTGAAAAGGCCAAGGGACAGTGCTCAAGACCCAGTACAAGTGCATGCATAAGTGGAGACACACACACACACACACACACACACACACACACACCTTCCAATCTTAAGAAGGTTAAAGAGAGACAAGGAAAGTTTGTATCTACATTAGGTCTGGACATGAAAGAGTATATTAAAGAATAACATGGGGGAGGGGGTGGGCAGGAGTTTGGCCTAGTGGTAGAGTGCTTGCCTAGCATGCATGAAGACCCAGGTTCGATTCCTCAGTACCACATACATAGAAAAAAGCTAGAAATAGTGCTAGGGCTTGAGTGGTAGAACTCTAGCCTTGAGAAAAGTCCAAGGACAGTGCTCAGGCCCTGAGTTCAAGCCCCACAACTAGCGAAAAAGAAAAAAAAAGAATAACACAGGGGTGAGGCAAAATCCAGGAGCAGATCAAAAGCTCCTTAATGAGAGAAGAGTCTTTACTGCCCACACTTTTTTCGCCCCCAGTCCTGGGGCTTGAACTCAGGCCTGGGCACTGTCCACTCAAAACTGAGCCACGGATCTACTTTCAGTCTTCTGATAGTTACTTGGAGACGAGCATCATGGGCTTTCTCTCCTGGGCTGGCTTCACACTGCGATCCCCAGATCTTAGTCTCCTGAGTAACTAGGATTACAGACGTGAGCCACAAGCACATGGCTGGGCCCCCTTTTAATAACACAGCCCCAAGCCTCTTGCGTGCTGACAAGGTGTCATCTGCCCCATGGTCCTGACACTAAACCTACTCCTCAGGGCTGGGCCCATCCTCCTGACAGGCCTTCAAACATGGTCCATCCGCTCTCTCCTACTTCTTATTTATGTCCAGATTCCCCTGACACCTATTCTGTCCACTCACCAGGGGGCAGCCCAGGGGTCACACCACTCTACCAGACTCTCCACAGATTAACAGAGCGTTAGGGAGGAGGGAAGGGAAGGGGAGAGGAAGGGAGGAGGAAGGGGATGGGATTTGTAATGGAAAATTAAGAAGAGGATGTCCAAGTGAGCATGGGCTTCTGCTTCAAAGGCGACTCTAAGATATGAAACAGGGACGATCGACAGGTAAAGAGGAAGCATACAGAAGACAATGGAATATTACTTAGACTTAAACAAAAAAGGAATTTCTGACTTATGCCACAATGTGCATAAACCCCGAAGGCACTGAGCTCAGGGACAGAGCAAGGCACAAAAGGGTACACACCTGTAATCCCAGCACTCGGAGAGGTAAGGGAACAGAATCTTGAACTGGCCAGCTGGGACTACCTACAGAGGTCTTTCTTAACAAGGGGGAGAGAGCCAGGCGCGGTGGCTCACGCCTGTAATCTAACTACTCAGGAGGCTGAGATCTGAGATCGCACTTCAAAGCCAGCCTGGGCAGGAAAAAAATACATGAGATCCTTATCTCCAACTAATTACCAGAAAACCGGGAGTGGCGCTGTGGCTGAAGGGGTAGGGTGGTAGCTTCGAGCTGAAGAGCTCAGGGACAGTGCCCAGGCCAAGAGTTCAAGCCCCAGGACTGACAAAATAAAAAGGGGAGGAGGGAAAGAGGACTGGGCACGGCGGCTCATGCCTGCAATCCTAGCTACTCAGGAGGCTGAGATCTGAGGGTTGCCACTAAAAGCCAGTCTGGGCAGGAGAAGCTGTGAGACTTTTTTTTTTTTTCAGTCATGGGGCTTGAACTGTAGGCCTGGGTGCTGTCCCTGAACTCTACAGCTCAAGGCTACCACCCTACCCCTGGGTATTGACCCTGAGTTCATTAGCTCAAGGCTACCACCCTATCCCTTGAGCCACAGCCCCACCTCCCCAGTTTTTAGTAGTTAATTGAAGAGTCTCCAGGTCTTCAGAGCCCAGGCTGGTGATGAACTGCCATCCTCAGTTCACAGCCTCCTGAGCAGCTAGGATTACAGGCATGAGCCACATCGCCCAGAAAACCTATGAGACTCTTACCTCCAATTAAGTACCAGAAAACCAAAAGGGGAACTGTGGCTCAAAGTGATAGAGAGCTAGCCTTGAGCTGAACAGCGCAGGGACAGCGCCTAGGCCCTAAGTTCAAGTCCAACAGACAAAAAAGTAGGGTTCCACAAATTATATCTCACAGAAATAGAAAGTAAAGTGGTGTCGAGGGTAGGGGGACTCAGAGAAGTATCTGGAGGCAGGGGCTTAGCTGGGGAAGAGAGGATGTTCTGGAGATCAATAGTACAATAATATAAATATACTTAATCCTCCCTAACTGTGCACTCAAAATGACTAAGATGGTAAATTTAATGTTAATTATAATTTATCGCAATTGTTAGCATAAAGTAATTTTCAAGAAATCATGGAGAGCCAGGCACTGGTGACTCATGCTTGTAATCCTAGCTACTCAGGAGGCTGAAATGTGAGGACTGGCACTGAAAGCCAGCCCAGGCAGAAAAGCCCATGAAAGACGCTTATCTCCAATTAACCACAAGAATGCCCGATATGGAGCTGTGGCTCAAAGAGGTTGAGCCCTAGCCTTGAGCAAAAAAACTCAGAGTGGGTGTCTAAGTCCTGAGTTCAAGTCCCATGACCAACATCCCCCCAAAAATCAAGGATAGGTCTGAGAGGGCATTGCCACAGGTCTGCCACAGGTCTGCGTTTGTGTGCTTTGGGAATAATGGGCATCAGAGGCAGGCAGGACTACGAGCCTCCCAAAGCCCAACCAGACATGGTGCCTGGACTCTGGGGGTCAATGTGAGGTAACAGGACCCCAGCCAAGGGCTGGAGGCACAGGAGACCTGTCTGGCTCTGCAAGATCCAGAGTTACTGATGGCCTGAAGAGACAGTTGTCCATGGAGACCCCATTGGGGCTGACAGGAGATACAGCCAGGAGAGAAGCCATTTTCCATCAATTCCTCTGGGGAAAGAAGAGGGACAGAAAGCCCAGGAGAAGCAGCTCCCTGTCCACAGAGGAAAGGTCACTCCTCTCGGATCCCAAGGCCCTGGTGGTGACAGCCCGAAGAGCAGAAAAATTTAGCTGACATTGATAAGCACTTAAATTGGATGATGTGTCAGGTCTCATTTATATCAGCTTTTTTTTTTCTTGAATAATTCTGTGTCTAACAACACAGAGGAGAAAATCAGCAAGCAGAAAACAAGAGGCTGGGAAGGAAGGCTGACAAGGAAGGGTAGAAAAGAGAATGGCTGGAAGGCTCAAAACGACACACCCGCTGGGCCAGGCACTCCCTACCCTGCTGTTCCACCATTCTAGAACCTTCTCTGCCAGGCTGCTTACGGCGTCTCTCCTGGCCAAACATGGTGGACCACCTATTTGGTTCTCGGCTGTCCATAAATCCAGTACCTAGCTCGCAAGAAGTAAATGGCTCAGTAAACCCACTCTGCCTTGGTTTCTCCATCCAATTCAAGCAAACCCATATGGAACTGTTGGGGTGGGGGGTAAAAGGGGTGGGACTGTGTCTGCACTGAACATATGCAATGTTTTCTTTCCTATCATCATTCCTCAAACAATACAGTGTAACTACTGTTATATACAGCATTTACATTCTATTAGGCATGGATTGTAAGGATTAAAGGAGTCGGGAGCCAGGCACCGGAGGCTCATACCTATAATCCTAGCTACTCAGGAAGCTGAGATGTGAGGCCTGTGGTTCAAAGCCAGCTGGGGCAGGAAAGTCTGTGAAACGCTTATCTCCAAATAACCACCAGACAACTGGAAGTGGCGCTGTAACTCCGAGTGGTAGAGCACTAGCCTTGAGCAAAAGAACTCAGGGACAGCCCCAAGCTTAAATCCCATAACCAACCCCCCAAAGGGGGAGGGGGATTTAGGAGGCTAGGCATAAGTTGCAGACAGACGCTACACTGGAGTTTGGTGACTGGGATATCCCAGAACCCACCCAGGTACTGCACTCATTGGTGAGATAACAAGAGAAGGTTCAGTGGTTCTGGGCAGTGGTTCTATATAGCTGCCTTCATAGGGGGATGGGACGGGTGTTCTGCTCTGCTAGGGACTGAACTGATGCTTCCCCCGTGTGCCCAGATGGGGTACATGGCCCTGGTGGAAGCTCCTTTCACCGGTAGGCAAACTGAGTCCCTTGTGCTGGATGGGGGAGCGGAGGGTGAGCCAGGTGTGGCTGGCATTGAAATCTGTATTCTTTCTGTCACGTACAAGGATGGGAAGAGCAAAGGTAAGAGGTGCCAGAGGAGAGATATGCCAGCAGAGCACAGCAAGAGATGAGTCAGGGCCAAGAACGGCTAAAGAGGGAGTTGGGGCACAGAGAGGAGTGGCCAGGGCAGGGGGAGTCCAGTGGCCTCCTGACCTTTGCGCCCGTCTCTCTGGAAGTCCACATGGCACCATTCTCCATCGTTGACCTTGCGGCTGGATGCCCGAAGCTTGATGCCTCCGGAGCCCATGTCCAGAAGGAGATAGAGGTAACCATCCAACAGCTCCATGGCAAAGTAGTCAGCCCGCTGGGCAGCGCCGTGGCTGCCTGGCCCGGCCCCAGCCCGCCGGCCCTGGCTGAACAGCAGCAGCCCGTTGGGCTCGGTGGTGCGGAAGTCCAGGGAGATGGAGCCGGTGCGCTTGGCGCTCCAGCGGGGCAGGGCTACAAAGGCTTCGGGACTTTCAAAGGTGACAGGGTCCAGAGCAGCCACATCCTCACAGCGGAAAGACAGATCCCCCTGCAGCTTCATCTTAGGGTCCCCTTCCTTTGCCAGGCGGGAGAGTTCCAGCTTGAAGTCATTGTTCTTATAGACCACCTGCAGGGAGGAGAGCGTCAGGAAAGAGCTTGGCCAGCAACCACAAAGACCCCACGACCCAGTGCCACCAGACGACGTGGCTTGGGCCTCCGCTCTAGAACTTCACACACAAGTGGCTGTGCCCGCGTTCCTCCCTTGGGCCACTTACGTCCTCTGCCCTGGCTGCACCGGTAGGAGGCTCGGCCTCCAGCGTCACTGGAGCTTTCTTGTCAGTCACGGGGCCCGAGCTCCTTACCTCAAGGCCCGGAGCCACAGCACCACGACAACTTTCTGGTGGTTAACTGGAGACATTCTGACAGACTTCCCTGCCCAGGATGGCTTTGAACCTTGATCCTCAGCTCTCAGCCTCCTGAGTAGCTAGGATTACAGGCGTGAGCCACCGGCTTCCTAGCCTGCCTTTTTTGTGTGGTGGTGGTGGTTTTCTTTTTCTTTTTTTAATAGACAGAACCTTTTCATTAACACTTGCCTCTGCTCCTCAAGACAGTCATAAAGCTTGGATACCAGCTACCCCTCTTCACCTAACTCAGATGAAGTGACCTGCCCAAGGTCCCACAGCTAATGAGTGGAAGGCAGGAAACTGAAAGGCAGATCTTCAGCCTCATGTCTATCTTCTGTACCATGGCTGCTTCTCAGGAGCCTCTGAGGAGGGGGAGACAGCAGTGCCTCCCGGCGCAGGAAGTGACAGGGGAAGAAGCCTTCTGACCCAGTTAATGGCCATGGGTTTTGAAGAGAGGATGTGTCTCACCAGCCAGCCAGGTCAGAATGAACCACATGGCAGATGCTGGGCCCAAGGGCTTCTGGGCCAACCCCAGCTCTTCCTAGTCCTACTCACGTCCTTGAGGCAGCCCATGAAGTTGTTGCTGACGGGGGAGCCCGGCAGGTCAGCTGTGTTGGGGCTGCCCCCAATGTAGAAGAAGTCGTCAGAGCCCAGCATGGTGTAATCCTCCTGCGTGTAGCCTGTGGTGGTCAGGATTCCGTCCACCGAGATGGTCACCTGCCCAGCCCAGGGAGGGGGAGAGACAGGAGACAACCGGCATCAACTCCCTGGGAAGAGCCAGAGCTGGGGGAGGGAAGGGCCGGGGGTCGTGGGGGAGGGGGACCCCCATTTTTATGTCTGCTTGTCTTGGAGGAGGAACAGTGGGGGTGGAGAAGGAAGGAGGAAGAGGAGGCAGCACAAGATTTGATGGTTTCAAGGTGGGCTAAGGCCTGCCCTACATCTACAGCCCCAGTGTGGGTGGCGGGGGGACAACAAGAGGCTTATCACAATGCCATCACAGGCACCAGAGGCAGCTCCTAGAAGGTGCTGTGAACAGAGGGTGGGACTCCAGCACAGGGGAAGAGGGGGGAAAAAAACCAATGGTGCCCTCGCTCTTCTCTGGATGGAGCTCTCTGGACACACGCAGGCTCACAGCTTCCTCAAAAAAACAAAAAACAAACTCCAATGCTCTCTGGACCTGGGTAGCTCAGACTCACCTGCACCTCCACCTGAAGGCTGGCTTCTTCCAGCATTAGTCCAGGAGAGAGATGCAGATGGCAGCGCAGACAGACACATCTGGCTGAGCCATCCGGGCCTGATTCCCTACTTCTGACACTAGTCTTTTTGGAGGATGAGGGCTGGGAGGGTAGGTGGTACTGGGGTTTGAACTCATGGCTTCTGGATGGCTAGGCAGGCACTCATCACCGAACAACAGTTCTAACCCTGGTTTTTGCTCATTTTTGAGATTGTCGCTTCCTGCCCAAGTGCCAGGCTTCCTAGCTTTGTTGAGAAGGGGGCTTACAAGTTTTCTTCTGCCCTGCCCTGAACTGTGATTCCAACCATCTCTGCACCCCCGTCCCCCCCCCCCCCGACAGCCCCGGCCCAAGTAGCTAGATCAGGTCTGAGCCACCAGTGCCCGGCTTGTCTGTCTTTTTACTCCTCAGATACCCAATATTCCTCCAAAGAAGGCAGCCTTGCGCCCATTCCCAGCTGGTCCCGCCTTCTATCCCGTCTAGTGTGCTCTCCATAACCATCCCTGTTCTACCCTTCAAGAGCAGAGGAGGGCAGAGCTGGTCTCCAGAACCATCTTCCTCTGGTAGAAAACTCAGCCAGGGAACTGGAGTCACTGGTGTTGTGAACTTTCCACACAGTTTGGGGGAGGGGGGTCATGAACAGGAAATTCTGACTGCTTCGCCCCCCAGGCAAAGGCTCACCTGGTCCCTGTAGAGTCCAGGCACCTGAGCAACCCACAGAGCTCCAGACCCCAAGGCCTGAGGGACCATGAGCCCCTCTCTGAGAACTTAGGAGGGTCACTGGAACAGAGGCTGCCTCTACAGGGGCTCCCAGACAGCTGGTTCTCTGTTATCCCAGCTTTGTGCTTCATTATACCATCTGCTCCCCAAATGTGCTTTAGAACCCTTTTTCAGGCAAAGGACCAAGACTAAGGCTCTCTAATCACATACTCAGTCCACATGCAAGGCCACTAGCTTTCTTCCAGCCTCCAGGGCTCTGCTGTCTCAGGGACTCTTAAGGGATAGGGGTGACAGGGGAGCACCCCACAGAAAAAGCTCCCCACAGAACGAGCTCCTCAACTTGCCCAGGAGGCAGGCGTGTCCCTTTTGTTTGGTTGGAGCCTCTGGCTAGTGGAGGGGGGCTGAGCAGAGTGAGGGCTGCAGGGTGGCCCCCTGGGAACCATCAAACCTTGTGCTGGGGGATAAGACTCAAGGACAGAAGAGAACAGGCGTTGCTGTGGCAGGGGCAGTCTGAAACTTTTGAGTCATGTTTTGAGGGGAGAGCTGGTCATTATCATTTATTTCTTCTTTCCTCCACCTCGCCTAGAGGCTGGAATGGGGGGCGGGAGGATAGGGTCTGGGTGGAAAAGGGAAAGGGCAGAGTAAGTATTAGTAACAAACACATGCAAATGAGATTAGACCTGGCCAGAGAGGCTAGAGACAGGGAAGGGGAGAATTGGAAGGGGAGGGGGAAAGAGGAGGGGGAGGACAGGGGAGGGAGAGGACCAGGAAAAGACTTCTCTAGGGAAAATTGGCTCTACCTCACTCTCACACCTCCTGATAGCCGCGAGAAACCCAGAACTGGACAGCTGATTGCTTCAGAATCTAAGGCTCACCCTTCCTGGCTGGCCCCTGAAGAGCCACCTGACACCTGACTCCACCGTGACCCCACTTGTCGCAGAGGGGCCCCAGACATCAAATAATGGTGCACAGTATTGTCTGTGTCTCCATCTATAAACCTAAAGCTCCCTGAGCCTCAAGCTTCCCACACAAATGCTCAACTGGGCATCCCTACTTCTGTGCACTCTTGTTTCACACAGGAAGAATGTTCTCCTGGCACCCAAATCCCTCTGACAATCTCTCTGGCCTCCGGAAGGGTCTGCCCTGAGCTCCTCAGTTCAGACCTCCTTCTCCGTCTCAGGCCCTCTCCCCCACCCTCTGGGCTCTCCTCAATCTTCTCCATTTGCCAAGGTCAAGGTCTCTGTGCCCCACTCTGAGCGAGAAGGACCTGACTCGGGGCCCAGGATCACCCTCCTAAATCTGCTTTGGCTGGGAGCTAAGCCCACTTTGCCTCAGTGGCTCTGTGAGAAAGGACTACCTTAATCCACAGTGGGCCGGGGTGGGGAGAGAAGGTAGGCGGAGGCAGGGACTCAAAGGAGGTACACTGAGGAAGAAGATCAGCAGGGGGGTGAGGGAGGGAGAAAGGAAAGACAGCAGTGGGGGAGGGAATGGAGGGAGGTGTCTGGGGAAGGCGGGGAAGGAGATGACTTAGATTAGTAAAACCCGACTGTTCCCTCAGACAAATCAAAGTCCAGACACAAAAATGGCAGGTTCGTTAGTAAAAGCAGGAAACAGGGGAGTCATTCCCCTGTCCCCCTCCACCCGAGGGGCTCTTGGTGCCCCTGCCCCCCAACCCCCCCACGCAGCTTTCTGGAAGGGGTGGGGCCAGTGGGGGAGGAGGAGAGGAAGGGGCCTTGCAGGACACAGCACAGCCGAGGCGGCCAGGACCCATGCGGGTTAGAGGAACAGGGTGAGGCCGGGCCCAGCAGGACAGGCCAAAAAGGCAGCAGCAGGTGAGAAGGCATGCAGGGCAGGGGCAACTGGAGGAGCGGAAATGGAGGCGCAGTGGAGCTGTGGGGCGCAGGGAGGAGAAGCTTCATTCCCCTGAGGAGGACAGAGGAGTGACCCCCACGAGAGATGCTCATGAGAACAGGAAAGAAGGAACATCAGAACTGAACGTTCTCACCAGGGTGTGGACCCGCTCGTTCCACTGCCCAGTCACAACGGCAAACCCAGCTGTACATGTGCGCACGCGCGTGCACGCACACAGACACCCACACACCACACCACACCACAGCACACACACATACATCCACCACACACGTACCACACACACATACACGCACATCCCACACACATATATACACGTACCACACACGTACCACACATACATACACACACATATATACACATACCACACACGTACCACACATACATACACACACACCACACACACATATATACACATACCACACATGTACCACACAAGCATACATACATACATACATACACACACACCACACACGTACCACACATACATACACATACATCACACGCATACATACACACCACACACATGTACCACACAAACATACATACACACATACATACACAACACACACACAACACACACACTACAGCCCATCAAAGGCCCATGAAGAAGTTCTTGCCTGTCTCCTCTCCAAGCAGCATCAAGACCAGAGTGAGGACCCAAGACCCAGCAGAAGGTCTACACCCAACCAACACTGATCCATTCCACAGCCAACCAGCACGGTGGGTCCTCAAGAGGCTAAGGGAATGACATCTGTGCTGCCCACCAGAGAGACTGACCAGAAGTCCAGGGGACAGCCTGTGACCTCAGGGGGCTCTCAGCAACTCCTGCTGGCCCTGCCCCTCTTCAGCTCTTGCCTGACTACTCCACTTACTCAGTAGGCTGGGCAGAAACCAAATACTAGCCTCAGATAACCCCTCCTGGGTGGGCACCCAGCCCCACCTGCCGCAGCAAGGAAAGCTCAGATAGAAGGCCCCCGTGTCACTGTCCAGAATCATTTCCAGTTGCCCACCATGATCCTAGGGTGGAAGACTACAATCCAGTGCAGGTGAGCAACTCGGTGCGCTAGCCCAAAGCCCCCCAACATCTTGTTTATTTATTTTTTTGTCAGTCATGGGGCTTGAACTCTGGGCCTGGACATTGTCACTGAGCTCTTCAGCTCAAGGGTACCACCTTACTAAGCCCTTGAGCCACAGCCCCACTTCTGGTTTTCTGGTAGTTAATTAGAGATAAGAGTCTCACAGACTTTATAGGAGCTGGGCTGGTTCTGAACCACTATCCTCAGATCTCAGCCTCCTGAGTAGCTAGGATTACAGGCGTGCGCTATCATATCCGGCTAGATATGCAAAATTCTACACACAGGTTTGTCTCCTGTGGGAGTTCACTGATGTCACCAGATCTTCAAAAGAACCCACAAACCTCATGCGGTTCAAAACAACAGTGCAGACCATGTAACAGCTACTAAACCTGTAACCCAAGCTACTCGGGAGGCTGAGATCTGAGGATCACAGTTCAAGCCAGTTTGGGCAGGAAATGTCTGTGAGACTCTTATCTCCAATTAACCCCTATTTTTTTAATTTTTAAAAAGAAGTGGATGGGGCTGGGACTATGACCTCGTGGTAGAGGGCTTGCCTAGCATGTACAAAGCCCTGGTTCAATTCCTTAGTACCACATACACAGAAAAAGCTGCAAGCGGTGCTATGGCTCAAGTGGCAGAGCACTAGCCTTGAGCAAAAAATGTCTAAGCAGTGCCCAGGCCCTGAGTTCAAGCCCCAGGACTGGCAAAACAAACAACACAATAAAACAAGAACAATAACAAACAGCTGAGCACAACAGCGCAGACCTGCAATCCTTAGCTACGTAGGAGGCTGAGAGAGATCTGAGAGTCAAGGTTTGAAGCCAGCCTGGGCAGTAAAGTCTGTGAGATTCTTATCTCCAATAAACTACTCTGAAAAAGCCAAAATTAACACTGTGGCTCAAGTGGTAGAGTGCTAGCCTTGAGCAAAAGAAGCTCAGGCACGGAGTTCAAGCCCCGGACCAGCAAACAAAACAAAACAAAACAGTGCACAGGAAAGTTGCTGGCATCCCTTTAGGAGGGAGGGGGATGGGGAGGGCTTGAGGAGGAGACAGCAGGAGCAGCTTCCCTCTGGATGAGGGACTGCAGCCCTGTTAAGGGGTTAGTTCAGTCAGCAGGCCTGCACCTGAGGTAGCTGGGCAGACAAATCCGGAGGTGAACTTGAGTCGCAGAATTGGAGCCCTCTGCAAATCCTGAAGCCTGTTTCATAAAGTCTGAAATCCCAGGCTCTCGTTTAGCCTTTTCTATTCTCCAAACTATCTCACTTTGCCTCTCTGGCTGTAGGTTGAAAAAGGAATTTAATACTTCTCTACCACTGTTTCTTCCAGGCTTCTTGTAAGCAACTCAAGTAAGAATAAGTCAAAGTGTTTAACTCTCTGTAAGCAGGCAAGATGCTTTTCCTGGAACCCAGCATCCTCATCTACTGACTTGGGCGGTCTCTGCCTCCTGCCTATAATCTAGGCATCTTCAAGTGTAAATGATATCCAAAATGTGAATGCTGTTTAAAGACCTAACCTACGAAGAACCATTATTGTTTTTATAAGCAAATGCTTATAAGCTCTACCACACTTAGCCCCCATCTGTCTCAGCTAAGGAGCCTTTTTGGTCTGTCCATCCTCTCTCCTAAGGAGAGATGCTCAAATAATACTAGACAGGAGTCAATGCTAATGAAGCAGTAAAAAATAAATACAGGGGCTGGGAGTTTGGTCTAGTGGTAGAGTGCTCTCCTAGCATGCACAAAGATCCTGGTTCGATTCTTCAGTACCACATACATAGAAAAAGCCAGAAGTGGTACTGTGGCTCAAGTGGTAGAGCTCTAGCCTTGAGAAAGCCCAAGGACAGTGCTCAGGCCATGAGTTCAAGCCCCAGGACTGGCAAAAAAAATTTAAAGATAAAATAAATAACTACAGGGCCGGGAGTTTGGCCTAGTGGTTAAAGTGCTTGCCTAGCATGCATGAAGACCCGGGTTGATTCCTCGGTACCACATACGTAGAAAAAAGCCGGAAGTGGTGCTGAGGCTCAAGTGGTAGAGCTCTAGCCTTGAGAAAGTCCAAGGACAGTGCTCAGGCCTTGAGCTCAAGCCCAGGACTGGCAAAAAAAAAAATTAAATAAATAAATAAATAAATAACTACAATGCAATATGAGCCCAGGTGAGGGTGACTCACTCCTATAATCCTAGCTACTCAAGGGGCTGAGATCTGAGGACTGTGATTTGAAGCCAGCTTTAGCAGACAAATCTATAACACTTGTATCTGCAGTTAATCACCAAAAAGCTGCAAGTAGAGGTGTGACTCAAGTGGTAGACCACCAGCTTTGAGAAGAAAAAAAAAAAGCCAGTGAGAGTACAAGACCCTGAGTTCAAGTCCCAGTACCAGCAGAAAAATAAATGTATACATACATAAATAAAAATAAATTTTAAAAATTACACACACACACATATATATATATATATTTATTTATATATGAGAAACCCATCTGGTAATCAAAACCTGTTGAAGCCACAGTGGCTCACGCCTGTAATCCTAGCTACTCAGGAGGCTGAAATCTGAGGATCATGGTTCAAAGCCAACCCGGGCAGGACAGTCCATGAGACTCTTATCCCCAATTAACTACCAGAAAGCCAGAAATGGCACTGTTGCTCTAAGTAGAATAGCAGGAGCTTTGAGCAAAATAGCTCAGGGACAGTGCCCAGGCCCTGAGTTCAAGTCTTACCACTGTCCAAAAAAAAAAAAATCCTCCAAAACCTGTTGAACCTTCATCTCTGTTGGTGTCCCACTTTCTGAGCTGTCTTGGCCCCTGTGACAAGTTAATGAAGGTTTGTGAGGCACCTAGAGACAATAGGATTTATTCGTCCATCAGCACTGCTTATTCAGAACATGGACTTTGGAAACAGCATTTACCAGAGACTTCCTTTGCCAGGGCAGAAACCAGACAAAGTCATTAGCTTCTTAACCAACTTAACTATGACATTCATCTTCACACTTCTTCCCAGCTCCCCAGGCATCTTGATTCCTAACAAGGGATGATAACAAGATCTCCAGTGGGGCTGGAGCCTCTCAATTCCTCTGGGTCTCTTAGGAGAAGGGAATAGCTTCTTTGTACAACAGCCCTGCCCTGGACACTGCGATAAGCAGCTAATACTTTATAAAGCTTAATAAAATCATCATACCCTTATGGAGTCCAGAGGCCTCCACATGCCTCGCACATACACTTGACCTTCACACTGACCCATGCTAAGGGCAGTGCAGACACACTGTCAGCCCGCTGCTGGAAAGAACTAAGCTAATTTTTTTTTTTTTTTTACCAGTCCTGGGGCTTGAACTAAGGGCCTGGGCACTATTCCCAAGCTTCTTTTGCTTAAGGTTAGAGCTCTACCACTTGAGCCAAATGCCACTTCCAGCTTTTGCTGTGTTTGTGTTCCTGAGGAATCAAACCCAGAGCTTCAGGCAAGCTAAGCAAGCACTCTACTACTAAGGTACATTCCTAGCCCTGAGAACTGGGCTTTTTTAGCCTTATCCTACATGGCCGATTTCTCAGCAAATTTAGACTAGAAGAACTACATTGTAATGCCATCCTAATTCTAGGACAGTATTCTGCAACACGTGGCAAGTCCTTCATGGGTTGATCCTACCTTCCTTCCTCTTTCCCAAAGCCACAGGTGATCTGTGCCTTGCAGCTCAGTAAAGGAAGTTCTAAATGGACAGCTGCTGACAGGTCCCCAACAGCCTGGCCCCAGTAGGGTAAACAGCAACTAACTTCTAGAAGCAGCCCCAGAGGAAGAGAGGCTAGAGAGGGCTGGCACTGGTCCTTCTGTACTCCTCTGTTTGTGGCAGTAGCCATGCACAGGTCTTAGCCTGGGAGGGTGGGGTGGCACTAGTTTGTGAATTCAAGAAAACATACATAGCCATGTGCCGGCAGCTCACGCCCATAATCCTAGCTACTCAGGAGGCTGAGCGCTGAGGACTGGTGGTTCAAAGCTAGGCCAGGCAGGAAAGTCTGTGAGACTCTTATCTCCAATTAACCACCAAAACAAAACAAAAACTAGAACTGGAGGTGTAGTTCAAGTGATAGAGCACCAACCTTGAGTTAAAAAAAAACTAAGGGACAGTGTCCAAGCCCCAGGACCAGCGGAAAGAAAGAAGGAAGGAAGGAAGGAAGGAAGGAAGGAAGGAAGGAAGGAAGGAAGGAAGGAAGGAAGAAAGGAAGGAAGGGGGAAGGAAGGAAGGAAGGAAGGGGGAAGGAAGGAAGGAAGGCAGGCAGGCAGGCAGGCAGGCAGGCACCTGTGAAAACATCAGAAAGATCAGACATGGCCTCAGCGATGAGGCCTCCGGGGAGGTCAGAGGCCTGTCAGGCTGGGAGCCCCAGCTCTGATACTACAGTTAGACAGACAGACAGATCCAGGAGGCTGAGTAGGGTAGGCACCTGCCCCAAGCAGCTCCACCTCACGAGAGCAGACAAGTCCATGCGCAGGGTCTGCGCCCGGTGTTCAATCACGCTGCATTATTAATAGGCGATGACTAACCGGCTGCTGCCGGAACTGGGCGAGCATGAGGGAATCCCGGGGGATGGCTCCACGCAGCGCCTGCGGGCACACACTCCCGCAGAGCCAGCCTGGCCCGCCCTCCCTGCCTCCGCTCATCAAGGCATCGAACTGAAGAGCCAGCTTCCGCAGCTACGTCCGTACACAGTCCTCAGGCCCCCACGCCAGCCAGGGCGACGGCCCCCACCGCACGCACACCCAGAGACACGCCAGCAGTCTCCCAAACACGCAGCATGTCTTCCCACTCACACCCCTAAAAGTCACACCAACATTTACACACAGTCACACCCACATGCCAACACACACCAGCTGCCTTTCCACCGACACCCACACCCACACCAGCATTTGCAGGGACCGAGCCCAACCCAAACACAGACACTTGGCAAGAACAAGGACAGACAAGGCTGCCCCGCTACACCCCTGCGGGGCCCGCTCCTCTGGTCACTCTCAACAGGGAAGGACGCCCAGCCCTGCCAGAGGCCATGCAGGAGAGGCCAAGGACACAGGGGGAGGGGAGGGGAGGGACTCGAGGGCAGGAAGACAGTGTGAAACACAGTGTTAGTCAGAGCAGTGGAGCTTGGGGGAACTGGACACTATCCCTGGTTGGGAGAAAAGACCATTCATGCCATGCAAAATGTAGGGGAGACAGAACTGGAAATCCTCAAGGCTGAGAGGTGGGGAGCGGTGTCACCATTCCTCTGGCAGCCAGCATGGAGCAGCCCACCAAACTGGTATGAACTGGTTATCTACAGGAGGGCGGGACTGGTCCCAGGCAGCGTCTCATCTCCTAAAGCCATCCCTCCTTCCCCTCTGGGGGACCTGCCCGGCTGTCCACCACTGTTGGTCACACCGCAGCCCCGTCCCCTCAGCTTGAGGAACCCCGTCTGGAGCTGATAGTGAGCAGAGCGCAGCATGTCATGGGATGGCGTTTTCCATGGATTTTCAGGAGACCAAGAAAGAAATCAAACCAAGAGGAAAAAAAAAAAAATAGGGAAGGGTGGGGGAAAAAGAACCAAAGAAAGCGATAGAAATAAGCTTCTTGATTGGCATCGGGGCTGGCCTGACGAAAGCCCAAGAACGGAGGCCTGCCCAAGGTCACTCAGGCCACCAGTTCTGGCTTCATTTGGAAGGCAGGGCTAACAGGGCAGAATCCAGCCAAATTCTTTGATTTCCATTTGTCTTTTGGATTTGAGTTTGGACCAAAAAGGAAGAAGAACGAAAAGGGAAAGAAGAAAATTAAAGAGAATCAAAAATCTAGATTGTCCAGGACACATAAAAAAAAAAAAATTGGAAGAGCAAAACAACCAAAACCGAACGAGGAGAGGAAACAAAAGTGGGATAATCGAACAGTTAAAAAAACCCACGGCAAACCAAACGGTAAGACAATTAGAGTGATATCTACCAGATAATGCAGTTTGTTTACCATAGCGTGTCCAATCCCTGCGTGCTTCACCGGAGATGGGGGAGGGGAAGGGGTGTCAAAAAAAAAAAAACAAAGACAACAACAAAGACAACAACAAAAGAACAGAACGAAAAGAAAAGAAAAATAAAATGACCAACTGTGAAACTCAAGGAAGGAGGAAAAATATATATCCATATATATTTGGTTGTTTGTTCAGACCCTCCCACCTCGGGTTCAGCAGAGTATTTAAAAGAAAAACTAAATTATAATGAGAAGGAGAAATAAAACACACACACAAATTAAATCCCTTCTTCTCCCAATCCCTCTCCCACCCCTCCTAACTCCACCCCCCTTTATACCCCTTCCCCCCAAGAACCCCATTCTGCAGAGAAGGGGAACAGTTAGAGACCCTGGTTAGTAGAGGGGGAAAAAAGAAAGAAAAAAACAACAAAAGAACTGGACCAAGAAAATAAAGACTTAAAGATGGCCGACATTCCGCAGATGAGACAGAAAGGTTAGTTCGGTTTTTCACTCATACCTTGCCCAGCCCTGGGTCCCCTGGGTTATAAGCGTGTTAGTAACACACACAGAGTCAGTAACGGGGTTTTCCAACAGAAGGTGAGAGAGGGAAGGTAGGGGTTAAGAAGCAGACCCAGTTATGCAGTATTAGTAGGTCCTATAAGTTGAAATGTTAGGGAGTTGAGGGGGGAAGGGAGAGAGGGGAACAAGGGTGTGAGACGGGTGGGCTGCTGCCTTGAGCGATGGACAGGTGGCTCTGCTGGCCGACTGGTCAACCAGATGGCTTTCCAGAGAACTGGCTAAGGAGTGAGATGATGTTGGCCAACTGGCCTACTGGTGGCCGTGCTGGGTTAATGGGTTAACTGGCTGGTGATGGGCCAGCTGGCTGTCAGGCTGGGAGACAAGTGGGCAACGCCCCTGGAGAATTGCAGGACTGGCAAAAATGAGAAAGTTTTCACTTGGAGGCCAAGGAAGTGGTCCCCCTCTGGAAGGGGCGTGGGCATCTGCTTTTCCTGGGGACGGAGGGGAGGCAAATTGACTCGGGGGTTACTGGGGGAGAAGGACAGCTCCTCTCTCTCTCTCTCTCTCCCCCCCTTTTTTAATCTTTGCTTCTCTTTGAGAGTTGAGGAGAGAGTGAGTCGCCACCACAATAGGAAGAAGGTTCCTGGCAGAGGGTTCATGTTCACAGTGCGTCTGATCATCCCAGGCTCTCCTCCTGCTCCTCCCCTCTCCCTCACAGCTGGGCCCTCCTGCTGCCCACCCTGATTTGTCCCAAGCCCACATTTCCCAGAATCCTCTGGGTTCTTCAATGACACATCCCCAACCTCCAATTCTCTAGTCCTCTGGACAACCATCCTACCCCCTCCTGAATTAAGTACCCCAGAAGTACCTCTGAAAGTCCCTGGAACTGATGAGCCTGTCCCAGCAGCCCTACATACTCCCAAGCCCTGAACCTCCTCTTCCCATGGCCAGCACCAAAAATTCACTCTCCCTGAACTCAGGAGAACACAGGTACCCACCTCTCTCTGAAATCCCTTACTCCTCCCTAAACTATGAGTTGCATCTTCTACCCTAGCCTCTCAACTCTCATCTCCCCCATACTACTTAAGTTTGTGTCCTCTTCCTTCTGCCAAGGACAGCAGCACCACCCACCTTCAAAACTACCCTAGACTTTGGAAAGGAGAGGTCAAAGGCACAGGGGCAGCCTGTGCCTTAAATCAGCAGAGACGGAGGGATGCAGTTGCTAGGAGTTGGGACTGTGATTGGGAGGAGTGGTGTTCTAGGAACGGAGCCATCAGCTAAGGGAGTTTTTTGGTTTTTTTGTTTTTTTGTATAACCAGTGGGCACAGAACTAATTTAGTAAGACAATTAATAAGGGCCTCATATAATTAAAAATAACAGAATCCAATATTAGCAGCTAGAAGAAGTACTGAATAACCAATATTAATTATTAGCAATGTGGAAGCAGTTTACATAGCAAGAGAAGAATCTAGTGGCAGGTGCAGTGCTGGGGCAGAGGGATAATGTGTGATAAGATTAGCTCTGCTGGCTAGTAGGACTGTCAGAAAATGAAGAGGCCAGCTAGTCAGAACATGGAACAATTAGCTTCGTGCAACTAAATCAATTGTGGCCCAAAAGGTTAAAAAGAAAAAAAAAAGTTGACATCACTATACCAGCTGAACAAGAGAAGGGAGGGGTATTAAAGGTAAAAGCCTAAGTACTGTTTCTTTTAAATTAGAATTGGATGTGGAGAATAAAACAAGCAAGGGGACATTTTTCAATATTTCTAAATGAAGTTCCGGTTTCATTTTGTTTGTGCCAGTACTGGGGATGGAACTCAGGGTCTCTCACTCTTTTTAGCTCTTTTTTTTGTCAGTCCTGGGGCTTGAATTCAGGGCCTGAGCACTGGCCTTGGACACTTTTTGCTCAAGGCTAGTGCTCTGCCACTTGAGCCACAGTGCCACTTCTTGCTTTTTCTGTGGTTTTCTTTCTGGCTTTTTCTTCTTTTATGTGGTACCAAGAAATTGACTCTTGGGCTTCATGCATGCCAGGCAAGCACTCTACCACTAGGCTATGCGCCCAGCCTCTCTTTTTAGCTTTTTTTTTTTTTTTCCACTCAAGGCTGCTGTTCTAGCACTTGAGCCATGTCTCCACTTCTGGCTTTTCTTCTAGTTTATGAAAGGTTAAGAGTCTCTCAGATTTGGGTGTCCTGACTTAGAACCTGAATCTAGATCTCAGATTCCAGAGTATCTACCATCACAGGCTTGAACCGACATCTGACAGAAATTCTAGCATTGACAATAAAAACAGCAAATTCAAACCAAGATTGAGAGGGGAGATGTGAGTTCAAAGCCCTGGCCTTCCACAAATGGATCAGGAGGTCAGGCTCCCCCCAGAATGGCAGAGCTGGAGTGGACAAGAGAGAGCCCCTCTACACCTAGGGAATAAGGACCCAGAGCCCTGGTCCGTGGTACTAATGCTTTGGGGAAAACTGTAGTCAAGTACTAGAATGGAGCTTCCGGGTAATCCCCAACACATATAAAAGGGAGGGAGACACAGCAGCCCAAGCCTTTCCACAGGCCAGGCATTGGGGAGCTAAGTTTTAGATCTACAAATGAGCAGGGGCCAGGAGCACAAGAATGGCCGTGTCTGGTGAGTGCCAAAGGCACTGTGAGCTTACCATGGCCAATGGTCTCCAGACAACACTATACCCATCTGTCAAGACGATGGGAATATATATATACATACATGTGTATGTGAATTATACTCATCTATTAGAAAAAATAATGTATCATTTGTAGGGAAATGGATGGATCTAGAAAAAATTATGTGAAGGAAATCAGGCTCAGAAAGACAAATGATGCATTTTTTCTCTCATATATAGAAGCTAGATCGACTATATTCAGGGTTTTATGCATATGCAGAGAGATAAACTGACTAAAGGATAATTTGCTTAGGGGAGGCGTCTGATGGTGTAACTCCTCTGAACTAATGAACTGTTTATCAAGAAGAATACCAGGAAGTGGAGGAAGTATAAACATGTTCTGAGGGAGCATACAAAAGGAGGGAGAAATGGTGAACAAAAGCAGTCATTATTCAATGTACATTATGTAAAAACTGAACTACAGAACTTGAGGGTAGGGCTGAAACTGAGGAGGGGAATGGGGGAAGATGAGGGGTTATATTGATCAAGATGTGTTGAACTCATAAACTGACGTGTTGAACTGAAACCCTTTGTACTACTTAAAAATAATTTTAAAAAAACAGTTGCTGGAATTAAGCCCTCAATTTGCCTGCCACCTAGAAACAGAGATAAGAATGAGTACAAATATTGACACATAGGCAGAAAGTGACAAAAGGCCTAGAATACAAATTTCTAAGGGCTCAAAGAACATAGCAAAGAAGAAAGCTGGCTGGGAATGATGGAGAAAGGCTTCATAAAGAAGATGGCGTTTAAGCTGTGCTTGAAGGACCAGAAAAAAAAAAAAGCCCACAGCTAATAATCATGGCAATAGTCGGCCCTTCAGTGCGCTGCATGCCAGGCATGAGTGCTGGAAGCAATCAGTCATGAACACTTCCTTCCCACTTTGCCTATGAGGAATCAAAACTCAGAGGGGTGCGTAACCTGTCTAAACAACTGGGACTTAAGCCCTATCTGTCCGGTTGTCTGCCTGAAATTTCTGCTCAAAGATTTCATCTGGCAGAAGGGAGGGTAAACGGGTAGTATGCCTGCAAGAGCTGTGGAAGGAAGAGAAGAGCTAGCTAGCAACGCCTGTACATACAGGTGTGAAGAGCAGCAGAGATGTTCTTCAAGATGGGGTGTGTGCTGGGGCAGAAAGGAGGAATTCCTGAGGCCAGATGGGCTCCTTCATGGAATCCCTGCAATCCTAGGAGACTGCCTGCTTGAAGGACTGTGACCCTACCTGAATCCATCCCGGAGAATTCCATCCTTGAGGACTCTACTCTTGGTAGCCTCATCCTTAAGGACTCCATCCAAGGGTATCAGTACTGAGTATCAGTACTGAGAAGAGGCACCATCTGAGGTGAGCAAGGGAAAGCACCATGTAAGGTTTGGTAGCCACCTTGCCTTTCAAGTGTTGTCCTGGTTAGTGATCAGATGGGTTTGCACATTTGGCTTAAGTGCTGGTAGGCGACAGTCGGGAGGCACACTGCATAGGAGAGGAGATTGGGCCCAGGGTTAAAAATAGGCCTCAAGAAATTCTCAGAGGTAATCATCTCACCAAAATCCCCCAGGAAAACTAACTGCCTGGTATAGTGGCTTCAGGAGCTGAGTCTGAAAGGGGAGGAAGAAGGGCAGAAGATGTTGTTTCAGTCAGGCCTCTTTTGGTCCTAACTGCCTCAGTCTTTCTAGATGATTCCAAGGGTAATTGAATCCAGCCTCCTTCCAGTCTTTGGCACTGGCCTTTGACCCATTCCCATAATGGCCAAGAGGAAGGTTGGGGAGCAGGCCCTCCAGAAGACAGTCTCTCCAAGGGAAAGGATGTGGACGGGAATTAAACTCAGGACCTTGAGCATGCTACCACCAAGCTATCCCCCCATCCCTGACGTCATTTTTTACATTACCCCCCCACACCAAGTCCCAACTAATAAACAGCACCCATCCTACAAGGTCCTTGGATCACAATGGAATTTTCCAGTTCCACAACATGGTCTAGACACTGTACAAACTTGCATGAACAAAGTTCTCTCTAACAGCCCTACTAACTTTTAGGGGTCAACCGACTCCTTGTTGATGGAGCTGTCCTATGGCCTGTGTGATGGGGCAGATTCCTGTCCCCCTCCCTACAGATGCCAGTGGCACCCTTTAAATTATGACAGCACAAAAGGTGTCCAGCCATTGGTGAATGTCCTGTGTGATTGGGTAATTGAAAAAAGGACCCAAGAAATGACTCTTGAAAGTCCTGAAAGCCAGGCAGATGACGGGCCTGGCCAGGGTACATGTGGGCAGTGAGTGAGGACAGTGACTTCAGAGCATGGCCCTGGGGGTGAGCGTCCTGGATATGTCACGCGTGGACATAATTAGACTTGAGAAGGAAAGAAGTCCCCAGAGCCTCTTCTTAGAGAGGGCTCTCGATCAAGGTCTTTAAGCAGACACTGTGACCCAGAAGTCCTTCTTTGGTGTTGACATGGCTTGCCTGTCCTCTGAGCGGTCCTGTAGGACAAGCGAGTGAGGAGTTTCTATCTGTTACCAGCTTGAACCCACGATGCTGCAAACCCCAGGCAGAGGCCATCTCGAGCTACTACCTACACTCACACATTGAAGCCATGTGCCCTGCTCTGGGTGGCATCTCCAGCTGCACAGATTCCTCCCTTCCCTTAGGTGTCGTTTCTGCTGCCCACTGAGCACTAGAATAGCCTTGTTCTGTGAACTTTTTGATTGTGGGGCTTGAACTCAGGGCCCGGGAGCTGTCTCTGAGCTTTTTTGCTCAGGGTTAGCATTCTAGCTCTTTGAGCCACAGCTCTACTTCTGATTTTCTGATAATTAGAAATAAAAGTGTCACAGGCTTTCCTATCTGCGTTGGCTTTGAGCCTCAATCCTCAGATCTCAGTCTCCCGAGTAGCCAGGATTAAGATACCTCTGTTCATTTTTGATAATCCTGTCCTGTCTCCTCAAGAGTCCCAGTACTGGGGGGAGAGGTACCCAGCATGAGGTGCCATATTTGCTGGCTAAATGTGCATAGATGGGGACTGTGGGACTGCAGTGTATCGCCAGGTGCAGAGCTAAGTAGTAGCAAAAGCTACTACTTGGCTGGGAATGTGGCTTAGTGGCAGAGTGCTTGCCTAGCATGGGTTGGATTCTTCAGTACCACATAAACAGAAAAAGCTGGAACTAGCACTACGGCTGTGGCTAGCTAAGTGCTAGCCTTGTGCAAGAGCAGCTCAGGGACAGGGCCTAGGCCCTGAGTTCAAGCACTAAGACTGGCAAAAAGTAATTTTTTTAAAGGGAGCATGCCAGGTACCAGTGGCTCACACACATATCCTAGCTACTCAGGAGACTGAGATCTGAGGATCATGGTTCAAAACCAACCCACACCAAAAAAAAAAAAAGGAGTGAGATTTTTATCACCAAGTAACTACCAAAAAAACAAAGAAAGAAAAAAGAAAAAGCTAGAAGTGGAGCTGTGTGTGGCCTAAGTGGTAGAGCACTAGTCTTAAGCAAAAGAGTTCAGAGACAACACCCAGATCCTAGGTTCAAGCCCCAGTACTAGAACCAAAAAGAAGAAGAAGAAGAAGAAGAGGAGGAGGAGGAGGAGGAGGAGGAGGAGGGATGTAAACAAGAGACACCAAAACTGTTTTCCTGCCTCCTGTAATAAAATATGTGGGACTTAAAAATATCAGATGACACAGGTCATGTGACATCCCCGCAGACAACCCAGGGCAGCGTTCAGATGGGGAAATGGGGTGACGGGGACCTGAGGGGGCACCAGGCCTGTCAGCCTTTAGGATGTGGGGTCACTAGGAATGGGTGTCTCCATGGGAGATGGACTGCAACAGGCAGCAGCAGGCTCGGGGAGAGCAGCAGGATTCATCCCAGGATTCGTCCCAGCATCGCCACAGCAAGGCAGGATTCCACTGATCATCACTCTGCGGTGACAGGAGCGGGTGGCCCTTTCCAGAAGAAGGATGCCAGGGAGAAGAAGATGATGATGATGATGATGACAAAGGTGATGAAGAGAAGAGAGGCCAGGTGAGCCTGGCCTCAGAAACCAGAACCAGAAAGCCCGGAGAAGAGAACTAGCAAGAGAAGCCGCGGGATGGGCCTGTGTGTGCAGGGCTGTGGGTTTTCCTAGAGATGGGGCTGGAAGTGCACTGCCGCCACCAGCTATGAGACCGGGACCCAGGAGGCGACATGACAACTCAGGTGCAGGAAGCAAGTATGCAGAAGGATCCAGAAGGAAGGCAGAGACAGGACACCTGCCGGGGCGTTCCCCTACTTGGGGAGAAGGTGGAAACCTGAGGGATTCCTGTCAAATGAAGTATGCCCGGCAAAAGCCACTGGGGACCTTGTAAAAGATGGAGGGCCCCTCCTTAGCAGTGAGAGTGTGGGGACAGAGCTGAGGGGGTCTGGGGAGACGCATGGTGTCCTATATCCAGGGCTGACACCAAAAGGGCTCCTAGGAGCCGCTGCACAGCTGCTCTCAGGACCAGGGCAGAAGACAAGCATGGGTGGCTGGGAAAGCCTGGCTCCTGGAAGGGCAAGTTCTGCCCCTCCCCCACTGCTGCCTGCGCCTCCCTCTCCACTCCTCCCTGCCTCTGCCCTGGAACAGCCCCAGCCGAGGGCAGACCACATCCTGCCACTCGCACGGCTTGGCTCCTTGCTGCCCTACTATCTAAACTCTCCCTGCTCTCCCAGACCTGTGCTTACCCATCATGGAGGCACTTGTTCATCCCTCAGCATCCCAGGCTCTTCCTTCAAGCTCCAGTCCCCTCTTCCCATCACCTGATCCCCCCAAGTCTCAGCCTTTGAACCCCAGCTTCCTCTACCCGTCTGAGTCCAACCTTTCCCTTGGCCTGGGGCTCCCCCAAAGCAGTTCTGGTGACTCCTCCTGGCTCAGCTTCCAGGGTGCTGAGATGTCTGAAGCTATGACCAAGTTTCAGAGAAGAGGGCCACCGACCCCTCCAGCCAAGTCCTGTTCCCCCCCAGCCAATTTCTGCTCCCCTCAAGCCCTCGCCCAGGCAGCCCTCTCTCCACCTGCCTTCCGCCCCAGAGGCAGCTGACCCCTGACCTTCTTGCTCCCCCTACCTGGCGCAGGTTTCGGGTAACCCGGACGTCGTGCCAGGCATTGTCGTTGAACTTGCCATTGACGGGTTCCACGAGGGCCTCGAAGGCACCTGAGCCTAGGTTGATGACCAGCCAGACGGCGCCGGACTTGAGGGAGAGGTTGACATAGTCTGCCGACTTGCCCGTGTGCAGCATCAGCCCGTTGCGCTGCAGAGTGCGGAAGGCCAGGGTGATCTCGTCCGTGCTGCTCTGGATCGGGTTGTGTGACAGGTCGTAGCAGAAGAATTCATTGCCTTTGAAGGTGGCCACAAACTCCTCCTTGCCTGGACGCCGTGGTTTGGGGAGAGGGGAGAAGGCTGAGTAGAACAGGGTACACCGCGCCTCCCTTTCTGCTTCCAGCAACCAAACCCAAGTGCCAGGCCTGGGCACCAGGAGTCCTGCAGCCCCCACCCAAGCTTGAGGCCTTCTTCCTTCTCTCCACCTACCAGCCCACTTCTCAGAAGCCTGTTGTCTTTTCCGTCAAAAGTCAGCGTCCCCCAGGTCCATTTCCAAAGCTGGAGGCTGCTAAGTGGCTTTCACACTGACAGCTGACAATTAAGCTGCCAAAGGGCCAGGCAAAGTGGAGGGATGGTCCTGCACCATCTCCTCCCCACCAGCCACCCCGACCAAAGGACGGAGGAGAGAAACAAGAGGCTCTACCTGGCTTCTCCCCGTGAGTTCCTCCCTAGGACAGGGGTGGGGGGGAGACAGGGGTCTCCTGAGTATAGCACCGCCCCACTTCCATAGCTAGACTCAGCGGCAGAGGACAGGTTCAGGCTTCACCATCCTGGATGGGGCCGAGGGCCTGCTGTGCAGGTCTGAGCAAAGGAGGTGAGGGAGGCAGTGAAGAAGGGCAGGGAGAAGATGCCAGGAAGGCAACGCAGGTGGCAGGGACGTGAGTGCATGGTGCCAGCATGCACCACCGCAGCTTTCTACTCTAACCTGTACAGATCATGTGTAACGGGGATGGCAAAGTAAACACTGTAAGAGTAGGCCTGGCTCGCACACGTGTGTACAGACATAGAACCCAGTCCAAGATCCCTTCCACTGACACTTGTTCAGCAGAAGCAACAACTACTAGCAGGACTTTCCTGTTGGTCAAAGTTCTGATTGTGGGTGGCAAGTGGGAGGACAGAGACTCTAGTACCGGGAAGTTGGGGGTCCAGGCCAACTTCACACACAAGGGGGGGCACAAGTAGAGAGAAGAGAACCAAATGCAGATTCAAAAGAGAGCAGAGGCCCAAAGTTAGTGGCGTGAGAGCTGGTCCTGCATGTCTCTCCAGGTGGACAAGAGGCAAACAAGAGTGAGCGAGGAGGGGCCGGGAGTTTGGCCTAGTGGTTAAAGTGCTTGCCTAGCATGCATGAAGACCCGGGTTCAATTCCTCAGTACCACATACATAGAAAAAAGCCGGAAGTGGTGCTGAGGCTCAAGTGGTAGAGCTCTAGCCTTGAGAAAGTCCAAGGACAGTGCTCAGGCCCTGAGCTCAAGCCCCAGGACTGGCAAAAAAAAAAAAAAAAAAAAAAAAAAGAGTGAGCGAGGAGGGTCTCCACAGGGAGATCGCACTGCCCAAGGGCAGGCCCAGGAAGAATCGAGCATCCCCCCTGAGACACACCCAGCCACTGGGAGGGACCTGCCCTCCCCTCATGGGGGCAGAGCTCAGCAACAATGCCCCATGCGGACATGGGGGGTGGTCTCTGGGTGCAGGTTCTGCAGAACCTTCCTCTGCACACACAGCCTGCCTCTCCCCATCTGGGCAGGCTGCCCACAGATTCTGCCCTCACTGCCTCCGGATGCCAAGGCACCAGCTGCTGCCCCAGCCCTTGGCACAGCCCTCACTGCAGCTGGCAAGGCCTAGTGTCCCGAGGCCACCAGGCAATGAGCTGGGGTAGGGGGAGCATGAGCCACATCAGGACAATCTGCATCCCTCCCTCCCTCCCTCCCTCTGCCTGAGGGGACCAGAGGTAAAGGTGAGGAATCCAGTAGCCAAGAAGGAAAGGGCGAAGTGGATGAGATATGGAGCAATGTACAGGGAGAGAAAGATGGACCCTTGAAAGGACTGAGGAAACAAAGCCAGCACTGGGCTGTGAGCAACGGAGAGGTCATGGGAAGCTCTAAGGAGAAAGGAGAAAGCCCAGAGGGGACAGGTAAGGGAGATGGGAAAAGGGCCAGCAAGGAAAGGGGACAGGGACCTCTAGGGAAAGAAAGCCAAGGCTTTCTAGGGCCTTACTGTTTCCATAGCAACCAGGCCGGCTGCTCAGACACTGGCAGAGCCAGGGGGGCTCAAGGACCAGAAAAGGGAATGTATTTGACCTTGGATTTGCCGCCCGCTCATCCCACCCCGAAGCCAGTCCTCGCCTCTTACTCCCCAAACCTCTACTACAGTCAAAGAAAATATTATAACGTCAGACAGAAGGGATGAATAAGATAGCCATGTGGGGGAAAAAAGTGATTGAGACAGAACAAAAGAAGCCAGTAAAAAAAGGAGAGAGGTTGGTTTGGGGCTGGCCCACACCTGCCAAGGCAAGGCAAAGAAACGCCATGTCTCAACTCCTCCACTCAACCTCAGTGTCTCAGGAGAGTAGGCAAGGCCAGCTGCACTGCAGCCTGTGTCCACCGAGCTCCCTCCCATCCCTGTGGCCACCAGAAGACAGGTAGGGAAAACCCGAAATAGGAAGGGGCATAGAGCAGCCTGAGAAAAGAGGTGAATAGGAGGAAATAAAGTCCTAAGATGGAGAGAAGGGGAGAGGGCAGGCCTTCAAGAGTCTGGTGCCGGGCTTGCTGTTGGGGTCAGGAAGTGGGATAGTAGCTGAAGCTCAGCAGAGCACAACCCACATGTAGGCTGCAGGAACAGTGAAGCACCAGGGGGCGCTCTGCTGTCTCCCGCACAGCCCAGACCAGAAACTGCAACTCCCAGCAGCCCCTGAAAAACTACATCCTAAGAGCTCCTGGGGCAGAAGAAAGCAAGAGCAGATATGTGTGTGTCTCTCTCAGCCAGGGCTCTCTTTGTGGCCCTACAAGTGTTCTCAGTGAAGCTGAATGTAACCAGAGATTCGTTGTTGTGGTCCTGGGTTTCTGAGGACCATGAAAGGAAGGGGACACAGCATCTGCCTCCCTTCCAGCCAGGGAAGGTCTCCAGCCCCCTGGGCCCCTGCCTGCTCTCAAGCACTACAGCTGTCTGTTCAGCGCATTTGGCACTCACTGCCTGGTAACATCTTGTACCGCTCCCCGGGGGAGGCAGTGTGATGTGAGAAAGAAGACCTGGGCACTAGCTTTGTCACCTTGGCCAAGACACAACAGCTCTAACCCCCACTTTCTCCTCCGGAAAAAAAAGCAGCTCACTGCCAGCCTACCTCACAGGCTGCTTTGGGTCTCCAGAGGGAGAGCAGAGGGGAAGCTTCCACTGTGACCCAGCCCACAAATAAACTACTCTTCCACTGGGATGTGATTTGGGGGAGGGGGGTGCCAACCATGAGCTTCTTTTGCTCAAGGCTATTGCTCCACAACTTCGGCCAGAGCTCCACTGTGGGCTTTTTTGGGGGGAGGGGGAGGAGGAGGGAGTCATTTATTGGAGATAAAGAGACTCATGGATTTTCCTGCCCAGGCTGCCTTTGAACTACAATCTTCTGATCTCCGCTTCTTTTTCTCTCCACCCCACCCCACCCCTGCTCCTTCAATAAGTAAATTAACTCCTGTGAACAAAGTCTGCATTTTGCACACCGTTTGCATGGACCACAATTCGGTGCAGCTATGTGTTGAATGCCAACGACTCTCCCAGGTCAGAGACCATTCACTCATTTCAAGTAACTGTGCTGAGCTCACACCTACGTATGTGCCAGGAGCTGTGCAGAGCACTGGGAGATACAAACAAAAATACCTAATCCCTGTCCTCAGGGAGCTCGCAGCAGGCAGGTGAAGTGACAGGATGTGGTGTGACTGACTCTAGTGGAGGTGGGGACAAAGGGGACTCTGGGAAGGGTCCAGGCTGGCCTGGGGAGCTCAAGGAGCCCAGTGTGTAGAGCCCAGTTGTTTTTGCAAGAGCTGGCTGTAAGAGGCAACAAGGAGAGGCACTGGAGGCGGCCAGGGACAGAACGGACACCCGGCAGACAGAAGAGCACAGGCTGAAGGAGGGAGATGGGGCCTCCAGCTGCCTGCCGCTTCCCGAGGTTCTCAGAGTAGCCTGTGAACTTCTTAACAAAAATATT
Organism: Megascapheus bottae; assembly: GCF_031878675.1. NCBI lineage: Eukaryota > Metazoa > Chordata > Mammalia > Rodentia > Geomyidae > Megascapheus > Megascapheus bottae. The sequence continues at coordinate 5,917,595 of NC_143524.1, read as the reverse complement.
CTCCTAAGAAAGACAGCCTCCTGAAATTCAGGAGCCCCGAGACACCGGCCTGGGGGTTGTGGCCACCATGGGTCTCCTGATCTAGAAAAGGAAAAGCAATGATTCCCCGCCATCAAGAGCGGGAAAAGCTTCCCACGGGTTGTACATGACCTGAACAGTGCACCAGTAGCCTTCTAGAGTGACATGGGGGAAGGGGAGACTGCCCGCCCCCAGAAACACACACTTTCTAAGGCCCGGCTTGACCACTGCCACAGAGGACTGCAACGTGCCAGCAGGAGGAGGAAGCAGAGGTTGTGACGCTTCTCATAGAGCAGGAAACAGTAGCTTGGGAGTGGAGCTGGAATGGGGGGGCAGGGGCAAGGAGCTGTGAGACACCTATGTCTACTCAGCTTTCCCTAAAACTAGTGCTAGCCTGCAGAGGGTAAGGGCTGGGCTCTCTGGGGACCGTGGGGTCACTGACCTTTCGTTGGCTGGTGCACATCGCCGGCTCCTCCTCTCCCGGCCCCCCCCTCGGAGAACAGTAAGGACCCTACTGGAGAAGCAGAATTGGGGAGTCAGGCACAGGGGGCTTCCCAGCCAGTCCCACCCCGGCCTCGAGGGGATGGGGACCCCTCTCCAGGGCAAAGGCGCTGTGCGTAGACACGGGCGCGGTGAAGGGCAGTCTCGGGGACACACTTGTCTTTAGGACCCCACAGTCAGATTTATGACCACCAACTTCTACCTTTTGCCACAGTGACCAGCAACCAGGCCAGCCCTGGGCCCTGGAGACTGTAGGCATCCATTCCCAACCTCCTGTGTGCTCTCCTGCCTCCTGCCCCCCACTTTGCTCATACCTTCCACTGGGTCAGGATTCACATTCAGCAACTTGTTCAAAACCCCGACTCCACAAGTCTCCTGGATTCACCCAGCAGACCCCTCTTCCGCTGTGCCTTTCCCTCACTGCTCACCCTGCACCTGCGACAGTCCCTGACTGTGGGCTCTCTGGGTCCACGGTGCCCACAGAAGGGCTTGTGGCCACCAAGAGAGATCCCCGCTGGGCAGCGCCCACCAGGGATGCGGGGAAGCCCCCAGCTTGCCTGGTGCTCCAAGCCCCACAGGTGCAAGGCGCCATGTCCAGGCCCTAGGCTGGTTTGAGCCTCACTCACCCTGCCAGGGAACATGTGCTCTTGGCACCTGAGTCTCAGGTAAGCATCTCATTGCCAGAGCCACAGGATGGCTTAGGACAAGGGGACCTTGGGGATGATGGGGGGGGACTTCCTATGTGGGTTCTCACACCAACTCCAACCTCACATCCCCAGAACGAGCACGGGAGTAACCAGAGCTGCAGGAGACTTTAGAGGAGGGGAAGGAATTGTTGGATCCTTTTTCGGTCAGGGGTCTTCATAGATGTCTATGGTGAGAAGCTACTTAGGGATTCCTCCTTCCCCACGTTCCTCATCATAATTCCACATCCTTGCAAGAATCCCAGGCCCTTTCCTCCCCTGATCTAATCCTATCTCAAATTTCAGACATCTGTGAGTTTCTCTACAGCCCAGCTCTGGTCCTCTGTGTTTCCTCACCCACGGTCAAGGACCCCAGCCAGTGCCCGTGTGGGACGCCCCTTAGCAGAGCGCCACAACTGGCCGGCACGGCAGCGCCCAGGGGTCAGCAAGGTCACTGAGATGGAGGACAGGGAGGGTGGGGAGGGCAGATTGGGAGAGGATTGGCCGGGGCTCTTGAGCTCTGCCTCTGGACTTGCTGAACACTAAGTAGGGCTCTCTGCCCCCTCAGTGCTGAGAATTAAGGTTGGCATCATGCACGCTAGGCAAACACTCTACCACTGAGCCAAAGCCGTGGGGCTTTGAAAGGATGGCTCAAATTAAATGACTAGTCCGAATCATACCCTACATTAGGCCTGAGTAATCACCAGCAGTCCCTTCCCTCTGGTCTTCAGCATTGTCATCTGTCACACAGGGTTAAGGGACATTCAAAAGATACAATGTGGGCACTGGTGGCTGACACCTGTCATCCTAGCTACTCACGAGATTGAGATCTGAGGATCATAGTCCAAAGCCAGCCTCAACAGACAAATCCAAGAAAGTCTTCTTATCTTCAACTAACCAGCACAAAGCTGGAAGCAGAGGCCTGGCTCAAGTAGTAGAGTGCCATCTTTGAGGAGAAAAGCCAAGCAAGAAGACAAGGCCCTGAGTTTAAGCTCCAATGCTGGCACATACACACACAAAAAGAAAAAACCTGTTTCATCCTATTCTGAGTCAAGCAGATGGGTCCTTTGGAGAAACAGCCTTTTCCTGTTTAGCTGAGGGCTGCTTATTCTAACCTCAGTGTCGGGAGTGTGAAGAAATTCCTTTCAGATCCTTAGGACAGAATCATAAAGAACAGATACTGGGCTTGGACTGAAATCAAAATCCAGGTCTACACTTTGAAGGATGAATAAAATATAAATCATATTTTAAATCAAACAGAATGCAGGGTTGGGGTATGGTTCAAGGGGCAGAGTGCCAGCCAAGCAAGCAAAGCCAAGCAAGCACAAGGTCCTGAGTTAAAAACCTCCAGTATGGATTTAAAAACAAACACAGAGTGAACACACATGGTGGGACACTGCGAAAAGGCAGAAGTCCTACACCTTGAATCCCCCACTCTTTTTCCTCCCTCTTCACTCCATTCTGGGCACAGGGATCTCCCAACGTCAGTAGGGCAGGTGGGACGCAGCTGCCTGAATCCTTTCTCCAGCCCAGGCCCTTCTCTTTTTGACTTGGTTTCATAGAGAGGAAAGAATGGTCAGAATGAGTGGAAGGAAATAAAACACCACCATGAGAAAGAAAAGGAGTGAAATAAATAAATACGCTACCAGGGAAACGCAAAAAGATGACTGGAGACAACGGCAGGAGTTCAAACATCTCTTGATGTCAGAAACCAAGGTGAAATGAGGGCGGATGGAGTGATTCCGGGCGGGTGGAGAGGGGAGAGCACAGACAAGGACCAACCCAGCCACCCCGACCCGGCATCCCTCAGTAAAATAAAGAAATGGCAGAGGAAGGAGGGAGGGAGGGAGGGAAGGAAGGAAGGAAGGAGGCTGGACAGGTGGAAGAGGGAGAGGGCAGGGAAGAGAACAGAAAATCCAGGTGCAGGCTGGGAGCAATCCAATCCAATCCAAACCAAACCAAAACTTCAAACCATACCTTCGCTGTTTAACGTCAGGTGAGCCGGACCTTGGAAAGGGGAAGGAGAGAAAGGAAGAAAGAAAAAAAAAGAAGGGAAAAAAAAGAAAGGAAAGGGGAAAGAAACAAAGAAAACACGAGTCATCAAAATCAGCCAGAGAGAAGGAAGGAAAACAAAAGCTTTTGCTGCCACAATTTAAAAACCCTTTTTAACTTGTGACAGACATCGGGGGAGAGTCCCCAGCCTAAAAGCTGAGGGAAGGGGCCCGATGCAGAAACAGAGGGTAGAGGGCAGGAGAGGAGAGGGGGGAGAGGGGGGGAGAGAGAGAGAGAGGAAGGGAAGGAGAGACAGAGAGAGAGAGAGACAGAGAGAGAGAGAGATAAAGGGGTGTGTGTGGGGGAAACCAGAGGAAGATGGGACAGGGAGTTGCTGCAAGGGGGAAGAGGAAATTTTGGTTTCTTTTTTTTTCTTCTTGCCGGAAAAAAAAAAGGAAAAGGAGGAGAAGCATGAGGCTGGGAGGGGTTGCTTTTTCCTTTTTCTTTTTTCTTTTTTTTTTTTCTTCCGGGAGGCGGAGAGAAAAAAAAACGGTCAACGAGAAAAACGATTCAGATGGAGAAAAGAAAACACGACACAAAAAAATCAAAGCCACCTGGAGAAAGAGAGAGTGTCCTGTTAGCGTGGGACTGAGTGGGCCAAGGGGTCTCCAACCCACTCTCACACACCCCCCCTGGGACCCCAGGAAAAGTGGGGAATGGGTATGAGGAACCCACAAAATTGTCCTTATCAACCCAACTGCCCCTTCCTAACCTGGTCTATGTGGCCAGCAGGGACCCTGTACCCCTGTACCCCGGTACCCCTGAGTTGTAAGAGGAAACGGGCTCCTGAGGACTGTCAGAAAGGAAGCAGGGAGGGAGAAGAGAGTCGAGGGAAAGTCGGGAGCAAAATGAAGCAAATGAGTCTTCCCGGAGGAGGTCTGGCAGAGCAAGGGCAGAGGATACAGACAGCAAGGTCCAAACATGGCATTCAAAACTCCCGGGCAGGGGACCCTGCCCTCGACCCAGAGTGCCCTGTGGGTCCCCTTTCTCTGGGCAGGACCTCTCTGAGATGATCCAAAAGCTGAGTTGAGAGCAAAACCTGCTTGGCTTTCCCTCCAGGATCGCCTCAGCCCCTTGGGCAAGCCCGCACAGCCCTAACCTGAGCCTTCCTTCTGCTGCCCATCCTACCCAGTCCTGAGTGGGGAGAGCCCGGCCTACCGGATCAGAGAGGCTGGTAGTGTCCGGCACGCAGCTGGGCTGAGAGCCCCCAGGCCTCCCTGAGATGACCACCAGCCTTACCAAGCTGGAGCCCCCCGCCCCCAACCCTGCCTCCCTGATGTGGGGTCTGGATAAAAGGGAACAGCCCTGCCATGCCACTGTTGCCCTAAGAAACCATCCCAGCCGCTGTGGTCTCTGGGGCATGGCAGGGGCCAGGACACCCAGGACCCAGGAGGGAACCCAGGGGGAACTGAGAAGGGTGGGAGGGGAGGACAAAGGGCAGATGCAGCTGCCTCGGGGTCATGGTGCCTCTTCTCATCTCTCTGGGGTGGCATCCATTTTTCTCACCTACATATAGGTCTGGAGGGGGCCACAGCTGCTGGGCTCTGCCTTGGGACAGACACAGATTGCACTCACGGCACAGGTGAGGCCACCAGCCTCTGGACTGTGCCTTCTTACTCCTTGCCTTGAATATCCTCCCCCCTGCCCTACCACTGACTTTCCAGGAAAGCTACCAGTTACCTTCTAACAAAACCCTAACCCCAAACCCAGGTGGATCCCTGACCCATCTCCCACTCTACCCTTCAGCAGCTGCCTTGCCCTGGAAGCAAGGTCTTGGAAATCTAGGTTTCTGCTGCCCAAGCCCAGCAGCCAGAGGCCCCTGACCCCATCAGCTGTCACCCCTCAGGTCTGACTACTGTTGGGGGGAGTGGCATCTCTCCCCTCGAAGACCCTTCCACTGCCCAGCTCCCCGCCACTCTCATTAGCATGCCGCACTCTCCCTCTGTCACCACGGCAACCAGCTGCTCGGCTCCCTCAGGCGTGACAGCGCCAGCCATCTTGGTGAGGGGAGGCCAGTTCCCTTCCTGTCTACCCCTGGCTCAGCCCCAGCTGGCAGAGGGTCTCTCCCTAAAGCCCGGCCCCTCCCCATACACACCATCTAGTCTGTGCTGTCTCCCAGTCCCAGCCCCACTGGGGTGCTGTCTTCCCACATCCACCTGTGGCATCGCCCCTCTTCCCACCGCCCCAGAGGCTGGCAGTGATGGGTGGTGCCGCCCAGGGTCCTTCCTAGGGCACTCTATCTGGCTGCTTCTGGGTCTCCTCTCCTTGTTGCAAGAGACTGGACCCCCGCCCAGTGCTGGGGGAGGAGGTACTGGGCAGGCAGGGGGTGCCAAGTAGGATGCCCAAGTTCCCAGAGAAGCGAGGCCTCAGACACAGTAACCCAGTGTCAGCAGCAGGAGCGTTGGACCTGAAAGAGCTGGGGGAGGACTGCAGTGCCAGGAAGGAGAGGGCATCCTGGGAACCCGCACCTAGCCACCTGCCCACTTCCAGTCTCGCCCTGACTCCCTTACCAAGCGCTAGAGGAGGCTGCCATGGGAAGACGAAAGACAGCTATGGGCCAAGATTAAGACACACATGTGCAGGCACACAGACATGGCACAGAGACAGAAGAACACACGAACGCACGCACGCACGCACACAGCCTTCAAAATATACTCTGCCTGGCTATGGACATGTAGCTATAGGCAGTACCCATCTAAACTAGATCACCAGGACACCCAAAGAAATGGCAGGTGTCATCCATAAGGTCTCATTGTCCCCAAAGGCCTGCTTCCCTTTTTGTCCCTGTCTACTCCTGCCTGACCTCTCCTCCCTCCAGACCATTCCTCTGTGGCCCTCCCGCCTCTCCTCCTCTCTTGGCGGGGCCATACCCTGCCTGTGCTGTTCCTGTCTGCCTCTCCCTCTCCAGTCCCTCGGGCCCCACCTCTTCACTTAGCCCTTTACCCCCGCTCTCTGCTCTCTGCTCTTTCTTTCCTCCCCAGCCTCTCTGCTCCCCCCCCCTCTTTCTCTCTCTCTCTTCCTCCCTCCACCTCTTCTTTGTTCCAAGGAGACATGACATCAAGAGCAAGTAAAAGTCACATCAGCACTAAATCTTATCGCTAGCCCTCAGAAGGCTGCGTCCAGCCAGACACACAGCCTCTCTTTCGCTTTCGCTTACACACACACACACACACACACACACACACACACACACAGAGTAAACACTGACACACAGAGATGCAAATGTAGATGTGGACCCATGAAGGCTCAGCAGCTCCTAGAGGCACAGAGACAGACAGGCACACCACAGAAGACACAGCATGTGAGTGTGCAACACAGCAGATACAAAGCCATGTGTGCACAGGTGTAAAGCCTGGATATGGTACCCAGAGTCACAATGGATCAGCAGAGAGGCATGAGCATGTGCTCACACAAATACACATGCACGTGCGTGCACACGCGCGTGCACACGCGCGCGCGCACACACACACACACACACACACACACACCTGCCTGTTGGGACCAGAAGACCTGAGGACCCCAAGAAGAATACACACACAGGGAGGGAAACAATATAAGCCATTGACCCCTCAGGAAAAAATGGGTTCCACTTCCATACAAAGAGCACTGGCTTTCCCTGCAGCTTTGGGGCTTCCCTCCAACCCTCCCTGTAGCCGTGCCCCCCCACCCCTCAGGCCAGGGCTGGGCCCAGGGATCTGAGCATCTCCCAGATCCTGCCATCCCATGCTGGGGGAGCATGCGCCCGACGGTGACTGGTAGGGCCCACGCCACGCCCACTCTGCTCCCTTCTCTGTGAGGTCACCTGCAGCCCAGCCTTCATGTAGGGACTCATGCCCGCTCCCGCCCCTGATGTTAGACTACTGAAGACAAGAAAAGGCAACAGAGGGAAAACCTAAAGCTAGAGGGAAATGGCAAGACCCTGCAGGCCTAGAGAGAGGTCCAGGGACAGAGCCCTGGAGAAAGAGAGGTGAGGACAAACACCAGAGAAGGAGGGCCACCAGAGCAGGCGGGGAGAGAGTGAACAAGACCCCAGAGAGAGGCGCACACCCACCCTTACCCTGGGGCTGAGCTGAAGGAAGAAGCTGCCGCCTGTACATCCTCCCAGCCCTGCCCAGGTACAGACCTCCACGCTGCCTACTGTGCCCCCACCCACCCACCTGAAGCAGATGCCTGGCTTTCAGGACTGCGGGCAGCCCTGCCCACCACACACACACACACACACACACACACACACACACACACACACACACACACACCGCAGCATGGCCCTTCTAAAGCTTCCTAAGCTGAGCTGGGCAAAATGGCGTCTTCCCATTCACTTTGGGACACCTCCAAGCTGTCAGCTATGACCTTCCCAGCAAGGAAAAGGCAAAGGCAGAGGACTGGGTAGAGGAGTGTGGGCAAGGGGAAGGGCCTGCCCTCTGCTCGCAGTTCCCCCACCAAACCAACGAAGAGGGTGAGCGCAAGGAAGCTGAGAGGACCCCAGAGAGCCTTCCCTGGGGGGCCCCAAACGTGAGCAGGGTGGTAGCTGTTGGGTAATTGATGGTACCCCGTTCATGGACCCCCCCATGTGACAGGTGCACCATCCCAGTGCCCAAGAAGCTCCACTCACCTTCTATGGGGTGTTCCTCTATAGCCAGCAAGGTGCCCAGGAGGGAGAGATAAGGAGAGAAAAGAAAGGAAGACTGTTAGCAAAGACAGTGAGGGGTGAGGGGGTCCGAGCCCACCCGGGCGCTGGCAGGGCCAAATCCCAGGGAACAGCTGTGGACAGAATGGTGACATTGCTGCTCCCTGGATGGGGACACCACTCGTGGCCAACCCCCCCCCCCAATGCATGTCACCCCCCTCGCCTCCCAGGGCAGGGAAGTGACCAGACAAGGTCATGCAGACAACAGAGGCGGGGCTCCCCGTCCTCAGAGCAGACTCCTTCCCCCTTCCTTTCACTGCGTCTCAGAGACAGATGGGGACACACTCACACCAAGACACACTTGAGCTCAGTGACACACTGACACACATAGACACTGAGCCGTCAGTGACTCGTGCAGCTCTCACACAACTCACCCTGGAAGCCTGGCACACAAGGACCCAACCTCCCACAGTCCCTCACCCACCAGGAGAGAAAAGCCTCACATACACAGTTCTCTAGCGTGGATGAAGCCTTGAGTTCCCACCCCAGCACTACAGAAAAAGAAAAGGCTGGGCACTACTAGAAAAGATCTGAGGATTGAGGTTTGAAGACAGCCTGGCCAGAAAAGTCTATGAGGTTCCTATCTCCAGGTAGCCAGTCAAAAAACAGAAGTGGATGTGTGGGTCATATGGTAGAGTGCTAGCCTTGAGCATAAAAGCTAAGGGAGAGTGCCTTGGCCCTTAGTGCAAGCCCCAGTACCAGAAACAAATAAAAAAGCAAGAAAACACACTGCCCCAAATTGCTATATGGAGCCCATCCCCAGACGCAACCTCTCTGAGCCCCTCCTGCAAGGGGATAGGGAGACCGTTTCTGAAGCCCCTTTGGGCTCTGGTTCTACGGTTGGGGCTGTGGTTCTGATTCGTAACCACTGAGTAAGGTAAAGGGTCCTCAGGCTGCACGGCCAATTCAGCTGTAAAGGGGGTCGTGCCACACACCCTGGCGTCAGCCTCAGCAATTAGGGCTTTCTGAGCCTGGCCTTGCCATGCACCAAATAGGTAAAGAGAGAGGGTGGAATGAAAGGAGGATGGGAATAATTTCTTCACCCAAGCTACCATCCTCCAGCAGGCTGAATCCTGGCCTGCATTGTAAGAGGACCAAGGTATCTGGTTCCACGCATGTCACATCCCCACTTGCTGGGAGCTTTCAGATGAAGTCAGAGGCAGAAGAGAGAAACAGCAAAACTTACAACTATCCAAACCCATGGGGAAAGGCTCCCACATGCACGCAGGCCCCAGTGCACACGTGGGTACACTCTCCCCATGCTAACACACATGGTCCCCTCCCCCTGCAGGCCCATTTTGTGTTATTTGTTCACCTCCCCTGGGAAGGGGTAACTGCACTGCAAGAATAAATACCTTTGTTTATCACAGCTCATACCACCCCCATACACACAGGGGCAGAAGGCAAGCACCAGTAGAAAACACCACAACAATGGAATATGTAATATCCCCACCCCATCGTCCCTGTGGGAGATGAAGACCCCATACACAAGCCAAGCTCCTTTCTGTCTGCCTGCCCTCCATTCGATTACCCACACATGCAAATTTCCATGTGTTACAAACACATTTCTTTACAACACAGAGGTTTTTGTTTGTGTTTTATTTGGGACCTGTATTTCAAGCTTCTAACCTCAGTCCTCAGCTCTCAGCCTCCAGAGGAGCTAGGCGCACAGCAACGCACAAGGAGTTCTGACAACCAAAGCCCCCCAGACTCTATGCAATGATTTCCTTCAATGTACCGAGCCAGGGCGCGTTGTGGAGGGGCATGCAGGCGTGTTAGGGGGCTTCAAGAGAACGGCGGTGTGGAACTCTTTGGTGCTGGGGCCAACGTCAGCACAACTTGCTTACCAGCAAGCAAGGACGTTTCTAGATAATCCAACATGTCAGACAAATCAAAAAAATATTCCTCCCTGCCAGAAGCCTGCGTTGAGCTATGCTCCGTCAGCAAGCTGGGTTTGCTCCTGACTTGGGGCACAGCAACTGGGGACCCACGTGCCTCTCTTCCTAGCTGCTCTTGGCTGTCCGCTGGACTCTGCACCCCTCACCTGCCATCCCCGGCCCCGCTAGGCTTGGACCCCTGCCCTCCCCCTTCTTCTTTGATTTTTCCCCCGTCTCTCTGCACTCCTTGGCAATAGCTCACCTTGGTGGCTTCACCCCACGTTTGCAGCTCTGGTCTCTTCCCTGAGTGACAGTCTTGTGACAGTCTTGCGTCCCCGCCTGACAGCTCCACCATTGCTTGGACAGTTCTGACACCTGGGCTCTACCACATTCAACCTCCCTCTCCTGAAACAAAGCGCCCATTTCCTGTGTTGCACAGAGGCACCGCCCACAGTTTCTGAGCTTTCATACTATCTGCCCTACACTACCAGGCGCACCCCTTAAACATGCACCAGGTGCACCCCTTAACCATGCACCAGGCACCCCAGGGACATCAGCCTCACAGCGCTTCTGACATCTCGGTGGTGTGTCATCTATCTCTCCTACACAGAAGGGAAGACCCACCCCGGGGTCCCCCCACCTCGGTCTTTTCTCACTGCCATCCTGCATCAGCACAACTGCAAGCTCACTCTACATGCTTGGTTTCCCAGCCTCCCCCCGGTTGGTCCCCTGCGTAGAGGCACCCAGAGTCCTCTGCTGTGGACCACACCCAAAGCTCCCAGCTTCTGAGTGAGTCTGGCTCAGACCTCATTGTGTGTCCTCAGCCCCTGTACCACCTGTCCCCGGAAGGCCTTTCCACCCTCAGCCCCTGTACCACCTGTCCCTGGAAGGCCTTCCCACCCTCAGCCCAAAATGGGCCTCAGAACCTTGCCCAAGCTCTGTCTCTGTTCATGTGCCCTGACCAATTACTGGGGATTGTGGGTCTTAAAGTCCTCTATCCTCTCCAGCACAGCCCCTAGGCCTGTCCCTCACCTGCTCTTCTCCTGGGACCATGAATGAACTTCCTAGATGACTCCACACTCTACCGAATTGGTCCACCCACATCACATCCTGGTGACAATACCCCATGGCTTCTCACTGGGTTTTACCCACAAAGGTCCAGGCTTCTCAAGAAAATCCTTTTGAGCTGGTGGTAGTTCATGCCTGTAATTCTAGCTACTCAAGAGGCTGAGATCTGAGGATCGCAGTTCGAAGCCAGCCTAGGGACTAAAGATCGTGAGACTCTTATCTCCAATTAACCACTAGAAAACTGGAAGTGGTGCTGAGGCTCAAAAAGGTAGGGCGGTAGCCTTAAGCTGAAGAGCTCAGAGACAGTGCCCAGGCCCAGAGTTCAAGCCCGAGGACCAACAAAAAAGAAAAAAAAAGAAAAGAAAATCCTTTTGAAGTCCAACAGTGCTCCTCTCCAGTCTCTCCTCCACTAGCCACATCTAGTTTCTGGCTATTTCCCGACGTAGGCCATGTTTCTGTATCTGCTATGACCTAGGTGTGAACGTGAACACAAACACACACACATGCACACACACATGCACAGCAATCTAAGAAAATTGATGCTTCCTTTAAGATTCAAGACAAGGGGCTAGGAATGTGGCTTAGTGGTAGAATGCTTGCCTAGCATGCATGAAACCCTGGGTTCAATTCCTCAGAGCCACATAAACAGAAAGCCAGAAGTGGCACTGTGGCTCAAGTGGCAGACTGCTAGCCTTGAGCAAAAGAAGCTCAGGGACAGTGCCCTGGCCCTGAGTTGAGACCCCCAAGACTATCCAAAAAAAAAAGATTTAAGACAATATACACCTAGATGTCAAAAAAAAAATCCATACAAGAGTAGCAAAAACTCTTTCATGCCAGCTCTAAAGACATGTAAGTTCTATTACTTTTGAGCCTTCTTTTTTTTTTTTTTTTGGCTAGTCCTGGGGCTTCAACTCAGGGCCTGGACACTGTCCTTGGGCTTTCTTAAGGCTAGTGCTCTACCACTTGAGCCACGGTACCATATCCGGCTTTTTCTTTCTTCTTTCTTTCTTTCTTTTTTTTGGGGGGTGGGGTGGGTTGTGGGGCTTGAACTCGGCCTGGGCACTGTCCGTGAGCTTTAGAGCTCAAGGCTACCACCCTACCCTTGGGCCTGGGCATTGTTCCTGAGCATTTCTGCTCAAGGCTACCACCGTACCCTTGAGCCAAGCCCCACTTCCTGTTTTCTAGAGGATAATGGGAGATAAAAGAGTCGCAGGTCCTTTTGTGCCTGGGCTGGCTTTGAACCTTGATCCTCAGATCTCAACCTCCTGAGTAGCTAGGATTACAGATGTGAGCCACCGCCACCTCCCAGCCTATTTTTGTGCTTATTAAAGCTATATTGCAATTGTCTTTTCATGCCTGCTTCCTGACTGAACCATGAAAATATCCTAGATCAAAAGTAATGTCTTAGGGGCCAGGAGTTTGGCCTAGTGGTAGAGTGCTTGCCTAGCATGCACAAAGACTCAGGTTCGATTCCTTGGTACTACATACATAGAAAAAAGCCAGAAGTGATGCTGAGGCTCAAGTGGTAGAGCTCTAGCCTTGAGAAAGTCCAAGGACAGTGCTCAGACCCTGAGCTCAAGCCCAGGACTGGCAAAATAATAATAATAATAATAATAATAATAATAATAATAATGTCTTAGCCGGGAGCAGTGGCTCAACCTGTAATCCTAGGTGGCTGAGGATCATGGTTCAAAGACAGTCTGGGCACTAAAGACTGTGAAACTCTTATCTCCAATTAATCACTAGAAAATCAGAAGTGGGGTTGTGGCTCAGGGGTAGAGCAGTAACCTTGAGCTGAAGAGCTCAGGGACAGTGCTCAGGCCCAGAGTCCAAGCCCCATGACAGACAATAATAATAATAATATCTTGTTCATCTCTATGTATAGCAACTTACAGAATTTTTGGCTGGGACAGTGGGATTCCTATGTTTGTTGGGTGAATAATAAAATATTACTTAATGTACTAATCACTAACGTATGCCCGGATCTTGACCTGCACTTTCCTCTAACCACAGCTACTACCACATGGATACAAATGACTGGGGGCTGGGGGCTCAAGTTTATAATCCCAGCTACTCAGGAGACTGAGATCTAAGGATTGTGGTTCAAAGCCAGCTCAGGCCAGAAAGTCTGTGAGATTCTTATCTCCGACTAACCAGCAGAAAGCTAGAAATAGAGCTATGGATCAAATGGTAGCTCACCAGACTTGAGTAGAAAAGCTGTACTGGTACCAAAAAAAAAAAAAAAAAAAAAAGAAGAGGAAACCAAGACTCAGAAAGCAGAAGCAACATGTCCAAGGTCACACTGATGGTGAGAAACAAAGTTTGAATCCAGATCTGTCTAACTTGAAAACTCCCAATAGGTTGCATTCTTGATCAGAAAGTCAAGAAGCTTCTCAGATGTTCTGATCTACAGTTTTATTTTATCTCTCATGACGTAGAGCCAACCTGGTCTTCTCACTCAACTCACATACCCCTATATTCCTACCAGGAAAACCCTGCCCTTCTCTTTTTACCCCTGAAACTCTTGACCATCCTTCGAGACCAGCCAAGCCCTCCCTCCTCCTCCACATTCCCTAGACTTAATTAGCTACTGTAGTCCTTACTGAGCACTTAAATAACGTCCAGTGCATGCTAAAGGATCCCCACATACTCTGTCCTGCAGTCCGTACATCGTTATTACTTCCATTTTACAGGGAAGAGCACCGGGGGTGGGTAGACATTGTGAGTTCACACAGTGAGCAAGCAGCAAAGCTAGGGCTCAAAGCTAGCAGCCCACACTCCTGACGGATCTGCCGTCGTTCCTCGGGAGTGGCGGAGCTGCCCTCAGGGAGCCCCATTCCACACACAGGAAGAGTCAGGGCCACAGGTGCTGTGTGGCAGCACGGACAGAACTCCACATATGACATGACCTCGTTTACTCAGGTTTGGGGTTTTAGTGCCAGTCCTGGGGCTCGAATTCTGGGCCTGGGATCTGTCCTTGAGCTTTGTTTACAAGGGTAGCATCTACCTTCTTGAACTATGCCTCCACTTCCAGCCTCCCATGGTTAATTGGAGATAGAGTCTCATGGATTTTCCTGTCTGGACTGGCTTCAAACCATAATCCTCAGATCTTAGGCTCCTGAGTGGCCAGGATTACAGGCGTGAGCCCTGCCTTCACTTACTCAGCTTTTACACACACGGGTCACCATTGCTCTACCAGCAGAGATGGTCTCAATTCAGGGTCCCAGTAGATTATCAAGTACAGTGATGATTGACAGAGCAAAGAAGGAAAGAGATCCAAGCTGCCAAAACACAGTACTATTACCAAATTTGGGGGGCTGAGTACCAGGGTTTGAACTCAGTGCCTCAAGCTCACTTGCCTTGCTTGCTAAGCTGTCATTGTACCATTTGAACATACTACCAGCCCAGGGTTTTTTTTTTTTGCTGGTTTCTTTGGAGATAAGAGTCTCACAGACTTCTCTACCAAGTCTGGTCTCAAACATTGATCCTCCAGATCTCAGCCTTCGGAGTACCGAGGATGACGTGCACAAGCCACTGGCACCTAGCGAGTGTCACACAATCCTAATTTGGTAAGGTTAGCTTTCAAATTCAGAGAGAGACAGATAAGACAGACAGACAGATAGACAGACCAGAAGAGAGAGACAGAGATAGAGAAAGAAAAATAGTCAGTTGCCAGGAGTTTGGGTAGAGTGCTTGCCTAGCATGAAGACCAGGGTTCGATTCCTCGGTACTATATACATAGAAAAAAGCTGGAAGTGGAGGTGGTGCTGTGGCTCGAGTGGTAGAGCACCAGCCTTAAGAAAGTCCAAGGGAGTTTGGTCTAGTGGTTAAAGTGCTTGCCTAGCATGCACAAAGACCCGGGTTCAATTCCCCAGTACCACATACAGAGAAAAAAAGCTGGAAATGGTGCCGTGGCTCAGGGTAGAGCTCTAGCCTTGAGGAAAGCCCAAGGACAGTGCTCAGACCCTGAGCTCAAGCCCAGGACTGGCAAAAAAAGAAAAAAGAAAAAAAAACGAAAGTCCAAGGCCCAGGACTGGTGGAAAAAAAAAAAAGTCAGTAGTTACTACCCTTAGGATAACTCTTCTAAGGGCAAAGATAGAAAAACTAAGTCAGGCACTGTGGCTCATGCTATAATCCTATCTACTCAGGAAGCTGAGATCTGAGGATCAAGGTTCAAAGCCAGCCCAGGCACAAAAGGACCTGAGACTCTTATCTCCAATTACCCTCTAGAAAAACCGAAATGGGGCTTAGCTCAAAGGGTAGGGTGGTAGCCTTGAGCTGAGAAGCTCAGGGACAGTACCCAGGCTGAGTTCAAGCTCCAAGACCCACAAAAAAAAAAAAAAAAGGAAAAGAAAAAGAAAAAGTAGAAAAATCTGATATAAGAACTGGCTGGGAGTGTGGCTTAGTGGTAGAGTGCTTTCCTGGCATGCATGAAGCCCTGAGTTCGATTCCTCAGTACTATTTAAACAGAAAAAGCCAGAAGTGGCACTGTAGCTCAAGTGGTAGTGTTAACCTTGAGCAAAAGAAGCTCAGGGAGAGTGCCCAGGCTCTGAGTTGAAGCCCTAAGACTGGCAAAAAAAAAAAAAAAAGCAAGAAAGAAAGAAAAAAACTTAAAAGCTGGGTTTGCAGGCATGGCTCAGCTGGTAGAGCATCAGTCAGGTACCAAGTTCAAGTCCCAGACTTGCAACAACAAAAAAGAAACAAAGAAAAGAACTCAAAAATGCAACCGTCAAGCACCATTTCAAGCCAGAGAAAAACCTTAGTGAAGGAAGCACTGGTGTAATACCTGAGGGGACGCTTGACCTCCTTACGTCACTGGGGAAAAGTAAAATCACATGCCAGGTGTGGTGCTTAGGGAAGCAGAAAGGTGTGAGACATATTTTGAAAGATTCCCTTTGAAAATGTCCTCCCCTCCAGTCCTCTCCTGAGTGAGTTCCTCCCCAGATTCGGCAGGGTCTGATTTCCCTGCTGTAGCCCCACTGCCACTCTCCGGACTGATTCGGCCCTGCACAAATGGGAAAGTCCATGGCAATACCTGGCTTAGGGGGGAAAGCTGTGGTCCGGGGCAGTTAGAAGGCTACTGGTTTCTGATGAAATCTTACCCCTAAGTACCTCCAATAACCATCCTAGGTGCTTAACAGATTAACTAATTTTTTTTTTCTTTTTGGTGTCAGTCCTGAGGCTTGAACTCAGGGTCTGAGCTCTGTCCCTGAACTTTAGTACTCAAGCTAGCTCTCTATCACATGAGCCACTGCACCACTTTCAGCTTTGTTGGTTTTTAATTAGAGATAAGAGTCTCATCAATTTTCCTGCCCCAAAACAAAAGCTCAGGGACAGTGCTCAGGCCCCACAACCAGCAACAAGAAAAAAAAAATTGTCAGGCTGGCCTCACACAAGGATGCTACAGTCTCCACACCCCAGGTAGCCAGGATTACAGGAATGAGCCGCCAAACCGGCTCTTGTGCTATTTCTGCAGCTTCTCTGCTCTCCTGCCTCTCCTTGGGATCTTGTGCACAATTCTCATCTTCTTCTTGGCCAGAGCTTCGAATGCTGTCTTTCTGTGCACACAGCCCCACTTTCAACTCAAAGCTCTGGTCTTATAATTCCCATCACCAGGACATCTTTGTCAGAGGAACTGAGGCTCAACACACACAGGCACCTGCACAATCTCATCCCTACTCTACTCCCCTTCCTGACTGCCCCTTCCCCTCCCACCCCTCCACTCTGTCTAAGCAGGCACACTGGGGCCTCCTGTTCTCTGCGAGCCCCTCCCGCAGCAGCGTCCATCTCAGCAATGGCTCTCCACCACGGCAGCTGCCAGGATGGCACCACAGCTGCCATTACCCTTCTTGGCCACTCTCCAAGACAACCAAGCTTCAGGGCCTCAGAAATCTCTTGCCCAAACTATCTCCCAAATGCCATCTAACTCTGTCCTCTGCAAATCCCTTTGTACCTCACTGGAAGCTTCCTGACATAGCTCTTAACCCTTCTCTTATACCAAAACTCTCTTGTGAGCCAGACACTGGCGGCAGCGGCAGCTCACATCTATAATCCAAGCTACTCAGGAGGGTTAGATCTGAGGATCACAGATCAAAGCCTCGGGAATTTCTGTGAGTTGCTTATCATCTGCTTATCATCGATGAACCAGCAAAAAGGTGTAAATGGAGGTATGGCTCAAGTGGTAGAGTGCTAGCCTTGAGCAACAAAGCTCTGGGACAGAACCCAGGCCTTGAGTTCAAGTACCCTGGACTGGCATGGAGATTCAAAAAGAAAACAAACAAACTTCTTTTGTGGCTCCATTTACCAGTGCCTGTACCAGTAATTCACTAAAAGTACAACTTTAAGCCAAATCGCCACAGCCTGGCCTCAACCTGCAGCCCTGTTATAGATCTCATTCTTGTCCCTCTACTCTTTGTCATGCTCCTGTCTACAGTCAGGATGCATACTGCCCTTCCACCTGCTCTTCCCTCCCCCCCAGCCTGTTGACCCCTGTGCTTGGAGTAATCTCCTCCAAGCCAGGCTTGCTAGTCAGTGTTTAAAGCCAGTCCTAAATAGCATGCTTTTCATAAACCTATTACCAGTCCCTCAGCTTGCAAACCCTTCTTCCTGGAGACGCCAATAGTACTTAGCTTATAATAACTATCATTTAATCACCACTAATTATGTACTAGACACTCAGTTATCACAACAACCCTATGCAAGAGCATGCTTATCCCCATTTTACAGATAAAAGAAATTATTTTTTGCCAGTCTTGGGCTTGAGCTCAGGGCCTGAGCACTGTCCTTGGACTTTCTCAAGGTTAGAACTCTACCACTTGAGCCTCAGTACCACTTCCAGCTTTTTTCTATGTATGTGGTACCGAGGAATCGAACCAGGGTATTTGTGCATGCTTGCAAGCACTCTACCACTAGGCCAAACTCCCGGCCCCAGATAAAAGAAAATTTAATCTAGTTCAGCCTAGGAGCTAAAGCTAACTCAGGAAGCAGAGATCGGGAAGATCATGGTTCAAAGCCAGCCCGGGCAGAAGTCCAAGACTTCCTATCTCCACTGATAAGGTAGGCAAGGGGCAAGCACTGGTCACCCCAGCTCCACATTGTAAACAGGAGGATGGGTGTAGAGAAGACTTTCTTCCAGATCTGAGCTGCAGAAAATGTAGTTTAATCACTAACCTATATGGTCTCCTAAGACCTCTCTGGGCATGTATCACACTCTGTTGTGTTGTTACTGTGAATTTTGTTTGTTTATTGCTAGGATAGGTGAGTAGCCTTACCTGAAATGCTGAGGACTAGCAAAGGTCCTGGTTTGGGGAGGATTTGGGAACATATGCATATATCTCAATGTATCTATTTAGATACATATACATATATATCTATTTAGATAGATATACGCAAATATCTATCTTTAGATAGATGGAGAGACAGATCTGGGAATGAGACCCAAATCTAAACAAGATATTCTCCCATCCTTTTTTTAGACAGGGTCTCACTGCGTAATCGTAGCCAGCCTCAAATTTGCAATCCTCCTGCTTCGATTTTCAGTGTGCTCGGATTACAGCCATGATTTATACCTTATGCTCCAACCTGAAGGTAATTTTACAGTATTTTTACTGTGTCTGCATTTTGACCACAACCCTTTTTATGATGTCAGTCTCTTGTAACCTCATGTCAGCCCTCAAAATATATCAGAGTTAGGTGTCACTGGCTCATACTTGTCACTCTAGCTACTCAAGAGGCTGAGGCCCCAGAGTTCTGCAGCCTGGATAGAAAAGACTGAGAGGCTCCATCTCCAATTACCCAGCAAAATGCTGAGATGGAGGTACAGCTCAAGTAGTTGAGTGTCAGCTGTGACAAAAAAGATTCTGGACTAGGTACCTTAGGGTCATAGAGGATGAGAGTAAACGAAAGGAACTCTAGGATAGGGAAACAAGAGGTGTGTGCTTGTCGTTCTTAAAGTACTGTGTTATCTCTTCTCTCTTTTTTTGCCATCTGGATCCATCGGCTGGCTTTAAGCAGTCCTCTGGTTTCAGCCTCCTGAGTAGTTGGGATCACAGACATGAACCATGGCTCAGTATCTCCTTCCTCACCATTCACTGGTCTGCCTTTCATCTGTTTCTTCAATAAAACATTCGACTCCTGGAGCAGAGTTCATCCATCTATCCTAACACTAACAAACCTCCAAGACACACATGAAACACCTGTTGTGTCTCCCTGTGGCACATCAATCCACCCCAGGCCTTGCACACACATCTGCACACCCTTCCCTGACCACCTCTTCACACACTGGGGTGACATGAGGAAGCAGACACGCTGTAGAATCCCAGCCTACTCTATCCCAGCTTTGGCAGACATACAGAAAGCAGCCATTTAAACTGAGATCTGTCTACAGTTACATGTGGCCAACTTTCCACCCCCCACCCGAGAGAAAGAAAACAAATTTCCTGGCATGGAGGTTCTCCGTCAATGGGTAAACCCAGACCCTGGGAAGGCAGAGGAGATTCAAAAAAATCCACAAATCCATATGTACACCAAATATCAGAAGGCAGATGGGTACATCTTGCATATAAAACCAAAACTATTTTTCTAATGTATATTTTATCAACCACAATAGAGAACCTAACATCAACATCATCTAAAAGCTTTTCTGAATTCATGGGAGCTTTGAGTCTTTTATTTCCCCCCAATAAATAGATATAAAAAGAATAACTACGGCTTGGAAGGGATACTGTGAATTACTGACTTTTAAAAGTGTCCTCAATTTCAAAATAAAGTTGGAAACGACTCAAAGTAGAAAATGTGACTTGAACTTTCCAAGAAGTCTGAGGACTCCAGCCCCAAGGACTTCTCAGTGATCAGAACCAAACCTGTTTCCCTCCATGTCATTCTGTCCTCACCATGCTCTTCCATCTTGACTGGATAAAAATATACTAGGAGCGGGGCAGCAGGTGGTCATACCTGTAAACCTAGCTATTCAGGAGGCTGAGACCTGAGGATTGTGGTTCAAAACTATCCCAGGCAGAAAGTCCATGAGACTCTGATCTCCAATTAAATACCAAAAAAAGCTAGAAACAGAGTTGTGGCCCAAGTGGTAGAGTACTAAACTTTAGTGCAAAAGCTCAAGAACCACCCCTAGGCCCTGAGTGCAAGCCCCAGGACCAGCATACACACACGGCATACACAGAGAATGTACTGGAAGTGAGTGAGTCCAGGATATTACAAAAGCTGCCTAGAAAATAAGAATGGAGGAGGGGAATGTCTAGGCTTGTTATTTGTTCCTGTCACCTTCAGGTGCAATCAGTGTCTGCACCCCCACAGCCACCCACAATGTATACCTGAAAATACATACACACATATTTTCATGTGCATATATGGCCTTACCTGAAGCTTTCATTCTCTCAAATGCTTATTAATACCTCTCCATTCATTCCACAAACTTTTATCAAACACCCACTAAGTACCTGGTACTATGGTAGGTGTAGAGAATGCACTGATGAATAAAAACACAATCCTTTTGTCAGATAAAGCAGCTCTTCAGTAGATCATACACCAAGACATACACACACACCACATCCAGACACCCATGTCACTGCCAGCTGTCTGACACCCACCGAAAATCTCTCTCCCATACACACACACATACATACACACACACACACATACACACACACACACACACACACACACACACACACACAGAATGGGTCACAACACAGCTGAAAACAATTCATCTAATGTACATCCCATTCACAGACACAACCATCCCTCTCACACACAACTACTCAAGCACACAACCATATGTGTGTGGTTACTGGGTATTTGGCTTACTTGAACCCTCTGGCCAATGGATGTTTTCAGGAAATGGACTGACTAGGGTGCCTTTGAGTATATTTTCGTGTGACTAGGTCCAATTCAGCCACAGTGACACCATGGACCAGTCTCTGTAATCTCTCCATAGTTTGACTCTCCTCACTATCAAATTTTCTTAAGAAGCTTCGTGGGGAGGGAGGAGTTGAAGGAATTTGTGAACAAAGCTAAAGAGCTGGAAAGATTCTTTACAAATTCCAGGTGTTTCACTGAGGACTCACGTGCAAACACAGATACCTTGGTGCCTAACTACACATCTGAGCACACCTCTGAACCTGTGCATTCTGCAGAAGACCAGACCTTTGCCAGTAAGCAATACTATTCAAACAGACCCATTCACACCTAAAACACACTGCCAGACTGGTGGGCCTCTGCACGCAAAACACATGGTTTCACAGTTTAGGGAGCACCTGAGTTCCTTGGAGAAAAGGCGAGAAGGTGTCAAATTCACTTAATATACACATTTCCTGAAGATGTAGCCCACAACGTCATACAAACAACCCTACAAAAACAATTCCAAATCCTTCCCATGTGTTCATCTACTGTAGCTACAACTATGTGACTATAACACTGCCCAAACAGCAGAGTTCTTACACCCAGGGCCACACCTGCAGATCTGGCTCCTCTCAGGGCCTACAGCCACGAGGACACCCACCACCACAGCCACCTTGGTCTGTGGGTACACACCTGCACAGACACACTCCCCAAAAGACACACATGTACATACAAGAGTGGCACAGACTTTCTAGGGGAACTGGGATCAGGAAAGAAAGTCTGACGGTGCATATCTGCTGGGAAAAAAGCTGCTACTCTATACTTAGTGAGGTAAGGGCCTCACCCTACCTGCCCAGGGGGCTGAAAGTCCCTCCTCCCATCATCAGCAAAAGTCACAGCCTAGCCCAGCTCAACCCAAGGCACTGGTCTCAGCCAGACAGGCCCCCCCTAAAAACTGGGGTACTGATGGAATACCTCCTCCAAGACCTGCCTGTCATCTCCCGATTACGTATGTTCAATCCCATGTTTCTCATCCAGCGCAGTAACCCTCGCCCGAACCCCACGTTCCTGAGGCCTCCAGAGTTAAGACACAGCGGCTTTCCTTCTTTCATTGGAAGAGACTACCTGCCATCTTGGCAGCTCACCCCAACAGGTCAGCTCCTACTCAGGAGCCTCAGCCTCCCTATTTCTCCCTCTCTCAAAACAGCTCTGGTAATTCTGGGGTGAAAAGGAAACGCCCTGCGTGCGGGGACCAGCTTGGCAGTCCTCACCCTCGGGTGGGTTCCGCCCACGGCTCAGAAGCCGTCCTTCACTGGCCCTTCAGCAGCAGCACCCCGCCCAGCCCCTCAGAGGACACGCCCACCAGGACACGCCCACTCAATCCGCCAATGGCGCCCCTCGCCTGCGACGCCCGCTCCCGCAGGCCCCGCCCACCGCATCCGCCCACCCCCATCAGTCACTGGTCTCCAGGACGCCCGGTGGCCACGCCCACCGCCGCGGGTCCCCGTCCGCCTTCCCGCCCACTGTCTCGGGCCCGAGCTCTCCACGCGCGCCGCACTCGAGGGCCCCTCCCGGGGCCTTATGCTCGCCCGCCCAAGCCCGCAGGCCCCGACCCCGGCCCTCGGGGCTCCCTAGCCCTCGCTCCCGCGCCCGGGCTCGGGCCGTCGGCGCCTCGGCCGGGGCTCACCTTCGCTGCAGAACTTGCCGCCGAAGCCCGTGTGGCTGCAGTCGCAGCCCACCTCGCCGGGGGCCAGCACGGTGCAGAGGCCGCCGTTGGCGCAGGGGTTGCGCGCGGGCGCGCACAGCGGATCGGCCGCGGCGCCGCGCAGGCCCTGGCTGCCCAGCAGCGCGGGGGGTCGCTCGCCCAGCTTCAGGTTGGCCAGGAGGCCGCGGAAGGGCGGCTCGTACTTGACGGTGCTGAGCGTGAGCGCCGAGAGACGCACGTCGGGCGGGATGCCGCCCACGAACAGGTCGCTGGCCACCTGCATCTCGCGTCGCTTGGAGCGCACCTCCGCCGCGCGGGCCTCGCCGTCCACCGCCAGCGCCGTGCGGCGCGCGTCGCGGGTGAGCAGCACCATGTGCCAGCGGTCGTCGGCCACCGGCGTGTCCAGCTGCAGCGTGGCCGGCTCGGCGCACGAGAGCGTGAAGCGCAGCCGCAGACGGCCGTCCACCAGCAGCAGCTCCAGGAAGTCGCAGTCGCCGCCGTCGTCCAGGTAGAGCAGCAGCGCGCGCGTGGCGTTGGTGCGCAGGCTGAAGCTGAGCTCGCCGCTGCTCGCCGCGCCCGCCCAGCGCGCGTAGCGGGCCCACTGCCCGGGGCCGCCGCCGAACTCCAGGCCGCCCGCGCCCGCCGCCAGCGCCAGCAGCAGCAGCAGCAGCAGCTGGGGTGGCGGCCGCCACCGGCTTCCGGGTGCCATGCCTCTGGCGGCCCCGGCGCCGCCCGGCCCCCGGCCCCGCTCGGGCTTCAGAGCCGCGGGTGCATGGGGCGAGGCGGGGAGGGGGCCGGGCGCCCCTCGCGCCGAGCGCGGCTCCCCTGCCGGCTCACAGGGCCATGGAGCCGGCTGCAGGACGAGGCGCGCCGAGGCCCAGGTGCCGGTCTCCCTCCCGGGAGGCGGCGGCGGCGGCGGCGGCGGCGGCAGAGCCCCTCCCCCGCGGCGGGCTCGGAGGCAGACTTGGGAGGGACGCCTGCGAGGTGAAAGAGAGAGCAAAGGTTGACATGGGATCTGTTTCTCCCCTCAAAGTAGCAGATGACCACCTGTTTCTCTTTAGGACTTTCAGGAGCTGACTCGGATCCGCAGAGACACCATCCATGCTGGGCGCCGCGGGCGCACACCTACAGAACCTTAGCTACTCAGAAGACTGAGGCCTGAGGATCGTGGTTCGAAACCAGCCCAGGCAGTCTGTGAGCCTCTTAATCTCCAATTAACGAGCACAAAACTGGAGGTATGATTCAAGTGGTAGAGCACCAGCCTTGACCGAAAAGCTAAGGGACAGCTGAGTTCAAGCCCCACACACAAAAGACACCATCGTACGTGCTAATGGCCTGACGCCTGGGGAGAGTTGGCACTCAGTAGGGGCATTATTGGTTTAAGATGTGGACAGGTGGAGGCAGTGACACCTAGGGTCCAGTAGGGATGCAATCCAGCTGCCACCACCTGAATCCTCTTTAAGAACCCTGGTGTCAGGACCAAGGCCAGCTTCTAGGGGCATGGCCTGGCCTAAGAATTCTTCCAGTTGGTGACCCAGCCCCTTCCTCTCAGAGCCACCCACCTCTGAAAGTGGCTCCCACCTCCAGCCACAAATCCCCCTTGAACGCACTCTCTCTCATCAGCTCTTGATGCTGGATAATGAAGTTGCTAAATAATTCATTGGGATTAATTAAATGCCAATTCGTCAATGGTATCACAGGGTAACCAAGCTGGGAAAGGAGCAAGGGAGGAAAGCCAGCAGGACCCAGGTATCACATCCCAAGACCCCTCCACTATGTCCATTGCAAGGACATAGGCATCCAGTTCCCAGGCTTCTGATACCCCCACCACCACCACACTTGCCTCTTCCAACCCAAGTCCTAAGTGTATGTCACCCTCAAAGTCCCGCTCCCAGTCCTCAGCCTCAGGGTTAGCACCATGACCTGGGTTCTGTTCACACCCCCCATCTCCAGTTCTGCCAAGCCCACTACCTAGGTCTAAGGGAGCTACCAGGAGGTAGTCAGGCTCATTTGCATAAAATTGCCTTTCTGAAATGATTACCCTTGTAACGGGCTGTCAGAGAGCAATTTATACCCCACGACGGGGAGGGGAATTTGCATCTCGTTAAACTCCAAGTCGTAATTATTTATATCCAACAACCCTCCTGAATATTGCATTGATTTTATTTTGGGGAGGGAAGGAGGTGGAGAGAAGCCTGGCAGAGAAGGAAGGAGGGGCCAGAGTTTAGGAGATGAGGAAGGGTGGGGAGGAGAGAAAGGAGAGGCACCCATGCAAAGTGGTCAAGATGGAAGAGCAATGGCAGAAAAAGGGGGCTTGACGGGAGAAGAAAAAGAAATAGAAGTTTGAGAAAATTAAATTCCAAATTTAAACATCATTTCTCAAGGCCCTGGATGCTGGGCCGTTTTACAAATGTCATTTTACTTAATCACCCTGAGAAGTTGTTTCCATGAAGCCTTGGGAAAACCCAAGTCGAAGAGTCTGGAGATTTGCCCAAGGTCACATGGTGGTGAGGAGGGACCTGGGCCTCACATCCAAGTCTGCTCAACACCTTTATGCCAATAAAGGAGACAGAAAGGGGACTGACAGAACAGGAGAAGGCTCGCTTGGAGAGTGTGGAGGGCAGGGGGTGGAGTGAGAAGAGCTACATAGGAGGAAGCTGAGATAAGAAGAAAAGCTAAGCCCCACCCCCTTAAAAAAAAAAAAAAAGCAACAGTGAAGGGATAGGCAGAGTCACAGAAAGACAGAAGTGTGGCAGGAAGATGGCCAGAAAAGGTTCAGAAGCCATCAGCAGTGTCTGGGATGAGCTCTCCAAGAGCCCCACAAAGCAACTCCTGGTCACTGCCCTCCCAGGCCGTAGCTCCGGTGGGCACCCTGTCCCTTCCCAACTGAGTGAGGAAGTCCAAGCCCACAGCCCTGTTACCCACAAACACTGCTGGGTTATATATAGCTTGCCACTGCCTCTCCTCATTGGGTAATGGAGATAATTAACATGCTCGGGCTAATTAGCCAATCAAATTAAATGCAACACCTGCTCCCAGCCTGATTGACGCCCTTACCCCCCCATACGCGCACACACACACACACACACACACATACACATATATATGTATACACCCCATCCCATGGCGGAGGAGGGGTCCCTAAATCTTGGGGAAGCAAAAAACAAAAACTACCCCTCTTCTCCAGATAAGGCAAATGCCCCACCCCCCAGTATAGCCTCAACCCTGTCATCCAGAGTGTGATCACCCTCCCTCCCAGACTGTCTCAGTCTGTCTGGCCTAGCCTCACCTCTGTCTACCTCTCTCCCCTCCCCCAGCCCCAACCTCTGGACCCTATTTTGGGGAGGGAATTAATTAGCTATCGATTTCTGCTGGTGGAGGGAATAGGATTGTGTGCTGCCTGCTGTCCACTCGCCCCCTAGCTTGCGGGGGGGCGGGGAGGACGGGGACGAGGCTCTTTCCCCTGGCCCGCCCCCAATCCTGTCCCTGGTCATGCTCACCCCCCCCCCCCAAGCTCAAGAACATGGCAGCAATCTTGTGAAAAGGGCTGAGAACATGGTCTCCTTCCTCTCAGGAAGGTGGAGGAGTACAAATAGAGCGAAGGATAGTCAAGCTGGGAAAGCAGCACCCATGTCCCCAGCCAGGTTACCTGCTTGAGAGGCAGAGTGCAAAGTGGGTGAGAGTCCAGGAGCGGGTAACGCAGTGGTGGGGGTGAGAGGGAGGGCCACGTGCAGGCGCATGGGTGTGGACAGCTGTGGGAGCGGAGGCTTGGCTTGGGAGGTGCCTCAGGGAAGAGCAAAGGCGGGGTCTGGGCCTGCAGCCCCTCCAGACTCATTGCTTATTCTCCCCACAGCCCGCAGCTCTGCAGCACAGGCTGGCCTGACTTAGCTGGGCAATAGAGACCGCAGGTCTGACCAGGAAGAAACCTCAGCCCTCTCCAAGCCCTTTCTCTAGAGATGCAAAGACCCCCGGGGACTACTTCAGACTTGTGAGGAAGAGGAATCGCCCCAAGAGGAGCTTGAACTAAGCAGACAGCTGCGTTCTTTACACCTGCCACACCCCAAAGTGCCCAGGATACCTGCTCCTCTTGGCTACTTTACTCCTCCAGCCACCCCACCCCAGGGCCCAGCCTCCAACCCACCCTGTTCCAGCATGAGAGGACTCTTGCTGGCTTAGAATATTCTTCAGGCCTCAGCAACAGCCTGATGACCAGAAATTTACTCCCGAGGGGCCCAGGGCCATTGCACAACTATGTCAAACGAAGTGTGTTCTGGGAATTGTGGGCGAGGCCTCGCTCCCTGGCTTTGCACACCGGATGTCCAGGCCAATACTTCTCTAGTGTCCACAGTGAGAGCGGGGCCACGATCCAGAGTGGCCCCCAGGGTGCCCTGTCAGCTCACAGACATCACTGTGATACACACTGCCAGCCCCTGCTGGCCCCAGGCCACTGCTTCTCCAGGGAGCTGACCTCTCCCACGGCGTCCCAGGATTCTGTGCCCAGTTGGCACCCTCGTGCTGTGGTGCCACAGGGTGGGTGGGGGTGGGGTGACTAGGCATCCCTCATGAGCCTCTCTCTGCTCTCCCCCTCTCCTCCTTCCCCCTGAAGACAAGCCCTGGGTCTTGAGTTGCATAGCTGCCTCCTCATCTTCCCATAGCCAAACCAGTGCCATGGTGGCACAAGGGCAGGAACTTGAAGCCTCCCCAGGCCCATCAGGTGGCATGTGGCTTATCCTTCCTATCCTAAGCAGCAGTGTGGCACTCAGCCTCCCAGACAAAGCAACTGAACCAAGGGATACCTTCTCTGGTACAGCAGGTTAGAGAGTGGG
This sequence comes from Megascapheus bottae, assembly GCF_031878675.1. Taxonomy (NCBI): domain Eukaryota; kingdom Metazoa; phylum Chordata; class Mammalia; order Rodentia; family Geomyidae; genus Megascapheus; species Megascapheus bottae. The sequence goes on along the minus strand of NC_143524.1, from coordinate 5,890,323 downwards.
TACGCCCAACCTCACTGGCATCCTGCCCTGCCCACAGGCCGCAGGGCGGTATCCACGACTCAGAGCCCACCCTCTGGTCTGGCCTTCACGGAGGACACCGCCCTCGGAGGAACCCCAGACTCTGAGCTAAAGACAAAAAGTGTGGGTTTGTCCCTCATATCGTATTTTCTTTTTTACTAAGATGAGTACCAGAGAGGAACACAGATTAACCAGAATTCACACAGAAGAACAAGAGTGCCAAGGTCACCAGCTTTCAATGCTAGACGTGCCACTGTGCCCACTGTTGCAGGCCTGGGCCCTGGTGCCTGGCTGAAGGCCTCACCCCTGCACCACCAGTGCAAATGAAGCAAATAGATTCAGATTCCACTGGTGGCCACCCTGGCAGAGACCCTGGCCAGGGGCCTCCTCTTTGGCCAGGCTCACACCACACACACCCACACACCTCCAAGCCTAGGAATGCCAGCCTTTCTCTGGCTCTCCTCTCACACCAGCTGGGAGTGAGACAGCTGGGGCATCCCCAGGCACCGAGGAGGAAGAGCGGGGTTTACACACATTCTGCTGCCCAGAAGGCAGCCGTGTACAGGTGGAAGAAGTGTGTGTTATGGGGGGTGGGGAGAAGTTTTTGGCTCAAGCTAAAGAGAAACTTGCTGGCAATCTACACCATGCAGCAGTGGAGGGGTGGGAGAGTGTCCCCATCTGTGACAGTGTGCAAGTTGAGGCGGGTGACTGCTGCTCAGAGACCTTCAGGAGGAGGACTCTTGAATTATTACGGAGATGGATTGACCCTGAACCTGTCTCTCAGGTTCAGGATGGTTTGGGAGCCAGGGGGCCCAGTGGTTCAGTCCTGTAATCCTTGTTAATCAGGGTACCAATTCTGGGGAATCAAAGATTGGAGCTAGCCCAGATTGATATCTGAGAGACTTATCTCCAATTAACCAGCAAAAAGCCGGTAGTGGAGGTGTGGCTCAAGTAGTAGAATGTTAGCCTTGGGGAAAAAAGCACTAAGCAAGCATAAGGACCTGAATTTGAGCCCCAGTACCAGTACCCCACACACACCAAGGATGGTTTGGGAGAGGATACCTTCTTCCCTGCTGAACTGCCAAGGTGGGACTGGCAGACAGCAGTTCCTACCTCACCTTGCTCCTTTCTCTCAATCCTGAGGACTGAGAGACAAGGGAAGCCTGGGCACAGCCCCAGCCAGGGACAGAACAAGGTGGCATCATGGTCAGAGGCCCTGGCTCTGCCTCTACCTACCTATGGCTCCTTTGGCAAGTTGCTCAGCCACTCTGTGCTGCACTTTGTAATGTGTAAACCAGGGATAATAAGTGTGCTGTCAGAATTAGCATTCATCTGGATAAAGTGCTTAGTGCAGTTCCTAGCAGAGACGAAAGTGTGAAAAAGTGTGTTGTGCTAATGATGGCTTGTGAAACAACTCATCGCTGTCTTTTACAGCTTGCAAAACTACAAGTGTCCAACGTGGATCTTGACTCTTATAAGGGTCTTATGACAAGAAAAAGAAGCAGAGCTGGCACCATCGCTGCCCTTAGGGGCGTAGGGGCCACACAGGTCACACAGATGGGCGAGGCAGAGCCAGGACTCAGGACTTGGGGCTCTTGTCGTCCTGGGGAGGTGACAGGCAGGCCTGGAGACCAGGGAGCACAGCCAGCAGGGGCTGAGAGCAGATGGCTGCTTGCAGGTCCCCAGAGCAGGTCTCCATGTGCATGGAGAGAAGCAGGAAGGGGCTGGGGACAAGGGTGGCAGCTGGAGTTGTGCGTGATGAGGCTGCTGCCAGCAGTGTGGGACTGAGGAAATGGGTGGGCTGGGCGCTGAGGTGCGACAGAATGACTCGGTGGCGTGGGGGCCGCAGCACGGGTGGGTGGGAGCCTGGGCGTAGGCGGGGGGGGGGGGAGGGATGAGCACACGGCCCGGTGTCACGCACCACTGGGGCACACAGACCTGCAGGTATGGCCCAGAGGTGCAGGGGACAGATGGCTTTCAGGGGCGGCCTCGTGAGTAAGCCCAAGGTGCCTGGGAACCATGAAGGTGTGTGTGTAAGAAAGGTTTTGATGACAAAAATATCGACTTACTTGGGGGCCTTCTGTGGGCCTGACAGTTGTCAGATGAAATCAAGTTCTCAGAGCCAGGCACGAAGTAAGTGCACAGTAAATATAGTCTCTGTCCATTACTGCTGTGCTAATCCTCTCATTCAGTCCTCGTAACATCCCCGTGGGGGGGGGTATGAGAAAGCCCATTTCACAGAGGAAGACACTGAGGGACAGAGCACAGTCCACAAGGCCTGGCCCTCACCCCCTGTGTTAAAGGGTGGTGGGAGAAACAGCTTCATAAGGACGGCCCGTGAGGTGCCATGTCCACACCAGAAGGAATGCGCTGGGTTTTTTTGTTGAATGAGTCTCACCAAGCCCACAGGCCTGTCAGTGCGGAAGGGAATGGGACTGCAGAGTCACACTAACAGATGGAGCCTTGGGTGGGTGGTGTGTGAGGACACACATCCACACACACCGGGTGTCCCCGCAGGGGCTGGGCAGGAGCTGGGGATGAATGGACAGTGTGTCTCCAGGGTGGGTGCTAGGCTGGGCGTCAAGGTTCCGTGGGAGGCCAGGTTGGTGGCCGAGTGCCTGGCCATGCGGGAGTGACGGGCCCAAGGTCAGGAGGGGCTAGGATCGGCCTGTGGGGGGAAGGGTGCATCCCAAGCACGTGGAAAGAGAAAATGACAAAATGAACTTGCGAGAGAGGCCTTGGGTATACACCACGGCAGCTCAGGTGTGTAGGCATGCGTGTGCGCTGGTGTGTAAATACACATGTGCATATACAAAGGCCTGGGGCAGGATGCTGAGAAGCCAGATAAGCACCCATGTGGGGGGCGGGGGGTGCTGCCTCGGGGGATGGGGGGGCACAGGTGGGCCATATATGTGTCATGTACTAAAAGCAGAGCTCCTGGGGGAGGTCTCTGAGGCAGGCGACAAGGTGGCAGTCTTTCTGGGCGGGGAGTGTGGGCGGCACGCTGCCAGGAGGTGTATTGTGTACGCAGGTGTGTGTGTGCTTGTGTAGGTGTGTGTCTGGATGGGTGCCACCCAGTGTGTGGTTCCGGGTCACGGTGTCTGTGTCACTAACAAGGGCTTGGGGGAGGAAGAAGCCCCTCAGCTCCTCCTGTGGAGCGCAGCCCCCTCTCCTGGGGAGCCCTGTTATCGTGTGGATTCAACCCAGGCCAAGCCTGGGGAGACCGGAGCTCCAGGAACAACTGGCAGCCAGCGGCAGCTGCCCGGCCGTCAGTCCCACCCACCCTTGGGCAGCCGAGGATTGGAAGGGTCTGAGCATACTTCCTCCGACAACAATGAGGGCCTCCCAGCCAACCCCTGTCTTCTGTCCCCCAAAGACTGGGGCCTAGTGTCAGATGCGAGCCTTTCTGAGCCATCCTGGGAGGTAGGAGTTAGGACCTGAGCAGCTAAAGCACCCACCAGATAGACAGCCTCACACTGAAGGGACCAGTGGCTCCCCTTTCCCCTTTCTGCTTCCTTCTCTTTCTCTCCGGCTGAAGACAGAATGTAAGAATCTTAAAGTCCAGCCTGCTTCAGAAGGAACACCCAAACACTGGGACGTGGACAAGAGGAAAGGGTGGCAATGCACGGGAAAGCCTCCCGCACCCCACCCACCGCACACACGTACACCAGACAGGGTGCATGGTGTAGTCGGAAGAGAACCCTGCAAGAGCCACCTCCTGAGATGAATTTCACCTCTCCGGGTCTGGACAGCCATCCCTTCGCCTCCAGGTACCAACGCACAGCCCCTCCCGGCCCTCAGTGGGTCACCTAGACATCACATACCCACTCCGGACTCAGGAGGAGGGTGAGAGCAAAATCGTTCTGCCTTTCCAGGCTCATACTTCAGCCGAGTGAAGCCAGGTCAGACTGCTCCTTCGGCTGAGGGAAGACGCTGGGACCCGAGGCACCTCCGCTCCTCTTTAGGGGTGGGGGCAGAGCCCAGGCCCTGTGGCTTCCTCTCCCCTGCAGCACTCTGACCAGAGCCGTGCCACCGCCCCCAGCACATCTCCACCCGGCAGAGCCCCTTCCTACTGGCTTTCCCCCTCGCCCCAGTCTCCCCCTAGAGCTTCCACTCCTCTCTCCCAGGCCCCCCATCTTACCCACCCCCCAGCACAGACCTGTCTCTGCCTCCAGCCCCTCGGCCCCCTCCCCTCTGCTCTCTCCCACAACCCCCTCTCCCCTTGGTTCCCAGCCCCCCCCCCACCGGGAAAGCCTGGCCCTCCCTGGCTCCCCCAGACCAAGCTGGTGGCCCCTGCTCCTTTCCTCTCCACTTGTCTCCCTTCTCCAGCCCCCTCTGCTCCCCCTCCCCTCCTCCTCCCCCTCCTCCCTGGAAGCCCAGGTCCTCGTTGGATTTTCCCCTGCAGACCCTTCAGCGCACACAACTCGCAGCCCCCCGGCCCAGCCCCGCGTCTAGGCACAGACTGAGGGCCCTCCCCCCAGAGCCCCTCTCACAGCCCTCCGATGCCCCTCCCTCTTCCCGTCCCTGCCCCCCACGACCCTCCCTCCAGCCCTCCCCCGACGCCCCTTCCCCCGGGCGCCTGCGGGCCCCCAGGCCCCCCGGCGGCGCTGCCTCCTCGCCGACACCCAGCCAAAGCTCTCCACTCGGCGCCCCCGCCCCATCCGGCCTTCCTCCTCCCCCGCCCCTCCGACCCGCTCCCCTCCCCCGATCGGCTCCCGCCCCCCGCCCGGCTCCGCCGCAGCCCCCCCCCCGTACCTGGTTCTGGGGGCGCCAGGAGCCGGAGGGTGGGGACCCAGAGCCCCGGGACGCTGCGTCTCCCACAGGTGACAGGATCGGGGCCGGCGGGCCGGGCCGCCGCGCGCCTCCGGGTCCCCGCCGCGGTGCCGCTCGGAGGAGGAGGATGCTCCGCGAGTCAGGGCGGCTGCTCCCGCCGCCGCATCCCTGCAACACCGACTGACGGCAGCGGCGGCACCGGGCCCGCCCCCCGGGCGCGCGCATTGGGCCGCGCCGCGCTAACGGACGAGCGGCGCAGCCAATGAGAGGCGCGGAAGCCGCCAGCCCCGCGGCTGCCCAGACCCCCGCCCTCCCCGCCGCGGGACCCCGGCGTCCCGGCCCCGGCAGGCCCCCCCCGCCCCCGGGTCCCGGCGCCTGGCGAGCCGCAGGCCCCCTCGCTCCGCGGGCCGGGTCCCGGGGTTCCGCAGCGCCCCCCGCCCTCGCGGGCAGGTCTGTGTGGCAGCGCCCAGGACTGGCACGAGCCGGAGGGGAGGCTCGAACCCAGACCTGAAGCTCCGCGGGAGCGGACGCGTGCGGGGCCCGGGCCGCAGCACCCTCTGCTGGCCGCACCCAGGGCGGGCCCGGGCTGCGGGGAGCTGAGGAAGGGGGTCCCCGGCGGCCGGGGACAAGTCGCCAAGCTCCGCTCCCCACTCCCCGGGAGAAGGGAGGGCCCAGAATTGGGGGCGAGGTCTCTGAGAAGGCGAGTTCGTGCTGGGGGCTTGGGGTTCCCCAGCCCAGCCTCCTGGGGATCCCAGAGTTTGAGGCCAGACGAGCCCCGCTTCCTGCCTCGAAGCCAGGGCTGAGCCCCATGAACGAGGGACGATGGCAGGCGTCCCCTGGTCTGTCCCCGCTACACCCCCCGGCCGTGAGCCTTGGGGCCGGGGTGGTTGTGGGGTGCAGTGTGTCTGTCCTGTGAGGGCGTCTGCGCATCACCAGGTGTGGCTGAGCGTGGGGCGCTCAGCTGAGAGAAGGTGGGCCTAACACCTAGCTAAATTAGACCCTGAGCTTCTGAATGAGGCAGTGTGGGGCTGGGTGGAGACCAGACCATGTTGCCAGCTCCCTCCAGGACCTTGATTTCTATGGTGGGGCCTGTGATCTGCACAGCTGGTGGTAGCTGGCATTTCCTTAGCCAGAGGCAATATGCAAGAACATGCTTTTAAGCACTGATGCATGCACGTGCATGAGGGGGGACACACGGCCATGCCCAACTGTCCTAAAACACAAATGTTCTACCTGCCTGCCTGCAGAGCGGTCCCACCAAGGGAAGCACAGGCATGTGAGCACACACGTTCAAAAGCACACACATGTCCAGGGCACACAGGGAGGGTGGGGAGGTGTCTGCCCAACCGAGGCTCCCCTGCCCCCCTGAGGCACTAGGCAGAAAAGTCAATGAGTGAGTGGATGAATGCAGACACTCTCCCCCATCCTGTCAGAGGCTGAGGCTACTGGGGTGTCTCCTAAAGGGTGGTGGGGAAAGGGAGATCCCTGAGTCAGGTGCCACCCTTGAAGCTGGCTCTGACCTTGGAGAGACCCTCAGGCAGTCCCCACCAAGGCCACCAGAGGAGTCAGAGAATGGGAACTTGCTGAGTCAGGCCAGTGGCTGGGAGGCCGCCTCTGACCCCACCACCCACTGCCCCACCCATCCGCCACTGCTCCTCCCCGTGGCCTGCCCCCCCACACACACACAGAGGCACCAGGCACAGAGGGGCGGGCAGGAGTGCAGCGACTCACAAAGAACTCTCGGCCATGGACCAGGCTGGGAGGGAGGAGGAGGAAGGGAGGGAAGGAGGAGAGGGCGAGCACTTGTTTCCTGTCCCCACCCTCAGCTTTGCCCACAAGGGCAGGAAAGGTCACCTGGCTGCTTTGCCACCTCCCTGCCCCTCTCCCTTATAGAGATGTCTCCCAGAAAGGTCCTAGATGCATTCCCTTTGGGATGGGGGATCCAGCACCTCAATCAAGACCCACACCCCACACGTATCAGACACTCCTGGGACGTACTGAACACGTGCCCCTCTGTACAGAGGCCAGCGGGGACCCACTAGGGAGCGGAAAAGCAGCAACTACAATGTGCAAGTCCACACACACACACAGACGGACACACACACACACACACACACACACACACACACGCACACGCACACGCAGTGTCAGCCTCAGACATCAAATTTGACACAGGAAAAGGCTGACACACACCCATCCCAGGCAAACCCGAGTGCCCCAGATGCCTTGACACACAGTGGGAAGGGGCCAGGCTGGGCCCTGGGATGGGGTGGGGGGAAGGGGAGCCCACCGGGATGCAGGCATGGAATGGAGACAGTGCAGGAGGCGGCAGTGCAGGAGCAAGCTGCTCTTCACAACACAATCGCCGTCTGTTGTTATAGCAACTCAGCCCCCAAATCGTGAAACGGATATTACAGCCTTCAGAGGGGGAAGGGCAGGCGGGGGGTGGGGGGGTTGAGGACAGAAGGAGCAGCAGAGAAGGGGACTCAGTGAGGGACAGGCCTGAAGCTGAGATGTGACAGAGAGAGCCAGAAGTGGAGTGGAAATACAGCAGGGGACCCTAGGGTTGGGGGCACATTCATGGAGGGCCCGAGGCCAATGACAGAGCCATAGCTATTGTACTGGGCAAAAAGAAGTTAGGGGTACATCTCTGCCCCCAGAACAGTCCCATTGTTTCTGTAGGAGTTCCCCCCAAGTTTGGGGGGTAGCTCTCATTCCTGGAGCACCTATGTAGTCTGGCCCCACTCCAGAACCCTTAGGGCATTCCCAGTCACCCAAAGAAGCGGCCTTGCACTTCAGGTAATGGTGACCCCCCCAAAACCTCACTGGGACAAGTTCAGGAGGGGAGAAGGCTGGGAGAGGCCTCCTCCGGAGGCTGAGTGCAGGATCAACATGCATTTCCTCTGGAAGTCACTGTCCTTCCGGCTGGCGGCAGGACCTGGAGCAGCACCCCCAGGCTGAGGTCCCCCAGCTAGGGCTCACCTGTGGCTGCGCCTAACCCCTGCCTCCACGGCTAGAGAGCTGGGTGCTCTCTTCCTCCAGGATTCCTATAGTGAGTCCCTTGTAGCTACAAGTATTCAGACCACTCGTCTAGGGAAGGAATTTTATTAGAGCTCTAGTGGTATATGACCGCTGGCCCCAATCATTCTGGGGTACAAAAATGTGCTAGGTTGGGGGGTTGGTAGTTTTTGTTTTGTGCTGGGGGGGTATTTTTGTTGCTGTTTACTAATCAGGGCCTGAGCTCTATCCCTGAGCTTTTTTGTTCAAGGCTAACACTTGAAATGTTTCAAGCCACAGCTCCACTTCCAGCACATTTTGCGCTTAATAGGAGATACTTGTCTCACAGACTTTCCTGCCCCAGCTGGCTTTAAACTTGGATGTTGGCCTCTTGAGTAGCTAGGACTACGGGCATGAGCCACCAGAGCCTGGCTAGATTATAGCTCCAAGATTCTGGGCCTCAGATTCTAGACCCTTCCTAAGATTCTTAAATTCAAAGGTTCCATGCCTCCAGCCCAGATTCCAGACCTGCGAGAGATTCCAGGCCTCCCACATTTCTCTCAATACAGAGTTTAAGTTCGCTATAAGCACATATTCTTGCACTGTCCCCTTTCCCCCCTCCCCACCACCAGGATTCTAGGCGCTGATGGTCCAGGTTAATTACATGGGCCTTTTTATTCCATCTGGTAAATACAAATATTCACAAGAGTCTGTACAACCTTAGGGATGCCAACCCTGGCCCTTTCCATCTGCACATGCTACCCTCACCCCCACCTCCCACCCCCAGCCCGGTCCTGCCCCCCACCCCAACCCCAGGCTCCCTATTATGGTCCAAGACTTTTTTTTTTCCAAGTCAGGAATGAATCCTTGCTGCAGCCACAGCTGGAAAGAAAAAAAAAAAAAAGAGGTGATGAGGAAACCCCCCCAATGCGGGGGGACCGCGTGCCTGGATCATCCATTTCCCAGCATCCTTGCCTCACCCCAGTCCTTGAGAGCCAGGGAGAACTCACCATCCCCTACAAGTGGATGTCAAACACTCCATCCTCCACCGTCTGTACCTCCTCCTCCCGGATCTCTATGGGGATGGAGGGTTGTCACAGAGCTCACCTTTGGGTCCCTGTGACTGGCAGCCCCCCCTTGTCACAGGAGACCCTAGCCTCATCTGTCAGTAATCAATTTCCTGAATGACCCAACAACCCCATTTTTGCGGTTCTTTTTCTAGGGTTTCTTTCTGCCACAGCTTTTTCCACAACCACTGGTCTGTCAGTGTAGTTTGCTTAAATGTCAATTCTATGTACATTTCACCCAACCCTTCTGCAAGGTTCAATGCAAATGGTTTTATCTTTTCTATTTTAAAGGACTTATGGCAACCCAAATGGTTGTGTCCAACAGCTTTAGACACCCTCCCCCCCCCCCAGTTTAACACACTTATTTATCCAGGCCATTCTCAACAACGTAAGCATTTCACAAACTGTCACTTAGCCAACGGATGGAAAACCACCAGAGGCCACCCCTGCCCCAAAGGGAGCAGAACAACCCTGAGTTATTCCAGCAGAAGGACTTTTCTCAGAGTAGCCAAAAGGAGATCTGCGCGCATAGGATTCACAAAACTCCAATCCTCTGTCCAATTGTTCTCTCCATTATCCGCCAAAGACAGAGAATTACAGTCTGGTCTGCCTCCCTGCTGCCACTAGAGTTCAAGGATCCCTCTTACCAGGAGGCCGAGACCCACGCCTGCCTGAGCGGGGCAGGGAGAAGCTGAAGGCCCTGTGGTGGGTGTGTGTGGGAGATGGAGAGGGTACAGAACCCTCCAGGCTCACACTGTGGGCCCTGCGCCGGCACTCCACTGACAGCCGGTCCTTGCACTGTTTGTGACAATTCACACCACAGGCTGAGGGAGGAAAGAAAGGGAGGCCAGTCAGGAGTAGCTGCCCCACCAAAATAAGAGCCTTCTTCCAAAGTCATCCTAATTACGAGTCTATATCCCCTCTCCAAAGTCCTCTGTTCCTCTCTCAAATAAAAAGTTTCACTTTGCCTGGTGGTAGAGTGCTTGCCTAGCATGCACGGAGCCCTGGGTTCAATTCCTTGGTACCACATATACAGAAAAAGCCAGAAGTGGTGCTGAGGCTCAAGTGGTAGAGCACTAGCCTTGAGAAAGTCCAAGGACAGTGCTCAGAGCCTGAATTCAAGCCCCAGGACTGGAAAAAAAAAAAAAGAAAAAAGCTTCCCATCAATCAGCATGCCTCTCTGCTTCTCAGGTATCCAGGTATTTCCTTGATAGCAACACCCCCCAAACAAAACCCCTGACCCAGACAGCCCAGCCCAGCAGCCCAGCCGTTTTATTCTTAATCTTACCTCTGCATTTGAGGCCCTGCTTGTAGATGCCCAGAATCTGCAAAAGAAGTGGGGGGCACGCTGGGGGGATAGGGATTTAGAGGTGATGACTACCTCCTCCTTACTGAGAGCATGGGCCTAAGAGCCGCTGGGGGACTGGGGCGAGAGAACAAGAAAGGAGGCAGGTGGCATTCCTGGTTGTGAAGGTTGACCTGAACTGAAGCCTCTGGTAGGGGCCTGGCTGGCACAGGGGGCTGGCCCGAGGGGCGGGGCAGTGGAGGGGCGGGGTCGTGGGGAAGGAGCAGGGGTGGACGAGAGCCTGCCCAGCAGGCAGGGAGGGGACTGGGGCTCACCAAGGCTTTGCAGTGGCGGCAAGCGACCGGGCGCAAGGAGTTGCTCTCCTGGAAGTTGTGCACGAAGCCCATGCGGCCCCCCAGCACGGAGCTGGAGCGCAGGAAGTAGGAGATCATCTCCTCCCGGCTGATGCAGCCATCCCTGGGGAGGGGAGGGGGCACCTCAGCTTGGGCCTTCCCCGTGGACCACCCCGCTGGGGAGCCCCCTGGCACACTCATGACTGAACTTCTGGGGCAGGCAGGGAAGACATTCCGAGGCCACCCTGGATGCCGGGAGGCCGTGGCCGAGTGGCTTTCCTGACAGCCATGGGGATCATATTCCTGCCCAGCCCGTGGAGTCACACAGCCCGAAGTGTGTTCTGCAGGACCTGCTGGGCGGACCCCCGAGGTGAGTAAGGGGGTTTGGTGAGAATGGAGTGACCACACCTGCCTGGTATCCAGGCTCCCCTCCAACCCGGAGTCTCCTGCAGGGCCCCTTTCCACCTATAAGGAAGACCTTGCATTGTGTGCTGGCCAGTGACTTCAGTTCAAAACCCAGCTCTATTTCACCACACGGGACCTGAAACTGTTTAACCACCTGGTGTGCCTCAGTTTCCTTCTTACCGAATGGGCATCAAGTGTATTTTTCTATACTTCAAATATTGTGTGTGTGTGTGTGTGTGTGTGTGTGTGTGTGTAAGGGTCAGTATAGGGAGGAGGCCTTGTCTGAAACTTCCATCTATTGTATTTGGGGTTCTAAAATGTGATCCCCCTTGTTCTTTCAAGTCTGTGGAGCATTTGGGACAACTGGACAGTTGAAAAAAAAATGATCTAAGGTACATGAGCTGCATCTTGTACATGAAAACCACAAGCTTGCTAATTAAGGACACAGATAAAGGGGTTGGAGGTGTGGCTCAGCTGGCAGAGCACCAGCAAGGAGCGAAAGCATCAGGCACAGAGTGGGAGTCCCAGTCTTGGACAAAAAAAAAAAAAAAAAAGAAAGAACAAGTCAGTTGCAGTGGCTCCCGCCTGTCGTCCTAGCTACTCAGGAGGCTGAGATCTGAGAATTACCTTTCAAAGCCAGCCTGGGCACTAAAGTGCATGAGACTCTCGAGCCAAGCCCCACTTCCCATTTTCTAGAGATTAATTGGCAAAACAAACAAAAAAAGCCAGATGTGGAGGTGTGAATCAAGTGGCAGAACATTAGCCTTGAACAAAAGCTTAGTGACAGCACCCAGGACCAGCAAAACAAAAACAAAAACAACAAAAAAAAGGCAACTGAAAGTAAAAGTCCTGGGTTGGGCATGGCTCAAATGATAAAAGGGTGGTAGCCTTGAGCTGAAGAGCTCAGGGACAACACCCAGGCCCAGAGTTCAAGTCCCACGACTGACAAAAAAAAACACTGATAAAAAGTAAATAAAATCCTAAAAGCATACAGAAAGATAGGAGGATAGCTTTTTACAGTTTCCATGGGTTGAGAAGTGTCTTTCTACACATAACAGAAATCTGTCTGAGAAGTCATAAAGGAAAAGACTGACATAGTGAACACACAAAACTTTTGAAATTTTTATATGGAAAATGACAACATAAACGACAGACAGGGAAGAAATATTTGCAAACACATTCAACAGCAAAGGGTTAATATCCATTAACACAGATTCTTTAAAAAAAAAATCAATAAGAAAAAGACCAACAAACCCAATAAAATAATGGACAAAGAATAAGGGCAATTAGCAGAAGAAATAGAAGTGGCCAATAAACATCTGAATAGATAGCCCCCCTCTCATTTGTATTAAAGAAATGCAAATGTAACCAAGATACCATTTGCCAAGACTGGCAAAATTGTAAAGCTTATTTTAGCCTGGTTCTTGGCAAGGAGATTGGGACACACAGATACTTGTACGCTGCTGACTTGGGGGGGGGGGGGGAGAAGCGGGTAATAACCTTGTCTGAGGTCAGTTTGGCAGCCTCTCTCCTAATTTTAAATGTGTACCTCATCTGATCCAATTATCCCACTTCTAGGAATTTCTCCTACAGAAATACTGGCCTGACTGTATGGGTCCACGGGTGTTCCCAGCAGCATGGCGTGTAATTATAGCACAACACTGGAGCCGTGTGTGTCCTTCAACAGAAAGGATGGCTAGGTAAATGATGCCCAGACAGCCCTTGCAGCTGTCCCCAAGAATGAGCTCGTTCTATGTGAATCCACATGGGAAGATGGCCAGGATAAGGAGTGTAGTGCAAACCAAAAGCAAAAAGGGGGGGAAAAGTGAGTGCAGTTTGGTCAAGATAGTGATTTAAAAAAAGAAGAAGAAAAGAAAGAATGGAAATGAGTGCTGGTGGCTCTAGCCTACACTCAGGGGGTTGAGTACATGAGGGCACTGGACCAGCCCAGCCCGAGTGTACAGGGGATGGTAGTCCACAAAACTCCTTTTCATACAATAGCTGGGCCCACAGCCATGTGCCATCCTAGCTAAGCAGGAGGCTGAGATCAGGAAGATGGCAGTTCTAGCTATGAACAGAAGTAAAATAGGAGGATCACAGTCCAGACATATGTCCCAACTAGAAGAGAAACCCTATCTGAAAAATAAACAGTATAAGCCAGGTGCTGGTGGTCCATGCCTGTCATTCTATCTACTTGGGAGGCTAAGACCTGAAGGATCAAAGTTCAAAACCAGCCCAGGCTGGAGACTCCATCTCCAAAATAATCAGCAAAAGGCTAGGATGGAGGCATAGCTCAAGTGTGAAAGCACCAGCCATAAGCAAAAAAGCTGAGTGGGCTGGGTGCCAGTCGATCACACCCGAATCCCAGCTACTCAAATCCTACTACCCGAATCCTAGCTGAGATCTGAGGATCCTGGTTCAAAGCCAGTCTGGAACAGGAAAGTCTGTGAGACTCTTATCTCCTCTGAACTGAAAGTGAAGCTCTGGCTTAAAATCATAGAGTGTTAGCCTTCCGTGACAAAGCTCAGGGATAGCTAAGTTCAAGATGCACAACCGACAAAAGAAAAGAAAAAGGTGACAGGTTGAAGCTCTGAGTGCAAATCCTAATACCAGAGGGGAAAAAAAATTAAGTAGTACCAAAAAGTACTGAAGGTAGAATACGGGCCAAGCATGCAGAAGGCCGAGTTTAAACCCCAATAAAAGAAAGACAGGGTGGGGGGTGAGGAGGGAGGAAAGGAGGGAGGAAAGGAGGAAGGAAATCTGAATGCTACCAAATACCTAGACACTACTATATCAAAAATTGCTTCCTAGCTGGGTGCTGGTGGCTAACACTTGTAATCCTAATTATGCGGGAGGCTGATATCTGAGGATTGTGCTTTGAAGCCAGATGGGCAGGAAAGTATATTTCTTATCTCCAATTAACTACCAAATTTTTAGCCAAAGTATACCTGTGGCTCAACTGGTAGAGCACTAGCCTTGAACAAAAAAGCTCAGAGGAAGTGCTCAAACCCTAAGTTCAAGCCCCAGGACCAGCATACCAATTGTTTTTGTTGTTGTTTTATATGCATTTTTCAGGAAATGTAAGCCACAAGCTGGGACTGGTTCTGGGAATGGGTTGCTAGATTTTTTGGTTTGGTTTTGGCTTCAGACATTTCTCTTGTTTTTTTTTTTTTATTTGTTTTCTTGGGTTTTTGAGGGGGTGACAGTACTAAGGATTAAACTCAGTGTTTCCTGCACTTTTTATCATCTGAGCCATGCCCAACCCAGGACTTGTACTTTTAGTTGCCTTTTTGTTTTTGTTTTTGTTTTGCTGGTCCTGGGTGCTGTCACTAAGCTTCTTTTGTTCAAGGCTAATGTTCTGCCACTTGATTCACACCGCCACATCTGGCTTTTTTTGTTTGTTGTGCCAGTCCTGGGCTTGAGCTCAGGGCCTGAGCACTGTCCTTGGACTTTCTTAAGGCTAGAGCTCTACCACTTGAGCCATAACACCACTTCCAGCTTTTTTTTCCCTCTATGTATGTGGTACCAAGGAATCAAACCCAGGTCTTCGTGCATGCTAGGCAAGCACTCTACCACTAGGCCAAACTCCTGGCCCCACATCTGGCTTTTTCTGAGTAATTTATTGGAAATAATCTCACGAACTTTCCTATCTGGGCTGGCTTCAAACCATGATCCTCAGATCTCAGCCTCTTGAGTAGCTAGGAATACAATCATGAGAGCCACTGGCACCCAGCTTTTAGTTGCTTTTTCAGGTAAGGTCCTCTTTTGCCTGGAAGCTTTGGCATAATCCTACATCTACCTCCTGAGTGGCTGCGATGACAGGTGGGTACCACCATTGCTCATTCGTTGGTTGAAATGGGGTCTTGGTAACTTTTCCCTGGTCTGACTTCCTGATCTCCTCGTAGCTGGGACAGGATCCATGCACATAGCCTACTGTGGATTTTTGTCATATGGAGAGAAAAAAGAAACAAGAGTTTTGAAATACAGGTCACATTTAAAAATAAATCGACCTGGCATGGAGTGTAAATTTTGATTGGGATTTTGTCTGTTCAGCAAAAAATGGGGCATAAACATGGTGGCAAGAGGGCATGGCTAACCTACTTCAGAGAACCAGCTGTTTTTCTGAATTGTCAGCATCTGAGTGGATAAGCAAGTGGCTGCTACAAATTTATAGGCTTTTTCCTTTTTTCTTCTTTTCTTTTCTTTCTCCCTTTTTTTTTTTTTTTCTCGGTCTTGGGGCTTTGACTGTGGGCCTGGGCGCTGTCCCTGAGCTCTTCAGCTTAAGACTATCACCCTACCCCTTGAACTACAGCTACCACCCTACCACTGGGCTGGGCACTGTTCCTTAGCTCTTCAGCTCAAGGCTACCACCCTACCCGTTGAGCCACAGCGCCACTTCTGGTTTTCTGGTGGTTAATTGGAGATAAGAATCTCACGGTAGGGCCAGGAGTTTGGCCTAGTGGTTAAAGTGCTTGCCTAGCATGCACGAAGACCCGGGTTCGATTCCTCGGTACCACATACATAGAAAAAAGCCAGAAGTGGTGCTGAGGCTCAAGTGGTAGAGCTCTAGCCTTGAGAAAGTCCAAGGACAGTGCTCAGGCCCTGGGCTTCCCAGGACTGGCAAAAAAAAAAAAAAAAAAAAAGAATCTCACGGTATTTGGTGCCTGGACTGGCTTTGAACCTCAGCTAGGATTACAGGCGTGAGGCACCACACCTGATCTTTCTTTTCTTTTTTCTTTTCTTTTCTCTTCTCTCTCTCTCTCTCTCTCTCTCTCTCTCTCTCTCTCTCTCTCTCTCTCTCTCTCTCTCTCTCTATCTCTATCTCTTTCTTTCCTGTGTGTGTGCTGCAACTGGAGCTTGAACTCAAGGCCTCTTTCACTCAAGGCTGGCACTTTATTACTTGAACCACACTTTCACTTCCAGCATTTTGAATGTGTGCCAATTCTGGGTATTGAATTCAGGGCCTGGGTGCTGTCCCTGAGCTTCTTTTGCTCAAGGCCAGTATTCTGGAACTTGAGCCACAGCATCACGCATGGCTTTTTCTGAGTCGTTTGTTGGCAATAAGAGTCTCTGGGAGGGGCCGGGAGTTTGGCCTAGTGGTTAAAGTGCTTGCCTAGCATGCATGAAGACCCGGGTTCGATTCCTTGGTACCACATATATAGAAAAAAGCCGGAAGTGGTGCTGAGGCTCAAGTGGTAGAGCTCTAGCCTTGAGAAAGTCCAAGGACAGTGCTCAGGCCATGAGCTCAAGCCCAGGACTGGCAAAAAAAAAAAAAAAGAGTCTCTGGGAGAAGTGGCCCTATGGCTCAAGTGGTAGGCGAGTAGCCTTGAGATGAAGAGCTCAGGGACAACGTCCAGGCCCAGAGTTCAAGTTCCACAACTGACAAAAAGAAAAAGAGCCTCAGGGACTTTCCTGTTTATGCTGACTTCGAACTGTGTTTCTCAGATCTCAGTCTCCTACACAACTAGAATTACAGGCATGAGCCACCGACACACAGCTCTCAAGGCTGGCTTGCTTTCCTTCCTTTCTTTCTTTCTTTCTCTCTCTCTTTCTTTCTTTCTTTCTTTCTTTCTTTCTTTCTTTCTTTCTTTCTTTCTTTCTTTCTTTCTTTTGCCCCAGTCCTGAAAATTGAACTCAGGGTCTGAGCACTGTCCTTGGTCTTTCCTCAAGGCTAGGTCCCTACCACTTGAGCCACAGCACTGACTTTTCTGTGTATATGGCACCGAGGAATTGAACCCAGGTCTTTGTGCATGCTAGGCAAGCACTCTACCATTAGACCCGGGCCCCTCAGGGCTTCCCTACCTACTCATTAGACGTGGGTATGAGATTCTGCTGGCCTATATGTTGGCCAATGTGAGCTTCATGTGGCAAAGGTCCCTGGGGTCACTATCTTTGTGAGATTCTGGTGGAACCTAAACCAGTGCAATAACACTGTGTTTCTGAAGCCAGCAGCCTCTTCTCACCCCAAAACACAGTACCAACCCCCGAACTGAACACTTCCCAGTCAGCCAAGGCCATCTGGGTCAATGAAGGGGAAGTGGCCAGCGTGCCTTCCCACTCCCCCAGACTCCAGCCCTCCTCACTGGTTCTGGTCGAGGTCCCCAAAGGTGCTGAGATAAGGGAAGTTGCCCCGAATGATCTGGAATTCCTCCTGGGAGATGTGGCCATCACCATCCACGTCAAAGTTCCGGAACACAGACTAGGGGTGGACAGAGTGACATGCAGAGGCAGAAATGGGAATGAAGAAAAGATCAGTGAGGGCTTGTGCCCCCTCACGGGCCCATCTATGTTCTAAGAGAGTCACAGGTGCCCCACCCCACCCCAGCTCCCTGACCTGCCCCTCCGCCCAGCAGCTGGCCTGCGGCCATGTCCTGTGCATCTGTGAGCCTCCTGGTTCTTAGATATGGCACTAGTGGTATATCATGGGGCAGGACTCTGGCAAAACTGGCATTACTGACCGCCCTTTCTACCAGCAGACTTGCCTCCGTGCAGTCTTACCTCCACCATCTTCTCAATGTGCTCTGCCACAAGGGCCTGATCCAGCTTGGGCTTGGCAGCCGAGGTCCACTCCTCGAGCACCGGGGGCCGCGGAGGTGGGGTGTAGTTGGTGGGGCTGGTTGGCTGCAGGAATGGTCAGGCCTGAGCTAAGGCCCAGGAAAACAGAGAGGGGATGCCCTGGGGGAGAAGGCAGCCCTCCCTAGGCCACTGGATCCCCTGGGACTCCTCTGCAGGCAGGCAGAGCTGCCAGCTGGGAGGGATTCTTGGGCAGGGTAAAGCGAGGAGCTCACTGAAGACTTGGAGCGTGGTTCTCGCTGCAGAGACAGCTGGTACAGCTCATCTTCTGTCTGATACTGGTCGAGAGACACCTACGACACACAAGTCCATTCTCATCCCCTGGCCTGGACTGGTCCCTGGAACCCTGGCTCAGGGCTACAGGGCCACCTACAGGCCACAGCTCTGCCAGACTCTAGCCAAAGGTAGACTTAGACACGCTGTAGCAATCCCCACTCTGGCCAGCACTCAGAGCAGACCACAGCTTGGCCCCAAACTTTGAACACAATGCCCTGCCAAGCTCTCAGACAGGAAGCCAAATCAGAACTCAGCTCCGAGCTGGGAGATCCATCCAGAATCCAGCTCAGATTTCAACCCCAGTCCCAGCCAGAAGCTGCTAAGAAAGAATCCACTCCAAACCCCCAAACTTAATTCCTAGTCCATCACCTACAACCTTCTATCATTCTAGCCAGATGCCATTGGCTTATACCTGTAATCCTAGCTATTCAGGAGGCTCAGATCTGAGAGTCAGGGTTCGGCACCAACTCAGGCAGGAAACTCCATGGATTCTTTTTTTTTTTTTTCCCCAGTCCTAGGCCTTGAACTCAGGGCGTGGGCACTATCCCTGCGCTATTTTTTGCTCAAGGCTAGCAATCTACCACTTGAGCCACAGCACCACTTCCAGCTTGTTTCATATGTTACTAAGGACTCTAACCTAGGGCATCATGCATGCTAGGCACATTCCCAGCCCAAACTTCCTGGATTCTTATCTCCAAATAACTACCAAAAAGCTAGAAGAGAGGTGTGGCTCAAGTGCTAAAACATCAACACTGAGCCAAAAAGCTATGGAACTACATCCATGCCCTTAGTTCAAGCCTTAGTACTGTTACGCATATGTATATGGGTGTGTGTGCGTGCGCGCGCGCACACACATACACACACGACATATACATATACATATCTATCTATTCTAGAACCCAATTTCCACTCTAGACCTCCTGACTTGCATATAAGGCCAAAACTTTGCTCAGATCCCACAGCCACATTAGCATCAACCCCATCCCACCCTGCCACTGAATTCAATCTACTGAATTCAATCCACTGAATGAGGCCAAACTCAACCCTTAAACACAATCCAGTGACAGGAACTCATCCTAGTACCCACAACCCAGGCTCAGCCTCACATGCAGTCCCCCAGTCCACACTGTGCCTGGAACCCATCTCAAGGCTTCATCCAAGACCCAGAACCCAGGTCATCTCAGTTTCTTGGCCAGAACCAAGACCCCCCGGGCCAGCCCCACAGTTGGAAGAGCTGTCAGCCCCTCACCGTGAGCAGGCTCAGCAGGTCATGGTTGGCCTGCATGGGTGGCCTTAGACTGGTCACCATGGCCAGCTGCTCCAGAATGCTAAAGAGCTGTTTCATCTTGGTGCCATTGAGCCGGGTACGGGCAGGGTCCAGCCAGTCGGGCAGTGCCAGCTGCAGGGCCACCAGGTCCTTCAGATGCACGCCCAGGATAGGAAAGCGGAAGCCCACACAGGCTCCCAGCCGGCGTCGGTAGTTACTATAGTTGCCAGTGGCTGTCACCAGGTCTGTCAGACTCTCCCAGATCTGTGAAGTGAAAGACAGGGTCACTCATGTAAAAAAAAAAAAGAAGGCAAAATCCTCCCGACTCCCCTCTACCACTGGTTCCCTCTCCCTCTAGAGGTTAGAGTTCACAAGTCATGAGTTCAAGATAACATCTATTGCCAAACACCACACTGCTACACCAGGTCTGGGCAAAGGTTATCATGGATATTGAGTAAAAGAAGACACTGAAGGCCCGGGCGCTGTCCCAGAGCTTTTATGTTCAAGACTAGTGCACTATTCTTTTGAGCCACAGCACCATTTCCAACTTTCTTGTAGTTAACTGAGATAAGAGTCCCACAGACTTTCCTGTTGGGGCTGGCTTTGAACCATGATCCTCAGATCTCAGCCTCCCGAGTTTTGAGGGGTACAGGCATGAGCCACCAGCACCTGGCTTTTCTTCAGTCGTTTTTAAAAATAGGAAAAATTACAAGCTTTGGGGTCACACAGGCCAGTGCACCGCCCTCTTCCGCCTGCATTGCGAAACCAAGGAGAAGCTCTTAACCCCTTCAAGCCTCAGTTTCCTCCACTGGTAAAGATGCCCAGCCCCCAGCCCTGCAGCTGAGAAGGTGGTAGATGGGAAGCCCAGGCCCCTCCCAGGTCCCCGAGCACCTTGATGGTCTCAGGGCTGACGTGGCTGTGGGTCTCCTTGAGACGGGAGATGGAGCTATGGCTCAGGCCCCCGACCACTGCCATTAGTGTGTTGAAGTTCTGAAGCTGCAGCAGCTTCTGGAGACCGAATGAGGGAGGGAGGCAGTGAGTGGAGGAGGCCAGGAGAAGGCATGGCCTGCCTGGCCACAAACAGAGAGACTTGAGGGTGAGGGTAGGGAGGGCACCTCTGCCACGTGCACAAAGTGTGTGATGACCAACGCGCGCTGAGGGGCTGTGGGCTTGCTGAGGATCATGAGCTGCACCCACTGCGAGACGCTGTTGAACAGGGAGATGAACCGCTCCAGGACAGGGTTGTCCACCGTGCAGCCGTGGGTCACGAAGCTGTGGTAGTCCTGAAACTGAGGGCGGGGGGAGGGGGCTCGAGGGCGGGGTCCTCCCCACACCATGGCTCTGTCACCTCCAGCCGCCCTTCAACCCTCCCTATGACCCAGCCTGACTCCAAGACGCTGCCCTCCGCGGACCCCTCCCTTCGTGGACCCCGCTTCCCTGCCCCTGCCGGATCCCAACCACAAGCCGGGGCCACACCAGAATCTTGGAGAAGGAGCGATACTCCAAGTAGGTGAGGTGCTCTGCCAGCTCCATGGGCTCCAGGTGGTCAAACAACAGGGACATCTTGCGCTTTTTCTGTTCCATGGGGTTCCGCTGGGTCACTTGCCGCTTCCACTTGTATGTGGGGCTGAGGGGGGAGGAGTGGTGAGGCCCGGGCTGGAGTGCCCTCTGCCTCCTGAGGCTCCACACCACACAGGCACACCACGACCCCAGTCCCAGCCACTCCACCACGTCTCCCCCCTTGCCAGGCACCACACACACACACACACACACACACACACGCCACTTCTGACGACGTACTCTGTCTGTGCCAGGCACTGTGCTAAGGCGCTGGGAGACAGAGACGAGCAAGACACGGTTCCTGCCCTCGAGAAGCTCACAGTCTACTGAGGGAGACAGACACAGAAACATGTGATCACCAGACAGCAGGACACGGGGCCCCAGGCCTCAGAGCAGCGTCTGCACAAAGGGCCATGGGGAAACAGAAAGGAATGCTGTCCAGACCTCACCCTGGGAAGACTTCACACCGGAGCTGAATCTTGGTGACATGAAGAAGGGGACAAGGACAGCGACAAAAGTGAGGATGCAGGGCTCAGACAATGGCGCATGGCCTGGTGGAGGCCTAGCATGAGGAGTGTGGGATGCAAAGTGGACCATGGGAAATCGAGGCTGGCTTGAGACCATGAAAAGCCTTCATGGCCTACCAGAAGGCTAGAGGGAGCCATGGCGGGCTTTTAAGCAAGAGAGTGACATGACCCTCATTCATTCGATTCAACCAACATTTATTAAGCACAGGTGGCGTGGGGTGCTAAGGCCCCCCACCCCCGAGCGCCCCCCACGCACACGCTCTCGATGTCAATGAGGCTGCTGTGCCGGCGGTTCCCTTCTTGGTCCAGTAGGGCCTTCAGCTCCTTGATCTGCTCGGCCAGCTCAGGGTTCAGGTCAAATTCTGCTGGGAATGCTGAAATCCAGTACCTGGCAGAGAGAGGGCTGGAGTCACTCAGCACAGCCCTTCCCACCACCCCCAAAAGGGGGCCACCCAAGGCATTGTGATTAACAGTCCCCTCCAAAGGGGAAAAGTATGGTCCCCCTCTCACAGCACTTTCCCTCCTGAAGTCACAGAAGGAAGAACATCCACCCCCACTGCTCAGCTAAGAACAGGAAGGCTGAGTAGACACCTGGACCACATCAGCACAACCCACCTGAACAGTGCCAGGATGCAACCCCATAGGACCCACCCATCTAGCCATCTGAAGTGAGAGACAAAGGACAAAAGGAGGGGTGAGGGCCCCCGAAGGAGACTCACCTGACCAGGTGGCACGTCTTCACCTGTAGGGAATTGGAGCTGTCCTTCCGGGATTGTTGGTAGGTGAAGGACAGTTAAGGAAAACAAGGATGGAGGCTGACACTGAGAAGGGGGTGGAGCCTGATCCTTGAGGGGGGCATTGGGGCGGGGCCTGGGCAAGTGGAAACTCCAGAAAAGGAGCTGCCAATAAGGGCCTGGGAGGATGCTGGGGTGAGGCTCAGCTTGGGAGGGGCTGTGGGTGGGAGGGAAGAGGTTTCTGGGGTGAGGCTCAGCTTGGAAGGGGCTGTGGGTGGAGGGAACTGCTAGATTCTATGTGAGTAGGCTGAAAGGAGCTCGGAGAGAGGTGAGAGGCCAGACAGACCTGGGCCAGATCCTAGACCCTAGAGAAGGCGAGGCACAAAGCCTGGGCTCAGGAGAGTGTGGTCAGGAGAGGAGAGAGGAAGCGAGGCCCAGGCAGAGAGGAATGGTGGGATACAGGAGGGGCCACCTGGACTGGGCAGGAGGACAGCTCGTGGACAGGCAGGCTTGGGGGGGCCGGGAAGGATATATGTGGAGCAGCTTGGCAGCCAGCTGGGAGGATGGGATGTACCAGGGGTGCATCATAAGGAACATGCGTACCAGCTGCGGGTCCCGCACCTTCCCAGAGTCGTCTAACTCGCAAGGGCCAGAGAGAAGCAGGTACCACAGCTCAGATCCCTAAACCCCAGCCTGCAACCCCCAGACTGGGGGCTCCTCAGGCTGCACTGCTGCCCCCCCCCCACTCCCTGCTTTACAGGACTTCCCCAAAACAGCGGGCCAATGGGAAAGAAAGGCAGGGTGAGAGAGAAGTAGGGCAACATCAGAGATGCTGGAGGAGGGAGCGCTGTGCAAGCCCCATCTTCCAGAGGGGAACCAGCTGGGGCGGAAGGAGCCTGGGTCCCCCAGAGGTCAAGAATCCAGAGGTCATTTCCTGAATGTTGGGGGAAGGCGCACCCCCTTTGCCAGATAAGTCACCCCCCACATCGGCCGGAAACAGCTCTCAGGCCTGAGATAGTGAGTTCCTCTGGACCCCCCCCCCAGGGACAGATAATGTCCCTCCAGTGTCATGTGTGACAGCGGTCCTTTCCCTGCCAGCTCCCTGAGACCAGGGGAGGGAGGCAGGCCATCTGTAGCACGAGCATCTCTCTACCTTGTCATGAGGAGGGGCTTTCCTTGAGGCTGCAGGATGTGAGCCTGGGGTGGGGCTGCTGGCCAGGGGTCTGTCTTGAAGGAAGGGGCCTAGATGCTGGGGGTGAGGGGTCCTGGGGATGGGGGTCCTGGCCAGGGGTCTGTTCCCAGAGGAAGGGCCCCAGATTCCAGCTCGTGTATCCTCCCGTGCCACTCACCAAAGGCTTCGATGCAACCCCGAAGCAGCTCCTCCACTGTGCAGCCCTTGTCCAGGTCCAGGGTGCCCGCCATGGCCACCAACGCCGGTAGGCCTGGCAGGGCTGGGCTTCGGGAGGCTTCGCTCCGGCTGGGACCCGACCCGGTCCTGAGGGAGCAGAGCTGGAGTCGGCCGGGCCCAGGGCAGGAGCGGGGCGGGGCGGGCACGCCCCCTGCCGTCAGGGCCGGGGTTGACGCCTCGGTCACTGTCGGGGTTAAACGGCCCCACCGGGGATGGTGCAACCGGCTAGTTGGGAAATGGGCCCGCTAGACGCTTCCGGCCCATCCTCCGAGCCGCGGGCTGGAGGGCCGAGGGGCTCCCCGGGGGTGGGGGCTCCCCGGGGCTCCAGAGGTCGGAAGACGCTCCCGGGTCCCGCAGGCCCTCCCCTCCAACCTCTGCTCCGCAGGCACCTGCAGCGCCCCGCAGCTCGTCTCGGAGCCCCCCTGCTCCCCTCCTTCTCAGCCTCCCCTCCCCCGCAGGGTTATTTTGGGAACCCGGAGCCTGAGGGGACCTCAGAGGAATTTCTTCTCCCCGGGATGGGCTGGGGGGGACCCAGGCGTCCCGCCCGCGTGCCCGGGCGTCCTGCGCGGGGGAGGCCTGCCCTCAGGGAGGCGCCAGAGCGGAGGGCGCATTCCTGGGGCGGGGGAGGCCGGGGGAGGCGTCCGCGGGTAGCCAGGCCTGGGAACGGCGCGCTCCCAGGCCACCTCCCCGGAGGTCCCGGGGGTCCCGGCTCAGCCCCGGTCTCATGCCATCTTCCCCCCCACCTCGCTCGGGAGACCTGAGCGCACGGAGTAGGGCGTCCAGAAGGGGGCGCGGGCACCGTGGGGGTGGTCGTCCTCCGCGGTATCTTTGCAGGGGCGGACACCTACTCCATACCCCTGCCCTCTGCTGAAGGCCAGGGGCCTGCGGAGGTACGGGAAGCCCCCCCCTCCCCGCACCCACGGGGTCACGGGCCCTCACCTCGCAGACCCTGCCGCTCTCACAATGGCACCCGGCCCCACGCACACCTGCATCTAGGGCACGCACATCCTGAGGCACTGCCCACCCCGCTCGGGGACCCAGCATGCCGGCGGGCCAGGGCGCCTTTCCCACCTACTGTTCACTGGTCAGCCAGGTCCAGTCCCGCGCACAGCGGCGCTGACATCTGCGCACGTGTGCACGCAGGTCGGCGCCTCTCCACGCACGGGCTCTCCCACACACGCACACACCCCCGTGGGTGCGACACGCCCCTCCTGCCGTCCCTCCCCCATCGTGCCCGCCCCAGGGCCCTGAGTCGAGGAGCCTGACTCAGGAATGGTACCTGCCGCAACGTGAGACCCCCCCCATGCCGGGTGGGGTCCACGGAGTTCTCAGGACTTTCCCCTCGCGCCCCCCGGGGCCATGCCTGCCTGGCTGGGCGGCACCCTCACGGAGTGACCTTGAGAAGCACTTGGCCACTCGGGAGCCTCAATTTTCCCATCTGTCAAATGGGGGGGGATTGCAGGGGAGGCCCCGGCAGAGACAAGGCGGGGAAGAAGAGGGCGCACGGTGGACGCGCTCCTCCCACGGGGGCCCAGTGCTCTCGCAGCTCCCAGCCTCCGGCCCGGGTCCGAAGACTCCCCACCCACCCGCGTCCCAGCCCGCCGGCGCCGCCCCTCGGGGCCGCGCCCTCCGCCGCCGGAGCTCAGCGCTCTCCCGCTGACTTACTCTTGGGACTCTCAGCCGGAGCCCACACCGGGCCGGACCCGCACCTCCTCCGTGCGCTCCCGCCCGCCGGCCTCGCTGCGGCTGCGGCTCCCGCCCGCTCCCGAGCCGAGGCCCAGCTCCTCGCCGCCCCGCCCCCGCGCCGCGGCCGCCCCCTCCCCTCCCCGCCCCGCCCGCCCGCCCCACCAGGCGGGCCGCGCCTCCTCCTTCTCCTCCTCCGGGCTCCCCCTCGCCCCGCACCGCGGGGTCCGCCGCGACTTCAACCCTCCCCTACCCCCCTACCGTGCCGCACTGCCCCCGGGCCAGCGCTGCGCGCGGGCTGCGCCACGCCGAGGGGGGAGGGAGCGGAGGGGTGGATGATCTGAAAGCCCCCTCCCCCGCCCAGGACGCTCCCGGGTGTCAATCCGGAGGAAGCCGGGAGGGGCAGGAAGCGGACTGCGGTGGGCAAGGGGCGCCCCGCCCAGCCCCCAGCCTGGGTTCCTGTTTTCAAGACAAACCGTTCCCACGGGGCAACCCCGGCCGGCCGGTTGCCTTCCTGCGGGTGGTGAAGGCGCGAGCCCGGTGGAGGCCGGGGGCCTGGGGGCCGAGGGTCCCCGTGACAGTCCCTGGGAGGAGGGGCGTACCGACGAGAAGGGAGCTTCGGCGGGGATGGCAGCCGGGGTAGGGCGAGCCACGGAAAGGTCGCCGCCTGCAGAGCTAGCCTGACGTCTGGGAATGGGGCGAGGGGCTCCAGTTTACACCGAGGGTGCCTAGGAGGGCAGCTGGCCAGGACTGGAGGCCTGGATGCCCGGGCCAGTGCGAGGAGGAATGGGGGGGGGGTGGCCGCAGGCAGTTAGGGTCCCCACAAGCTATGCCTGGGGGAAGCAGTAACAGTTTCCGGCCATTTGGGTTCAAACACACTCACTCTGAAACCACCGGCCCCAAACGTCCCTCTCAAGGCCGGCCCCTCCCTGACTGGCAGGGGAGGCCGACCTCCCCTGAACCTCAGTAATGAGAGACCCAGAAACGGGCCCCCTTCTGATCCCGTTTCCCCATAATCGGGCGGGGGTCGTTTGGGTCTCAGGTGAAAGGGTCTGTGACGATCTCCGTCCTGAAGCATAGCCACCTGCTAAGAGACCCTAAAACGCCGCAGTGGGGCGGGGCTGAGGGCGGAGCCAAGAAGGCGCCAGGCATCCATAGGCCGGCCCCCCTCCTGCATCCCTCCCTAGATAGCGCGGATCCTCCCTGGTCCCCAGGCTGCAGCCCAAGTCCCCACTCCCAGCCCCAGCGGGCCCCACCCAGACGGATGCCCCGCCCCCAGCCAGCCAGGCTAGCCGCTGACCTAGTATGGACACAGCACTGGTAGGAGAGGCGTGGAGGGCGACTCTGGAAAAGGGACCAAGTCCCAGGCCACGCCCCAGGGGCCGCCTCTCCCCCTCCCTGCAAGAGGACGCACCTGCCAGGGTGTGGGGGGTAAGGGGGGTGATTTTGCAGCAGCTGTTAGGCTCGCCAAGGGCTAAAAATATTTCCCAACAGAAAGAAGGGTAAAGAAGCTCCCAAGGAGAGTCAATTTATTGGGAGTGGGTACAGCTGGTCAGACAGGAAGGGGCAGAGTCCCTCGATCACAGTGAACATTGGGACCTAAAGGCTGAACAAATGAGGGTTCTAGGTAGGGGCTTAGAGACCGAACTCCAGTCGCCCACCCTCTGGAAGAGGAGCTGGAGTTGACCCAAAGGATTGCGAGCAGACACAAGGGTAGGAGTTCAGATGTTCTCATCAGGGGCTGGCAGGCGCTGGTGAGAAGGCTCCACGCCCCAGATCTCCCGGGCATACTGGGCAATGGTCCGGTCGCTGGAGAACTTGCCCGAGGTGGCTATGTTCCGAATGACCATCCTTGTCCATTCTCGTGGATTCTACAAGCCGGAGGTGAGCTATGGGTTCACTCTGCCAACAGGGTCCCCACCTTCTGCCTCATCCCAAGCCAGAACCACTAAAGTCCTGCCAAGCCCTAGCCCAGAATCTCTCACCTTATACAAAGCACTGACTCTCTCCTGGCACTTAATATAGTCTTCATAATCTGCAAAGACTTTAAACCTGAAATGGGAAAGAAAGGAGGAAGCTCTATGGACAGCTGGGCCCTGAGAATGCCGCTGCTTCCAAAGGAGCCTGACCCAACACCCCAGCACCCCTACACACCCCCACACCCTCCTGATGCCTGTCCAGGCCCAGCAGCCATCCGGCATGGCTGCCTGGCAAGCTCACCGGTCATGGTGCATGAGCATGCTGACAATGTCCTTGAACAGGTCCGGCTGTTTGGGGGAGAAGAAGCCACTGCTCAGCTGCTCGATGATCTGCCGAAGCTCAGGAATGCGGTCATAGTACTCCTGGGCATTGTACCTGCCAGGACAGAGCTGGGGTCAACTCCCTGTCCCTCCTCTATGGAAAATCCCAGTCCTGAGCTTCCGAATCTAAGCCTGGAGGCCCTTCTCCGCCAGCCCTCTCTCTTCTCTACAGCTACTTTGTGAGTGAGGAAATGGGCCTAAAGAGGACAGAAAGGTGAATCTCAAAGCCAAGGCCCCCAAGCAAGGGCTCTTCTTCCTACATACCACCAAGGAGTTTCTTCTGTGTATGTTTTGGGCTGAGCTGTGACTCAGTGGTGAAGTACTTGCCAAACATGTGCAAAGCCCTAGGTTCTATCCCCAGCACTGCCAGGGAAGGAAGGAAGGAAAGAAGGAAGGAAGGAAGGGAGGGAGGGAGGGAGGGAGGGAGGGAGGGAGGGAGGGTCCATTTTCATTCCCATTCTCCCAAAGCCTACCCCCAACAGTGACACCCTCAGGTATATCCCCATTTTCTGAGGCAATATGACTGTCCCTCCAGACTTCATATTAAAACCCTCGTCAAAGGCCAGGCATGTGTGTGGTACGTGTGTGTAATCCCTGCACCTAGAAGGTCAAGGCAAGAGGATTGAAAGTTTAAGGGCAATTCCAAGTGTGGCTCAAGTGTGCCTTGAGTTCTTGCTTAGCGAGCCTAAAGCTTGGAGTTCAGATGCCACAAAACAAAACAACTCTCCACAAGGCCAGCTAGTCCCCACCTCACCCTCGTCATGACCAGAAACCTAGGCTTCCTCTACAATGTCTCTGCCTCCAGCACCCCTGCACCTGCCCAGCTTTAGGTGACCAGACACCTTCAGGCATCAGCACCTATACTGGAAGCCACCTGCTCCCTCAGCCCAGTCTCCCTTCAGCAGCCAGAATTATGCAAAGGCCTAGTCCTGAGTATGTGGGTTTAGGTCAAAATATAGCAGAGTTCCCTCTTTTTTTTTTTTTTGCCAGTCCTGGGCCTTTGAACTCTTGACCTAGATGCTGTCCCTAAACTCCTTTTGTTCAAAGCCAGAACTCTAGTACTTGAGCTACAGTACCACTTCTGCCTTTTTCTGAGATTAATTGGAGAGAAGAATCTCACACTTTCCTGCCCAGCTTTACATCACAATTGTCAGATCTCAGCCTCCAGGGTAGTAGCTACAGATGTGGGCCACTGGCACTTGGATATTTTTATTTATGTTTTTTTTTTGTACTAGAGATTGAACCCAAGGCCTTTTACATGCTAAGCAGGTGCTCTACCACTGAGTTACATTCCCAGCCCTTTTATTTTGTTTTTGTTTGTTTTTTGAGATATAGACTTGGCTGACTATCCCAACAATAAAATAAATAAAATGAATAATAAATTTTTTTAAAAAAAGATCTGACTGACTTTGCCCCAGTTGGCATCAAACTCATGATCCTCCCAATACTGAGGACCCCCCAGCCTCCGCCTCCTGAGTATTTGGGATGCCAGGCACCACTACTGCAGCCCACGCCTGGCTCCCCAGAGAATTTCCTTTCAGCATCAAATGCCAGCTCTTTAAATCTGTTGGTAGAAGCATAAACTAGTACTGACTTGCTTTCCTCTCATTTCAGCAATAAAACAGTTTGAACTCAAGGCCCCTGGTACTGACCTTCCAGAAAGCAATTTGACAACCAGTGTTAGGGCCTGACTGCCAAAAAAAAAAAAAAAAAAAAGAGAGAAAGAAAGAAAGAAAAAACAAGCTGAAGGTGGTGCTTCTGTGGCTTAAGTGGTAGAGTGGTAGCCTTGAGAACCCCTTGAGTTCAAGCCCCAGGACTGTCCAAGCTGGACTCCAGTGGCTCAGGCATGTAATCCTAACTACTCAGGAAGCTGTCATCTAAGGATTGCTATTTGAAGCCAGCCTGGGCAGGCACAAGGACCAGTCCCAAGATAAACCCCAGGACTGGCACAAATAAATAAATACTTTCTATACTATTCATATATATATGTATATCTGTAAGAAAATGTCTCCTCTAAAGATTTATGTTTCAGATCACAAGTAGAATTAAAATCGCCATGTCCATTTTCTCCCTGTGACCAGGCTTTAGGAAGCTAACGATATAACTTACCTTCTCATTTCAGAACATTATCCCTTAGGGTAGTCATAATTTTCCCTTACTTCTGTGTTACTTCTTCTCTTTTTCTACTTTATTACCTTTATTTGCTAGCAACTCTCTCAAGTTTTCCAGAACTCACTGCTAAGACCTTTGTTCAGGCATTCCAGGTAGGCCTCTTCACCAAGCCCCTCCAACAGCCACACCTAGGTTCTCCCTGCCCAGGAACCCTGAACTTTGACCCATACCCTCTCTGGTCAAGCCTTTCCACGTCCTCCACACGCATGCCAAAGATGAAGAAGTTCTCTTCTCCCGCTTCTTCTGCCATTTCCACATTGGCCCCGTCCATGGTGCCAATGGTCAGAGCCCCATTGAGCATGAACTTCATGTTGCCGGTGCCTGAGGCCTCAGTGCCCGCAGTGGAGATCTGCTCAGAAAGGTCAGCAGCTGGGATCACTGTAGGGCAGCAGGAGGGAAAGGTCAGATCTGGAGTGGTCCTACGGTACTGGATCAGGTTGGCTCTGTACAGAGCCAGACTCAGCCTCCTCTCTGCCGGCTCCAATCAAGTCTTCTTTCCACTATCTCTAATTGATTCCTGAACATCTAGGATCCAGCCAGTTCCTGCCCCTTTCTGAATTACTTGAAAGATACCATAGAGCCCAGCTCCTCCATATTAATGTCACCATAAGTAAAACCACCATGGTGACTGCAGCCTGGCTTTTTTTCTTTTTCTTTTTCTGGACCAGTACTTGGGCTTAAACTCAGGGCCTGGGTGAAGTCCCTTAGCTTTTTCACTTAAGGGTGGCATTCTACCACTTAAGCCACATTTCTACTCCTGGTTTGTCTTTTTTTTTGCGGGGGGGGGGGAGGATTATTTAGTCTCAAAGAGCCGGGCACCAGTGGCTCATACTTGTAATCCTAGCTACTCAGGAGGCTGAGATCTGAGGACAATGCTTCAAAGCCAGCCCAGGCAGTAAAGTCTATGAGACTCTTCTCTAATTAACTACCCAAAAAATGGGAAGTGGAGCTGTGGCTTAAAGCAATGGAGTGCTAGCCTTGAGCAAAAGAGCTCAGGGACAGCACCCAGGTCCTGAATTCAAGCCCCAAGACTGACTAAAAAAAAGTAAGTCTCAAGGACTTTCAAGTTCACTTTAAACCACGATCTTTCAGATCTCAGCTTTGAATACCTAGGATTACAGATTTGAGCCACTGGTACCAGGAAAACCTTACCTTCTTAAAGAAGCTTCCATATAGCTTGCCAGGCATCAGTGGCTTCTAATTCCAAATACTCAAAAGGTTGACATCAGGAGGATCTAGGTTCTAGGCTAATCCCAGAAAAAAGTTCAAGAGAGCCAGAAATGTGGCCTAGTGGTAGAGTGCTTGCCTAGCATGTACGAAACCCTGGGTTCGATTCCACATACACAGAAAAAGCTGGAAGTAATATTGTGGCTTAAGAGTGCTAGCCTTGAGCAAAAGTGCTGGAAGGACAGTGCCCAGGCCCTGAGTTCAAGCTCCAGGACTGGGAAGAAAGAAAGTTCACAAGATCCTATCACAGCAGAAAAAGCTGAGTGTAGTGGTATGGCCTATTATCACAGAAACTCTAGGAAACTTAAATAGAAGGATCTCCATCCAGGTAAACCTAGCTAGAATGCAAGAGCGTCTCTCAGAAACGGAGCAAAGCTGGGTGCCAGTGGCTCATGCCTACAATCCTAGTTACTAAGGATGCTGAGATCTGAGGATTGTGGTTTGAAGCCAGCCTCGGCAGGAACGTCCGTGAGACTCTTCTCTAATTAACTACCAAAAATGCTGGAAGTGGAGCTGTGGCTCAAGTGGTGGAGCTTTATCTAGACTTGAGCAAAAGAAGCTCAGGGACAGTGCCCAGACCCTGAGCTCAAGCTCCAGGACTAGCAAATAGAAAATGAAATGAATAATAATAATAATAATATTTTTTTAAAAACAGAGCAAAAGGGCTAGAAATGTGGCTCAAATGGCAGAGTACCTCTCTGGCACCTGGAAAGTGCAAACCCCAGTACCTCAAAAATAAAAAGCTAGCTAACAATGCCTCCCCTGGAACAGGGCCCCACGGTGGTCCCCACCTTTCTCAGCCAGAGAGACTCGGTAGTTCTCCAGGAAGATCACCCGGAGGCGGTCTCCCACCACCGGGTCGTGGTTCACCACATCCCCGATTGCAGTGATAAGCTTGATGATCATCTTTGCCATGTGGTACCCAGGTGCCGCCTGTGGGGCATAGCCTAGGGTCAGTGCTACTGCCCAGCCCTTGACCCACATGTCCAAGGCTCAGAGCCCAATCCACGTGCAGCTTCTCACCTTGCCTCCAATCATCACAGTCCGAGGCACAAAGAACTTATTGGGCTCTTTCTTGATCCCTGTGGAGAAGAGAAGAGAAGCATCAAGCCCATCAGCATTTGCCCTCCAGTGGTGGCTCCAAAGAGCACCCAACACAGCCAGCCAGGCAGGGCCTGGGATGGGTGGCTCTAGGCAGTCACTTGTTCTGTGTCTGTGACTTCCTCCTCCCTGAGACTCAGTTTGTCCAGCTATGAAATGGGATACTTCCGTGTCCTAAGAATAGTCACTAGGCACCAAGAAACACTGATCAGGCAGCGTGGTGGGAGATGGGCGGAAGTGAGCACTGACACGAATGGAGTCCCAGCCACTCACGATTGTACAGGGTGATGATGTGAAGGCAATTGAGGAGCTGACGCTTGTACTCATGAATCCGCTTCACCTGGACATCGAAGAGGGAGTTGGGGTTGATTTGGACTTTGTATTCTCTCTCCAGGTATGCAGAGAATTTCAGCTTGTTTTCCTGTAGGCAGCGGAGGCACAGGGCTCACCGATGAGCTTCAGCTTCATGAGCTCTACCCAACTGATTTCCTTTCACTCAGGCCCAGAAGGTAGGCTCCACTGCTACCTCCCTCCACCCCTGTACTGGGACATCGTTAATCGATGTCACTGCTTGCCCGATGAGACCAGATACCGCCTTCCACAATCCACTCCAGGAAGGCTCTACCAGTTTCTGGGGTTGGCAAGAGAGATGTGCGCTTGCTGCCATTCCTGACCCAGACGGTGGGCCCTGGCATGGTTACATTCCTCCGCACCTGCTTCACTTTGGCCACATCCCTGATGAAAGCTTCATCGTCCACATGGGACAGCAGTTTACGCAGCTGGTCCAGGTCCGAGATGTACTCCTCCCCAATGCGCTGTGGAAGGCAGTGCTTAGTCATGCTCTCTCCCTCCTTGGGGCGCAGAGGGCTCCCTTTCCAGGTCAGTGGGAGTTGGTCATGGCGCATCCAATGTCGGCCTCCCCTCCCTTAGCTCTGATGGCTGGCTCCACTTGACCCCCTCCCCCCCAAACAGTCCTCCTCTTCCCCTCCAGCCATGTGACTCAGGGATGAGACCTTCCCTTTAGACTCTGATCTCCAGTAGGAGTTTGGCCTCTATAAGTCAAACCTCTATTATCCCATAAGCACCAGTGCCCTCTCCTCCAGAAGGATGCCAAGATTGGAGGATACAACTGTATTGCAATCCTCAGCTGGGAGTGGCTGTACAGTGAGCTACCCACCCAACTGTACCCAGCAGACCTCTGCAGTGATACTGTGGCCTCTCACCTCAGCAATGACCTCTGCCAGCCCAGGGTTGCAGAGAACCAGCCAGCGCCGAGGAGTGATACCATTGGTCTTATTTTGGAACTTATGAGGCTCCAGTTCATAGAAGTCCTTGAAGCTGTAGTGTGGGATGGAGCAAGGGTCACTATTCATCCCTGTGGGAGCCTCCTCCCTGGGGCCCTACTCTAGTTTCTTCCCTTTACAGGAGGCCCAGAATAGGGGATGTAGAACTGGGAGAAGTAGAGACTTGTATAAAAAGGGATTAACTGGGAGCCAGTCGCCAGTGACTCATGCCTGCAGTCCTAGGTATTCAAGAGACTGAGATTTGAAAATCATGTCTCAAAGGCAGCCCTGGTAGCAAAGTCTGTGAGATTTCTATCTCTAATTAATTACCAAAAAGCCAAAAATGACTTTAGCAAAAAAGCTCAAGGACAATGGACCCTGAGTTCAAGCCCCAGAACCAGTACAAGAAAAAAGGGATGGGGGGAGAAGCTAACTAGGAATATAACAGTATGACTACACTGGATGGAAAGCGTTATGGTGAGCTAAAAGCATACCAAGTGTGGGAAGGGCCAGTGGGAAAAGACCGTGAACAGCTTGGGTGATGAAGGAGCAGGGCCCTGTTTGATTGAGAAGCTGTGGGAGAGGCTGGAGAGGAAGGGCCTGGAAAGAGGGCTTTTACATGGTATTCTTCTTTTTGTTCTGGTCAGTCCTGGGACTTGAACTCAGGGCCTAGACACTGTCCCTGGGTTTCTCTGGCTCAAAGGGCGCATTCTATCACTTGAGCCACAGTGCCCCTTCTAGCTTTTTCCGTTTATGTAGTACTGAGGAATTGAACCCCAGGCTTCATGCATGCTAGGCAAGCACTCTACCACTCAGCCACATTCTCAGCCCTCACATAGTCTTCTTGAGGATCTCCGAGTGAATACGAGCCACACCGTTGACTGCATGTGAGCCTGCAATGCACAGGTGTGCCATGTTGATGCGTTTCACTGCACCCTCCTCTACAAGTGACATGCGCCGTAGCCGATCCACGTCCCCTGGGAAGGCAGCTGCCACTCGCTGTGCCCAGAGAACACAGAATAGGATCAGGACCATCCCCGAACCACAGACCCAAATTCATACCCCTCAGTCTTCCTTACACCTTAAGGCTCAAGCACCTGATTGGACCATGCACCTATTCCAAGGCCCGTCACCCACCTGCCTGCCACGGGTATTCAGACTCACATTCAGGAAGCGCTGGTTGATCTCATAGATGATCTGCAGGTGCCGGGGCAGCAGCGTCTCTATGAGTTGCACAGGCCAGCGCTCCAGGGCCTCTGGCAGCACCGTGTGATTGGTGTAGGCACAGGTCTTCACTGTCACTTCCCAGGCCTGGATCAGAAGGCGTGAAACCTAACGCCCTGCAAGCCCTGTGTTTTGCCCCTGCAGAGCTGGGTTTGCGGGCTCGCACCCTCACTCCCTTCCCATCCTAAGACAAAGCAGTTCAAACAAGGGAGGAGGGTACCAAAGCCCACCTTGTCCCAGTCCAGCCGTTCTAGGTCCACCAGAATCCTCATCAGCTCAGGGATGGCCAAGGAGGGGTGTGTGTCATTAAGCTGGATGGCCACCTGTAGGCAAGGGAGCTGGGAGTCAGCCTGGGCCCAAAGCAAACATCATGGTGTCCTTTCAGAGGCCCTGAGAGGGCCAGGGGGAAGTGGATGGAGAAGGAAGGCTCAGGTTCTATGTGCCTGTTGGTTAAACACCTTGACCATGTCACCTATACACTGCCAGTTTCCACATCGTGGTCTAGAAAGCAGGGCCTAGAGAGTTGATGGGGCACTCCAGTCCAGTGGACAGATAGATCCCTCTGTCATGGTACCTTATCTGGGAAGGCATCAAAGTTTGTGCGCACAGGATCACGGCTGCCAAACTTAGAGGATTTGAAGCGCCGGATGATGTCCTGGAGGGTGGCAGCCACCACGAAGTACTCCTGCTTCAACCGCAGCTCCTTCCCCTCAAAGAACTAGTTGAGAGAGCAAGGCAGCATGGAATAAGGACAGCAAGGGTGTGGCCTGAAGCATCCATGGGCATGGTCTAAGAATATTGTGGGTGTGGCCAGAATCGATTCCACCCACACTAGGACTCAGAACACTAAACTTTTTCCTCTAAAACCCAAGGGTTTTTGCCCCCATGAATTAGAAGTCATGAGAGATAGTGTCAGAAACAGGGAGAGTGTAGAGAGCTGAAATGTAGCTCAGTGGTAAAGCACTTGCCTAGCAAGTGCAACATCCTGGGTTCAAACCCCAGTCCCAAAAAAGAAAAGACAAAAAAGAAGTACTCCATTCTGCTGGGCACTGGTAACTTATGCTTTGCTACTCAGAAGGCTGAGATCTAAGGATCCGGTTTCAAAGCCAGCCTGGGCAAACAAAGCCAAAGGATTTATCTCCAGTTAACTAGCAAAAAGAGAAGATAATCCAGAACTGGCTGGGGTGGTGGTTCACACCTGTAATCCTACTCAGGAGGCTAAGATCTGAGGATCCTGGTTCAAAGCCAGCCAGGACTTTGGGGACCTAAAGTCTGTGAGACTCTTATCTCCAATTAACCACTAAAAAACCGGAAGTAGTACTGTGGCTCAAGGGGTAGGGTAGTAGCCTTGAGCTGAAGAGCTCAGGAACAGCACCCAGTCGTAGGGGTAGGGCCGTAGCCTTGAGCTGAAGAGCTTAGGGACAGCGCCCAGACCTAGAGTTCAAGCTCCATGACCCACCACACACACACACACAAATCCAGAAATGGAGCTAGAAGTATGGCCTAGTGGTAGAGTG
Source organism: Megascapheus bottae (assembly GCF_031878675.1). Lineage (NCBI taxonomy): Eukaryota > Metazoa > Chordata > Mammalia > Rodentia > Geomyidae > Megascapheus > Megascapheus bottae. The sequence goes on along the minus strand of NC_143524.1, from coordinate 5,854,573 downwards.
CTTGCCTAGCATGCACAAAACCCTAGATTCAATTCCTTAGTACCACATACACAGAAAAAGCCAGAAGTGGTGCTGTGGCTCAAGTGGTAGAGCACTAGCCTTGAGGAAAGCTCAAGGAGGGTAGTGCCCAGACCCTGAGTTCAAGCCTCAGGGCTGGCAAAAAGAATCCAGAAGTAGAAGTATAACTCAGGTGGTAGAGTACCAGCCTTGAGAGAAAAAGCTAAGCAATACCTCATCCTACTCTTCCTCCCTCAGGACTCAGGCCTCTCCTGCTCAAAAGATACTGGGGGGCCGGGAGTTTGGCCTAGTGGTTAAAGTGCTTGCCTAGCATGCATGAAGACCCGGGTTCGATTCCTCGGTACCACATACATAGAAAAAAGCCAGAAGTGGTGCTGAGGCTCAAGTGGTAGAGCTCTAGCCTTGAGAAAGTCCAAGGACAGTGCTCAGGCCCTGAGCTCAAGCCCAGGACTGGCAAAAAAAAAAAAAAAAAAAAAGATACTGGGAAGATAGGAGAGAGAACAGGGCATAGAGGAGCAGCATTTGGCTCTAGATGTGATTAGGGCAGCAGCAAATGTCCCCTCAGCCCCCCGATCATCTCCCAAAGGGCAACGTACATTATCGTTGGGGTACAAGACACGAGAGATGTTCTCTGCCAGATTCCGGTCCAGCACAGCCTGGATATAGCCACCAACATTAACTATGGGACAAAATGCAGACAGTGTCAGGCTGGGCACAGGCCAGCTAGGGCATGGGTGGGGCTTCTAGACACCAGTGGAAACTCACAGTCCTTGAGGTTGAAGTCGTTAGGAGCCTTGGCTGACCAAAGGCGCATGGTGTTGACGACATTATTGCGGTAGCCAGGCACAGGGGTGTCATAGGGCATGGCCAGTACCACCTGTGGGAGACATCCTGTGTGACGAGCTGGACGAGCTGCCAGGGACCAGCCCTGGGCACCTGCCTGTGTCTGACTCTTCAACCCTCCCTTACCCGCAGGGCTGGAGGTCCAGGAGTTGTCAATGCCTGGGTTCCAGTCCAAACAGTAGTGTTTACTAGCTGGTAAGCAGAAGCAAACTCCACAACCTCTTCGGACCTCATCTATGAAAAGGGAACACCCTAGCCGGGCGTGATGGATCACACCTGTAATCCTAGCTACTCAAGAGGCTGAGCTTTTAGTGAGGATTGAGGTTCAAAGCCTGCCCGGGCACTAAAATCAGTGAGACTCTTATCCCAATTAACCACTAGAAAACTAGAAGTGGTGCTGTGGCTCAAGGGGTAGGGCGGTAGCCTTGAGCTGAAGAGCTCAGGGACAGCACCCAAGCCCAGAGTTCAAGCCCCATAACCCCCACACAAAAAAAATAGGGAACACCCTCAATACCTCAACCCCTGTCTTGACAGAATGTTCTAAGGATTAGGGGAAGAGGTAAAGTGACAACAGTTGGAAGTTCATGCCTAGAATCAGGAGGCTGAAATCTGAGAGTCCCAGTTCAAAGTCAGCCCAGCCAGCCAGGAAAGTTCAGGAGACTCTTATCTCCAATTAATCACCAAAACGCTGGAAGCAGAGTTGTGCCTCAAGTGATAGAACTAAGGGATAAGGCTGAGACCCTGAGGTCAAGGCCCTGAACTGGCCTCTGTGTGTGTGTGTGTGTGTGTGTGTGTGTGTGTTTGTATGAGTGTGCATGTGTACAAGTGTGCACGCACACACGCACACAGTTGGCCAGTCTAGCCTGCACAAAAATGAGATATCACTTTGGATTCCAGAGGGGACTGGGAGAGCCTGAGGTCAGCACAGGCACACTGAAATCAAGTCTATTCACAGATAGGGTAGATTTACAGTGACTAACGCTGTCCTCACCTCTCACAATCAGCAAACAGCAATAGCTACTCACCGTCTAAAATGAAATGTACTCATTACCTGAATTATGTGACTGTAACCCTCTGTACATCACCTTTACAACAACGATAAAAATGCTTAAGATTTTTTAATTGAAAAAAAAAAGGAGGGGGAGGTTGGGAGTTTGGCCTAATGGTAGAGTGCTTGCCTAGCATGCACAATTCCTCAGTACCACAGACATAGAAAAGCCAGATGTGATGCTGTGGCTCAAGTAGTAGAGTGCTAGTCTTAAGGAAAGCCCAAGGACAGTGCTCAGGCCCTGAGTTCAAGCCCCTGGACTGGCAAAGGACCTCCTAAAAGGTACATCGCCTTCCTTCTACAACTTTAAGGAACCTCTGACTGGAGCATGGCGGAAGCTGCAACTCAGAGATGGAAGGGACTGATCCAAGATCACACAGCCAGGCTGCATAGCCAGACTGAGCACTCATTTCCTGGTCTTCTAGCCAAAGATGCTTGTGCCAGGCTTCCATGGGCAACAAATGTGTACTGCCAGCAGCCCCCTCTGGGGTCATAGTGCAATGAACACCCAATTTTGACAGCCTAGACGTTTGAGAATCCACTGAACAGGGATGAGGATGGATGTCTGGATTGGCTTTGGATTCCTAGAACTTGCTGTATGACTTTTGACAATTCAGTTTCACGCTAGATACCTTAATTAATTCATTTCCTGTGTTCCTATTTCTTTCTTTCTTTCTTTCTTTTTTTTTTTTGCCAGTCCTGGGCTTGAGCTCAGGGCCTCAGCACTGTCCTTGAGCTTTCTCAAGGCTAGTGCTCTACCACTTGAGCCTCAGCACCACTTCCAGCTTTTTTTTTTTTCTGTGCACTTGATACCAAGGAATCAAACCTGGGTCTTCGGGCATACTAAGCAAGCACTCCACCACTAGGCCAAACTCCCAGCTCCCTGTGTTCCCTATTTCTTGGGTTGTCTCCTTGCCTTTGATTTTATCAAGTCTCCAGGTCAAATGCACAGGCAGGATTCAAGTCAGTGTGACCGTCCTCTGCTGGTCTTGTGCTAGCTGAGGTAAGGAGTGGGGCACTGACGGAGTAAGAACAGCACTCTTCTGAGCTTTGTTACTTACCCTAAACCTGTTGTGTCCCTGACTCCAGGCTCTCCTGGTTCTGACTGTGTGATTCTGAGTAAGTCACTTAGCCTCTCTGAGCCTCAATTTTCTAAATTACAAAATAGTACTAGGTCTAATAGACTGTACATTCTCTTCTTGTATCCTGTTCCCTCTAATAGATCCTTCCCTTTTCCCTGTCCTGCCACTGGATTCTCCCTCACCCCGATTCCCTGCTTCATCCTCACCTGTGTGTCTACCCACTTGGCTCCGTGGCTGGTGTGCTCCACTCGACCATAGAAGTTCACGGGCAGCGTGAACTCGGGCCGGGCCTTCTCCCAGGGGTTGCCATAACGAAGCCAGTCATCAGCCTCCTCCATCTGAGTTAAGGCAGGACAGGGGAGAGTAGTCAGTATCTGATCCAGGAGTCCCACCAGCTGGTAGGGCATGGGAGAGCAGGAGCGGTGGTCAGGAGTATCCTCTATCGGGGTTCTTGGTCTGGGAGACTATCTACTGGTGTTCCACTTATTTCAGGGGTTACCAGCTGGCTTTGGAGCCAGCAGAAAAAGAACCAGCCTATCTTCCCAAGTCTGTGGCAGGTTTTGAACCTATCCAAAAGTGGATGACCACATGGAGAACCTCTCCATCATCAACAGGGTCCACCAGCATCAGCACCCATTCCTTACCTGCCAGCCTCCACAGATCTTCTGATTAAAAATCCCAAATTCATAGCGGATCCCATAGCCATAGGCCGCCAGGCCCAGTGTCGCCATGGAATCCAGAAAGCATGCTGGGGATACAAAGGAGGTGGGGACTCAGGACCCAGCACTGAAGCAGCCCTCTGTGCACGCCCCGCCCACCCCCCACGCACACAAATTACCCATTCACCTGCCAGCCGACCCAGGCCCCCATTGCCCAGCCCTGCATCCTCTTCAATTTCTTCCAGCTCCTCCATGTCCAGGCCCAGCTAGGAGGAGAAAGATGGCAGTCGTCAGGGCCAACTGCCAGCAAGGAGACCTTCCCCCAGACCTGAATGCTCCCCCTAACCTGGTAGGTGGCTTCATCGCAGGCGTTCTCCAAGGCCAGGTTCACCATGGTATTCTGTAGTGTCCGTCCCATATAGAACTCCAAAGACAGATAGTAGATCCTCTGTCCAGAGACATGGACAAGGAGGGGGTGATCAGGTCACCCACAACATTCACCCAAGGTCCAGAGATCTGCTCCCAGGTTCCAGCATATCCCATTTCTACTGTGTGTGTGTGTGTGTGTGTGTGTGTGTGTGTGTGTGTGTGTGTGTGTGTGTGTTCGTTTGCATGTGTGTGTGTTCATTTGCGTGTGTACATGCAAGTGTGCATGCACTGGGACTTGAAGTCAAGGCCTTGAGCCTGTCCTTGCACTTTCTTCCTCAAGGCTAGCACTCTACCACCTGAGCCACAGCTCTTCACAGACTTTTTTGGTACTTAAACAGAGAAAGATGAGTCTCATTGACTTTCCCGCTGGCTTTAAACCATGATCCTCCTCCCGAGTAGTTTAGGATTACAGGTGTGAGCTACCAGCACTGGGCAGCATAGCCATTTGTGTCCAAAGTTTTTCTCTCCACTCTGAAGAACCATCTGACATTTTGAAGTCTAACAAGTAAGGCCTTGGTTTCAAGTCAAATCATTCCTCTTTGGTCTCAATCTTCTCATATGGAGAATGGGACATGCCAGGCATGCCAGGGATCAAGGTGCTTAGGAAAGGTGAAGGAACCCCTTTACACACACACACGAGCCCATCAGAGGGTCAAGACTGAAAGAAATACCTCCAAACATTCCCTAAGGGGGCCAGGCCAAGGCCCAGAGGAAAAATGTCCTTTGCTCAAGGTCACACAGTGACTCAGGACTAGAAATGGTCTGGGCAGTGCCCACTTTCCCTTTATCCTCAAACTTCTGACCCCAAAGCAGGTAGACAACAGTCATGAGGATGCTGAAAGCCTGGCTCCCCTGTCCCTGGGACCGCTCCCTTGCCCCTCCCCCACCATGGGCATGTGGTGTTAGGTTGCTGACATTTACCAATGACCCCTTCAGACACTTGATCCCAACTGCCCCAGCTGCTCCTGCCTCATCCTGCCTGTGGCACCCAGTACCATGTACACATTCAACAGCATGTCATTCTACCCCAGGTCTAAACCAGGCCACAAGACAGTTTTTTCCTGTCTAACAGCAGCCCCTCCAACCTTCTCAGAGTAGATGGTGCCAGGTCTTTGCAAGCAGCCCACCTGCTCTGAGACTCCCTCCAACTTTCCCCGACCCTCAGCGCCCACTCCAACCCCAGGTCCCTGGAGCCATCCTTTTGCACAGGCTTTAGACACAGTCCCTTGGTGATGGCCCTTTCCCATCCAGGGAGCCCCCCCAGTAGCACCTTGGGGTCCTTCTCGTAGTAGTGCTGCTGTGTGCGGATCCAGCGTCCCACGAGGTGGTCACGCACAGTGTGGGCCAGTGCAAAGTAGTAATCTCTTGGGGTGGCCACGTTGCGGTCCTTGACCAGCGTGAAATGCAGGTGCCGATTGAAGTTCTTCTTCAGCTCAGCCACATTCTCCACGCCAGCCAGGCCACGCACGCTGATTTGCTTTCTCTTATCCTGGTCTGAGAGTGGCCGAGACATGGCTGCAGGAGGGTGGGCTGGCCTGACAGACTAGTAGACAGATGGACGGAGAGCTTTAGTGCCTCCAGGCAAGGAGTGGACTGACCAGGCTGGGAGGGGATTTAAAGCCTGGCTCTGGGCAGCATGCCCCGCCTCTCCCCCAACCTCCTCCATGGGAGGGTCCTAGCCAGCAGGACCAAGGAGCTATTTTGGGGGCATGAGGAGGAGAGAAGAGTGAAGGAGGAGGGGCCAGCTCTACAAAGGAAGGGCCAAGCCCAGCCTGGCTGGTTAGCAGCCATGCTGACCCACTTCCTCCGGTCTGCTCTCTGTAGGATTGGAGACAGGAAAGCTACTTCAGCAGAACTCTGGGCTAAAAGGCCCAAAGCTTGATTAGAGCCTACTGGCTGTCTTTATCTAAGGTGCTCCCCATCTGGGTCCTTCCCCAAGTGTATGGTTAAGAGGTGGGACTGAACTGGAGACCCTCCATCAAGACTGACAGGCCAATGAACTGTCATGTGGGCTGGGTTTCAGAAGTCCTGGTCCCAGGGTTCTGAATACATACACCCTCCTCTCCTTGGAGCAGTAGGGTTTGCTTGTGGTTGGTTGTGGGGCTTCAACACAGGGCCTAGGTGCTGTCCTGGAGCTCTCTTACTCCAGGTTCGCACTTCCAGTTTTCTGACTCATTGGACACTGGAGTTTCGTGGACTTCCCTGCCCAGACTGACTTAGAAGGGTGATCCTCAAAGCTCCGCCCCTTTGGCCAGCAGGAGTCCAGGCATCAGCCACCAGCACCTGGGTAAGATTTGCTTTTGATTTTATCAGGAATGTACACACCGGGGATGAGCACGTTAAGGCCACTCTCAGGGGATCAGTGGCTTCATCGTGGTGGGAAGGCTCTGCGCGCGCGCATGCGCGGGTGTGTGTGTGTGTGTGTGTGTGTGTGTGTGTGTGTGTGTGTGTGTGTGACAAGGGGGGCAAGAGCTAAAAGTCAGTGTGTGTGTGTGTGTGTGTGTGTGTGTGTGTGTGTGTGTGTCAAGGGGGGCAAGAGCTAAAAGTCAGTGTGTCCTGGAGGGGTGCAGTTAGTACAAGAGACTGCTGGGCAGAGCCCCTGATCTAGGGGCTCTGGTGTGGGTTGAGGTGCTCTGAGGCATTCCCATTTCCCTGGCCCTACCCCTCACAAAAGCTAAATGGCTCTGAGCAACCCCTGTCGCTGTCCCTCAAGGAGCTCTAAAGTGACCTTTCCCAGGATGGGTCAGATTACAAGCCAAGTTTTTGGCTGAGGTTTCAGCCTAGAGCAGGGACCCCTGGGTACTGTAGTCTTATAGGTGTGGGGGTGAAACTGAAGCATTATTTACCCACTCATAATACCATTTGCTCTGGGATGGGAATGAGCGCTGAAGGGGGGGTTGTGATTAAAGAATGCCATATAGGGTCGGGAGTTTGGCCTAGTGGTAGAGTTCTTGCCTAGCATGCACCAAGACCTGGGTTCCTCGGTACCACATACATAGAAAAAAACCGGAAGTGGTGCTGAGGCTCAAGTGGTAGAGCTCTAGCCTTGAGAAAGTCCAAGGACAGTGCTCAGGCCTGAGCTCAAGCCCAGGATGGGCAAAAAAGAAAAAAAAAATATGCCATATACATGTATGAAGTATCTCAATAAAACCCCTCATGAGCTGAGAATGTAGCTTAGTGGTAGAGTGCTTGTCTAGCATGCACTAAGACCTGGGTTCAATTCTGCAGTACCACATGAACAGAAAAAAACTGAAGTGGCTGGCCCTATGGCTCATGTGGTAGAATGTTAGCCTTGAGCAAAATCGCTTAGGGACAGTGCCTTGGCCCAGAGTTTCAGCCCAACAAATGACAAGAACAAAAAACTGTAAACTAGACACTAGTAACTCATGCCTGTAATTCTAGTTACTCAAGAGGTGGAGATCTAACTGGGCATAGTGACCCGTGACTGTAATCCTAGCTACTCAGGAGCCAAGATCTGAGGATCAAAGCCAGCCTGGGCATGGAAGTACATGAGACATGAGGTGTTTTTTTTTTTTTTTTTTGTAGTTCTTTATTAAGCAGAAACAAAAATACTAAGAGCCCAAACTAAGTACTATGAACTTTTGTCAAGTAAAATTAGAATATTTTCGGCATTTAGATGCTTTGCTATTTTCCACTGGGCCTGGGGCTTGAACTCAGGTGCTGTCCCTGAGCTTCTTTTGCTTAAGACTAGCGCTGTACCACTTGAGCCACTGCTCTTTAAGTTATTAAATCCTCAAGTGTAATTGACTACCAACTCCAAAGATTAGTTTTGCTAGCTTTTGAGTTTCTTGTCAATAGAATATTTTTTTTGTGTGCCTGCTCACTTTTTTTTTTTGCATTATGTCTGTGATTCACACATGTAGTTGTACACAGCAGTGGTTTATCATGTGATTATATCACAATTGATTTTTCATGCTAAAATCTGGATTTTTGTGTTAAAACTATTTTTTTCCATTTCCCTCCTCTCACCCCCTCCCACATCTTGTTTTTCTCCCTTCCCTTCCCTATTTCAAATAAACAAATAAATGTATATACAATATGCCAGGTAACAAAGTCAGATACAGTAACCACATGAGATCAACCATATGGGAAAAAAAGGGCGAAGAAATAACATTGTGCATTAAGAACAACAATCACAAAGTCCATGAGACTCATCTCCAATTAACCATCAGAAAACTGGAAGTGGCACTGTGGCTCAAGGGGTAGGGCAGTAGCCTTGAGCTGAAGAGCTCAGGGACAATGCCCAGGCCCAGAATTCAAGTCCCACAACCAACCAAGGAAGGAAAAAAAAAAAAAAAGGCTGAGATCTGAGGATTGCAGTTCAAAGCCAGCCCAGGCAGAAAATCCATTAGATACCCTCTCCTAAACGGCAAACATCTGGACTGAAATTGTGGTTCAAGTGATAGAGTGCCTGCTGAGCAAGAAGGCCCAGCAACCAAAACAGTAGCACCCTGGTACTGGAAAAGGAGTGGAGGGGATGGGGAAGGGAGCACACTAGTAGGTCATGCCAACAATCGTACTCAGGAGTTTGATTTCTGAAAATTGTGATTCAAAGCTTGACTTGGGCTTTGAACTCTGGGCCTGGCTGCTGTCCCTGAGCTTTTAAGCTCAACAGCTAGTATTCTACACTTGAGCCATGGTTCCACTTACAGCTTTTTCTGTGATTAATTGAAGATAAAAGTCTTACAGACTCGACTGCTCTGGATGGCTTTGATCTCAGCCTCTTGACCATCTAGGATTAAGGATGTGAACCACTGACACCCAGCTCATTTTTTAAGTTTTTCATATTTCTACCTTAGCCTAAAGTAAATCCTTGCTAAAACTAAAAAGGAAGTCCAGAGCTTACACCTATCCCTCCCTTACAAAACAGGCAGGGAGTTTGGCCTAGTGGTAAGAGCGCTTGCCTAGCATGCATGAAGACCCAGGTTTGATTCCTTGGTACCACATAGAAAAAGCTAGAAGCTGTGCTATGGCTCAAGGGGTAGAGCACTAGCCCTGAGAAAGTCCAAGGACAGTGCTCATGCCCTGAGTTCAAGCCCCAGGACTGGCAAAAAAAAAGAAAAAAGAGCCTATTACCTTCCCACCATGTGGACTGATAACTGCAGGACCCTTCTAGGGCTTAGCTGTCCCCATTCACTGCTGATCTCCTAGCTCAAACATGGTGTTGAACCCTTTTTATCTAATTTATCTGTGGTGCTTGGATTTTGGGCCCAAGCGCTATCCCTGAGCTCTTCAGCTCAAGACTACTGCCCTATCCCAGGAGCCACAGCCCCACTTCCATTTTCTAGTGGTTAATTGGAGATAAGAGTCATGGACTTGGAATCTGGCTTTGAATCTCGATCCTCAGACCTCAGCCTCCTGAGTAGCTAGGACTATAGGCTTTGGTTGCTTTTTTTTTTTTTTGGTCAGTTGCGAGGCTTGAACTCTAGGAGCTGTCCCTGAGCTCTTCAGCTAAGGCTACCTCTCTTACCTTTTGAATCTCAGCCCAACTTCCCGATTTTTAGTGATTAATTGGAGATAAGAATAGCAGACTTTAGTGCCCAGGCTGGCTTTGAACCTTTATCTTCAGATCTCAGCCTCCTGAGTAGCCACCATGCCCAGCTCCTGCTTTGTTTTTTGGGCAGAGCCCAGGACGGTGGGGTATTTCAAAGACCAACTGGGGCCTATGGGAGGCAGGCCTATTGAGGGGAAGAACTGCCTGTACTTCTCTAAAGGCCAAGGTAGGTCAGCAGAGGCTGGACAGCTCCTATGAAGCCTGGTTCTAGGATGGCCAAATTGTTTAGCGAACTTTTTTCTCTGGACAGTTCTGGGGCTTTAACTGAGGGCGTGGGAACTGTCCCTGAGCTTTTTCCGCCCTAAGTGAGCATCCTACTGCTACAGCCACATTCCCAGCCCTGGAGGCTTCAACCTGCAAGCTCTCCTAGGTCTAACCCCAGCCCTGGCCTACACATTTCCTACTGCCATGATTCCTAGCAGAGGGGAGAGCAAGAAAAACTCCAACTACACATAGTGTACGTACTAGGGATAACGTATTTTCACTTTTGGGGCACTAGTGACAGAACCTAGGCCTCATGTACACTGAACAAGCGCTTTACCTCTGTATCCATATCCATTGTTAGGACTTGTATACATTTCAAATGGCAGCTCTCTGGTGTCTTCTACCATTACACCACTTCCAGCTTCGGCTGCACAACACAGCACCACATATTGAAAACTTCTAGTGTGGTTCTCCAACATAACCCTTGGTCTGCCTTGTCCCTTGGAGGGTTGCTGTGGGAACAGCTTAGTTTCTTTAGCAGTCTCCCCTGGGCAAGCCACTGCACTAATCAGGGTTATCAACTGAACATCCTAACTGCAGCAGCATGTATGGCCATACAAAATCTGTTACCACTCCCTATATTAAGACTTCACCATCTGGTTATGGACCTGAATCACAGCCTTGAATGGGGGGGGGTGGATAATGGGGAACTACAGTTTGAACTTAAAGGCCCCCCCCCCCTAAGCTTTACAGATAGGCTACCATTTGAGTGATATCCTCAGCCTAGCCATTTGAAATAGGATCTAGGTAGAGCAGGCCATCAGACCCTCATCCTGCTTCAGCTTCCCAACTATGGAAAAGCATCTCCATTAATACTTTTGATATTTTCCTGTTGCCAGCAGCCCTCCCTTGGGACTCTAGGCTCTCTATCCTGGGGAGACACCACTACATAGCCCTTCGTGTTCTACATGCCCCAGCCTGGTGAAACACGAAGGCTAAAATTTCACCTCCACTGCCCCCTTCCCCCTGTGCAGTTATCTCCAAGAACCGTGAAGGCACAGTTCCTTGCCTGAACTAACTTAAGGTTGTTTATGTCTAAGTTTCTAACCAGAAGCCTGGCTTGTCTAGACTGATCTTAGGTTTCTACAGAGCACTTGGCGGGGTCTCAGTAACAGCTCTCATGATGCTGACCTTTCCTTTCCCAACTGGCATGCCCCTCATCAAGTTTTGATGGGTGTGAGGATACTGCTGTAGGATAGACAGGCCTGTCACAACGGGAAAGGTTTTCAGTGGACCTGGGCGTTTCCTAGCTCCTCTCACTGCTACTAGGTACTTGCTGCAGCTAAGTGTTCATAGTTCTTTCAGAACTCCCATTCTGGCTTCTCTGCCACTATTTTAACACTCTGAAATCTTAACAGAAACTGCAGGGAGTAGAGGGAGGGAGCACATGCAGGCTGGGCCCAGGAGAGTCAGAGACAGCTGGGCTGTGGTTAAGTCATTTATTGATTTTATTTCTAAAACCCACATAGCGCCACTTTGCTGCTTCTAGAGCTTCAAAGAGCTAATTAACCGCCCAATGAGCCCACCAGGGAAACCAGGCTTGTAGGGGAAGCAATGAGGTAAAGCCAAGGTCAAAGAGGGCAGCAAGGCCCCAGTTACAGCAGTCAGTTAAGGACAAAGAGGAGGAAAATCTACACATCCTTCCCTCTACAGCTTAGGACCTCGCTAGGGAAGGAACTTGCCTGCATCTATCTCTGCTTCTCAAGCCCTCAGCCAAGTGCAAGCAGGCACCCTGACCACCAGAGCCCAGTCTACACAGAAGTTTAGGATGGTTCTCAGGCGTATCTGCCCAGCAACAGCAGAGCTAACACACAAGCTGAGACTACCATGAAATAGTGCATCTGTCTGTCTAGAACCAAGGTTCTTTATGAGAGGTACTTCCAAAGTATAAGGGGCACTTTACCTTGTCACCCCTCCCAAAGACCTGTGGTGCTGGCAGGCTGCAAGCCACCAGCAGAGAAAGTAAAAAGCCACTTGGCAGTTTTAATTTTAGCTGCTCTGTGCCTGACAGGCAGGATCAGTTGGCCTGACCTTTAGTGCCGATGCCTCCCCAAGCCCAGAGCCTTAATCAGGCGGCAGCTTGCAAGCACAAATCACAATTGGAGCCCATCAGAGGTCCAAACTCCAGGAAAAGGCATTCTAGAAGAGTCGTGGGAAGCACAAGGCGGCCAGGAGGGGTGAGGCTAGTGATCAGTTAGGGGAAGGAGAGGGAATTGTAGAATCATCCGCACAGTTCCCACAGCCCAGCCACATACAAGGAGGCAGGTGCGTGGAAGGTTTCTTCAGTTCATGTCTTGTGGCCGCATTCTAGGGAAAAGATAGGAGTGGTGTGGGGGGGGAGGGCAGGCGCTAAACACAAGGTAAGGTGACTTTGATGCTGCTATAGGCGATGGCAACACCTTCTCTCTTTAAAAGAAAATAAACAGACCCAGAAAACCACACTGCTCTTTTATTCAATGGAACATCCCCCCCCCCCTCAGCGCAGTGCTGATTGAATCAAACACTGAAAAAAAGCCCAGAGAAATTTCTGTAGATAAACCAGTGAAGAGAACGTGCGCTACACATTGTCAACATAATCACTCCATGGAGAGGGAAGGGGGCAAAAGAAGCAGAACAAAGAACAAGGGGCTCAAACCCCTAGACACTGCAAAACATTGGGACATTTGGGATAAAAATAAAACAGAAAAAGCTTTCCAGGAAGGAGAGGAACAAATGGCCCTGAGGCAGCTTAGGTGATCAGGAGCAGGGAAAGAACTCAAAGCAGCAGGCAGGCAGGCAGGCAGGCAGGCTGGATGGCTAGCCCAAGCTTGTGCTGGGCCACCTATTGCTGACAGGAGTGCAGAGGGGATATGGATCCTGGGCCTGGAGATTAGCCCACCCTCAGCAATTTCACATTTCACAAGACTTGACAACCGTGGCAACAGATTGCACACTTTAGAAGCAAAACATCTCTGGAAGTGTGTATGGCACCTTGAAAAACTTAACCGAAGGACACCCCCCACCCCACCCCCGCCCGCCTGACATTAATGGCCAAAGCCTGTGCCTAGAACCATTTGTTCCCCTTTCCTTAGCAAGAGATGGAGGAATAAAGACAAGGGAAAGGATTCTAATTGCAGCAGAAGACCGGGGAGAGCATCTCCTTGGACGGAGTCTGAAGAAAGGAAGAGGTAAGAAAGTAACAAAGGAAAAAGAAAAAAAATTAATAAAAATGTCACGATATGGAGCCAGCGTGTTCCGATTCCGTCCACAAAAATAACTCAGGCTGCTTTGCCGAACCATCCTGTCCACCAGGGGCGCTGCTGAGGCTGTCTGCCTGGAAGGGTCACCAATGGGCGCGGAAAGTCCTCACTCTCATGGCTCGGGCCATCGCCGCTGCGGGGAGGGATCCTGGTGGCCCGGTTTGGGGAGAGGCAAAGGGAGTTGGGTGAGGAGAGAAAGAAGACAAAGAAGACACTCGATGCTACGGGGCGCCAGAAGAGCCCAAGCTGGCGCCCCTACTACTGCCTGCACATTCCCAAGCGAGTCCTCAGCCGCTTGGCCCAGCCCAGTGCGTGCACACACACACATGCGTGCACACAATCACATGCGTGCGTCCCAATGTCTGGCTCCATATGGTGAGGTTCGGCGTGTTTAAACGAGACCAATTCTCTCTATATATAATATATATTTTCTTAAAAAACCAAGTCTAGTTCTGTGGTGGAGGCGGTGGGGGAGCTGGAGGCATCCCAAAGGGTGGCATGCCCGCCACCCCCATGCCCATCATGGTGACAAAATTAGAAGGGTCCATGGGAGGCGGAGGAGGGGGGGGCGGGGCATACATCATGCCGGCGGAACCAGGTGGTGGAGGCGGCGGAGGGGGAGGGGCCCCGGGCGGCAGAGGCGGCTGGACCCCGGGGGGCAGGGGCACCATAGTGGGGTTGCCTTGCATCTGAGGGGCTCCTGGAGAAGCTGCGGCAGCCGCCTGCTGCTGTTGCCATGGCGGGATGGACCCTGTGCCAGCGCTCGTGGTGGTAGTCGTCGTATCTGGGGTGGTAAAGAAGCCCAAGGTCACACGCGCGGGGGGGGCACACCGCGGCTCTCTGCGGCTGCTGCCTTGGGATGGGGGATGAGGGGCGCCTGCTCCTTGCTTGGCATGCGGTACGGTGGTGGGGGGCGGGCGGGCGGGGGCTGTCCTGGTGATGGGGAGTGAAGGGGTGGGCAGGACTACCCTGGGGGTCAGCCTCAAGGTCTCTGGGCTTAACATAGTAAGCCCTTTGTCACCAATGCCCCTGGAGGAGCTGAAGGTAAAATACCAGACACAAGAACCGGCTCTGACATCCCTCCGCCCAGCCGCCACCGCCACCACCGAACGGCACATTCAACACCAAGGCCACTGTCTCTCCCCACTGTCCCCACCTCTACAGTCGCTCCAGCCTAATCACAGCCCCCTCCAGAGCATGCATGCACCATCCCATGACCCTGAAAACAAGATCTAGTCAGCCAGCAGCTCACTTAGCCAGTGGAGAGATCCTAGACCTCCGGCGCCCTACCTGCAATAGCAGGCTCCCCTCCAGTCCCCACAGATCTCTCCCAGACACAACCACACCAAACATCAGCTCTCTTCCCCAAGATGTCCACTTGGGCCAGGTGGCCCCATTTCCAACCCCCTCCAAGACATGCCAAGGTGTCTCTGACCCTGTGAATGATTTTATGCCTCTCAGACCTAAGCCCCACACCACCCACCCCCATAAGCCCAAAATATTCTACTCACTTTGCTGCCATGGCAAGGGGGTACTGGAAGCCATACTGCTGCTGGGCGGAGGGGGTGGCGGAGGCTGCTGCTGCTGCTGCTGCCATGGGGGAAGAGGACCAGAGGGAGGGGGCGGGGGCTGCCCACTGGGAGGCGGCGGCGGCGGCGGCATCATGCCCATAGGCGGCGGGGGCATCATACCTACAAGGGAGGCAGAATAGGAGTGAGCCTTTGGAGAAGGAGACCTGGGCCAGAGCCCCATTCACATTCAACTTCCAGGCTTCAGTGGAGACCTAAAGCAAGCTGACAGTGTTACCTTTTCCTTGATGCAGGCGATAGACCCCAGAGCCCACAGGCGTACTTCCCAGGTACTGATCTTGATGGAAGGAAAGAGCAGGGACTTAGCAGGACATTTGAACTGGCCATGGAGTACATCCCCCGACAGCTTCCTCACATAGCTAAGTCACTTCTAAGAGCCCTGCCTCGATGGGCCACCCACCCAGTTTTTCCTGAGCCAGACAAATCTGTACCCTCTGCAAACCAACAGGCCTGATAGAACCTAGCCCCCAGTCAGCACTGCTGACTAGCTCAGTCGCCTGACACAAGCCCTTGTTTGTTCCAAAGCCCCAAGGTTTCTGGTGTGACACTTACTTACCCATTGGAGGAGGGCCATGGTGCCCAGGTGGATGGGGGCCCTGGTTCATCGGTGGTGGTGGCGGCTGCATCCAAGGAGGTGGGGGTCCATTTGGATTGTGCTGCATGGGATGTCCACCATGCCCACCTGTCAGGCTGGGCAATGGGTGTGGGAAGCTATGGGGGCCACCTCCGGGCCCACCAGGACCACCTCCATGCATGCCATGATAGGGCCGACTCTCTGAAGGTCCAGAATTCATCCAGGGCGGGCGGCTCTGGGTGGTGGACATGAGAGACTAGGTGAGAGCATTTCCCACTAACGTCCCTGGCCTGTTCCCCTGGCTGGCAACACTGTCCTTCTGGCTATGTCACAGGGCCAAAACATAAGGATGAGGCTTCCCAAAACGAGAGGGTACCTACACCAGCCAGACATTCCAGGAGAACAATGTTGCCAACCATGTCCATCACTCTACTCTACCCAAAGCCCTTGGCCATAGCTCCCAATCTCTGAGGAAGAGTGGGCAAGCTAGACCAAGACATCCAGTTTCAAGGCTCACCGGAGGAGGTGGATTATTGGCAGGAGCAGCAGGCCGAGGTGCACTGGCCAAGGGTGTGGTGGCAGGCCCAGAAGTAGAGCCCACAGATGCAGGAACAGGGGCTTCCCCGAGCTCAGCCATAAGGGACAAATATTCTTTATCCATCCTTGCTTTGTCCTGAGCTGACTGTGGATCACCAGGCCTAAAGAATGGTGAACACACACAGATAAAATGAAACTCAAGGAAGATTTGTTCGCCCCTGAGGAATTTCATTAAAAAAAAATCCAATCACTGGTCATCATCTAATGACTCAGTCATAGAACTATCAGGTTCTGTAGACTTCCTAAGAGTAGGACTAACGAGTTTATCCAATCCTACCCTCCCGGCCTGAGAGAAAATTACATAACACTGAAGTAACTATAATAAAAAAACCCCTTAAGAAACCTTTTTGCCATTGTGGGGCTTGAATTCAAGGTCTGGGTGCTGTCCCTGAGCTTTCTAGTGTTCTACCACTTAAGCCACAGTGTCACTTCTGATTTTTGAGGGGTTCACTGTAAAGAAGACTCTCACAGGGATTTTCTTGCCTGGCTTTAAACTGCAATCCTTAGATTTCAGCCTCCTGAGTAGCTAGGATTACAGGTGTGAGCCACCACTGCTTGGTCCTTACAAGTTTTTTGTTTGTGTGTGTGTGTGTTTTTTTTTTTTTTTTTTTGCCAGTGCTGGGGTTGAGCTTTCCTCAAGGCTAGAGCTCTACCACTTGAGCCACAGCACCATTTCTGGCTTTTTTTATGTATGTAGTACCAAGGAATAGAACCCAGGTCTTTGTGCGTGCTAGGCAAGCATTCTGTCACTAGGCCAAACTCCCTGCCCCCTTGCAGGGATTTAACTTAATCAGTTTAACTGATTAAATTCTTTCCACACCAGTGTGTATTGTATCAGGGCTTAAGAACTCAAGAGCTCTGCACTCTCAGCTTTCTCATTCAAGGATAACACTATTATCATTTAAGCCACAGATCCACTTCTGTTTTGGGGTGGCTAATTGGAAATAGGACTTTTCTGCCAAGCTGGCTTTGAACTACAATCCTTAGGTTTCAGCCTCGTAAGTAGCTAGAATTATAGACATGAGCCACCAGTGCCCACATGACTGCTTAGTCTTGAACAGATCTTAAGCAGTAAAGGTAGTCCACATGAACGCTGAGTCCCAATGAAAATGTACCCTATAACATGCAAGGCAAATTAGTCAAGGCAAATTAGTAAAAATAAGAGGCTTCCAGAAGGCAGTTTCTAATCGTCCTGAGCGATACTCATAACATCACAGGTCTGTAAGTGTGCTCCTCTTTGGTACATGGAATTCAACAACAGTGTGTGAAAGAGAGCTGTCTTATATACCACAGGATGCCACGAAAACGGTTGCCTCTCACCTCTGGAACTTGCAATCAGAAGCGATATGACCAGCCCCTCCACACTTGGTACACACTGTAGTATTGGTGATGCTGCGGGTCTCTGAGCTCTGCCAGGGTCTTAAGATCCTGTTAAGGAAAAAAAGTAATCAACTCAAGGGTGTGTGGACAACCTCTCTCTCTTTACAAAGCCTCCTCTACACCAATCGCTACCTGTTATCGTCCTCCCGAAGTGTGCCGTTCAAGCGAGCCAATTCTCGAAGTTGCATCTTCCGCAGGTCATTTTGGTCCTCTGGCGTCTCAATACCTTGCTTCAAGATGTTTCTGATCTAGGGTAGACAAAACATCCAGTCAGTCAGTTGCTGAAGTACATGGCTACCTCCTACAATTCTGGCAAGATGCTCTTTCTGTGGCCACTCACCTGTTCTACTGCTTTTTTGACATTCTCCATTGTATTGGCAGTAACTAGGGCATGAAGGGGCTCATCTTCTCCTGGCAACATCTGGCCATCCTTGCGTCCAACTTTCCCTTCTTTCACAGACCCTTTTCCCCGGATCATGATCTTAGCATTGCATTCTTTCTCAATGTTCTTCAGTGTGTTCCCTCTATCAGAAACAAGAAAGACGTGCATTTTACACCTTTAATACAACACCATATTCCAGAAGGAACGGACTGGGCTGAGTAGGCCACTTGTGGGAATCTAAGAGAGTAAAGAATTAGCAAGATTTTCTATCAAGAACTCAGTTTTGTAACGTATACTTCCAGATTAGCCCCAGTGAAATCTTGGGACTTCACTTCTCTGTAAATAAAAGGGGCCACTTGTGGGAATCTAAGAGAGTAAAGAATTAGCAAGATTTTCTATCAAGAACTCAGTTTTGTAACGTATACTTCCAGATCAGCCCCAGTGAAATCTTGGGACTTCACTTCTCTGTAAATAAAAGGGGAAATTTCAAGAATTGCTGGCAAAAAAAAAAAAAAGAGCAAAAATCAATGCCCTCCAGTAAAGGCAGGCATTAAGAGGTTCCAAAAAACTCTATACTGGACAAGTTACTAAATACTCACCTGGGCCCAATAAGCAGCCCCACAAAGTTGATTTCTGGATACTCATCTTGGGGGATCATTACTTTATCGCTCACACGAGTTGCTGGAGGTCTAAGAAGGAAAAGATTATCACCCACTGCACATTTACGGGAAGTGACAGATAACCATAACCTATAGGTCTCCTTGATACATATGCAAATTATGTTGGCTCACTCCTATAATGCAGGTTAATTAGGAGACAAAGCCATGAGGGCTGAGGTGCAATGCCAGTAATGGCAGACAAATCTGAGATTCTTCTCTCAGTAACTACTAAAAAGCTGAAAGTAGAGCTGTGATTTCAGTGGTAGAGCACACCAGCCTTGAGTAAAAAGAAGCTAAAAACCAGTCCTAGTCCCAAGCCCCCACAGCAGCAAACATACACAAGAAGTGAGTAGTTTTACAAAACTGCCCCAATAGATCACATATGACTTGCATGTGTCCCTGCCCTAGACTACCTAGCCCACTCCTCTGCTTACTTGTAATCTGCAGGTGGTTTAAAATCAGGATTGAGAGCCACCATCTCTGTGATAAGGTTGTGCCGTTCTTCTTCGAGTTTTTTGCGAGTACGAAACTCTCGAGTATTAAGCCTCTTCCCCTCGCTGTTGTAGATGGGTTCAGGGGAAGGGGACCTGTAGGAAACAGATCCCATTACTGTTCCACCCCAAATTCCCTCATTCCCACATGGACTACAGTCTTCCCAGCCCTTCTGCCTCAGACCCTAACAACACTCTTCGGAGGAACTGACCATAACGTGTGCTATTCAAGATAGTGTGGAATGGGGAGACGAAAGCTGGCTTAACATTAGGGGGACTGCAGTGTGTGTGAGAAAGGAAAAAAATTAAAATAAATGGGAGATGCTTCTAAAAGTGACTGGGGTGAAGAGACTGTCCTTTAAAGAATATTTGGGCTATAAATGGCAAGGACAGTATCATTCTTTGGGATCTTCATGATATGAATTTCTGACTTAAAAATTGCAATAATCCCAACTTAATAAACCATAGAAACCCCAAGTTTAGGCCAACTGTTAATTCTTGGAGAGCTCATGCCTATGAGGAAGAATATCTTATACCCCTGACACTTTAGTAAACATGAGCTCTTTCACCCAAAGCAACTGGGATTCAAGCTACTGCAGCTACTTGGCCCCCCTACAATGGAGAGAGATGGTGCAAGGCTTCATCTTTGCTTTTCCTTCAATGGCCTGGCTGGCTGTTTCCAAGGCCCAGTAGACAACCTGTGTCTGGCTGTTCGAAGTGGGGAGTCTGGGTAGAGAAAACCGTTAAAATGCTAAAGCAGCTTTTATAAGAGGCTGCCAATGCAGATTGGGTCAAATAGTTATCAAGGGTCTGAACCTGCCAACAGTAAGGGGGAAACCTATGATTCTCCACCAGAGTTTACAATTCCAGAAAGCAGATTTTTCTCTCATTTTTTTTTTTAGTAAAATGCTGATGCTATAAGCAAAAAATAAATAAAAAAATAGGTAATGATAAAATGGTCAGTTTACCACAGCTAGCTTTTTGCGGTAAATTTTTTTTTTTAAAAAGAGAAGTTACACTCCTAGAACTCTGAGTTGAGATTACAAAAAGGACCATAGCTTGATATTCTGTATGAAAATTTAGTAGCAGCTGCAAGAAGGGAAAAGACCATGTGGATCAGGTTATTTAAATTAAAAAAAAAAAGAAAAAAAAAACATCCTGAAAGTAGTCCAGACTCCTATACCCTTGGTTTTAGTTGAGAGAACTTTGCCTAGTTGGAGAGCAAGGACTGAACTCGGCTGCTCCCACTGTCTTCAGCCTAAAGGGAACCATGTCATACCACGTTACACACACGATGGAATAAAAGGTCAGGTTTGTTCATGGCTAATGACGCTAAATGACACCTCCGTTTCTAGCATTTATATAAGCTGTTAGCATAATCCAGTGATAGTCAACACAACACCAATGTACCCCAGCTCATGAGACTATCATCTTACATATTTAAGTCTACAACAAATTTTTAAAACATTTAATTGTTTAAGTTAAGCAACATTAAAAGAGCATTATAAAGTGGCTTAAGTTCAATATACCTTAAGAAACCATCTTATTAAGGTAAGAAATTCATGTATTTCCCTCCAACCTGGGCTCAAAAAAACAATCAAATCAGGCATTAGAGCCTCTTTCAAAACTGAACACGAGGAAATATTCTGCTCTGGTTTTATTTCTAACACACTTGACATTTCTAAAACCCACCCCAAGGTTGTCTAGAATTGAGCATTTCTGGCTAATCACCAAAACTAGCTGTGTCAGAGTACCGAACTAGCCTTTTAAAGGCACCACAACAGTTTCACCTCTAACTAAAGTGTGGAAATAAAAAAAAAAAAAAAAAAGCTAATAATCTAGGTTAGATTGGTAGACTTCTTCACCTAGAACAAGCACTGGATTGATCAACTAAATTCTAATCCCAGGAAGCAAAAGTTAAAAACTCAATCTTTGGAGGAATTGCCTGGTAATCTGTGGACATATTATTAAAGGGAGAAAGGCCAAAAAGGCACAAAACAGTTGTGGTCTACAACCTACAATGTTTTTTTTTCTAAAAATTAAAAATCTCCAAATAAAAAATATAGAACACAACAGCTTTCCAACCAAAATCTATAGATAAAAACAAACACAGTAAGTAAAATTGTAGTCAATATGGAGAAAAAAAGTCAATTTGTTTCCTGGCAAAGGACAGCAGAAAGATGCATATTTGAGTGACTATTTGCAATCAATATATCATCTTCCTGACTTAATGAGGTATTAACTGGATAAGAAAAGCCAAAAACCACTACATTTCCAAGAAATTATACTGCATACACTAAACTATCCCACTGAAGAAAAAGTAGTGTGTTTCTATTAAATGACTAAACTCAAGGTGTTCAAAGATCAGCAATAAAATTCCAGTTTAAAAAGTTCTCCCTGGTATAATCCTTTTACTTCTCAGAAGGGAGAAAAACTAAACTGAAATAATAGTACCACAGGTATTTGAAGCCCACATTCCCTTTTATTAAAAAAAAAATTCAATTAACAGAACTAGTTGCTTGTCTTTTCAGAACAAGTCACAATATTCTGGCCCCTCCCAAGTCCCCAGGCAACAGCCAAGTCTGAAAATTAATTGGCATTGAAGGAAGTTGGTTAGAAATCTCCTCTCAAAAATAGGAGCAGGAACACTCCAGCAATAAGTCAGCCATGTTTCCGGCCTATTCAAATTCAGTGATGTCCAAAAATATTCTTAAGCCCTACATAATATATATTCCTGTGAAAAAAAAACTACACCCTAGACTTTCAGCCAAAGCAGGTACTGAAAAGGGAGGTTTAATGTCATCTTTCACTGTCTCTAGGGTTAGTAAATAAGGTTAAAATCTACATGCTTACCAATTAGAAACCAGTTGTCCATTTTCCTGTAACTTTTTATTCTCCCAGTATTTAACGTTTCATTCCAATTTTCTAACTGTCAACTGACCACATATGTACTGCTAATAAAACCCTAATCCCAAAATGGTCAGAGCACCAATCATCTTAACTAGGATTTTATTGAACTGATACACAATATGTTGCCACCAGTAAAACGTATTGAGAAAAAAGGTAAAAGCGTTACTGTCAGCTGGTTAAAACTGTTTCCCAACCTGTCCTCAGGGTTAGGGGGGATGCCCAGGTCTCCTGTGCGCAGTTTACGAGTCAGGTCTTCTATCTGCAGTTGCACTGGAAGAAACCAGGTTAGGAAAGAAAAAAAAGGATGGAAAAAAGACAATGTTACCAAAAAACATCTCAAATCTCAACAACAAGCATGAAGAACTCGGAGACTTTGAAAGGGACGATTGATCAGTGAACACATTGAGGCAAAACCCCCAACCACCTATTGGCAGGAGTCCATTTACATCTACAGGTGTTTTCACTTCAAAATGGTTATCACATAAGGAAGCAAACAGTTTGTTGGAAGAGGGGTTAGCAGTGAAGACTCTTCACTAGGGCTAACATCAAAGCAAGTATTAGAAGGATTCGCCTCTCCCTCCCCATCAACGCTTGCTTACAACTGGCACTCAGAACCAACACCATATATTGTACCACTGATAACCTGGTTCCCACCAAACTGAGTTTATTTTCTCTTCATTCAATACTAAACACAGTCCATAATGAGACTCAATTAACAATGGGACAAGGAAAAATCAGTTGAGCAAACATGTTTTCATGAAGACCTGGTTAAAACTCCTTAAATTAATTAATAACCATTTAATAACCATTTCAACACCTTATATAAATTTGTGCATTTGCTTTATACAATTAGACCTATACACTAAGGTCTCCCAGTAGACACAGTTTTTATCACACCATATGCCTCTCCACAAGGTGCTAGTTGCTCATTTGCAGATCTACTATTAATTTAGAAAGTAGGTATGTAAAGAGGGCCAACGAAAATGTATATAGCCTTCGGGCCTTGACTTGAGGCTACATAAGAAAAAAAAAAAAGAGTTCCACAAAAACAGTCTGAAACTCCAGGGAAAGATAATGGGGCTGCACAGCCAGAGTGGTTTTCAATGTGCTGAATAACCTCCTACACCTTACCTTTGTAGTATCCTAGAGCTGAGCAGGCATCACTAATGAGGGCAAGTTTTATGGAGTTGAGATAAAATTGAACTATTTCCAAGACAGAATTGATGCAAGTCTAACTCTAGATGCTCCTCTAATTTAAGCATGTCTCACAAGACCTTAACTACACCCTTATACTGAAACCCTACAGAAATCAAAGTTCATTAATAATGATATCGGGGACATTCTAGACAAGGCAGTGTGTACCAGAGAAGACAAAAGATGAACAAGATACACACATAGCTCTTTACTGGAGAAGCTGACTTTGTAATCAAGTTATTAGCTCAACAACTTAGACTGAAAGTAATTTTGTAAGACACCTGGGGAGGAGGGAGCCAACCTGATTATGCTATAACAAAGAAGTGAAGCTGCAGTTTAAGTGGTACAGCACTAGCCTTGAATACAGAGGCTCAGGAATAGCACCCAGGCCCTGAGTTCAAGCCCCACGACCAACAACAACAACAAAAAATTAAATCAAGGTTGCTGTTTCTTTGGAGCAGGACTAACACCTTCTGCTTTGATTCTAATTTGATGATAGCTGTAAGTAGTTCTGGGTGCTTAGTGCATTCCTAGACAGATCTTTATAATAAAGAGAACTGGAGCTCTAAAGTTTGTTTTTCCCAATTTTTACATATGTTTTCTTGGGACAACTCTACTAGGAGCATTTCACAAGGTAAAAAAAATCCAACAATAGTCTAATGAGACCTAAGGGAAGTACACAGGAACAAGGAGAAAGTAGTAGTAGTCAGGAGATAATTTCAATGCTCCCAAATTCCCAGCAATTTAAAACAAAACCAAAAACCAGGAAACTAACTGGGTGCACGTAGCTCACATCCATAATCCTCAGAGGCTGAGATCTGAGGACTGCAGTAGGAAGCCAGCCTGGGAAGTAAAGTCCACAGAACTCACCCCAATTAAGCATCAAGAAGAAAAGCTAGGCTAGGGGACGGGAGTTTGGCTTAGTGGTAGAGTTGCCTAGCATGCATGAAGACAGGGTTGATTCCTTAGTACCATATACATACAAGAAAGCTGGAAGTGGTGCTGTGGCTCAAGTGGCAGAACACTAGCCTGGAGAAAAAAGCCCAAGGACAGTGCTCAAGCTAAGTTCAAGCTTCAGGACTGGCAAAAAAAAAAAAAAAAAAAAAAAAAAGAGGGAAAAAAAAAAAGCTAAAAGTAGAGCTTTGGCCCAAATGGTAGATAGCACTAACCTTGAGCTTTTAAAAAAGCTTTTAAAAAAGCTCAAGGAGGGGCCAGGAGTTTGGGCCTAGTGGTAGAGTGCTTGCCTAGCATGCAGGAAGAACTGGGTTAAGATTCCTCAGTACCACATACATAAGGGGAAAAAAAAAAAAAAAAAAAAGCCAGAAGTGGTGCTGAAGCTCAAGTGCTAGACCTCTAGCCTTGAGAAAGTCCAAGGACAGTGCTCAGGGCCTGAGCTCAAGCCCAGGCCTGGTAAAAAAAAAAAAAAAAAAAAGCTCAAGGACAGCAACTCAAGCCCTGATACCAAGCCCCAGGAAGCCCTCCACCCCAAAAAAAGGAAACTAAGAACTTCCAAATTCAGATCTCACTGGCCTTGAAGCTTTTTGTTTGTACAAGCCACACAGGTGGAGGTGGAGGCTTCAATCTTGGATTGAATTCCCCCAAAGGGATATTTGGTTAGTAGGAAATGTTCATCAAGTGCACCTTTTCAAGACAGTTGCACATATAACTTTGCATTAGGGATCTTGCATTAAAGAAGTCATTTTTAGGTTAATTTCAGTTACACTGTGGATAGTCATCTCCTACCACATCATTTCAGATCAAGCAGTATAGTCCTTCCCAGTACTCCCTTAGTAGTAATACAAAGAGCCTTCATCTTAAGACAGCTCTGCAAAGACCAAACCAGATGCTGGAGGGAAGGTTAAATTCAACAAAATGGTGAAAGGGGTAAACTGTAAGTACACTTTCAGAACCACTTTTTGTTCAAACTGTTTTGTACCTATAAAAAATAAAACCACATTTTAGGGGAAAGGAGGAATATAAAATTATAGTCATGCTGTGAGAAAGGTACCTGGTTTAAAACGACACATCTGCAGTGTTCTCCACTGGGGCCTGTCCAGAGAGGCAGATAACACTCACCCCATCAACTGGCAAGGCACAGCAGATGAAAACGTTTGGCTGCTGTCTAGAGAGGCTATTTACTCCTAAGTGTCTGCTACCTTCCTGGCACTTGTGGAGAACACTGCTGTTAGGAACAGATCAGAACAAGGAGCTGCTGACGCAGGACTCACTAAGCAAAATTTGATGGATTATACCAAAGTCATGAAAGTACACCTGGTCATAAGTAGTCTGGACAGAGAGCACTAAAGCCTCAAACTTTTTAGCAGATGTGTAACTCAGAAAAATTACTAACAATAACAATCTTTTTAAAAAATGCTTAGATGCAGAACGTGTATTTACCTATGTAAGCTCTTTCCTGTTCCCGAGTAAGTCCTGGGGGGATAACAGTGGGCATGCCTGGAATCACTGTCTTCTGTTCCATTGTGTCTTGATTCCAACGGCTCCGCTTCCGCTTCTTACTTGGAAAGTCTAAAAGACAGACAAAGTCCATCAAATACAAATGAAGACCAGCTAGCTTTAACTACAAACAAATTCAGCAGTCTTAACCTATTATGAAAAACCTCAGCAGACTAGAAAACCCAAAACCTTGACCTAAAATTTAAATGGTGAATGGATGATAAACGAGGTCAAAGATGCGAACATCCTGCCACTACAAGGGAACCTGATCCTGTATCAGAACAATTTACCATTTCACATTTGTAAATTTTTTTCTGGAATAACTTCCTTCCCTCCTCACTTCCTCAGTGCAGTGCATCAACCCAGATCCTTGCTAGATATATACTCTTATCACTAACCCACAAACACAAGCCCCAATCATGGTAACAAGTCAAATGTATTAAACTTCAAAGAACTTAGAAGTATGGGGGGCTGAGAATGTGGCACAGTGGTAGAATGTTTGTCTAGCATACATGAGACCTTAGGTTCCTGAGTAACACAAACAGAGAAGTCCAGAAATAGTGCTGTGGCTCAAGTGGTAAAATGCGCCTTGAGTAAAAGGAGCTCAGAAACCATGCCCAGACCCTGGGTTCAAGCCCCACCCAGGACGGGTAAAAATAAATAAAATTTAATTTGGAAAGAGATACATGTAATTTGTCAACATGTCAAATGGTCCAGGAAGACAGAAAAACTGAAAAGCATAATGAACAGGCTGCGTAAAGCAATAATGAGAGACTGCTGGCAATTCCCACCACAGCACGCTATATTCAACTGTTCAAATAGGAACCCTATTATGTCCTAGTGTATTTAACAGAAAAAAAAAATTAAACCAAAATGAATAATGGCTACTAATTTCCTTTCCTTGACACATTCCTTGACACAGGGGGAAAAAAAAGCCCTTTAAAGGCCTTTTAAAACAATGAGGACGAATTTGAGAACTTTACTGGGTAAATGAAGAAGATCCAGATACAAAAAAAAAAAAAAAAAAAAAAGCATGAAGCCTTCCAGCCTCTCCAAGGTTAATATCTGGGTATTTCCCTTTTCGCCGTCTAAATCCAAGAAGGGATCTAGTTCCACGTTGCCAGCGGACCTCTTCACCCCTCACGGGACCCACACCCCCCACTTCCCATTACTCCATCAGGTCGGGGGACAACAAGGAACTACGCGGATTTCGGAGTTACGCCACCAAGCCAGGATACCAGATTGCGACTGCGCAGAGCGCTCCTCCCGCCTCGCCGCCTCCCCCCTCCCCCGCCGCGCGTGCGCACTCGAGGCCTCGGGAACCAGGCCGCGCGCGCGCGCCCTGGGGCACCTCCGCCCGGGCCTCCCACGAGCGCGCGCGCGCGCGCTCCCCGCCGCGTGCAGCCGCCGTCGCCGCCGCCGCCGCCGCGCGCCCCTCCGCCGGCCGGGCCCGTCCGCGCGACGCCTCTCGCGCTCTCACGGCCCGACTCACCTCCTCCGCCGCCGGCCGGGCCCGGCTGCTGGTCCTGACGCGGCGGCTGGGGTGGCGGCTGCGACGGCGACACGCGCTGGTAAAGCGGCGGCGCGGGGGACGGCTGCGGTGGCGGGTACGAGGTGCCCGGGGACGGCGGCGGAGGCGGCGGCGGCGGCGGCTGCTGGGGCGGCGGGGGGGGCGGCGGCGGCGGCGGGGGGGGCGGCGGCGGCAGCGCCGCGAAGGGGAAGGCCGCGGTCAGGGCCCCCATGGAGCTCACGGACGGGGGCGGCGGCGGCCCGGGCGCTAGCAGCCCCGCCCCGGGCGCAGGCCCCGGCTCGAAGACCCCTTTGGGCCCGGGAAGCGGGGGGAGGCCGGGGGGACCCAGCTTACCCAGCGGCGTGGCGTTCGCTCCGGTCGCCATGGCGCCCCCGGGGACCGGCACCAGCAGCTCCTCTTCCGCTGTGGCGGCTTCTCCTTCGCGAACCTTCCAGGGGGGGAGGGGACCCGATTACGCGGCCGCGGAGCGCGGGGAACCCGTCCTCTCACGAGGCGGGCGGCGGCGGCGCGAGACGCACAAAGAGGGAGGAGAGAGGGCGCCGCGGGGGCGGGGGGGCGGCGGGGCCGCGGCCTGGATTGGGCCGGGCCGGGGCGGAGGGTCGCAGCCGCCCGCCTCCGATTGGCAGAGCGCTGGTCCTCCTCGCTGCGTCCTGGGATTGGCCGAACCGTTAGGCCGGGCGAGGAAATGGCGGCGGAGGCCCGCGAGCGGTGAGGTGTCGAAGCGCGCACTTCGTTTGTTACAGCGCGGAGTGAGCTCGGAGGCCAGAAGGGAGGGGAAGGGGTGGGGCCCGCTCTGTGACGTAAGAGGGCGGCGCGCTCTCATTGGCTGGCGGCGGAGAGCCAGTCACTACCGTTTGCGCCGTAGTGACCTAGGATTGGCTGGCGTTCCCTTCTGGCCTCCCCTCCCCCCCCCGGGACTCGTTGCCCGGTGCTCGGAGCGAGAAGACGCTGCCGAAAAGCCCCGGCCGGCACGGGATTTGAGGCGGGAGGAAGGGTGGGAGGAGGGAGCACGAGTTGCGCGTGCGTACTCGGGGTAAAGCGGCCTTGGCTCTCGGCTGATGACCCTTGAGTCCGGAACCAAAGCCCTAAGTGACGTCAATCAGCGCTCCCTTGGTAACCGGGAGCCGCGGGGCCCGTCGGGAGAGGGGCGGGCTCGCGCCGCCAGGAAGAGCCGTTGACACTGCAGGTAGCTGTTCATTTCCTGAGTTTGGAGGGGGGGTTACGGAATAATCTAAAAGTCTATTGAAGTGTCTAAGACAGTACCTGAGCCGATGGCACAGCGGCTAAGCTTAAAAGATTCCAGAGGGAAGAGATGTAAGTCTTCAAGTCACTGATAGTGACGGGAAAGTGTGTGAGACTCTGGTCCCTACCAAAAAAAAACCAAGTGGAGTTGTGGCTCAAGTGGTAGAGCGCCACCATCCTCGTGTAATCAACCCAAGAATAAGCTGAATGTATTATGTAGCATTCACTAGCAGTTTTCAAAATAACCCCTGTGCATAGAAGGGACACACACACACAAAGGAAACTGAAGCGCAGAGATAGTGAATATTTATCTCAAGGACACATAGGCTGTACTTTTATGAGGCTCCTTATATGGATAGAACAAGACTGCAAGCCAAGCTATGCAGTGTTTCTGGCTAAAGACCATTGAGCCTGCTCTCCTCCACCTTGAAGCAAGTTGGGGTCCTGCTGACCTGGGCCAGCCTCAGCCATCCACCAGCTATTGAGGAATTCACTTCAGGGCTAGGAGTTTGGCCTAGTGGTAGAGTGCTTGGGGTGCCTAGCATGTACCCCCTACATAGGAAAAGCTGGAAGTGGTGCTGTGGCTCAGGTGCCAGCCTTGAGAAAGCCCAGGGACAGTGCTCAGATCCTAAGTCAAGCCCCAGGCCTGGCTAAGAATAATAATCAAAAAGGTCTGCAGTGTGGTTCAAGCAGTAAGGAGCCAGCCTGGGAAGTACAGTTCAAACCCCAATACTGCCAAGGAAATAGTAAGGGAAAAAAGTTACTTATTGCCAGCACCAAGGACCCTCAAATAGCTTTAGGGTGGGTCTGAAAGGGAACAGGGGCTGGATATCAGTCACATGGCCATTGATTATCCAATCATGACTATAGACCTTGGCGTTAGTAGACACTTTGAACAAGTAGGTTCAGAGAGCTTCCTGGTTGGAGAGGCTGTGGATGTGCACACTGACTCCACAGGAAGGTAGACCCTCTAGCCCCCTCTGCTCTGGTTATCCTTTACAAGACAATGGTAATAAGCATGACACTCCTGAGTTCTGTATGTCATTCTGATTAATTATTGAACTTGACTCAAGTCACAGAGCTCTCATGCTTTTTAGGCAACTTTGACTTTTTTTTTCCTGGTCCTGAGGCTTGAACTCAGGGCCTTGGGCAATTCCTGAGCCTCTCTGTGTTCAAGGCCAGTGCTCTACCACTTAAGCTACAGCACCACTTCTGGCTTTCTTGGGTAGTTTACCGGAGATAAGAGTTTCACGGGGACTTTTCTGCCCAGGCTGGCTTCAAACTGGGATCCTCAGATATCAACCTCCTGGGTAGCTAGGATTACAGGCATAAGCCAATCAGCTCCCAGCTGCTTTGATAGAATTTCAGGGAGCCTGGAAACAAATGACTTATAGCTGAATTCCTGACCTATGGTGTCTATGCTAACTCCAGGGAGTTCAGAATTATTTAAAAAAACTCCAGAAAGCGCAAATGCTATGTATAATATAAATACACGGGACTAGGAGTGTGGCCTAGTGGTAGATGCTTCCCTAGCATGCATGAAGCCTGGTTCCATTCTTTGGTACCACATACACAGAAAAAGCCAGAAGTAGTGCTGTGGCTCAAGTGGTAGAACACTAGCCTTGAGAAAGGCTCAAGGACAGTGCTCAGGCCCTTGAGTTCAAGCCCTAAGACTGGCAAAAAATAAGTACATAAGCCTTAAATGGTCTACCATTCTGAATGGTTTAATGCACTAGTTACCATCTGAATTGAATGAAAATTGTGGGCAATCAAATTGGTATCAACTAATTGCTGTTGGAATGCAAAGGGCACGTTTCTAGCCCATCCTGGTCTTTTTTCCTGTATTCTAACACTGGGGTTGGAACTCAGGGCCTGGATACTATTTCTCAGCTTTCTCACTCAAGACTTGT
Organism: Megascapheus bottae; assembly: GCF_031878675.1. NCBI lineage: Eukaryota > Metazoa > Chordata > Mammalia > Rodentia > Geomyidae > Megascapheus > Megascapheus bottae. The sequence goes on along the minus strand of NC_143524.1, from coordinate 5,824,503 downwards.
ATTGTTTCCTGTGCCACACTTCCACTTTTTTGGTGGTTATTTAAAGATAAAAGTCTCACAGAGGGGCGCAGAGTTTGGCCTAGTGGTAGAGTGCTTGCCTAGCATGCACAAAGATATGGGTTCAATTCCTTGTTACCACATACATAGAAAAGTCAAAGTGGTGCCATGCCTCAAATTGTAGAGCACTAGCCTTAAGGAAAGCCCAAGGACAGTGCCCAGAACCTAAGTTCAAGCCCCAGGCCTGGCACACACACACACAAAAAGTCCAGTGGTAGAATACTTGCCTAGCATGCACAACAACCCTGGTTCTACATACATATAAAAAAGCTGGAAGTGTATACCGGGTCTGGTGGGTCACACCTATAATTCTAGCTACTTAGGAGGCTGAGAGCTGAGGATCATAGTTTAAAGCCAGCCTGGGCACTAAAGACCATGAAATTCTTATCTCCAATTAACCAGTAGAAACCAGAAATGGCGCTGTAGCTGAAGAGGTAGGGTGGTAGCATTGAGCTAAAGAGCTCAGGGACAGTACCCAGGCCCAGAGTACAAGCCCCATGACCCACACACATAAAAAAAAAAGTATGGGAGTTTGGCCTAGTGATTGAGTGCTTGCCTAAAATGCACAAAGACCTGGGTTCTATTACTCAGTACCACATACACAGAAAAAGCCAGAAGTGGTGCTGTGGCTGAAGTGGTAGAGTGCTAGCCTTGAGAAAGCCCAAGAACAATGCTCAGGCCCTGAGTTCAAGCTCCAAGATTGGCAATAAATAAATAAATAAATCATATAATAAAGAAAAAATAAGTCTTAGGACAAGTTTTTAAAAAAAAAAAAGTTGGAAGTGGTACTGTGGCTCAAGTGGTAGAGCATTAGCCTTGAGAAAACCCATGGACAATGCTCAGGCCCTGAGTCAAGCAAGACCTAGAACTCACAAACAAAAAGTTTACAGAGGCCAGGCACCAGTACCTCATGCCTGTATTCCCAGCCATTTAGGAAGCTGAGATCTGAGGATTGCAGTTCAAAGCCAGGCCATGAGATTCTTAATTCCAGTAAATTACCAGAAAAAAAAAAAAAAAAGCCAGAAGTAGAGTGTGGCTCAGTGATAGAGCACTACTAGTCTTGGGTAAAAGGAGCACAGGGACAGTGTCCAGACCCTGAGTTCAAGCTCCAGGACTAGCAAGACAAAAACAAAGGACCTAAGGAATATTAAAATTTAGGAAGCAGAGCCAGGCGAGGTGGCTCAGGCCTGTAATCCTAGCTACTCAGGAGGCTGAGAGCTGAGGATCACGATTCAAAGCCAGCCTGGGCACTAAAGGATGAGAGACTCCAATTAACCATTAGAAAACAGGAAGCAGGGCTGAAGCTCAGGGGTAGGGCATTAGCCTTGATCTGAAGAGCTCAGGAACAGCGCCCAGGCCCACAGGCCAAGCCCCATGACCCATTAAAAAAAAAAAAAATGGGGAAGCATGTGGGAGCTGTAGGCTACCTGCCATGCATTTGTCTGCCATGCTGTGAGGTCGCTGGGCTCTATCCTCTTCTGCCCAGGAGCTCCCCAGTCTCTGGGCCCTCAAATAAGTAAATGGGAACAGGAACCAATGCCAGCCAAGATCCTTTTTTCAGAGTCATCAAATCTTGCAGGTTGGGAGATCCTTCCTTTATGACTCACTGTGTCGTGGCAATAAGTACATTACAGCCCTTTCTGTCCTGCCAATAGCCCTGTCTTCAGGAAAGGCCACAGCATAGGTAGAGGGAACCTAGCCTGGCTCAGGGCACTGAGAAAAACTGGCCGATCCAGGCTGACCTCACAGTTCACGCTCATTCCTGCCCTCGTGGAACGTGCCTCCCGTGCATCTTCGGGGCTCTCTGCTCACCCTGTCTGCAGGTGCACTCCAGGGATGACCATTCCTCTGACCTCATATCCTCCATCCACAGAGAGAGAAGTGTCATTTGGCTAACATGCCAAATACATCCACCTCTGGATGGCCCAGGAGAGCCACTTCAGGATACACACAAAGCAGCAGTGGATAAGAACGGTTATTGCAGCATCATTTTTAATATCGCAGTGGCAGAAACAATTAGCGTTTCCATCCCGAGAGATCTAATTATAGTGCATTAACATTAGTTATGGGTGCCCCGTACAGCTGGATCACCGTGAGTTATAAAACAACAAAGGACAACACTGAGCATGGAAAAAATCTCCAGGCATATTTTAAAAAAGCAAGGTCAGCATCATGTGGCATATGTATATACCCATGTGTATAGAAAATATATTGAAATATTTTAAATTTGCATAAATAGTGCTAGAAGGGTTCATAAGTAACTGGGACATGGGTAGCTAGGGGAGAGGGAAACTTTAAAATATTTTATTATTTGAGACAAAGTCTTATTATGTGGTCCAAGCTGGCCTGGACCCCCTGCCTCTGCTTCCTGAGTGCTGAGATTATAGGCATGTCCTGCCAGCTCATTCTGTCTTTCGTATTTCAAAATATGTATCTCAAGAAAGGGCTATCTATAAACAAATAGATAAATAAACGAGTTGTACTCTCAGTCATTACGCGTTTCCTGCTCCCTCGTCTTCTCTTTGGCTTATGCTTGCCTTTGCTGGCAGAAAACACTTTCCTCGGAGGCCCTTCCTTTCACACACACACACACACACACATACCTACCCCACTTTGGCACATTACACCTGTAAGCCCCCTCTTCAGATGTGACCTAAGGCCTCCATGATTTACCACAAGGTGGCGCTGTCCACTGCTCTTGTGGTAATGGCCACAGGTCTGACCCAGGACACCTGGGGTCAGGGTGTCCTGGCCTCTGCTAGGCACTCACTTCTCCACCCCTGCCTTCAACACTCCTCCAAGAAATCTGGAAAACTGGAAGGGAGGGATTCGCTTTGTGGTCCTATCACCTCCCTCTAATTTGGCCCATCAGAGCTTGGAAGTTGCCTCTCTCCTCTGGTCTCACTGGGAACACGGGGTGCATCCCTTCCCCTGGTCTAGCTCTTCATTTCAGCCAAGAAACACTCCTGTCACTGGAACCAGCACAGCCAGGGCTCTTCAAGAGGGAGGACAAGGGGACAATGGCATCCTTGTGTCTGTTCACAGGAGCTGTCATCTGCCCTCCCCATTGCTTCACTGCCAGCCCAGGCATAGGAAAGGTCCCCTTAAACATCGGCAGTGATGATGGGCTTCTGTGCTGCTCTGGAGCTGCCACCTGCCCTCCCTGGCCTGTCCTGCCTGTACACCCACTCTCCTGCAGGGCCAGCTCCCTGTCTGGGTGGCTTCCCCTGTCCAAAGGCTGTTGTCAAGAACAGGCAATCAGTGCCTGAGGCTGTTGGGACTCCTGACCTAGGGTTCTGAGCCCTCTGCTAGGGGAGTGTGGAAGAAGGGCAAGGTAAGACCCAACCAGAACCGCAAGGGACCTGCGCCCTGAGCTCTGGCTCCTGCAATAATGGTTCCTCCTGAGGATGCATCTGCATCTTGATAGTGACCCTGGAGCCTTGTGCTAAGGAGCATTTCAGGGCACACACTCCACCCCATCTTCTCCCCTAGCCTGTCAAGTGCACTGTTCCACACCACTACAGGAGGCTGTGGTGGGCAGGAGCCAGCTGGCAGCTGCTATCAGGGAGTCAGCTCACAGAGCCCCTGGCCAGCCTTGTGCCCCAGGACACAGTGAGATCCTGCGGCAACAGTGCTCTGGGTGAGTCCTTGGTTCAGGGTCCTTGCTGCATGGGTCCTTTGGGGTCCTGACCAACAGAGCTCTAAAACTGCAAAGCTGAAGGCTGCCAGGAAGATGCTAGGACAACCAAGCACCCTCGGAGAGGGAGGAGGGCGAAGAGGCGGGGGCAGGGCCAGCTCCTCAGCCGCTCAGGGATCGGTGGGATCAAACCAGCCAGTTTTAATACCAATATAGTTCTCTTTTAAATACATGTTCCCCAGGACAGAGCCAGGGGTGGGCTCTAGGCAGAAACTGGGAATGTGAAACAAAATGGAATGGATTGGCAGGATGGCCCCACTGTGCCTTGGGAAGGGGGGATCCCCTTACTAGGGAGGAGGTGGCAGCTCCTTGGGGTGCAGTTATTGCTGAGGGGGGTGCTTGCTCCTTGAGGGAGAGCCCCCAAACACTGATCAGGATTATTTCTGCCCTGTAGCCCTAGCAGAGTGGGACTTGGGCTCTTGCACACTTTTCCCAAGCAGGGAGGAGGGAGGGACAGCTCAGTAGCTGCTCTGGTGGCCGGTGAGGATGTAGAGATTGCTGTGTGCCCCAGGGTTGTCTGTGGGAATGCTCTCGAGGATGATGTCTCTGGTGGGGAAAGAGGCACAGGTGAGCCCCGCAGGAGGCCAGGCATGCCGGTCCTCTGCCGGCCTCGGGTACCTGAAAGGGGACATCGTGGTGCCACCACCTACCTATGGGCCCCCAGCACTCGGAAGATCCTTGTCTCATCCGTGATCTCTTGTGTCACCTGGAAGACAAGGGGTGCTGAAGTCACCTTGGAGGGTCCTCTCCAAAGTCACAAGGGCTGTCGGGGCAGCCAGCTCCCTGGCCCAGCTCACCTCATTGGTGTCCAGGCTGCGGCCCTGCATGCCATGGCTCCAGAAGGCCAGTACGCTGTCCTGCAGGCACACTGCGAAGGGGAGGAGGGGTGGCTCCATCTGCCCAGCCCTTACCCACTGAGGCAGGGAGCCACTCCCCCCAAGACCCACTTCTGGGTCCTGACTGGATGACCAGGATGGCTCCCAAAACCCAAAAGGGCTGGGGGAGCTCTTCTTGCCTCCCGCCAGCCCCTGACCCCTAAGCCACCTAGTATTATGCTCTGAGATAGGGGTGCTCTAGCACCCGAGCTCTGCCTCACTTACCCACAGTCTCAATGGGGAAGTCGAAGGTCAACTCAGGGGCCAGTGTAGCCGTGGGCTCGCCCTGCAGGTTGACAATCCTCACGCAGCCTGCACAGGGATAGGGCTGGTGGGTGGAGACAGGGGGGCCCCCTCCTGGAAGTGCAGAGCCTCGCGGCTTTCCTTACCCAGATCCCCTGCGCCCGGGCACAGATCACAGGGGTACTCACGTTCAAAGCTGACCAGAACCGTGTCCCTGTCCACCTGGATCACCTGCTGTGCAGAGCCTGGAATCCCTTCTGTGGGTAGAGAAAAGAGGATCAGGTCTGACCCCAAGTCCCACCTCCAGCATATGGGGGACACAGCCACTTTCAGTCATCAAAACATTTGAGCCTCACATTGGTCTCTACCAGGAAACTCAGAGAGGGGAAGGGAACTCCCTTGGTCCTAGTGGTGCACACCTCCCAAAGAGAGGCGACAGGCGCCACACTTCCCTTGTCAGCCTACGTTTCCTCACGAGTGACCTGGACATAACAACGCGCATATGGCAGCGCTGCTGTGAGACTCAGGAATGAAATCCTGCCACGGGATGCTGGTGGCTCACACCTGTCATCCTAGCTACTCACGAGGCTGAGATCTGAGGATCATGGTTCAAAGCCAGCTGGAGCAGAAAAGCTCATGAGATTCTTATCTCTAATATACTATAAAAGCTAGAAGTAGAGGCCGGGAGTTTGGCCTAGTGGTAGAGTGTTTGCCTAGCATGCACGAAGACCCAGGTTCAATTCCTCGGTACTATATACATAGAAAAAAAAAAAAAAAAGCCAGAAGTGGTGCTGAAGCTCGAGTGGTAGAGCTCTAGTCCAAGGACAGTGCTCAGGTCCTGAGCTCAAGCCCAGGACTGGCAAGGAAAAAAAAATGTAGTTCAAGTGGCAGAGCTCCAACTTTGAACAAAAAAGCTTATAGAGGGCCTGGGAGTTTGGCCTATTGGTAGAGTGCTTGCCTGGCATGCACGAAGACCCATGTTCGATTCCTCGGTACCACATACGTAGAAGAATGCCAGAAGTGGTGCTACAGCTCAAGTGGCAGAGCTCTAGCCTTCAGAAAACCCAAGGACAGTGCTCAGGCCCTGAGCCCAAGCCCAGGACTGGCAAAAAAAAAAACAAAAACAGAAACAAAATAGCTTATAGACAGCCCGGTATGGTGGCTCACACCTGTAATCCTAGCTACTCAGGAGGCTGAGATCTGAGGATCTCAGTTCAAAGCCAGCCCAGGTACTAAAGAACATGAGACCCTTAGCTTTAATTAATCACTAGAAAATGGGAAGTGGGGCTGTGGTTCAGAGGTAGGCCGGTAGCTTTGAGCTCAGGGGCAGTGTCTAGGCCCAGAGTTCAAGCCCCAAGACCCCCACCCCCTCACACACACACACACACACACACACACACACACACACACACACACACATACACACATAAAAAAAGCTTAGGGACAGTACACAGGCCCTAGAATAGGCAACAAAAAAAAATCCTCTTGTGAACAAGACTATCATAGCCGAAGGCCTGGTACCTGGGCGGACTTCTCTGTATACACTGTCCCTTTCTTACCTCCTGCCTGCCATCTCCACAGCCAGTATCCAGCTTCCCTGCCAGGCCTGACCACGCGCGGGCAGATTTTTCTTGACTATTAGCTGTTTGGGGGGGTGTGTGTGTACTAAGGCTTGAACTCAGGACCTTGAACTTTCAGCTTTTTTGACTGATGAGCTATACTTCCAGTTTGGGCTTTTTGCTGGTGAACTAGTGCTAAGACTCAGATTTGTGTGCCTAGAGGGCTGGCTTTGAACCACAATCTTCAGATCTCCACTTCCTAAGTTGCTAGGGTTACAGGTGTGAGGCACTGGTGCCCAGCTCCTTCCTTACCATATTGCTCTAGCTGGCCTTCAACTCTAGGCCGCACCACATGCCAGGCCCAATCTGGAGATCTTTCCAGCTGAAGTTCACTGAAGGGCAGTTGAGAGTTCAAAACTGCCGTGGCTTGCCATGCAGCCCCTAGCTCCTGCCTGTCTCCCTCCTCCTCTTCCCCTGCCCCCCCAGCCCAGCCTCCCTGCTCACCAGGTGGAATGAGGATGTCAGGAGTCAGGCCAGCCTCCAGGGGCAGGACGTGGAACAGGACCCGACAGCCAGGCCCCTCCGGCCCCTCGGCCCCCACACACACCTGCGGCAGCTCCTTTCCATCTAGCACCAGTGGCTCCAGCATCCCAGCTGGGCTGGGCAGGGGGCTGGAGAAGTTCTGGGGGTAGGAGGGGACAGGGCAGAAAGGGGGGGTACTCAGGTCTCCATTTCTGCACCAGACCTTATGGCCTACCTGGGCCTCCCCCAGCGCCCCTCACCTTCAGCAGCAGAAACTTCTGCAGGGGCTCGTACCACTGCAGCAGGAGCATGCTGGCAGGCAGGGCAGCCAGCAGAAAGGTGCCACCCGTGTAGGGGTTCCTCACTGAGGGAGAGGCAGATGGTGGGCAGGGAGCTCAGCCTGCACCCCACCCTGCTGGGCCCTGCTCAGCCAGCTCTTACCCACACGACACTGCAGGCAGCCTTTGGTGTCTGGAATCTTGGTGGATAGGGCGAAGCGCCTGGAGGGTGGATAAACAGGGCAGGAGTTGGGGAGCCGCCTATAGCCAAAGCCCTGTCGTGTGGTCACCTTTATTTTCCACATTACTGTCATGGTGGCCACCCTGCAGCTCTGTGGCCTGGAGTCCACAGCCACACCCAGCACCGCATGGCCTTGGGTAAGTCGCTTCCCCTATCCCTGCCTCCATTTCCTTATCTGCAGAACCAGGGTAACGGTAGCAGCCATTTCTTGGGCCCCAGACAGGATGATACGAGTTCCTCCAGGGAGAAACTTGCATCCAGTAGCTTTTCCACCTGCTTTGAGTTCTTACAAATCTTTTCTAGAAACCTGGATCTGAGAGCTCACCTGTAATCCTTACTACTCAGGAGGCTGAAATTTGAGGACCCTGCTTTGAAGCCAGTCTGGGCAGACAAATGTAGGAGGCTCTTGTCTCCTATTCACCAGCAAAAGGCCAGAAAGCAGAGTTGTGGCTCAAGCAGCAGAGCTCTCTAGCTTTGAGTGAAAGGCCCTGAGTTCAAGCTCCAGTATCAACACACAAAAACCAAACCAAACAAAAAGGAATTCTTTTCTAGACAAAGCCAGGTGAAGAAGTGGAGCCGGCTCTGGGTGCTGGGCGGGCCTGGCCCATTTCACAGATGCACCAACAGGCCCCGAGGGTAAGGTTTCTGATAATAACCATCTGCCCTCTGCCACTGTGCTCTGGTGGGGGCTACAGGCCTGCAGAGCCAGGGTGTGGGTGGCCTGGTAATGGGGGTCATACAGCCTTCCAGGGGACCCTGCAGGCCTGGTGTTCTCTAGGGAACAGGGCCGTGTGCTGGTATGGACACTCCAGTGACTCAGGCCCTGTCTGTACTTCTGCCAAGATGGGCCCCTGGGAGGAAGCCGGCGTCTGCCCCTCGCTGCCCTCTGCCCTCCTTCTTCCTCTCACTCTCTTCCCAGCTGGCCTTCGGGTAGGACAGTGGCATATATTTTGGCATGTAGCTTTGTATTTGCTTCTTCCTCTGAATAATTCATGTTTTCCCTTCTTGATGTTCAAAGTGGACCCTGTGACTCTGACCTTCCAGACTGGGGCCCCAGGCTGCTGTGACTCACCAGGGCTTCCGTGGGCAGCTTCCTGCAGGCCCCGGGCCCAAGCCCAGGCTGGCTTGCCTGGGGAGGAAGCTCAGAAAGCCTGGAGGATGCTGGACACCAGGTGCAGGGCTGCCCTCCCAGTGGGTCCTCTGCTTCCACACCCCACCACTATATCTGCGCATGGCATCCGAGCTCAAATCAGCCCTCTCCTTGGAGTATCTCTCCGGCCCCCGCCGCCCGGCTGTGGATGGAGGGATGGATGGATGGAAGTCTCCTTGGCACATTAAAATTTTATCTTGGGCCAGGTGCCCATGGTTTATGACTAGTAGCTACTCAGGCTAAGATCTGTGGATCACGGTTCAGGCAGTGCCGCCCCTCCTCCTCCTCCTCCTCCTCCTCCTCTTCCTCCTCCTTCAAGGTTAGCTGTCTACCACTTCAGCCACACTTGACTTTGTTGGCATTTTGTTGGAGCTAAGAGTCTCACAGTATTTCCTGCCTGGAGTGGCTTTGAACCTCAATCTTTAGATCTCAGCCCCTAAACAGCTAGGATCACAGATGCAAGCCACAGGCGCCTGGCGCAGAAACACATGTGAATTCACAAAATTGAATTCAGCTCCCCCTGGCTCTTGCTCCACCTCTAGCTGATGACAGCTCCATCCTTCCTAAAGCTGGGGTAGGGCCTGGCGCCAGCCCTGGGACTCCCTTCTCCATCCACAGCCTATCATCAGGAAATCCTGCTGGCTGCACTGGCAAAACAGAACCAGAACTGGACCAATGATCATTTCCTCCATCTCTACCCCAGCCCCACTGCACTGCTTTCCACCCCACGGCTGCTATACCTCCCCCTTTCTAGCCTCGCTCCATCACTGGTGAGCTCAGGACCCGACCCACTCTCACTGGGCTCTGAGTTAAAGCGGAAGGCCTCCTCAGTTAGCTCCCTTTCACTCCATCTGATACAATACACTGGCTTCATTGCTGTTCCTCAAGTAGGCCTGGCTGACTTTTGGCCCCAGGGCCTTTGCACTGGCCCAACCTTCTGCCCAGTGGCTTTTCCCTAATCCACAGGATTAGTCTTTCGTTGTTGCTGCTCTGCAGCAACCCCAGGCTTCACACACAACCACCAAGAGCTCTGCCAAGAACTACACCCCAGTTCTCTTAAGATACTGCTCAAAACAGCACCTTCTCAGCAAAGCCTTCCCAAGCACCTGTTCAAAACCACCCTCACTGTCCTAGTGCCTGGATGACCCTTGAGCCATGGCTCAATTAGCTTCCAGCACCTCAGTACTGTCTGCCTCCCTCTGCAAACAAAGAATGCATGACAAGGGGCGGGGTCTCAGCTCTCTCCCAGCCCCAAGACGCTGCTAGGAATCTTCTGGGCTCTGTCATCATCAGCTGAATGATCAAGTGCTCTCCCCAAAACAGACAAACCCCAGGATAGACTCAGGGCCACTTCTAGTCTGTTCCAAGCCAAGCCCTCCCATAGCCTGTTCCCTGACCTTGTCAGTCCACGCTAAATACCACCCAGGCTGCTAGTCCTCATTCTTTTTTTTTTGCCAGTCCTGGGCTTGAACTCAGGGTCTGAGTGCTGTCCTTGGACTTTCTCAAGGCTAGAGCTCTACCACTTGAGCCTCAGCACCACTTCCGGCTTTTTTCTATGTATGTGGTACCAAGGAATCGAACCCGGGCCTTCGTGCATGCTAGGCAAGCACTTTAACCACTAGGCCAAACTCCCGGCCCCTGCTAGTCCTCATTCTTTTCCCAGTTCACCTTGTGCTGCTCATCTGCCATCCACCACAGCCCACTATACGTGCTTCTGGCCAGCATCTTTCTGTAAGAGGACCGAGATGTTCTCCTGCCTATGGCAGACCTAGCACCTCATCTCTCATCCCCAGCGAATGGCTGGAGAGCAAGGAGCACCCCGTCTGGGCCAGTGAGAACTGGTGTGAAATCTGTGGGATGATTTGGAAATGGAGGTTTTAGATCCACTGGGTTGGATCAGGCGCCTCATTTGTCATTTGAGGAGAAAGTCTATTAAACCCAGAGATGCAGGCCAGCTCCAGCTAGTGCTACTTAACACCTGGATCCAACTGAGCCTGAAGCTAAGCCTGTCCTGAACCTTCAGCTACGTGGAACACCACACTTACTTCTGTGTTGTGTTGTTCTTGACTGGGTCTTTTTAGGTAGCTGGCCTAGCACTTCAGATCCTCTGCCTCAGAACGGCACCACGTCCAGCTTTTGGCCGGCAGGTGAAATCACCTTCGGCTGGAAGCGTCCTGACTGGCACACAGATGGATCTGTTTAAAATGCTGCCAGTGCTGCAGCCCATGGACAAAGCCAGGTCTGAGGACTGGTGCTGGTGGTGGCAGCTGCAGTAGCTGCAGGGCTGAGCTGCCTCCTCAGCCTCTTGGCAGTTACGTCCCTTCCCCCCCCCCCCCTCGCTCTGTCCTCAAACTCGGCTCTCCCTGCCCTGCAGCCTCTGCCCGCCTCAGCACCAGGAAGAGACTGTTTTGCCAAGGGTGGCATCTCGACTGATTCTCATCTGATTCATGAAGTGTTCCGCCTGCCTTGCCCGGTTCTGAGCTGAATGCTGTCAGGAAGCCCCATAGCTGCGCTGTCAAGGAGGTGGCTACCCTGTGTACTGACCAGCAGGAGACACTGGGACTCAGGGAGGACAGGGGAGCAGCTGAGAGGTCCAAGATCCTAACAGTCTCGGTGTCCCCTGCCGCCAGCTCTGCCCAGAGCCCCGGGCCCAGCGTGGCCCCTACCTGGGGATAATCCGCTGGGTGAGGCGGTTTGTGGGGATGGAGAGGGGCGCCTGGTGCTGTAGCCTCCGCTGCTCAAACAGGCCCGGAAGATCATGCGCCCAGATGTGTGTGGACTTCCCTGCCAGGAGCAAGGCACATGAGGAGCTCAGGGGGGTTCAGGGCACGGGGCAGGGCAGCTGCCCCATCTCCTACCTGAGAGTGACAGCAGCACGTTGTTGACGCAGTAGAGCCAGGAGCAGCGGTGGGAGATCAGCTGGGGACAAAGTGACAGCGGGTGAGCATGCGGCCTCCTTGGCGCCGGGGGGGGGGGGGGGGGGGGGGGGGGGGGGGGGCCAGGGCCAGCGCAGCCAGCAGCCTCACCTTCTCCAGCGTGTCCTCGTGCAGCTCGTGCAGGTTGAGCGTGTAGATGCCCTCCTCAGCCCCCACCACCAGAAACTGGTCTAAAGGTGGGAACACTGGGTCAGAGGTCAGCGGCCCACAAAGCCCAGCCCACAATCCCCTGGCTGCGGCATCTTCTGACCCACCTCGAGTGACAGGGTGGATCCAGGTGACGGCAGCATGGATCCGAAGGGGACAGCCATTGAAGACCTTGGAGAAGCAGGCGCCCATCTGGGGAGGAGGCGAGGGGCTGAGAGGGGGCCTGGGGAAGCACTGGGCAGGTGGATGGCAGAGCAAGGTTGGAGACGGGGTGCAGAAGAACACTTACGTGCACCTTGGGAGTTGGGGGGAGTCCATGGCAGGATGACCTCTGGGAGGGAGGGAAGCAGTCAGGGCCAAGGTGACATCGTGCCCACTGCCCACCTCCCTCGTGGCCCCTCACCTCAGGATCTTCCGGCTGCTTCATGGTGGCCCAGGCTGTGGGCAGCACTGAGGGGCTGCTGGGGCCTGTGGGAGGTGGGGGCAGGGTTCCTGCAGGTACAGACTGTGGTGACTACTAGCCCGGGTCCCCACTCTAGGCCCCTCCTGACCTCCCAAGCCTGGGGCTCACCTGGGGAGGTGGAGAGAACCGACTCAGCCGGCTCAGTGGGAGATGGCCCCAAGAAAGGGGCGCGCTTGATGGTGCCCATGGCATCATCTGGGGAGTCCAGCTCCTGGTAAGAGGGCTATGAGGTTAGCAGACAGCCCTGGCACCTGTGTGTACATCTCCCCCCCCCCCCCATCCAGCTACGCCACCTGGAGGTCTGAGGCCGGTCGGATAGTCAGGCTCCTATGGGAGACAAAGCAGTAGACAAGGGCTATGAAATGGGATTGGCTCCCAGGCCTAGAAGCCCCGCCCCTTCGGGAGCACCCGCCCCTCACCTTTCCTCCAGCGCCTCCTGAACGGACTGCAGAAGACTCCTGGGCATGAGGGAGAAGGGCCAGGTGTCAGTCTCTCCACAGGCCCCTCAACCACTACGCAGCTTTCCTCCCTCACTTACCCACTCAGCTCCTCCTTTCCCAATAGTGTCCACTCTTCCTCCCACTGGAGGAAACCAGGCAGAGATACAAGGAAAAAAGCAAAGAGAAAAACTGTGAGAGGCCAATGAAAGCTGGCAAGAAGCCGGGCACTGGTGGCTCACACCTGTAATCCAAGCTACTCAGGAGGCTGAGATCTGAGGATTGTGGTTCAAAGCCAGCCCAGGCACAAAAGTCTGTGGGACTTTGTGTGTGTGTGTGTGTGAATGCCAGTTCCGGGGGTTGATCTCAGGGCCTGAGCACTGTCCTTGGGCTTTCTCAAGGCTAGAGCTCTATCACTTGAGTCACAGCACCACTTCCGGCTTTTTCTGTATATGTGGTATTGAAGAATCAAACCGGAGTCTTTGTGCATGCTAGGCAAGCCCTCTAACACTAGGCCAAAATCCAGGCCTGTGGGACTCTTATCTACAACTAACAACCAGAAAATCAGAAGTGGTGCTGTGGTTCAAGAGGTAGAACAGTAGCCTTGAGCTGAAGAACTCAGAGATAGAGCCCAGACCCAGAGTTCAAGCCCCAGGACAGAAAGGAAGGAAGCAAGCAAGCAAGCAACCTGGAAGCTGGCAGGAAAGCCAGTGTTGGGAGTTAGGCCTAGTGGCAGAATGCTCGTCTAGCATGCACGAAGACCCAGGTTCGATTCCTCGGTACCACATACATAGAAAAAAGCCAGAAATGGTGCTGTGGCTCAAGTGGTAGAGCTCTAGCCTTGAGAAAGTCCAAGGACAGTGCTCAGGCCCTGAGCTCAAGCGCAGGACTGGCAAAAAAAGAAAAAAGAAAGAAAGAAAGCCAATACGGTAGCCATGAGTGTCATCATAACCCTCAGAAATCTCAGGCAGGAAGTTCACGAGTTCTAAGCTAGCCTGATCATAAAACCTGACTTTATTTCAGAACAAAACAAAACAAAGGCCAGGTACTGGTGGCATATTCCTCTAATCCTAGCTATACAGATGGCAAGATGCCAGGAAAGAGGACAGACAGGAAGACGGACAATGCACAGTAACACTGTTAGTCAGGCAGAGAGGCTAGGTCAGCTCTGTGTTGACAAAGCCAAGCATATGTGTGCACACTGGTGCTGGGGCTTGAATCAGGGTGCTGGCCCTGAGCTTTTTTGCCCAATGCTGGCATTTTACCACTTGACCCATACCCTACTTTCTCTGTTTTGGAGGTTACTAGGAGATAAGAGTCTCATGGATGGGCGAGAAGTGTGCCTAGCATCCACAAAGCCCTGGGTTCAATTCCTGGGTACCATATACACAGAAAAAGCCAGAAGTAGTGCTGAGTTCAAGCCCCTGGCCTGGAAAGAAGAGAAGACGAAGAAGCAGCAGCAGCAGCAGCGGCGGCGGCAGCAGCATCTTCTCATGGACTTCCCTGCCTGAACATGATTGGAACTGTGATCCTCGTATCTCAGCTTCCTGAGTAGCTAGGATTATAAGCATGGCACTGGGGAATGCAGACCCATGCTTGCTCTACCACTGAGCCATACCTCCCCTCTAGTCTTAGGCCTGTCTGCTGTAGTCACTGTCTAAAGGAAAGTGGCCCACAATGCAGCCATTAGCTGTGGATTTGTAGGTGGTCTAGGTAGCCCCTGTGTGAAAGCAACCTCTTACACCAGAGGCCCACACAGCCCCTCGCTGTGCCCAGCTTACCGGCTCATTGATTGGGTCGGTTTCCTTCCTACGAGGAGCACCAAACTTCACCTGATGAACTGGGAAGTCCAGAGTACAGGGTCAGGGGGCAGGAATCTCAGGATTGATTCCCCACCCCCCCCAACACACCCCTAATCCATGCACAAAAAAGCCAGAAGACTCACACTGAATCTCGGAAGGGGTTCTCTCGGCTGGGCCGTGCTGGCCCCGGGAGTGAATGGTGTCTGGAAACATGTCATAAGTCTAAGAAGGAAAAGCAGTGCGCTGATACTCAATGCCATCTCCTGCCAGGAATTCTGCGAGGGCATACACATGGGGAGTTCTGTTTTGGTGAAAACCCTCTGAGGTTGCTGTGAGATAAAATAGGCACCCTCATGTGTCACAGATGGGAAAAACTGGCGCAGAGAGGTTAAGTGATTTGCCAGAAGTCACACAGAAAGCAAAATAGCACAACCATGGCCTTAGTTAGCCTGGGCTCAAGAGTGGGAACCTGTCAAAGGGGCAGCAAGACCCAGCCCAAGGAAAATGTCTACTGAGCAAGCTCTCTGTGTTTAAACACTGTGCTGGAATACTATGACTTGGAGCCAGCACCAGAGGCTCACATCTTTAATCCTAGCTACTCTAAGATCTGAGGACCAAAACCAGCCCAAGCAGGAAAGACGGTGCGACCCAGTTTCTAATTAACCAGCAAAAAGTTGGAAGTGGAGCTGTGGTTCAAGTGGTAGAGAGCCAGCCTTGAGTGAAAACGCTAAAGGACAGCACTCAGGCTCTGAGTTCAAGCCCCAGTCCGGGAGGGCAGGTAGGGAGGAACCTTAACCAGTATCTCCTTCAGTGTCTCCTTGCAGACAGGTGCCCAGCCCCTCCCCACTTCTCCCTGCTTACCTCTAGCTCACAGTCTTCAGGGGAGGGGGTTCCCAGGTGGGGATCACTGGCCTTGTCCAGGAGCTGAGTGAGGAGGGCTCGAGGGAGCTGCTGGGTTGTGAATGGGTGCTGGAGGAGTGAGGGGTGCTCAGGTCAGCTGTGGCCTCCAGGCATCAGCGCTTGGAGCCCCAGGCACGCCCCACCTCCCACCTGTAGAAGCCTCTCAGCTGTTGGCCTTTTCTTGGGGTTCTTGGTCAGCGCCAGCTTGAGGAAGTGGTGGAAATTCTGGGTCCTGGTGGTTACAAAAGCCCCCACCCAGAAAGAGGTTAGGCCCTTTCGGGGCTTCCTACTGGTCGTTCCATCCCTGCTCCAGAAGCTTCCAGAAGCCAGCTGGGCCCACTCAGCAAGGAGCAGTCAGAGCAGGACAGTTGTTGCACATGGCCCCTCACCAGCCATCTGCCCTTTGCTACCATCCACACCAGGCCCTGCAGTCAGCACAACCCCCCCCCCCAAACTTCCCATTGAAGAGAGGCCTGGCTGGAAAAGGAGGTCCAAACCCAGTGGGGCCTCACCAGCGAGTCTTGTCCCTCAGCTTGGGTGGTTGGAAGCTGCTCTTGGACATGAGCATCAAGGCCCTGGGGGAGGGTTGAGGTCAGGAGTCAAAAGTCAGCAGGGCAAGCACCGGGCAAGGGGCGTGGACTAGGCTGACCTCATGGGGTGCAGGTCGAATAGTGGGGGCTGCAGCTCGCCCAGCTCAATGGCAGTGATGCCCAGAGCCCACACATCACACAGCTCGTTGTAGCCACCCTTGCGTTCCACGGCGGCCACCTCCGGTGCCATCCTAGAAGTGGAGTCACAGATGGGGCCAGGACCCCTACTTCTGGCCCCTATCCCTCTTCCCAAGCCCCAGCCTCACCAGTATGGAGTCCCGATGAAAGATTTCCTCTTGGCCACAGATGCTGTCAGCTCCCCAGATACCCCAAAGTCCGCTGCAGGAACAAGAGCAGCTCTCACCAGATCTGTGGCTCTCCTCGCCACCCCCATCACCCCTGGGGCTCCTGCTCAGGATGCACCTGGAAGGGCTTAGATGGGCAGGTGGCCAGGTCCAGCCACAGCTGCCACTGGCCCCAGGCCTGGCCAGGTCCCCTTCCTGGAAGGGGTCATCCACCCTCTATATCCCTGCTGGGTGCCTGGTCCCATGCCAGGATGCCATCCAGGCCTGACCACAGCCAGATACCAGCAGGAAGGGAATATCCTAAGGGGGGAAACTGAGGCTAGAGTAGGAAAGTGACTAACCCCAGGGTTCTGGGCCCTCTCTAGCGGTTCTAGGCCTCCACAGAGCCCTCACCCTCAGTGTGTCCCTAGGTACTGACCCAGCTTGACATCGCCCTGGAGAGTGAGGAGAAGGTTAGCTCCCTGTGGAAATGGAGGAGAGATTCAGTCCGCTGTCCCTGAGCCGCACCGCACGCCCTCAACCCGGCCCCTGCCTACCTTGATGTCTCGGTGGATCTTCCCTTGAGAATGCAGATGGTGGAGCCCCTGAGGAAAAAGTAGAGTCCCTGAGGGCGGCACATATCCTGTCACTGAACCCCTTCTCAGGACTAGGGCCCCCCACCCAAGCCACTTCTTCCTCCCCTCTCCCCAAACAGGAAGTGACTGAGCCAAGAGGGAAATGGGCTGCTTCCGGCAACAGGGCTGGGGCCCCTTCCCCTCTAGGACCCACAGCCCCCTGGGCCAGCTCTGTCTGGAGCACCCCCCCCCTCACCCCACTGGTCAGCTGGGCTCTGCACCCACGGCTCGCCTGGAGCTGAAAGAAGGTTACACGGGCCCAGTTACCTTCAGTGCCTCCCTGCAGACATAGGCAATCTGCCGTTCCTCCAGGGGCCCAGTGGCTGAAATAGAAAGGGTGAGGGCTGGCATGGGGGTCTGAGAGATATGGGTACCCTCCCTGCCACCCTATCTGGGGAGTGCCGCAGCTACTTCTAACGGAAACAGGTGTGACCACATCCCTTTGCAGAAGATGGAATTCTGAGCCCAGAGAAGAACAGCTTGCACTCAAGGTCACACAGCCAGACAGGAGTAGAGAGGAGCCCAAGTCCAGCCTGGCCTGTCCCCTGCTGCTCCCATGCTGGGCAAGACTCCAGCAGCCCTGGGGGCTCCGCACCGTGGTATATCTCCTGTAGGGACCCCCCTCCGCAAAACTCCATGCAGATCCACAAGCGGTCGTTCCTGGGGAGGAGACACGGGGCTGGGTGGGCACGCCGGCCACGCGGGGGCTGCGGGGGGGAGGGTGGAGTAGCCTCACCTGAGGTAGCTGCCGATGTAGGCCACCACGTTGGGGTGGCGGCACTCACGCAGGATGGTGATTTCCTGCTGGAGGGAGCTGATGTCGTCCCCTGGGGAGCACAGGGAACACAGGCTGACTCGAGAGCCCCGCTCCAGACCCGACGACAGGTGACAGGCCGCTCCTCCAGGGTCTCGCGGAGGGTCTGGGAAATGTCAACTCTGCGCCCGCGTCGCCCGCCCGCCCGCGCTCCCCGGCGACGCAGCGGCCCCGCCCGGGCCTCACCTGGGTCCAGCTTGACAATCTTCACCGCGGCCAGCTCGGAGGTGGCGGTGTCGCGGGCCTGCGGGGCGGGGGGCGAAGGGTGAGGCGGGGGCAGGGCCGGCGCCTCCCGCGCGGCCGGGCACGAGCCCCCTCCTCCCGGGCTCCGCGCGTCCCGCCGCGCGGCGCACCTTGTAGACGTCGCCATAGGTTCCGGCCCCCACGCGCTGCAGCAGCTCGAAGCGATCCCGCGGATCCTGCAGCGACACGTCCCGCAGCAGCGCCATGGCCCGGCGCCGGGCGGGCCGGCGGGCGAGAGCTGCGGAGCCGGCGCGGGGCGGCGCGGGGCGGCGCGGGGCGCGCGGCGGGGCGGGGCGGGGCGGGGCGGGCGCGGAGGCCGCGAGGGCGGGGCCGGGGCCCTGGGGCGGGGCGGGGCCGGGGCCGCCCGCGGCCGGCCGCCCGCTGCCGGGGCGCCGTCGGGCCGGGAGGAGGCGCCCGGGAGCGGGCCCGGCGCAGGGAGTGGAGCTCCACAGGTGGGCGCGCGGAGGCGGAGGCGGGGGCGGGGGCGGGGGCGGGGCGGGGGCCGAGGCGGAGGCGGAGGGCGCCCCGCCCACCCCGGACCCGGAGGATGAAACATGGACAGGTGCAGGCCTTTTTTTTTTTTTTTAACAAAATGTATTCATCTCCCTTAGAACTGAAAAATAAATCTATGTACAAAACAGGAAGAGGTCGGCCCCGCCCGCCTCCCCACCCCTGCTGCAGGTTTCCTCCCCGGGGATGGCAGGGACCGGGCGCCGAGGGGAGCCGGCCGGGAAGGCGGCCTCTGGGCTCGGTCGCAGGACTTGGGGGCTCGCCCGGGGTTGGGGACACGGGGTCCCTAGGTGTGGACTCTGCGGTGCGGAAGTGTGTCCGAGGGGCGGCGTGAGTCCCCGAGTCCCAGGCAGGAGAAGGCCTGCGGTCAGTCAGTCCGGCCTGTCTGGCCCGGGCCGGCGCAGTGCTCGGGCTCTATGGCCGCTTTCCGGGGCCGGGCCTGGGCCTCTGGCCGCACGCGGGCCGCGGTGAAGCTCATGCCAGCTGGGCGGCCGGGGTGGGGGGAGCGGGGACCACACTCTGGGACCACGGTGGCCATCAGGGAGTGGAGGGAAGGTAAACCGGGGAGCTGGGGTGGAGCGGAGGTAGAGCCAGGTTGTAGGCCCAACCTCGTGGTTTGAGGGGCTGCGGGTGGAGCTGGCTGGGGGTGGGGGGAGCCTGGATGGACAGAGGGCTGGACGGGGCTCCCCGAGCCCGCCTGCATCCCCGCAGGTCACAGGCCCTTGCGCTGCCGCTTGAGGAAGGACAGAGTGTAGTCGCTGGGCGTGGACACCTTCTGCTTCTTCATCTGCACCTGCGACTGCGCAGTGAGCTGCAGCTTGATGGCGCTCGAGTTGATCTTGGTGGCCACCAGCAGCTCCTTCATGCCCTTCATCTTCTCACTCTGGAAGGTGAGCACCGGGCCATCTGGCGGTGGGGATGCGGCAGGTGCTGGAGCCTGAACCGCGCTGCTGCCTTCGGGCCCCCGGCCGGTGCCGGAGACTGTTCCTGGGGGCTTTCGGGGTGGTCCCGAACTCGCACCCTGACCAGAGTTGGGGCCCTTGTCCAGTGCAGGCTTCTTGGGGGGGGGTGGCTCCTCTGGCTTGGACTCCCGACGTGGCCCCCTCCGTCGGCCTTCCCGGGCCTCCTCACCCCAGGGTTCCTCTGTCTCAGCTGCCTCCGCATCCCGGCTCACTATGTGCACCTTCTGCCGCACCTGGGAGAGCGGCGGGAAGGTGTTGTAGATGGACGCTGGGAACTGCATGGCCCACAGGACCCAGCGGCCGACCAGGGGTCTGTTCCATCTATTCCCAAGGATGTAGCACCCAGCCCCCTCACCTGTCCCTCGAAGCGGCCTAGGGACTGCACGAGGAAGGTGGCCCAGCCCACGTGCAGGACGGGCGTGGGGCTGCCCTCCTCCCACTTGCAGATGCCATCATAGAATCGCAGCAGGTGAGCGAAGCACTCAGGGTCCTGGAGGGCGGAACCCTGGCCCTGGGTGCCCTGGGCAAAGGAAAAGGGGAAGGGGAAGTAGAGTGCAGGCCAGACACCAGCTACAGGCCAGGTTCCCACCCCAGCAGGGCCCTGACTGTAGAGGTGAATGTGGGTCAGGACCTCCTTCCTTTTACAAAGCCAGTCCTCAGCCAAAGAGAGGCGGGAGGACCATCGCTGCCTTCATCTAGTGTCCATCAGAGAGAAGGCTGCCACCCATATACCCAAAGAGGCAGGGCAGAAACCCCCAACACTCTCAGTTCCTTCAAACCCAGGATCCTGGCCACAGCAAGAGCACACAGCCCTGGGCCTCCTTGCACACGCAGTCCCCAGTCCTGTGACGGGGACCCTGTGCAGACAGAAGGGTGGGCTCCAGCTCTTCACCTGAGTCTGCTCCCCTGGCCGCTCCTCGCCTGCCTCCAGCAAGCTGGCTGCCTCCTTCAGCAGGTTGGGGATGACATCATTGGCCACTTCAAAGAATTCCTTGTAGATCTCCTCGTCTTCTCGGCAGTAGTTGTAGCTGAGAGAGGAGGGAGCATGTGGGACGGGTGACAGATGCCCCCCAGGGAGCAGATGGGGAACAGCCCGAGCTTCCCCCCCCCCCCAACACACATGAGGGTACCTATATCGGAGTACTCACACGAGTAAGGAGGGGAGGTAAGGCTAGGTTAGAAACTGGTGGAAAGAAGAGGGAAAGGTCTAACCAGAGGCCCCTACTTCCTTGGAGATGGTAGTCTTGGCTGCCTAGGGACTGAACGGAGGGAGAAGGGACAGAGCTTGGAACTCTGGTCTCACTCTTGGACAAGAGTGGTTGGAAAGTGAGTAAAGGGAAAGGAAGGGCTGGAGGCCTAAGTGGGGGAAGCCCTCACTCCTGGATGACTGTGGCAGTGTCGGCCCAGGCCTGCAGGGCTTCTCGCACATTGCGGTTGCGACAGTGGTAGCCAGCCAGGTACATGTACGGGTAGATGTGCTCATCACGGTAGTAGGCCTTGGCTGAGGCAATGCCCTGCAGGATGGGGCAGAGAAACCTCAGGGAGGCAGCCCCCACCCCCCCACACACTCACACACACTGTCTAGGTTGACATAAATGCTCCATCAAGTCACACCCAGAAGGTACAAAAGGGAGATCATGGAGTTTTCCCCAGCTCCACCGTGGAAGGTGATTGCAGGGGCCTGAAGTAGATTATAAGGATGGGGACCCAGGAACCCCCACAGAGCAAGGCCTAGGGAGGGGAGGGGCAGCGCTCTCAGGCCAGGCCTCTCACAGGGTTTCTCACTCACTCTTCAGAAAAACACCAAAGGTTTCCAGGCCTAACACCCCCCACCTCAACCCTCTATGTTCCCCCCACCCCTGCCTCCCATGCATGGCCTCTGGGGGAACCAACTGAGGCTCTGCCAGTCTTAGGCTGGGCCCACAGAGCACCCCTTGGGCAACCCTGATTCCACTGACAATGCAGTTGATATAGAATGGGGACTGGGTGGAAGATGCTCCCAAAGCCCTCCCCTCAACTGCTCCTTCCATGTTCCCAGAAAGGAGACCCCAGCCATTGTTGGAGGCTAGCTCCTGCTACCTCCAGAGATGCCCTCACCTTGTGGTAGAGGGTGAGCGGGTCTGGCCGGCCAGGGGTGGGCTCCAGCTCCTCCAGATCTGCTAGGTTCCCTAGCGCCATGGGGTACCTGTGAAAGGAGCCTAAGTCTAGGATGCCACTCATCCCTCTGGCCCCCAAGCCCTAGTCTGGCCACTTCTCCTTACTGACCTTTCCAGATGTCCCCGGTCATAGAGCAGCCAGAGCAGCTTCTAGGGCCGAAGAAGGGAGTTATGAGTTAAGAGAAGGGGCAGGTGCCTAGCAGGTGGCATGCAATTCAGAACCACTAAGAACCCCCACCAAGGAGGGAGGGCTAGAGTGCAGGAACCAACCCTTCAAGGGAATCAAAGCCCTTTCAGGTCTCAATTCCACTGTCCCAATAACTCCAGGAAACAAAGCATTCATGTACAGAAAGAAAGCTGAACCCCTGCCCAGGACCACCCTGCAGGTTGAGGCAGCGGCCTTGCCAGGCGCAGTGCTGCAGGCACACCCCTCACCTGCTGTAGCTGCAGGAGCTCCAAGGAATCTGTGTGCAGGTCAATAGAGGGGTTGATGGCACACACCATGAATGCCACTTCCATTTTGCGATCGCAGCGCATGTATGATCCTTTCAGGTATAGCCAGCTCTTGGGGAGGGAGAACAAGAACGAAGGGATCAGGATGGCCCCGTGTGCCTGCTACGGGGCATGACTGCAGGCAATGGGCTTAGTGTGTGGCCCAGGGAAGAAGAGTACCTTGGTTAACTTGTGCTAGCAGAACACAAGGGGGATAAGATGGGAGGGCTACATACCCGCTCAGCCACACCGGCGTTGACTGTCTGGCCCCTGCGGTCCTCATTGCCTTTGCCATGCCATGTGACTTCAGCTGTCTGCTCCCCATTGGGACCAAACACCACCCAAGCATGATCCTCAGACAGGGCCAAGTGCACATCGCGGAGACCCAGGGCCTGGCAGGCTCCTACTACAGCAAAGGCCACGCCAGAGCTGTCCAGTTTGGTGCCTGGAGGAGGGGCAATAACAAGAGAGGGTTCTCTGGGACTTTTCTGGCCTAGTGGACAGGAGGCCAGGTACTCATGTACCACACTCCAGCTCACATACCCCCAGGTCTCAAATGGAGCTCCTGCCCACGACACCTGCTGTACCTTCCATAGGAGAGGCTCCCCCTCCAGTTATGTGCTTGTCCCCAGAAAAGGCCAGGCATGTTCTGGATCTATCGTAGCTCTAGCCAGCCTCTGACCCTCCCCCTTTCTTGTCTGGGCATGTGTCACCTACTTCTGATCATTCAAAAATGTGCCTATCAGATCACATCTATTAGATTGAAACAACAATAATAACAACTGGACCCTCTAGTCAACATTCTTTTTTTTTTTTCCCACATCCAGCAACAAATCCTCCTAATTTATCCCTACACCTCCCCCCCCCCAAATCTGCTGCCACCTTCTGTGTTTCAGGAGAGCCATGGCTGCTCAATGGCAGGTCTAACGGTACTGAGGGGACACACGAAAGATGAAAAGCTTTGGAGTGAAGCTATTAGGTTCCTGTCCCAGTACCGCCATTCTGTGCGCTCTTGGGAGATCTCAGTCCCCCCCCCCAACTGCAAGGGACAAACACTTGCCCCTCCCCACTAGGTTTTCAGGTCTCAAAAGGGTTCTGTAAACCACACAGCGCTGAGAAGAGGTGGGCCAAGATTCATTCTCTCCCCAGGCCTCCTGTCAGGCTCCAACCTGTGATGAAGCTGAAGAGAGACTGGATGTGGGCCCGGTCCTTGAAGTAGGAGCGGCTGAGGCTGTTCCATATGACATCAGAGACCTTCTTCACCAGCTCCCGGCTGGAGACACCCCCTTCCCGCGGGTAGAGGGACAGGTCGACGGCGCCACGGATCTGGGCGGTGAAGCGGGCATAGAGAGCAGCGATGATGGACAGGTCGGCCACGGGGAAGTAGGTGAGGCCGCCTGGAGGGTCGGGCGCGGGGCTGGGCTGGAAGGTGAGCTCGGGCACGTTGGTGGGGATGACACGGTTGACAGCTAGGAAATGCTCGACGAAACCCAGTACCAAGGAGAGGAGCACCAGATCGGGCTCCTCCCGGCTCAGCTCCGCGGCGAACAAGCGCACCACGTCGTCGATGGAGCGCAGCGGGAACAGCGTCTTCTGGGCGGCCTTCAGCCCCATAGCGGCGGGCGGCGGCCTGCCCGGGAGCCCGAGGAGAGAGAAAGAGGGTCTGGCTTGGGTGTGTTGGGGGGGACCCTCACCAGGCTCCGCCGAGGTGCCACATCCCCCCACAGCTCCCTCGCCTCCCCGCCCCCTTCACCGGCGCCCACCGGCTGCCCCTCCTCGCTCGACGAGACCCCTCGGCCGAGGAACAAGGGCCTCCGCGCCCCTCCAAACCCGGGACCCCCGGCCCCACTAGGGGTGGGCGCCAAGGACCTTTCCGAGGGCCTCCAGAACACGCCCCGCCCTCTCTCTACGCCGATACCCTCAGAGCCCTGGAGTCCTTCCCGAGGAGACCTCTGGTCAAACCCCCTAAACCCCCAAGGAGCGTCCTGGCCTCCGTCCCCCGCGCCCACCTCCGCGCTTACATCCCACACAAGGCACCGCGGCGCTCGCCGCCAGGAGCCTGCTGGGAAGTACGGTCCCGCCTCCTCGCGCCGTGTGGCCCGCTGGGAAATGGAGTCCGGAGTCGGCCCCGCCCTGCTGAATCTGGATGTGATGGAACACAGTGCCTGATGGGAGTTGTAGTTCCGCCGGCCGCGAGAGCCCATTTCCCGAGGTTCTCAAGGCGCCGCGGGAGAGGAAGAGGCTCCGCGGTGTCTTGTGGGAGGTGTAGTTCGGAGGGCATCGGGCTGGTTCCCCGCGCTTCCTCGAGGAGGGTGTAGGCGGGATGACGGGGCGCGGAGCTGTGTTGAAACACTTGCAGGGCCGGGCGTGGCGAGTGCAGCTCCCTTAGGCCGAGATGGGAGGATCAGGAGCTAAAAGGAGACCAGCCAGGTTGTTGAGGATTCCTTTCAAGGTAAACCCTGGGCCCCAGGACCGCTGTAGGTGCGCAGGGCCGCACGCTTGGTTTGGTTTTGGTTTTGCCAGTCCTGGGCTCGAACTCGGGGCCTGCGCGCTGTCCTTGGGCTTTTCCCTAGCACTCGGCCACTTGAGCCGCAGCGCCATTTCTGGCCTTTTCTATGTATGTGGTACCGAGGAATCGAACCCGGGTCTTCGCGCACGCTAGGCAAGCGCCTTAACCACCAGGCCACACTCCCGGCCCCCGACGTGGCTCTTTCATGTCTACCCAACTACTCAGGAGATGGCATCTGAAGGTTGAGGTTGGCCAGATCCAAACGTGAGTGAGCGGGCCGGGAGTGGCCTAGTGCTGTGTGCTTGCCTAGCACGCGTGAAGCCCTCCGCTCAATCCCTCAGTCCCCGTACACAGAAAAGCCAGGAGGGCACTGGGACTAAAGTGGTAGAGTTTTAGCCTTGAGCAAAAGAGGCTCGGGGGACAGTGTCCAGGCCCGAGTCAAAGCCCCAGGACTGCAAAACCAAAACCAAACCAAGCGTGTGGGGCAGTTGCTGGGATTTTGGCCTCCTGGAAGAGTGCCTGCGCAAAGACCCAGGTTCAATTTCCCAGTACCACGTACATGGAAAAAGCCAGAAATGGTGGTGGTAATAGAGCTCTAGCCTTGAGAAAGCCCAAGAGCAGTGCTCAGGCCGTGAGTTCAAGCCCCAATACTGGCACAAAAAAAAAAAAGTTAATGGGATCTCATCTCATAATGCTGAGCATGGTGGTACAGTCATCATCCCAGCTATTGGAGAAGCATAAATGGATAAAGGGAGGGAGGAAGGGAGAGAGAGAGAGAAAGAGAGAGAGGTAATGCATAGACCATATTAAATCTGTGCCCTGTTTCACCCTTACGTCTTGTCTCCTAGGTCCCCATATCGCAGATTCTATCTTAACTTCTGTTCCTGAGGCCCTGAAGTCCCTACCTCATGAGACTCTTAACTCCAGTTAACTAACAAAATGCCAGGAGGTATGGGTTGAAGTTGGTGCAGTGCCAGCTTTAGCAGGAAAAGCAAGCAAGAACACAAGCCCTGAGTTCAAGCCCCAAGTACAGGCACAAAACAAAATCATCTCCTCAATCAGGCTGACCCAAATTACTGAACTGCCCTAATTACTTCCCATCTAGATTTTTCTACCATTCCCTGTATCCTAGTTCAGCTCCCCACCCCCCGCCACTTTGCCCCAAAAGCATCCACACCTAGCACATGGTTACTCAACCAAGGCACTGTTGATATTTGTGGCCAGGTAAGTCCTTGTGCATTGGAGAATAGCTAGCAGCTGCCCCGCCTCCACCCACCAGATGCCACAAGCACAACTAGTGTGACAGCTATTACCATCTCCAGACCGCCAGATGTCTGCCAAAGGTCTAAATAGCCCCAGGTCTAGAACCAGTGTTTGGACATATGATCTAACTTGTCTGTTATTTGTCTCTAACCACTGGAATACAAGCTCCACAGGACAGGTAATAATTGTGTTTTGTTTACTAATGTGTCCTAGTTGTTAAATATTGGGTATAGCAGCACATATACCTAATCCCAGTTTATTCCTGGAGGCTGAGGCAGGAGAATCACTTGAGCATACACATTCAAAGTCAGTTTGTATAAAACGGTAAGACTTTCATCTCAAAAAGAAAACAAGGGCCAAGGGAATGGCTTACATGGTAGAGGTGCTTGTCTAAGGAGCTTGAGGCTCTGAGTTCAATTCCCAATACTGCCAAAAGAACACTCTTTCCCCCCCCAAAAAGTCTACCTGTTGACCAAGCATGGTGGTACATACTTGTAATTGTAATGCAACCTCAGCACTCAGGAAGGGATGACTTTTTTTTTTTTTTTTTGGCTAGTTTTAGGGCTTGAACTCAGAGCCAGGGCATTGTTCCACCCTCTACCACGTGAGTCACAGCACCACTTCCGGTGTTTTCTGGATTTTTAGCTTGCCAGAGGCATGGACATCCCTTATCTATTCAAGGCTGCCTATGGACCTATGCACCCCAAAAGACAGAGGAAGCGTTTATAGAGACCAAAGGCATTTTATATCATTACTTACTGAAGTCTCACGAGAATATCCCATAAGATAGGTTTTGTGATTCCTACTTACAGATGGGGAAACTGAGGGCAGCTAACCTACCCCTGATGACAAAAACTAGAATCCACCTGGGCTCCTAACCAGGGCCACAAACTCAAACCTTCAACTTCAACCAGGCAGTGGTACCCCAGACTCTTTCCCATACTTTCTTCCAGGTTTAGAGCCTGTCCTGAGCCTTGGAGCCCAGCCACCGACCCTCTAGGTCCTGTCTTGAGCCCAGGGCCCAGGACTTCCAGTCCAGCTCAAGGCCTGCATACTGCCTGGTCCTAGAAAACCCCAGCTACAGGGGCCAGGAGTTTGGCCGAGTAGTCGAGTGTTTGCCTCACAAGCACAAAGACCCAGGTTTGATTCCTTGGTACCACATGCACGGAAAGAGTTGGAAGTGGTGCTGCGGCTCAAATGGTAGAGCTCTAGCCTTGAGAAAATCCAAGGACAGTGTTCGGGCCCTGAGTTCAAGCCCCAGGACTGGCAAAAAAGAAAACTCCAGCTATGAACAAGTGAGACTCCTTTTCCCTTTTCCTCAGTGTCCTCTCCTTGGTGTGCCATGAAGTCCAGATTTCTTCAGTGGCCTCGGATCCCCTTCCACTCTCTCCACCCGCTGCCATCTGCAGTACCTAAGCCTTAGGGCTCTGGCTGCTGGACTGGCTTTTCTCAAAGAGTGACAGAAGAAAATCCGAGAATGTGAGCAGTGTCCGGAGGGGGAGTTACCTCCTAACGGCCTTCCTGCGTAGCTTGCCAAGGTCATGACTGCAAGCTAGGGCTCCCATCTGGCCACTCCTTTGTCTTTCTTCCTGGCTGGCTGCCTGGGGTCACTGCTGTCTGAGCCCTGCTGCTCCTTGGTAGGTCACTTTAATACTGCCACACTCCCTGCCTCATGACTCTCCACATTCACCCGATTTGGCTGTCATCTGATGCCTGAAAATGCAGTGTGGATACTAGGGTTTGAACTCAGGCCTGGGTGCTGTCCTTTACCTTTTTTTCTGAAGACTAGCTGAACTCTTTGTCCAGTTTGTGTGTGTGTGTGTGTGTGTGTTTAGTTGGAGACAGTTTCATGGACTTCCTGCCCAGGGTGGCTTCAAATCCTTCAGCCTCTTGAGTAGCGAGGATCGCAAGCCTGAGCCACTGGTGCCAGGCAGAAGATCTGGTCTTAAATAACCTACACTTTTCTCCAGCTCCTGCCTTTACTGTTTTTTTTTGCCAGTTCTGGGCACTGTCCTTGGACTTTCTCAAGGTTAGAGCTCTACCACTTGAGCCTCAGCACCACTTCCAGCTTTTTTTTTTTTTTCCTATGTATGTGGTACCAAGGAATCAAACCCAGGTCTACCACTCTACCACTAGGCCAAACTCCTGCCCCCCCCCTTTTTTTTTCTTTTTTGCCAGTCTTGGGGCTTGAATGCAGGATCTGAGCACTGTCCCTCGACTTTCTTAAGGCCAGAGCTTTACTACCTGAGCCATAGCACCACTTATGGCCTTTTCTATGTATGTGGTACCAGGAATTGAACCTGGGCTTTTGTGCATGTTAGACACTTTACCACTAGGCCAAACTCCTGGCCCCTCACATTTTCTTTCTTTTCTTTTCTTTTTACTTTGCCAGTCCTGGGGCTTGAACTCACAGTCTGAGCACTGTCCTTGGGCTTTCTTCAAGGTCAGCACTCTACCACTTGAGCCACAGCACCACTTCTGGCTTTTCCATGTATGTAATACTGAAAATCAAACCCAGGTCTTTGTGCGTGCTAGGCAAGCACTCTACCACTCGTCCAAATTCCCAGCCCCTCCACTCACATTTTCTAAACCCCAGTAGGACAAATCCAGGCAGGGAGGCCGGAAGCTTACAAAGTTATCTTTATTAATAGGTTTCTGCTGCATCACAGAGCATCAAGGTTGATCCCTCCCGGGAAACGTGGCATCTGAAGAGATAAATACTCACTTTGCCCCCTAGACTTTCATAGGGAGAGGTTTAATAAAAATAGTAATATAATAACAATAATAAAGACTGTGATCAATAATAAAATGCCCCTATGTCCCCCGAATACAGTTGGTTGAAGCTTCAAGAAAAAGGCCCTCCTTTTTTGGGAAGGGCCAGAGTGGGCCTCGAGACCCTCCAGTGGCACCTGCTAGGGGTCCATCTCCCACCAAGAAGCCCTTATAAATACCCTCCCCATCCTGGCCCTGCCTGGGCAGATTAGCCGGCAACGTGGGTCTTGCTACCTATTCCACTAAATCTTGCTCAGAGAAAGGTCCCTGGGCCTGGACTCTCCCCCAGTTCCCCTTCTTCCACAGTTCTCCTTCCATCTCTCCACCTCCTCTTCTCCATCAATCCTTTTTTTTTTCTCTCTCTCCTCCTCTGAATGGCTTCTGTCTCCTTCCAGTTACTACTTGCTTTTGCTTCCTCTTCTCCACCTCCTCACCCAGCTCGACTCTCTTTCACCTCCACTTACATTCTACTTTGGCCTTGCCTATCCTTTTCTTTGAATCAGACCCTGTCCTTTCCACCTGGACCCTGAGCAGAGACCCTGACATGTCCCACCTTGGCCTCAGCAAGAGGCCACTGATATAAGCCCCTGACCTGCTCCCAGGGTCTCTGTCCTCTGTGCCTCATCCTGACTCCTCCATACTTTCCAGGGCATGGCACTGGAAAGAAGAGCTTTGGCACTATCACCCCTGGGCACCAGGGCCATTGTATTGCCAGTGGCCAGCCCAGGTTGGGGTTGGTAGCCAAGGGGGAAGGCAGGATTCTGACAGGAATTAGATCTCCTAGTCTTGGGAACCCAGACCAGCTCCAGGCATTGCCCCGTCCAGGAGCCCTCTGACACCAAGTTTCCATGCGTCCCGGACCAGCCGGGTACCCTTCAAGTTCTTTGCTCCTTTGTGTCTTTCTATCCTGGGATGGGGTGGGCCCTGCCAGTGGGAGTCAAGGGGAGCCCTCTGACTCTGGGGCTGGTGGGAGGCTTCGAGGCCGCTCTGAGACCTGGGGGAGAAAGGAAAGGAAGTCAGTTAGGAAGAAGGAAGAAAACTTTCCCCCACAGGCCAATGCGTCCCAGAGGCCTCGCTCGCCCCATTGTCTGCTGACAGGGTCCTGCAAGAAGCTGGGAGGTGGGGCCGAGGGTGGCTGAGTCATCCCAAGAAGCTGAACAACCAACTCTTACTCAACCCTGAATGAACCAAAGTCCTGCTGCCATTCCACCGTCAGTCAACAAGCAGGCGACAGAATGAAACCTGCTGCCCCCCCAACAGAGCCCACCAATGACTAAGGGAAGAGCCACAGCACAGGGGCCACAGGAAGGGGTAGATGGACACCTGGCCGTGTTCACCTTCTTTGAAGGCAATGGTGGGGCAGCCTGGGTATTAATAAGGTAGAAGACAGAGAAGGCATTCAAAGTAGCAGAGCAAAACCTAGGCCAGAGCCAGGCGCAGTGGCTCACACCTGTAACCTAGCTGCTCAGGAGGCTGAGATCTGAGGATCAAAGTTCAGAGTCATCCTGGGAAGGAAAGTCCATGAGACTCTTCTCTCTAACCACCAAAAACCAGAAGTAAAGGTATGGCTCAAGTGCTAGAGTGCTAATCTTGAGAGAAACAGGTAAGGGGCAGCTCCCAGGCCCTGAGCTCAAACCCTAAGTCCTAGCACAAACATAAAGTAAATGAGTAAAATAAATAAATAAATGGGAAAAGTGGCCTACAGCCCTGACTACTCTAGAGGTGAGTATCAAGTCTTGAGGCCAGCCTGTGAAAAAGCCAAAAAGACTCAACAGACCAGCTGGGTATGGTGGCATGCACTTGTGATCCCAGCTAGGTAAGACAGAGATAGAAAAACAGAGGTCTTAAGGCTGGCCCAAACCACAAGGTGAATTCCTACGTGAAAATTCAACAATAAACAAAAAGGATGGGAGCATGGCTCAAGTGCTAGAGTGCCTATCTCGCAAAAAATGAAGCTCTGAGCCAGTACCACAAGATAGATAAGATACATAGATAGACAGACAGACAGACAGAATGATTCCCAAGAGCTCCCCATTGCATCTCTCCTCTCCTGTGCCAGGCTCTGTGCCAAGCATGGTCAGCTCATACAGGCCTCAGGGTAACAACTCATTTTATGAAAGAGACATACTCGGGGAGGTTGGGCTCCCTTCTGCGGGTGCACAGGTAAGACAGAAAAAGTTTAGTCCTGTCTAGGCTGGGCTGAGTCCTGGGGAGAAGCAGGTAAGTCAGCTTGTTAGATTCAGCTAGTTCCCTCTGGCTTCCTGTCAAGGCAGGGCAAAAAAACCTGTTGGTTCTTGAAGGGGGACTAGAAGGCTCGCCCCCCCCTCACCTGTACAGAGGACCCCGCAGGGCGCAGCGATCCCTGGGGACAGGACACTGACTCGCTGGACAGAGATGTCCAAGGCTTCCTCTCCACTGCTCCAGGAGTGGGGGGGAGAACAAAGAAATGCCTGAGTCAGATTTGGGGGGAGTCCAAAGTAGGTGGAAATTGAGGGGATGTGGGGGGCGCTGTCCTCACTGTGGTCTGCATCTCCAGGAAGGCCATCATTGCCAATGGACGCCGGGCGACGTGACGTCTCTGAGAAGCTGTGCGGCCTCTGTGAGCTGGAGCTGCGGGCACCTCTTCCCTTCTGTTCTGGAGCCTGCGGGGGGACAGCCGAGGGGTTGGGACCAGGAAGCACAACAGACGAGGGCAAACAGGCCACTGGATGAACAGTGGTCCCAGGTTATCTCAGGGACGAGTCGCAGGCCTCCGCATCCAGGTAACCAGAGGCCTGGGATTGGCAAGCTGGAGAACTCACGCGGGGCAGCTCCTTGGCACTGGGTTTCCCATCAGTAGGACCCACATGTACCAGGTGGTTGAAGTTGGTGGGTGGTGAGATGAGCTTGGAGCGCACAAAAGGGTCCTTCAGCATCTCCCTGAGGGTGGAAAAGGTGTCAGGATCATGGCAGCAAAGCTCAGGCCCCCCTGGTCCCAGGATGGTAAGCCCCGCCCCTGGGCCGGAAAGCCCCGCCCAGCCACAGCCACTTTGGCACCTGCGCTGTTGCTGTCGCTGCTCCTCTGACACCCGGAAGAAAAAGTGGCGTTTGCTCTTGGTGCGGAATAGCTGGCGCCGGCTGTTGTCAGTGAGGTCGGGGATGTCAAATTCGTCCTTCTCTGTGAGAAAACCTGGGAGGTAGGGGTGCTCACACGCCCCGGGAAGCTGGGGCTCGGGGTGAAGGCACACATACACACACAGACGGACTGGCACGCGCTCACTTACCTGCCAGCGGGTTCCTGAGGTAGGTCAGGCGGATCTTCTCGGTGCCATAGAGGAACAGGGAGCCCTCTAGATTCAGGGGCCGCACCTGAAATGGCAAATGCTGAAGTCAGGCTGAACCAACCCAGCCCTCCCCAGTACAGCCCCCGGGGTCTGGCCAGGCCTCTACCTTCTTCAGCGGCACCGTCTGAACCCATTCTGCTTTCCTCACGTCAAACACATCAATGGAATTCTCACTGAACACTGTCAGGTAGGGGGCTGCGTACCCTGCAGGCAAAGACACTGCCTGTACAGCGCAGCTCCAGGAAAGCCAGGGGGCCTCTCAGAGGGCCAGTTTCCTCCCTGCAACACCCCGAGTCCTGTCACAGCACAGTGACATTCACTCCCCAAGAAAAGGTCCTTCCAAAGGTTCTTCTACTTGCTCCACCCAATGCGACTGAAACAGATGAGATAAACAGCAGAGGCTCACAGCTCTAAACCTCTCTGTGTTTGTTCTCCCCACACGTCAGTAACTCTGAATAGGAACATTAACATCTCTAACATATGGATGAGGGAATAGAAACCCCAGCGTCAACTTAGGGCCAAGGTCCCCCCAGGGGGAGAGAGCCCGGGGCAGGCTGGCTGAATGTCTCAGGGAGCCAAGCCCACACCCCACCCTAAGGAGTCACTGCTCAGGAAGGAAGCTCTGGCCAACTCTCCCAGCCCTTGCCCCAGCTCACCAGATTGTTCCTGACTTGTTTATTTATTCCTGAAACATCCTGAGCTCCTAGGGTGCACTTGCTTAGGTGTGGATGAAAAAAACCATACCCCCTTCTCCCTCTCTGCAGCCTATGAAACCACCATGAAGATAATAATGATAAGAACCGAGACAAGGCTCTAATAAAGAGGTAGACGAGGCCTGGGGTCAGTGGCTCACACTTGTAATCCTTGCTACTCTGGAGGCTAAGATCTGAGAATCAAGATTTGAAGCCAGATTTGAGAGACTCTCATTTCCAATTAACCAGTAAAGTTAGGAAGGCGCCAAAGGGAAACCGAAGACAGCTCCCCACAACACAAGCAGTGCAAGGCCTCCAGTGTGATGCTCAAGAGTTTGGGCAGGCCTGTAATCCAGCTACCCAGGAGGCTGAGAGCTGAGGATCATGGTTGAAAGCCAGCCCAGGTAGGGAAGCCCCCATGAGACTCTTAGCTTCAATTAACTACCCTAAAACCGGAAGTGGAAGGGACGCTGTGGATCCAAGTGGGAGCCCCCAGGCCCTGAGTTCAAGCCTCACAACCAACAACAACAACAAAAAAACCTTTGGGCAGGACCCTGCCTTCCTCTGATGTACCACACGCCTGCCCCGACCCAGTCTTACCCCAGCCCGTGGGAGCTACTGGCCATAGTAGCTCATGGCCGCGTGACTTGCGGCCAGCACCATCCACGTAGACTCCGGCAGTGGCAAAGAGCAGCAGGAACTCACTGAGGCTGAGCTCCACGGCGCCCAGCGCCTCCCCTAGGCCCCCACGGGATGGTGGCAGCTCCTCGGGCACCAAGCCAGCCCCGAGTGCTAAGGGCGCAGCCTCGTTGAGCAGTGAGTAGAGTGCGAAGGATCCCGCAGCACCCACACACAGCCGGTCGCCCAGTAGCCCCAGGCTCTGCACAGGTGCCGGAGCCTGCAGCTCCCGGATGCGCCGCTGCCAGGGCCCAGGTCCTGGGCCCAGCTGGTAACAGAGCACCTGGCGCTTGACGGCCACACAGAGCACGGCAGTACGGGCCTGCAGGATACGCCCGGCTGCCAACGCCTGGCAGCCTCTGGACTCGGGGATCTTGGTGCCTGACGCTTCACAACTCTCCAGTTCAGCCAAGGCGAAGAGGCGCACGCTGGGGCCTCGGCCACACAGCACAACCAGCAGGCCTGCAGCGGGGCTCACAGCGAGCCGCTGCACCCGCCGGCAATCCCCCACCTGGAAGATGCCTGCAGGGTTGGTGAGAGACAGCAAGAGTGGGTGAGAAGCAGCCCAGTCCCCATCCTCACTGCTCCCCAGGGCTGACTTCACCCCGCCTCCCAGCCCTGCATGTACCATTGCTGTGCAGGTGAATCACAAAGAGCCCCTCCTCGGTGCCCAGGGCAAGCCGCTCCTGGTCTGGTGGAGGGAGGGAAAGGGTCAGAGGTCAGAGAGGGTCCAGCGCCACCTGACCTTGCTGACTGGAGGAGCCACCATTTCTTTTGCAGTAACAGGGAGGGGGTGATGCACCCATCGTCCCCATCACTGGGCCCTTTCCTGCTCTTTGACCTGAGCTTTGACCTGCTCTTGTGGGAAAGGACGTTGGTGACCGGGGTCAGGGTGGTCAGGTTCCCTCCTGGAGCCTGCAGTGAGATGCCATGCAGAACCCCTTATCTCTGCTGGCTCCTGATCCACCCCAGACCTGAGCAGCCTGTCCCGTGGCCCCAAGGGACTGCCTGTAGGCTATTCTTTTTTTTTTTTCCAGTCCTAGGCTTGAGCTCAGGGCCTGAGCACTGTCCTTGGACTTTCTCAAGGCTAGAGCTCTACCACTTGAGCCTCAGCATCATTTCCGGCTTTTTTCTATGTACGTGGTACCAAGGAATTGAACCCGGGTCTTTGTGCATGCTAGGCAAGCACTCTACCACTAGGCCAAACTCCTGGCCCCTGTAGGCTGTTCTATACGTGCTGCTCAGGCCTCCTGTGGTGTGTTGATCCATGCAAGCCATGTTCAGAGAATCCAGGTGGCTCTGAGGCCACCCCGGTCATCCAGCTGCTAGTAAGACAGCCACAAGGACCCTCCACTCCCTTGAGATTCTTTCAGAAAAAGCAGAACCTGAGGCCTAGAGCAATGATGTGGCAGGAAGCCAGGCCCCCAGCTGCTGGCTCTTCCCACAGCTACGCCCAGAAGAGGGCCGAGGGGATCCCTATGCAAGGCTCAGCACCCAGCTCATGCCTTCATCTCCGTGTCTGGCCTGGTCAACCCTTCCCTGTGCCCTGCTCAGAGCAACTCCTCTGGTGGGTGGCTCACCAACGATGGCGGCGCACAGCGTATGGGGCAGCAGCGGCAACCCGTTGTCATAGGCCTCCTTGAGTGTGTACACGGGCCTTGGCCGGGGCCGAGTGTCCAGCAGCAGCCTCTGCAGCTCGCCCAGCACCTGCAGCCAGCGCTCCCGCTCGCCCTCGCTCTCGGCCAGCAGCAGCACCGTGCATGTGGTGGGAGGCACTGTGAGCTGGGAAGCCGTCACCTGTGGACGAGGGAGCTAGATGAAGGGGCTGAAGGCCAACAACCAGCCTCCATTCTCCCCTCTTCCTCCACCAGCTGGTGTGTGCCAGCCATGATGGCATGCCAGGTGCATGCTGAGTGCAGGGCTGGCGACCGTCTGCCAGGGTGGCAGACAAGCACATGTGTAACCTCAGAGCCTGGCGGTCAGTGTAATGGGGGAAGGACAAGCTTTGTGGGAACACAGTAAGACAAGAGGTGAAGGATGACTGCTATGGGTGAGGGGCTGGGCCTGGCAGTTCTGTGCAAAGGGGAAAGGAGGAGATAAACATAGGCGCAAGGCATTCTGGGAAGTCATGGGCGCTCAGCTCCATGGGGCTTCAAGGCGTTGGTCTAGAGTCCTCAGGGCACTAGGAAGCCATACAAGAGTCTTAAACCAGGCAGGACAGGCCTGGATTCCCATGTGGCAAGCTCAGGGCCGCTGCAGGATGAAGGCTCCGTAGCCATCCATGTGGAGAGGGGGCTGGCCAGGGGCCGCTGTGGGAGGTCCAGACTAGGGAGGCAGATGGAGGTTGGGTCCATCCTTCTCCAAGCACTCACCCTAAAGATGCGTGGAAGGTCTCTGGATTGGGCGTGGATGACATCTGAGGCCAGGACAGGGGTAGCTGAGAACTGGGGATCTCTGAGGGAATGCATGGAGCATGTCTGAGATGGCGCTGTACCTAGATGTCTCCTCTACCACTGGGCCCTGCACCCGCCACGCACCTCAGATCCAAGGCCTGCAGGAGCGCCCCGCTGGCTGGGTTGACCCGAGGGTCTGGGGCATCAAACAGCAGCAGGCGGGAATCACTCAGGGCGGCATAGACCCGCTGCCAGCCCCGCCGCACACCTGAGGGCCGTGGCACCTGGGTGGGGAGGAAGCAGGTGTGGAGAAGTGCACACTCTGACACCCTCATCCACCCACATGGTCCCCTCACCCCAGCTCACCGACAGGAAGCCCTCAAAGGCAGTTCCGGTGCCTGTTTCAGGATGCACCCCTAGGGCTGTTCGGAGGAGGTCAGGGGGCACCGGGCAGGGTGGGGCTTGGGGGGCACAGGAAGAATGACAGAGGTAGCCGCAGGCTGTGGGGAGAGCAGAGAAGTCAGATGGGGTGAGACTGGGGGAGGGCAGTTCAGAACAAGGACTTGGACCTTGCCAGGCCCATACCCTTGAGGCCAGTGGTGCCTGGACTGTCAGCGCCCATTGATCAGCATGTGGGAAAAGGAGACTGAGCAGTGGGAACTTTGACCAGTAGCCCTGGGTTGAGATGAACAGTCTGTGGGTGTCAGGGCGACACTGTGGGGCCTGTGGCTGAAGCACAGTGGGGAGGGACTTCTTACCGTCACAGCCCAAGCCTTGGCGGCCCAGGCCTAGCATCAGCGAGGTACAGCAGAGACACTTGGTGGGTGATGGGAAGCTCCGGGGGCGCAGCGTGTGTGAGCCCGGCTGTGGAGGGGTGACACGCCATCACCATGACTGCCATGACCTTCCAGGGCAGGGTCTGTGCCCATCCCAGAGGAGTCAGGCCAGCAGGGGACTGAGTCAGGTACAGCACCGACTTGGAGCCTTAGCGAGTCAAATTCAATACCAGTGCAAGGCCCTGGGCTCAATCCCCGCTATCACGAGCACACAGAAAACCTTGCGGATGCAATTATTACACTAAATGGGGTCTGCTAGAGCTGATGCTCCCCCTCCCCCTGGGGGAGGCCAGAAAATCCAGCACCCCAGAGGGAGATGGGCTGAGTGGCTGGCTTGGGGACCATTCCACCGCGCCCCTGTAAGCACTGACCTTAGCAGGAGGACCTTCTGCGGGGGTGGCGGTAGGGGCAGGAGCTCTGGGGAACACAGCCTGTAGGGGGTGGGGTGGGCAGTGAGAAGGGCACGGGAGAAGGGCGTGGTCCAGTCCCCTGTGCACTCCCCTATCCTTACCCCCATGCGCAGGCTGCGGCGGCCCTCGGGCCTCAACTCTGGCTCCGCTCCAGGCCGTGGGGCCTCTCCTGAGATGCCAGAGTCCTTGGCAGAATCCTTCTGGAGATGGGCGAGGGACAAAGTCAAACCCCACCCAGTGCCTTTCTCCAGGATTCCTTTCCACTACCGGGTTCTTACCTCTGTATTCCAGAAGGACAGGAAGGGAATGAGGGAGCTTGAGGTCTTGGTATCTGCAGAGAGAGGACATGTGTCATTGGTGCGGGGGGGGGGGGGGGGGGGGGCGTCCATGGACTGAAGAACCAGGGTCCAGTGGGGGCCTCAGTTCTCATCTCTGGTTGAGGGGAGGGGTGATCGCATCTGGGGCCTGGCCCAATGGGATCCTACGGTACTCAGCAGCATCTGGGAGTTGATACGGGACCCCCCCCCCCCCCCGCCCCGGCTCACACACATAACCATGAAGCTGGTGCAGGGAGCACTCACCCGCTGGCCCACGGGCCCGCAGCTCCTCACGCAGCTCAGCCACCTCCTGCTGCAGGGCCTGGCTCTGCTTCTCAGCCTCCTGCAGGCGACTGCGGTTAAGGGGTTAATGGTTCACCATTGGCCTTGTCAAGGGCCCTGGTCCCCCCAGAGCCCACCCTGTCCTCACCGTTCTGCCTGCAGTTGGGCCTCCTGCACCTGTGTCAGCCGCTCCTGCAGACCCTGCTTGGCACGGATCTCAGCCTCTAGTGCCGACTGCAGCTCCAGCCTGGCCGAGGCCTCCATCTTCTGCAGCCGCCGGGCTTTCCATTGGTGGTCCTGGTGGCCAAGGAACACCCCAGGAAGGCACTGCTGGACCCCACAAGCTCAGAAGTTTCTTCCCACTGAAGCATGCAGCTATCCATGCCACCTGGCCAGGCCT
The DNA here is from genome assembly GCF_031878675.1 of Megascapheus bottae. Classification (NCBI taxonomy): domain Eukaryota; kingdom Metazoa; phylum Chordata; class Mammalia; order Rodentia; family Geomyidae; genus Megascapheus; species Megascapheus bottae. The sequence continues at coordinate 5,786,635 of NC_143524.1, read as the reverse complement.
AACACGCTACCACCCTTACCACAACCCCTGAGGCTTACCATGGGCCGAGTAGGGAGTGTCTGGGTTCCCACATTCCGCAAGGACTCTAGCTCCTCGGCCATCTTGGTGGCCAGGGCCTGCAAGTAGCCTCTGGAGACTTTCTCATCATTCACCCTGATTAGGAAGCGGCTCAGTCATGGGCTGGGCCCTGCCCTATCCAGACCCCACGACACCCATCCCCACATGCCCTGCCCTGGTGACACCCACCAGTTGAGGATGTCTGAGATCTGAGCCTCCCAGTTGCTCTCGGTCTCCCGCCTCTCGCCCTCCAGACGCTGCTTGCTCTGGAGCTCCTGCTCCAGCTTTTCTACCAGCTGGAGGCCAGGCAGAAGGTTAATTCCAGGGAACCCTGCTGCCTCTCCATAGATCCCTCCACCACTCATCAACACAGCCCCTCCTCATCCACTATACCCACAGTGTATACCCTAGAGCTCTGCCCACCAACCCTGCCAGACACCCAACATGCTCTCCTTGCCCATGTGCCATCCACCCTGCTCACCCGCTCTTGCTCCTGGCTTAACCGCTGGTTCTCTTCCCGCAGCCGGCACAGAGCCTCCTCCTTCCCGCTGCTCATGGGGAAGAGATGGCCAAGGAGGCGGTGAGGACAAGCTGCCCAGCCCAACCCAGCCCTCGCCGTCCTGCCCCGCCCTTCCTGCTGCCCACTCACGCTCGGCTGCAGGCCTGCTCCAGCTGCTCCCTCAGGGTGGCCACCTCCTGCCTCAGCTGGGCCTCCTGAGATCCCCCTTCAGGTGGTTCTGTGCCGTTGGTCTCGCAGATTGTGTGGACCGTCTTGAAGATATGGAAAGGAGTCAGGCAGGGACGCAGAGGCCATGGCCCACCCTGGGGCAGAGGCTTAGGCCTAGGGAGGCTTTTTGCCCCTGGGGTGAGATTTGGTACCTTGGGCCTCAAAGACTCCTTCTCAAGGCTTTCCTTATATTGTCCCTGGAGCCGTGTCACCTCCCGGCTCAGGGTAGTCACCTGGCCCTCCAGCTGTGATCGGATGCAAGGTAAGTTAATGCTGAGTTTGCCACCCGGACCCTTCCACCCCACCACGTCACACACCCACGGCTTCCCCAGCCACTGGGGGCAAGAAGAGGCTGTGGTCTTCCATTGTCCTGCTGGACCTGTGGGGCAGAGTTTCGGGGTCCAGCTCCCCTCACCAGGCTCCTCAGGCAGGCCCAGTAGCTCCTCCCACTCCCATCACCCACCTCTCTGCGTGCACCCTGAGCTTCCTCCAGCTGTGAGCTCAGGGCCTGGATCTGGCTGGCTGTGGCTGCCTCTCTGTCTTGGGCCTCGAGAAGCCTCTGTAGCAGCTCCTCCTGCCGGCTCTGAGCTCTGCGCAGCTCCCGAGTCTGCACCTGTAGCCCTGCCCGCACCTCAGCCAGCTCCTGGGGAGCCAGGGCAGGAAGACAAAGCCCATCAGAGGACCAGCTACTGATATAGGGCCTTGGGCCACGCACCTACCTCATGGGGCCTCACCTGCTGGAGGCAGTCCTTCTCCTGCTGGAGGACACTGTCTCGGCCAGAGCTGGCAGCTGGAGGCCCATCCATCTGCGACCAGGGAGCCTTACTGTCCCTCAGCGCCTCTGCCGGGAACAGTCACTGAGACCCAGATATACTAACCAACCCAACCTCAAGCAAAAACTCCAAGCAAAGGACTCAGAGCCCTCCCCCAGCTAGTGGTCTCCCTAGCCCATTTACCATGTGTAGGATTAGATTACTTAAGCTACTTCTCTGAGATCACACAGCATGTACCGAGCAGAAACTCCAAGAGCCAGAGGACCTAGGGTGTGCTGGAATGGGAAGGGGTACCTGCTAGCCTCTCACGCAGACTCTGCACCTCCTTCTGCAGCTGTGCTAGCTCCTGGGGCTCTGAGGAGCCATGCGGGGCCTCTGACAGGGGAGAGCCCCAGAGGTGAGTGTCCAGGTCTTTAGTAAAGCATCTGGCTCACACACCCAGCCCCATCCTGTTGTTCCTGTACCTTGATGTTTCCAGCTCAGCTCCACTTTCCCCTGCTTCCGCTCCAGAGCAGCCACGGGCTCAGAGCTGCTGTCAGGACCAGGACTGGGAGAGGACAGAGTAAACACGTTGGCAAAACCCAGCCCCAAAGCCCCCTCCACCCTCCTGCATGTGAGAGACACCAGTACGAGCCAGCTCCATGTCCCAGGCCCGTCTCCTGAAGCTGCCTTTAGGAGACTCCAGGGCCCCTGCCATTATAAGCTGTGGCCTTGGACAGCATCTGTCATATCTGAGCCTCAGTTTTTCAGGAAAAAAGGAAGGTAACAATACAGCCTCCTCCTGCTGGCTTACAGGCCACACAGGGGCCCTTGGTGAGAGCTGCTCAGTGTTCCTTCTCCGTCTGGAGCGGTGCAGGCTCTCCCGGGCCCCATGAATGCTGGTCCTCCCACCTCAAAATGAGGCTCACATAGTAGGAGCCTTTCACACTCCAGTATGAAATGACCCAACTAACTCAGTACATCTGCCATGCAGGGCAGCCACGTGCCACAGCGTGGCCGAGGTTACACCTGGACGCCGAGGCTCAGAGCACACGTTCCAGGCAGTGGCCTGGAAGCCACTTGGGCCCCTTTCCCAAGATCCTGATGGGTAGATGGGTACACTCCTAATATGGCAGCAGGAACGTGAGCAGCAGACTCACCTGCCTGAGGTATAAGTGAAGCCCACGAATGGCAAGTGATGGCCAGAGAAGGCCCCAAGGGAGGGTGGTGGTAGGGTCTCCTACAGAAAGGGGAAAGAGAGTCAGAGCCAGAGGGCATGGTTTCAGGCTTAGGTTCAAGGACCAGAAGACTCCCAGGGATCAGGTATGACAGCTCCTCCTGTTCAAGTGTAAACTTGACTGCACCTTCCAAAATGGACCATGAACCACACCCTAGGGGTTTATGCCCACAATCCTAGCTACAGAGGAGTATGAAACCTGTAGGATCACAGGTCAAAGTCAGTCTGGGTGGAAAGAGACTCCTTTTCCAATTAACCAGAAAAATGTCAAACTAGGGAAGTGGTTCAAGGGGTAGAACACCAGTGACTAAGAAAGTTGAAAGTACAAGGTCCTAAAGTCAAGCCCCGGTATCAGCACACACTAAAATGCCTAGAAGCCTACTCCCATGAATCTTTGAGATCACATCCTCCCTGAGGTTGCTGGAAGTTTCCTCCCTCATATGAATTCTGGTTAATGGGATGATATCTGAGGTCAAAGGGCCTTCCCTTGCCAGAGAGCTGATGGCTCATACCTGTAATCCTAGCTACTCAGGAAGCTGAGATCTGAGGATCATGGTTCAAAGCCAACCAGTGCAGGAAAAGTTTTTGAGACTCTTATCTCCAATGAACCACTCAAAACCTAGAAGTAGCCTATGGCTCAAGTGGCAGAGCCCTAGCCTTGAGCACAAAGAGGCTTAGGGACAGGGACCAGGCCCTGAGTTCAAGCCCCACAACTGACCAAAAAAAGGGAAGGGCTGGGGTTGGGAGTTTGGTCTAGTGGTAGAGTGCTTGCCTAGCATGCACAAAGACCCGGGTTCAATTCCTAGGTACCACATATACAGAAAAAGCCAGAAGTGGTGATGTGGCTCAAATGGTAGGGCTCTAGCCTTGAGAAAGCCCAAGGACAGTGTTCAGGCCCTGAATTCAATCCCCAGGACTGGCAAAAAAAAAAAAAAAAGGGAAGGGCTTCAGTTGGTATAATCCATTTCAGTGCCAGCGAACTGGTTCAGATACATCATAACTTTCATGCACCCTTGGAATCCAAAGGCCTCACCCCAGCCAATTTCTTAATCTTTTATTTACTTATTTATTTTTATTGACCTCAGAGCCTGAGCACTGTCCTTGGGCTTTCCTCAAGACTAGCAGTCTACCACTTGAGCCACAGCACCACTTCTGGCTTTTTCTATGTATGTGGGAATCAAACCCAAGGCTTCGTGCATGCTAAGTTAGCATTCTACCACTAGGCTATGCTCTTGACACACCCTCTCCCCCCCCCCCTCCCGCCAACTTTTTCTTCTTCTTCTTTTTTTTAATTGTATTTTGTTGTTGGGATAACGTATAGAGAGGTTACAGTTACACTCATCAGGTAATGGGTGCATTACTTCTTGAACCTTGATACCCCTTGTCATGTTTTTATTCCCCTTTCCCTTCCCCCTAGTCAACTTCTTTAGGGAAATTCTGGGGGTACCTACATCTGGCTAGAGCAGCACCCTGCTTCTGTGCCACTTACTGGGTGGTTGAGGGTGTCGTCATCCACGTCAAAGTTGGAGGTGTCCATAGGCCCACGCAGCTCAGGGATGTAGGGAGCAGTGCTGGTTGCTAGCCGCTCCCAGTCCACACCTTCGAAGAAGGGGTGGTTCCTGAAGTCATCCAGCCCGCCACAGCCCAGCCGCTCCTCTTGGCGGCAGAGCAGCTGGCGGATCAGGTCCTGGGCACTGGCCGGCACATCGGGCACATCTGAAGGGAACTGCAGGTGGTCCTGTGGATCAGAAGTCAGATGGGTCAGGATAGGAGTCCACCTTGCCCGTAGGCATCTCTTAACAAAATGTGAGAGTCCCATCGCCCTCCCTCACGTCCCGGAGCCTGGCAGCCAGACCTCATGGTTCATGATCTTGCCATAGGTTTCCACCAGGGATTCGGCGTAGAAGGGCGTTTCTCCAAAGAGCAGCTCGTAGGCACAGACTCCCAGAGACCACCAGTCACACTGTGGGCCGTAGTGGCCCTTGCCCTCCTCCATGGCTTGCAGGATCTCAGGGGAGATGTAGTCCGGTGTTCCTACTGCTACCGATGAATCCACCTGCAGCGGCGAGTGCCAGGACACCTTCGAGTTTGCCTAGGCCTACTGACCACTCATGACGGTCCAGGTCTGGGCCTGGCCCCCCACTCCCCGAGGGCAGAGCCACAATAGTGCCCCCCACCTGGGGCCTAATACGCTAATACAAGGCCAGCATCTCATCCACTAATGTCTCTGCTCTCACTGTGAGCGGGGTCCTTACCATGCCACTGTTGTTGAGACGCAGGCAGGAGCCAAAGTCAGCCAGGCGGATGTGGCCATTCATGTCCAGCAGGACATTGTCAGGCTTGACATCCCTGGAGGAGAGCAGGAAGGACGAGGGGTTCACTCTGTGTCTAGATGCGAGTTTAGGTAGAGGCATGCTGGCACATGTGTGCTCACATGTGTTGTTTGGTTTTGTTCACCAGGCCTGGAGCTTGAACTCAGGGCATGGGCTTCTTTTGCTTAAGGTTAGTGCTCTATCATTTGAGCCACAGCACCACTTCTGGCCTTTTCTGAGGAATTGAACCCAAGGCTTCATGCAGGTTAGGCAAGCACGAAGCCACATTCCTCAGCCCTCATATGGCCTTTTTTTTTTTTTTTTTTGCCAGTCCTGGGGCTTGAACTCAGGGCCTGAGCACTGTCCTTGGGCTTTCTCAAGGCTAGAGCTCTACCACTTGAGCCACAGCACCATTTCTGGATTTTTTTTCTGTGTATGTGGTACCGAGGAATCGAACTTGGGTCTTCGTGCATGCTAGGCAAGCACTCTACCGCTAAGCCAAATTCTGGGCCCCTTGTTTTTCTTTTTGTTGGTCCTAGGGCTTGAACTCTGGGCCTAGGCTCTGTCCCTGAGCTCTTTTGCTCAAGCTAGTGTGTTCTACCACTGAGTCACAGATCCACTTCCAGCTTTTTCTGTGATTAATTGGAGATAAAAATGTCATGGATTTTCCTACCCAGGCTGGCTTCAAACTGAGATCCTCAAGTCTCAGCCTCCTGAGTAGCTAGGCTTACAGGCATGAGCCACCAAGAAGGAGCCATCAGCACCTGGCTTCACATGTGGCTTTTTTTTTTTGACAGTCTTGGGTCTTGAACTCAGGGCCTGGGCACTGTCCTTGATTTTTTTTTTTCCTTTTTCCTAAGGCTAGCACTCTATCACTTGAGCCACAGTACCACTACTGGCTTTTTTCTGTGTATGTGGTACAGAGGAATCAGACCTGGGGCTTCAGCATGCTAGGCAAGGCTCTACCACTAGGCCTCGCTCCCAGGCGCCTTCACCTGTGTTCTTGTGTGCACATGCACTCATGTGCTTGGAAGTGAGTGATTTAGTAGCCAGGAGAAACAGTGCCAGTGGCTCACACCTATCATCCTGGCTATTCATGAGGCTGAGCTCCAGAGAATTTTAGTTTGAAGATTAGCTTATGTAGAAATGTCTGTTAGACTCTAGCTGCGCAACAGCCAGTGAAAAGCCAGGCTGGAGACACAGCTCAAGTTGCAGAGCAGTACTTGCTGAGCAAGCAGGCCAAGAAAGTTCAAGGTCCCCAGTTCAAACCTCAGGACCGCTTCCACCCTCCCAAAGAATGTCAGACTTGTTTTATGAAGACTACCTCAGCTACCTGCTCACTGAGCCAAGGATTTGGCCAGGCTAATCTCTGACCTCCTCAACTCTAAAATGGGACCACTGGCACCCCCACCACACAGGGCTCTTGGCGGGAGACTCAAAGGAAGCACCCCGCATGTCAAGTGAGCTGGGCACATGGCAACTGTACAGAAAACACCAGCTGTGGGGCCAGGAGTTTGGCCTAGAGGTAGAGTGCTTGCCTAGCATACATGAAGACCCGGGTTCAATTCCTTAGTACCATATACATAGAAAAAGCCAGATGTGATGCTGTGGCTCAAGTGGTAGAGCTGTAGGCTTGAGAAAACCCAAGGACAGTGCTCAGGCCCTGAGCTCAAGCCCCAGGACTGGCAAAAAAGAAAGAAAGAAAACACAAGCTATTCCGTGAGGAGTAGCCAGGGATGGTGGGCAGTGGAGATGGGTGCCCACCTGTGGACATAGCCCAGCTGGTGCAGGGAGTGGATAGCCAGCACCATCTCAGCCAGGTAGAACTGGGCCAGATCGGGTGGGAGGCGGTCCTCAAAGCGGCTCAGCAGTGTGAGGAGGTCTCCTCCAGCGTAGTAGTCCATCACCAGGTACTGTAGGGCAGTGGGTAGGGTTAGGAGAGGGGGGAGAGGGAGCACCTGTCTACCTCACACTAGACTTGTAGGATTCTAGGAAGACAGGGTTGGTATCTCCAAACAGCAACCAGCCAGGACTCAGAGACAGGAGGCTCTAGAGACAGGAGACTCTAGATCCAGAAGCAATGTTCCGGGCTGGACTCAATGCCCCTGCCTCTGAAGGCCTCCTCTGTCCGTAGGCCAGTGCCTCGCCCCCACTATCCTCACCAGGTACTCCTCATCTTGGAAGGCATAGTGCAGCGCTGTCACCCAGTGGCCGTTCCCCTTCACCAGAACGTCCCGCTCCTCCCGGAAACAGGCTGTCTGCAACAGGTTCGGGGAACAGAGGTGGAGTGGTGTCAAAGCCTAGGAGCCCCCTCCCTCTCAATGAGTTGGAGAAGGACTCACAGGCCTAGGTGCTTTGATTAAAAGTGTAACTCTGAGCCGGGCACGGTAAGCTCACACTTGTCATCCTAGCTACTCAGGAGGCCGAGATCTGAGGATCAAGGTTCAAAGTCAGCCTGGGCACAAAAGGACCTGAGACTCTCATCTCCAATTAACCTCTAGAAAATGGGAAGTGGGCCTTGGTGGGTACAGAGGTAGGACCCAGACCCAGGGGTATGGCTGTAGCATTGAGCTAATGAGTTCAGGGACAGTACCCAGGCTGAGTTCAAGTCCCATGACCCACAGAAAAAAACAAAGGTGTAACTCTGGGGCTGGGATTTTGGCCTAGTGGTAGAGGTGCTTGCCAGGCATGCACAAAAACCCAAGTTAAATTCCTCAGTACCACATACATAGAGAAAGCCAGAAGTGGTACTGTGGCTCAAGTGGTAGAACTCTATCTTTGAGAAAGCCCAAGGACAGTGCTCAAGCCCTGAGTTCAGTCCCCAGGACTGGCAAAAAAAAAAAAAAAAAAAAAAGCCAAATGTGTGACTCTGCTCCACTTCAGGCTGGCCTTGGATGAGCCCATGTTTTATGGTTCTGGGTCTCCATGTTTCCACTAAGAAAATGGGAACAAGTCTACTTTGTTTCAGAAAGAGGTTTGTTCTTGGCTGGGATGTAGCTCAGTGCCAAAGTGCTTGCCTAGCAAGTGCAACATCCTGGGTTCGATCCCTAGTACAAAAAAAGAAAAGATGAAAGAAAGAAGGAAGGAAGGAAGGAAGGAAGGAAGGAAGGAAGGAAGGAAGGAAAAGAAAGAAGTTTGTTCTGAGGAAGGAATAAGAGATCAGCGGTGAATGTTGAGATGGCATCCCGTGTCTGCCCAGCAGCCATATCCTGCTGTTTCCCCTGGATGTCCCCATAGGCCTGACTGGTAGCATATACCCTCCTTGCCCACTGTGGGGTGCCCGAGACCCACCAGACCGAGTCCCACACTGACCTCAGCCCTCTTCAGCATCTCCCACTTGTGCAGCATTTTCATGGCAAAAATCTGTCCACTGTCCCTCTGCCTCACCACAGCAACCTGAGGCCACAGAAGGGAACTGTGGTCAGGCCAGGCCAGGTACAACTCCTCTCTTCCTCCCCTCCTACCCCAGGTACTTTGCTCACCTCTCCAAAGGCCCCACGGCCAATCACCTTTAAGATCTCAAAGTCATCTCTCTGTAGACGCAGCTCCTTCACTTTCGTTACAAAGGGACTGGCTATTAGGAAAGAGACAAAGTGGGGTTCAGAGAATACTTAGGAGGTTCCCAGCCCCCTCTCCCTGGGAAAGGAGCTGCAGCTCCCATGAGCTCAGGGCAGGGACAGGGTCAGCCTGCTCAGGGCACGTCAAGGGTCCTAGCTCAGGATCACCTGGAATCACCCAAGGCCCAGCAGTCCCTAGCCCCCAGAGGATGAGGACCTCTGCATCTCGAGGCCTGGGCCTGACTGGCCAGGTTACCCAGGGGACTATGTGGATACCTTTCCCACCCCCAGCTCACAGCTCTTGGCCCCTAACAGGGCCAGGCCAGGGCCTGTCTTGGGGAACTGGACGGGTGACATTCCTTGTCCCCAGAGAGGCTTCTCTGCCATTCAGAAGCTGTGGGCCTGGGGACCCCAAAGAGAGCCTGGAAGTAAGGCTTGGGGCAGCCCAGAAGGATGAGAACAGCGGATCTGCAGGGCTCTGGGGAGACAGGCTCTGTGTTCCCCAAGTGGGGCCCCTGGGTCTGGAGGCGCAGATACCAGTCTGCTCGGGTACTTATAAGACTCAAAAACAAGGCCAAGAAACCTTTACCCGGTGCCCAATGCCAGCACCTGAAGGTGTGAGCACACAGGATTCCCTGCAGCGCTGAGAGTTCTGCCATTCAGCCTTGTCTCCCTCTCTGGATAGAGCTTTTGCCTGGCCATATCTCCACAATGGGCTTCTCCAGCCACTCCCAAACCCTCTCCAGATCTGGAGTAGCCACAGGCCAGGGGGACAGAGAGGGTATTGAGAGCTGAGGTAGGCAGGAATGACCAGTTAGGACTGGGAGCAGCTGTGGTCTGGTGCCTTGCCTCAGTTTCCCCCTGCCAGGAGGTAAACTTCTTGCCAGCTGGGCGGGCCTGTGGGTGGGACAGAGAGCTGCTCCACAGGTTTATCAGGCAGAACCCCCGCAGCGGGGGTGGTGTGGAAACCTCATTACAGAAATTAATTGTCTCTTTCCCAAGTCTGCCCATGGAGCTGGGGAGGAGTGGCCAGCCACAGGTTTCAAGGGGGAGCCAAGGCCAGAGTGGTGACCCACCAGCCACATGGGCTGAAGCCCAGGACCCAGAACTAGGAGGACGACCCAGGTGCTCTAGACAAGATGCCCACTCCCCCTGCCTGCCCAGGGGGGATGGGGGCTCTGGGCAGGCACAGGGACAAGCTGGGGCAAGAGGAGTGAGTCACGCCCTGAGTTACCTCGGGAGATGTCAACAGACGGCCCCTATGCTGGGGTCCCAGGCAGAGGTGCCTGAGGCAGGCAGGGAAGAACAGAACATGCGTGTGTGCAAACACACACATATGTGGGTGTGGGTGTCACACGGAGTGGGTGGGTGATGACAACAGTTAGACACACACAAAACATCCAGGACTCCCGGGGAAACAGGCAGGCAACAGGAGCAGGGCTCTGTAACTGCCCTCCCCCCCTAGACACAAGTGGCACAGTGGAATGGCAGGCCCCCAACGGTGCCAGGCTGAGCCTTGTGCCTGCCCACAGCTCTGGAGCGCCAGGAACGTTAGTCGCCCACTGGGCAAACACCCCACCTCACCCCACCCTTCAGGCCTGATCCCCATGCCCTCCCCCCATGGCCCTGCCAGGTGTTGACCAGGGAATCCTTGCGCTGGCGCCTGGGCCCACCCTGGGTTCAGGGTCACCCTAGACCAGCCACTCCCAGTGACTCTGATGAGTCAACCAGGAAAGGGTAAAGACCCACCGCCAGCCAGGCCCTCTATCCAGGCCCGGGCTGGCCACTTTGGTCCAGACACTTGCGTCTGGTGTTGGGGAGTGTCTGCAAATGTCCAGTCCTACAGATCTGTGTGTTGGGCAGAGCTGGAAGCCAGCGGCGGTGGGGTTCCCTGATCCCCTCTGCCAAGTCCATGAGGAACTGAATGAGATGGAGAAAGTTTGTATGGATGGGATGTACACGACTTCCGTGTTCTGCGTGGGAGAATTCTGCGTGTGCTGTGGTGGAGGATGTGTACGGGGCACACTGGGTTTTCAACAGGGAATAAGTCGGTGTGCCTGTAGGTGCCTGTAGGCGAGTTGTGTACTGGATGCCGAGTATGGCGGTGGGGACGAGCCTGTGTGAGTGAGGGGTGCAGGTGAGTGCGCAGGGGCCCGGGGCTCGTGCCAGAGCCAGCTGGGGGGTGCTTTCGGGGGCGTCCCCGGGGCGGACTCCGCGGGGGTCCCGCAGGCCCCCTCCCCACTTGCCGGCCGGGTTACTCACCCCAGCTCAGAAACTGCGCCACGTTGCGCTCCCGGCGCAGGGGGGCGCTGCTGAGTTCGTGGTGCAGCCCCAGCAGCAGATCCAGCAGGCCGTCGAGTCCCGGGCCGCCGCCGGCCTCGCCCCGCACCAGCTGCTCCAGCGCGCGAAGCCGCCGCTCCATGGCTGCGGCTGGAGCCCTGCGCTCGGGCTATCGCCAGGCCGTCCGCATTCCCGCCTGACGGTCGTCCGTCTGCCGGTCGGTTCGTCCGTCCGCCCGTCCGGGGTTCCACAGCTTCGTCCGCGCGGCTTCCCCCCACCCTCCCGCCCTCCCCGCTGTCACCTTCCTCCGCCGCCGCCTGCGCGCCCTCACCTGGGCGCCGCGCCCCGCCCTCCGCCCCGCCCCCCCGACGGACGGGCAGGTGCGCGCCGACCAATGGGAGCCGCGGCTGAGGGCGAAGGTGGGCGGGCGGAGGCGCGGGGGCGGGGCCGACTCCAGCCAGGAAGTGGCGGGGCGGGCCGCGGACAGTCACTCCTAGGTGGGGCGGGACGAGGCCGGGTGGCGGGGAAGGGGGGGGGTCCCTTGGGGTCGCGAAAGATCCCCACACACACACACAAATCCCTGAGTGTCCCAGCTCAGCTAGGCCTGGGCTCTCACCTGGTCCCCGCGGACGCCTCTCCTGGGGCCCAGGGCGGGGGGCTGGGGGCGGCCGGGGCCCCGGAGCCGGATGGGATTTGTAGTTCTCTCTTTCCCGGGTCCGCCCGCCAAGCTGGGCCACCCTCCTCCCTCCCCTCCCCCTCCCCCAAAGTTTAGGGTCGCGCTCACTTTTCCGTATGGTTGTGGACCGGTGGGAGAAGGGTGGGGACACCCATCCAGCAGAGGGACCTCCTGAGAACCGAGGGGACCCTCATGCCGAATCCAGGGTGCGTTCAGCCGGATCAGGGCCTGCGGGCCCCCCCCCCCCGACCTGGAATGCGGAGGGCAAGGGGAGGCCGGGCGAGGGAGGGGAGGGGCTGGCTCTGCTCTGATAGTTCTGATTTCTGCCCAGCTGTGTGCAGCTGGACTGGACTCTGTGCGGGCCTGGACCCGACGCCGCGGAACTGTGAGTCCATCCAAAAGCAGAGATCAAATGGAGGGACGTTTTAATGGCTCGGACAGCATGCTTTTATTAAAAGACGACGAGACGGGGGTTGGGATGTAGCTCAGAGGCAAAGCCCTTGCCTAGCAAATGCAACGTCCCTATTCGATCCCTAGTACCAAAAAAGAAAAAAAAGAAAACAAACGAACAAACAAAAAAAACATTTTAAAAGACCTGACAGTAGTTTGCCTCACGTTGCACCCCGGCAGTTCCTTGAAAGGGAACAGGGCTCGGTTCCCCAGGCTGAGGAAAGCCACCTTGAATGTTTGCAAAGCTGACCTGCGCCTCCCGGCCGCAATCGAGGGAGGCAATCTGAAATTGGGAAAGAATCCAGGGATGTGTTTCTCCTCTGTCAGCCAGGAACAAACTCCAATCTAAGAATCCTCCACACTGCCAACCGGTGTTCATGATCCGGAGGGCAAGGGCAAGCATTTTGGTGGTTTCAAGGAGCCCTCACCTGAGGGATTCTGGGCCTTTCTTAGCACAGAACTGCCATCCCTAGAAGGGCAAGAAGAAACCACAGGGGGGCGCCAGAGACCAGAAGAGGGGCAGATACCTTTTGGTAGAACTAGGGGGCAGCTGCCCTAGGCAGAAGATAGGCCTCTCCTCTACTGTCCCTTTACAAACCCTGGCCCTCCACTCCCACCCCATCCCAACCCAGGGTCAAAGTCAAGAGCCAGCTGTTGAGGCCTCAGCTCCCTTAACCTCTCAATGTTGAATTCTCAAAAGAGCCCAACCCCCATCACACTCTGTAGAGGGAAATTGAGTTAGAGGCCTAGAGTTGAAAGAAGGCAGAGCTGGAACTGATCCTGGGGTACTCCTTACCTCTCAGGCACTCTGTTCTTTTTGGTCCTGTATTAGGTAGAGGGCAGGGCTGCTGTTGCTGTTGCTGCTGCTGCTGTGTGTGTGTGTGTGTGTGTGTGTGTGTGTGTGTGGTACTTGAGGGCTTGAACTCAAGGCCTCCCCCTCTCCCCCGTCAGTTGTGGGACTTGCCCCTGAGCTCTTCAGCTCAAAGCTACTGCCCTACTCCTTGAGCCACAGCACCACTTCCAGTTTTCTGGTGGTTAGTTGAAGATGAGTCTCATGGATTTTCATACCCAATCTGGCTCTGAACCTCGATCCTCAAATCTCAGCCTCCTGAGTAGCTAGGATTACAGGCATGAGCCACTGGACTTGGCTTTTCACTCAAAGCTGCCACTCTACCACATGAGCCACACACATCACCACTTGTGGCTTTTTGCTGTTTAATTGGAAGTAAGACACTTAGGGACTTTTCTGCTCCCGCTGAAGTCAAACTGGGATCCTCAGATCTCAGTCTCCAAGAAGCTAAGATTATAGGTATGAGCCACCAGCAAGCAACGTGCATTTGTTCTTTTTTTTTTTTTTTTGCCAGTTCTGGGCTTGAGCTCAGGGCCTGAGCACTGTCCTTGGACTTTCTCAAGGCTAAAGCTCTACCCCTTGAGTCTCAGCACCACTTCCAGCTTTTTTTCTATGTATATGGTACCAAGGACTCGAACCCAGGTCTTCGTGCATGCTAGGCAAGCACCTTAACCACTAGGCCGAACTCCTGGCCCCCAGCATTTGTTCTTTTTCTTTATTATTATTTTTTGTGTGTGTGGGTCATGGGGCTTGAACTTGGCCTGGGCGCTGTCCCTGAGCTCTTCGGCTCAAGACTACTGCCCTACCCTTGAGCAAGCCCTACTTCCCATTTTCTAGGGGTTAGTTGGAGATAAGAGTCTCAGGTCTTTTGTGCCAAGGCTGGCTTTGAACCTTGATCCTCGTATCTCAGCCTCCTGAGTAGCTAGGATTACAGGCATGAGCCACTGTGCCCGGCTGCATTTGTTCTTGTCATGTCATTTTTGTAAGTTTCAATGTCCTTGTCTGCAAAGCAGGTTAAGGCTTCTATTGGTTTTTTGCAGCTCTGCTGACAGAAAGTCATTAAAGGTACACTCTGCCAGCTGTCAGTGGCTCACATCTATAATCCAGATACTTAGGAGACTGAGATCTGAAGATCACAACTCAAAACCAGCTAGGTCAGAAAAGACTCATCAAGACGCTTATTTCCAATTAACCAATGAAAATCTTTAAGTAGAGCTGTGGCTTAAGTGGTAGGGTACCAGCCTTGAGTGAAAAAGCTCAGGTACAGTGCCCAAGCCCTGAGGTTAAGCCCCAATACCAACATTCACAAAAGATGTACTCTAACCTGTTCCAGCCCCAGGTGGTCAGGCTTCCAACCCTGCCAGTGAGTGCCAGCTTCTAGGCATAGTCTTACTTTGCCCTAGCAGCTGTGTTCTCTGGTCATGAGCTAGCCAGGCCTCCAGGCCTTGCTCTCCCTAGAGCTCAGCTCACACGTAACCCATCTCTACCACGGCAATGGATACGAGCTTTTCTTTAATCTCTTTCCATGATGTACTACTCATTCCAAGGTCACCCTGCCTCCCAGAGGCAGGAGGGATCCACTGTGTATAGCCCCCACTTTACCTCCCAAGCTCCTTCGGTAGGGCGGTGCTGGCACCAGCCCTAGGCAAGAGGCCATAATGATGACACCCTTGCATTTTTCTGTGCTTCTTGGCATTTCAAAGTGGCTTCAGATGTCTTATCTCCACAAGAGCCTTGCCAGGAGAGTTATCATTATCTCCCTTCATAGATTAACGCGCTGAAGCTGGGAGGTGGGAAAGTGCCAGCCCTGGGCTCCTGCTGTAGCCTTCACCCTGCCTTTCACCCCGCACTCTTGGCCTAGGCCAATTCCTGACAATAGAAGGGTACCATGTGGCATCGGGGGACAGGGGACAGGGGACAGGGATACTGTGGACTTGGTATAGGCTTCTGCGAAGGAAGTTGTCAAAGGTCCCAAGTTTATTGGACAAAGGCAGAGAGGGTTCAGGAGAGGAGCAGAGAGCAGGAAGGTTCTGGGGCAGGAAGTGACTGGGAGCCCAGAGCAAATCACAGTCAGGGACCAGATTTCCTCCCTCTCTGGAGCTGGAAGGGGGCCTAGATGCAAGAGGCAAGATGTCCACGCCACATCTTGGGATACCTGGACATAGATCTCAGCTCCCCGTAAGATCCAGAGACTCAGCCTTCAGTGGGTGACTGGGTGAGTGAGCTGCCTCTGGGTGGAAACAATAAGGACATAATATGGCCATTAGTCCTTCTAACTTTTCTCTCTAGAAAGAATCGGGACCATGTGGGTGGAGATGGGAAGCTCAGCACGCCTTCCTCTGCTGCTCAGGCACCTGTTTCTTGCCAGTACTGGGGCTTGGATGCAGGTATGGGTGCTATCCTTCAGCTTTTTCTGCTCAAGGCTGATGGATGGTCTACTACTTGATTACACACAAAAAAGAGCTCTACTTCTGGCTTTTGGGTAGTTAATTGAAGAGACTCACAGACTTTCCTACCTGGGGCTGTCTTAGAACTGGGATCATCAGATCTCAGCCTTCTGAGTAGCTATAATTACAGGTACGAGCCCCTGGTACCTGGAGACTGGTGCCTGGTTCTAGCACCTGGTTCTTGTTTAAAGATTTCTGTGGGGGAACCAAGCATGGTGGCTCACGCCTGTCATCCTAGCTACTCAGGAGGCTGAGATCTGAGGACCAAGGTTTAAAGCCAGCCCAGGCACAAAAGGACCTGAGACTCTTCTCTCCAATTAACCTAGAAGTGGGGCTTGGCTCAAGGGTAGAGTGGTAGCCTTGAGCTGAAGAGCTGAGGGACAGTGCCTAGGCCCAGTTCAAGCTCCATGACCCCCCCCCCCACACACACACACAAACTTTCTGTGGGGGATGCTTTGGGCGAGGGCCTGGCAGGGGTGGCCAGGTTGAGGAGCCCCCACTGATTCCAGTCCCTCACACCACTCCCCTGCCAGCCTTGCATGCCCAGGGCATGTCCTTCAAGATGTCCAGAGCTCCAAATGGGTGGGCATATGCTTTCGTCATGCAGTTTTCTTCCAACCCCCCGCCCAGTGCTGCTTCGGTTTACCAGGAGCTCCCACGCTCAGCAGCAGCAGCAGCATGTGGTTTTGAAATCATCTGGTCCCCAGGGAGCACAGGAAACTGGGCCCCAGCCCCTCCATCTCCACCCGGATCCCTCTGGCCCCTTGGATGCCACCCAGTCTGTGAGCTGCTGCAGGGAAGGGAGTGGTCCCCATGCTTTGTTCTGGGTGTTGGGTGGAGCAGTTGTGCTCTCTGCACCCCATCTCTTATTCCTCTTTTCTGACTAGTCACCCCTGCATGCTCAACAAAGGAAGCCATTGAAGGTGGATGTCCTGGAGGCTCTCTTAAAAGTTTGGGGGGCTTGAGGAAATAGGATCAAGGTGGAAAGTCATCCTGGATGACACCAGAGCATGGCAAAGGCGGGGTGTGTGTTTGCTGGTACTGAGGCTTCAATTCAGGTTTTTCACTCAAGGGTGGTGCGCTGCCACTTCAGCCACACCTCCATTTTTTAGCTTTTTGCTGGTTAGAGATAAGAGTTTGAGACTTTCCTGCCCAGGCTGGCTTTGAACTGTGATCACTGGGTCTCAGTGTCCTGAGGAAATAGGATTACAGATGTGAGCCATTAGGTGAGATTTTTCTTCTAATTCTAGGGAATAAATCCAGGGCCTGGCACATGTGGTACTGAAGAATCAAGCACAGGGCTTCATGCATTTCATGCATGCTAGGCAAGCCGTCTACCACTAAGCCACACTCCCAGCCCCTTACCCTAGCTTTCTTTTGTTCAAGGCTGGTATTGTATTACTTGAGCCAAAGCTCCACCATGTGTATGTTTAATTGGAGATGCGTCTCGCAGCTCTTCATGCTTTGGGCTAGCTTTGAATCATGATCCTCAAATCTCAGCCTCTGGAGTATTTATGATTTTGCATGAGCCACCAGTAACCTGCAAGACTCATATTTAATCTAGTTTACTCTTGGGGCTGTCCTGTGTCAAGTTTTGCTTTGAGGGGGTGAATACAGCCTCCTGGATCCCCAGGGCTCAGGTAATCTGGCACAAATTGAAACCACACAGGAAGTAGTGGCTGGCCTGCAGCTACTGGCCCTCAGGCCTGCTGTGGACACAGAAGCCGGTCCTCAAACCCGAGATAAACACCTGTTTACCTGTCTTCTGCCTCAAGTTTGTCTGGAGCAGTCTTCCCAGTTTCATCTCCTGTCTATACCCTTCCAGGCCTATCATTCCTAATTTGTCACCCTTCCTTTTCTGTAAACAGGGCCCCTATCTGTGACATCAGCTGGCCCCAAACAGCCCCACCCACACTGGGTTTTGTCACACCAGAGTCTGCCTTGCCTGTCTTCAAAGCCCCCTCAGGGTGAGTGAGTGTGGAGCCAGGCTGGCTCTGGAGCCCAGAAACCCCATGTTTATGAGATTCCTCCTGATGCGAGGCCCCCACAGGCGCCCCATTTGTCTGTGTTCCAGGTGCAGGAAGGGGTGCCCACCCTGTCAGATCTTTCACCAGGCTTCTCAAGTTGCCTTACCTCCATCCCACACCATCTCCTCCTCAGCTCCCACCTGGTACAAGAAGCTGGGAGCAGCTGGTCCCCCCACTGCTCCCTGGAAGATTCTGCCTCACCCGTCTGCACAATCCTGTTAATAAGTACCAGCTCCCATACAGCTGAGTGACTGGGCAGAGGTGGCCATGCTGCCTTGCGAGGCTTGCCAAGCTGTCCTAGCTGGCATTGTGGTCTCCAGCACCGCACAAGTCCTGGGTGGGGTGGGACAAGGTGTTGGCCCCGAAAAAGACAACTGAGCACCAGGAGCCAGCTTCAGCACAATTAAACCTCTTTAATACAAGCAAGTCTTCAGTCTTAATCACCTGCCCCAACAGGTGAGGGAACGCCGCGGGGCTGCATCTTCCACAGTGAATCCATGGGGCCATGTCTCCTCCATCTTCCCCCAACTCCACTCTCAGGATGGAGGGCCAGGCCGGGGAGGTAGCTGGCCAGGCCTGGCACTCAGCCCTGACGAGGCAGACAGCAGCACTGGGGCGGGCTGGGTGGCTCCCTGTGCAGGCCTCGGCCACTTCACCTGTCTCCATATGGTGCCCACCTCAGCAGCTGACCGCTGGTTGTGCGTGTCCAGGTCGCTGGGTCCTGAGGCTGCGCAGTGGGGTGGCTTGCTGGCTCTGGTTTCTTATTGCTGGGTCTGGGGGCTGAGGGCAGACCCTGAGGACACCCAGGTCATGCACAGGCGCCCGGTGCTCAGCAGGGGAAGCGGGAAGGAAGGAAATGGGGGGTGAAGAGGGAAGGGGCCATTTTCCCTGTCCCTGTTGCCTGGAAACCAGGTCCAGGCCAGAACTGTGGGCTGCTTCTCACCAGCCCCAAACCTTCCAAGTTACAGGGAATCCACCCCAGCAGGGAGGGGGTGCCAGGAGGCTGCAGGGAAGAGGGTGACACTTCAGGTTGGGCCCCTCCTTGGCCAGCAAGTAAACCAGGGCCAAGGGGTACGTTTCCTGTGTGTCCATACATATATATGAGCGTCTGGAGGCCCCAGGCCCTGGGTTGAAATGCAGGGGAAAGGGAGAGTAAAATCACAGCTTTTGAACAAGTGGTCTGGAAGTTACTGGAAAATTCGGTCAAGTATGAAAACAGAACAAGACCTAGCTTATATATATATGTATTTTTTTTTTCTTGGAAGACATTCTCTCCTTCCTAGGGTTCCCTCAAAAGGACAACAGTGGCAGGGTTTTGTGCCTGTGACTGCCACGCTAGACAGGGTGTTGGAGTTGGGGTGTGGGAGGAAAGGGTGGGGCGCATGTGTACCGGGAGCTAGGACAACAAGTAGAGGCACAAAACTGGTCTCACCCAAGCACAGGGAGCTGAGAAGGTGGGAGGCGGGCCTCGGCTGGGAAACAGGGAGCCCAGACCCCTGTCTACACAGCCCTACGCAGCAGTTGCCAGATAGGGGGAGCCAGGGCGAGCCAGGATGGCTGGCTTTCTGGGGTCCCCGTCACCACACAGGTGGGGCCAGGCCAGAGGACAGGCCGGGGCAGGAGAGGCTGTGTGTGCCTGGGGCTGTCGGACAGAGGACGAGGCAAGAATGAAGGCTGCCTCTAATGTTATATATTAAAAATATCCATAGTTTTTGTGCAGAAAATTCCATCATTCTCGTGGGAGCGTCACCCGGCCTCCCGCTGGGCCCCGGAACAGCCTTAAAAGAAAGATGGTGGTTCTCCTACTCGAGAGCTGAGGAAACACCGCTCTGTCTTTATGGACCTTGAAAAATGGTGACCCTTTCCCTCCCCCCAATCTCTTCCTCCCGGCCGTGGCCCACCTGGGCAAGTGTGGAGATGGCAGAGGCCTTGGGTGGCTGGGGCATGGCTGTCACTCATGCCTCCGCTTGGAGGGTGGGATGAGGTGTGGGGGGAGGTCAGCGGGCAGCTCGTGGCCCTCCAGCTTGACCTTGATGAGGTGGTTGGCCAGGGCAAACTCCTCGTCGTCCAGCAGCCCATCCTTATCCACGTCGGCCAGCTTCCAGATCTTCCCCAGCACTGTGTTGGGCAGCTTGGACTTCACCATCTCCTTCTTGGCGTTGGCACCAGTGATCTTGCCGTTGACAGGCGACAGGGTGTAGAAGATCTCATCGTAGGTGGGCTTGTCCTTGCCCACCACCCACTCCACATCATCGATCCCCTCGCCCGCCCCCTCGCCATAGCCGTGGCCAAAGGGCCCATTCATGGTGCCGTCGAAGGCGCCGCCCTTCACGGCCTGCGAGGGCATCAGGGACTCCTCCTGGCGCACCATCACCATCAGCCGGGCAATGTCGTTGGCCAGCATGTCGTCCACGGTGTCCAGCAGCTTGGGCTTCAAGGCCTGGAACTTGCTGAAGTCCTGGGTCTGCAGGAGTTCCTGGGGGAGGGGGAGGAAGGAGAGGCCTGGGAACAGTGGCCTCCAGGCTCCAGGTGCGTCCCAGCTTACACACCAAAGTGAGCCGCAGGGGGCCCCAGAAGGCCCCCCCCACCCCTCCCCTCCCCCCCCCCCCCCCCCGCCCCGCAGGTAGGTAGGTAGGTGCAGTGAGGATTCCCTAGGGGATGCCTCAGAGGGCTTGGCCCAGCCTGCCCCACCCTCTCCAGATGAGTCACCACATTCCACCGCTCCAGTCAGTGCCCGGGTCAAGTCTGATTTGGGAGGAGGGCAGTGACTAACCCAACTGCTGCCCTATGGGGAGGCCCATCTGCCCTCCCTCCCCCAGAGCTGGGATTCCCTCTGTACTCTCCAGCCCAAGGAGGACACTCGTGATGGCCACCCCCGACCATACCTGCATCTTGCGGAGGCTGGGGAAGTCCCCGGGGGAGATCTGGTGCTCCCGCTCGATCTTCTGGTAGATGTCGCCCAGGTTGTTCACCAGCTCTTTCTTTTTGCTCTCTTTACCAAAGACGTTGGGCATCTCCTTCTTCAGAGAGCTGATGATGTAGGCATGAACCTGGGAGGAAAGGCATGGGGAGTCATTACATTTGCTTGGGGTTTGCTCTAGCTACCCCAGGGTCTTTGAGGTTGCTGCAGGGCGCCAGCTGCTCCTGTCAGCCAGGCTCAGAAGCTGCTGCTGCCATCACAGAATCCCACTGGCCCGAGGGACAATCCTGGCTTCAAGGGGCGTGACTATTCTCTGGCAGCGGGGTGGAGGAAAGGAAGATGTGCTTGAAACAAGACAGACGCCCTGGAACAAGTCAAGGGGTAACAAACCCCAGCTTAGCTTGTCAAGAGGAGGGGCCACTAGCTGGGCATCAGGAGGGCCCCTCAGTCCTCACCTACCCTGCAACTGGAAATGGAGCTTATCCTCACCTGAGTAAGCCTGGGAGGCTCAAAGCTGCTCAAGGGCCTGGCAACTAAGCTCAGAAGCTTAGACCCAGACTGCTATAGCAGCCCTGTCCCAGCTGCACTGGGAGCCAGCAGACTGAGGAGGGGAGCAGTGCCACAAAGGCTTTGTCTGATAAATTTCCACGCCCTGCTTGGACATTAAGGGTGGGACATCTCCATTGCCCTTGGAGGGTAAGTCATGCAGACACCCCAAAGTAGCCCAGCCTTCAAAATGTCTCTGTCCAGCCACAGAAGGCTTCAGTCAATCAGCTGGCCTCTCCTACGACCCACGGCCAGGCTCAGCCCATGTAAAGTCCCTTATCTAGCCTAGGTAGCATCCTGACCTGAAGCAGAGCAGTTTCTGGCTCATCCTGCCCACCCACCCTTCCCCCCTCTCAATCTAGGGATTCCCAGGGCTTCTGGGGTGGGTGGGTGGGGGCTTGTGGCTCATTGCAGAAAAAGGAAGGAAATGGCTATATAACAGCAGGTATGGAGGCCATGGGGCTTTCCAGGAGTGGTGATTCTGGGTGCCCGCAGGACAGACACTACAATGCTGACGCCAATAGGCCAGCCTTCGGTGTCCTGTGCTCTGTCCACCCCGGAAGGAGGCCGGTGGTGAGGCTGGGCAGTGCTCTGTAGCTCCCTTGGCCAGGACTGCCCATCTGGTTAGGCCATCCTCAGTCCTTTGAGACTCTGGGTGTCACGTGGGACCAGGGAGCACCAAAGCCTCCCTCCCACCTCAGGCCACTAGGCAGAGGCAGGACCGGGTGCCTGCTGACCCTGCTGCCTGGCACTGAAGAGCAGTGCTCCCCAGCAAGGCCATCCTTGATCCTCAGGACCACTGAGCAACCCAGGTGACTCGCTGCTACAGGCACAGTTACTGCCAAAGCTGTGGTTTACCCTTGTGCATGACCTGGGAAGCTGTGAATACCCTGTCCTTTGTGGCCATCTCACCCACGAACAGGTGACTCACAGGCCTGGCCTAGGACTGGACTCAGCTCACAGGACAGGCAAAGATTTGACCACCTGAAGGGAGACTCAAGAGGCCAAAGCCTATTCACAGGCTCAAGGGAAGTTCCTACTCAGTCTCCCACAGGTGAGACTCCAGATGCATAGCGACTCATGGCTCTGAGTCCTGTGTGTGGAGAGCTCAACCATCCCTTCGTCATTCAACCAGGAGAGAGCCCTCCAATGACTTATTCGGTAGGCTGATGACTGGCTATTTGGAGGGGGCACCCACGGCCCCTCTGTGTCTGAAGGACCCAATGGAGTAAGCGGCCTTCATTTCCCAGCTCCTGTCCACCTTGGCTGAGCACTGAGGTTCCAAAGCCATGAATGGGTACCTGTGGGCCTGGCCTCCCATGGAGGGCAAAGCTGCGTGGGCAGCTGCCACTTCACAGGGTCTCTGGGCTTCAGCTCCTAGATCTCTGGGCCACAGGCTGGCGGCCATCTCAGCAGTAGCTACTTCCTGTTCCAGCTTGAGCAGTAGCTCCTGAGACCTCCTCACCCCTCCTTGCAGCAACGGTGCATACCACGGGGACAGTGCTGGAATGGGGGCAGTTTGTGTCACTGGTATTAGCACACTTTAGTGTACAATAAGCCCCAGAGAGGAAGCCAAGCAGCTCACTGAACCCCACTACTGTGGTAACTTCCGGTGTGACATTGAAAGCCAAGCTCATGGTTTGAGTCTTCCGTGACCTAGGTGAGGCATAAACCCCAGATAGGACCAGGCTGAAGAGGCGGTGGGGGAGGGAGGAGGGAGATACCAGAGTTAAAAGTAGGCTGCAAGTTGGGTGAACATGGCTCACTCCTGTAATCGTAGCTACCCTGGGAGGCTGAGATTGTGAGGATAGGAGTTAGAGGCTAATCTTGGCAGAAGAGTCTATAATCTAGAAGACACTTTTGTTAACAGAGCTGGACATGGTACATGCTCTTGTTATCTAAGTTACCTAAAATAAGATTTCAGCCAGGTGCACCTTGGCAGGAAGCAGGCCTCAAAATGTAACAAACAAAACTCAGGGTTTAGCGATAAGAACACCTGCTTAGGAGCCGGGCATGGTGGCTCACGCCTGCAATCCTAGCTACTCAGGAGGCTGAGATCTGAGGATCATTGTTCAAAGCCAGCCCCGGCACTAAAGTCTATGAGACTCTTACTTCTAATTAACAACCACAAAACTGGAAGTGGCGCTGTGGCTCAAGGGGTAGGGTGGTAGCTTTGAGCTGAAGAGCTCAGGGACAATGCCCAGATCCAGAGTTCAAGTCTCAGGACGGACAAAAAACAACAACAAAGAAAAAACACTTGCTCAGGAAGAACAAAGCCTGAGTTCAAACCCCAGTTCTGTTGAGCACACGCACATATACATGCACATGTGCAAATATGCACATACACACAAGCTTCTAGCAACATGGGAAATGACCCAGCCTTGGCTGTAGAGCAGTCAGGGAGGTAGAGTGCCCAGGTGCCATCCGGTAACAGATAATCTCAACAGGGTACCTTGGCCAGCCTGGCCCGCTTGATCAGGTCGTTGAGCTTCCTCAGAGCAGCATTTCGGGGGAGTGACTGGATGTCTTTGAAGAGATCCTGCTCCTCAGCCTCAAAGAGCTTCCGGTTGTCAGGGATGAGCAGCGGGTGGGACCAGAAGGAGCCGATGTAGACCCGGACCACCTCGGGGGTGTTGATGATCTTCCCCAGGGACCACATGAGGGCCCCGTACACCCGCATCAGCTGCTGCGTCTCGATCTGGTCGGCCTTGTTCAGCACCACACGGATCTTGTCCTCGTGGTTCTTAAGGGCCTTGATGACCTCTGAGAACTCATCTGAGATGTCCAGCTTGTGGGCATCGAACAGCAGGATGATGCGGTCCACGCGCTCAGCGAACCACTCGAGAACAGCTGCAAAGTCATAACCTGGGGGGAGAGAGGGCAGAGCTTAGGGGCTCTGGTGCAGGCCGCTCATTTCTAACTCAGTCTGGAATCTCCGTGCCTGAGGTTGCAAGTTAGTTTCTAGAATGTTCTCGTCCAGACAGCACAGTCACCAGAGGGAGGATCATCAGGTCTCCCCAATTTCCAAACCACCTGAAGCACCTTGTCCACGCTGCCTGTGACGTGGATAGTCATTCATATCAAGCAAGACCCAACAGCATGCAGGCACTGGTGGCTTACGTCTGTAATCGTAACTGCTCAGGATCTCAGTTCAAAGCCATCCCAGGCAGGAAAGTCGTGAAATTCTTAGCCAAAAGTGGAGGTGTGGCTCAAGAGGTAGAGCACCGTAAACTGGGCGCGGTAGCTCATGCCTGTAATCCTAACGACTCTCAGAAGGCTGAGATCTGAGGATCATGGTTCAAAGCCAGCCCAAGCACTAAAGAACGTGAGACGCTTATCTTCAATTAACCACTAGAAAACGGGAAGTGGGGCTGTGGCTCAGGGACAGTGCCTAGGCCCAGAGTTCAAGCCCCATGACCCACAAAAAATAAACAAATAAATAAATAAAAGTGGTAGAGCACCAGCCTTGAGTGAAAAAGCTAAGGCACTCAGGCTCATGCTCCTTGGACAGTAGAGGCAAAAACAGCAGCACTGGTAACTGCAGGTGGCCTTGGTCTGTCCCGTGCTTACGGTGAGGCTCCCTTGAAAGTCTCAATCATTTTCTACAACAAGGGTTGATGAGCCATAAGCTAGGGACCAAAGCTGGCCACACCACAGCAGCAGCAGAGTTCAGCTGAGGTTCCACAAAAGCATGAAGGTCTGCAAAGCTCTCAGAAGAAAATGTGCTGGCCTCTGCTCCGCAAGCAGCCCTCAGGCAGCCTCAAACCACTCACTTCCCCTTTGTAGTCACACACGCTTCTCTAAGTGACAGTGGGTGAACGGGCAGACCTGACCCCCTAACCCTTGTCCTATGCTTTCTCCCCCAATTTAGCCCCACGTAAAGCCAACCAATGAAGTGACCCGTGCCATCTGTGACACAGACTAACTGGAACTTCCCCCTCTGACACCAGTTTTAGCTGAATTCACAGCTCACAGCTTAAGAGTAGATTTCGTAGTCTCCCTTATAACATAAGTAAAAAAAAAAAAGTGAGGCTGGGAGTTTGGCCTAGTGGTACAGTGCTTGCCTATCATGCATGAAGACCTGGGCTTGAGTTCTTGGTACCATATAAACAGAAAAAGCCAGAATGGTGCTGTAACTCAAGTGGTAGAGCTCTAGCCTTGAGAAAGGCCTAGGACAATGCTCTGGCCCTGAGTTCAAGCCCCAGGACTGGCAAAAAAAAAAAAAAACAGAGAAAGAGAAAGAAAAAAGAAAAGAAAAAGAAAGAAGAAGTGACCTTCTGGGCAGCCGCAGCCATATGTAAAAAACAAAGTGGATTCCCTACTTGTCATCATGCACTAATAGCAACTCAAAGTGGGCCAAAGACCTCAACATCAAACTCAAACTTTGAAACTATGCTAGAGAGAGCAGGAGAGACATTAGAATTTATAGGTATAGGCAGAAACTTCTTAATTAGAGTCCTAGGGACTCAACAGTTAGAAGACTTGACAAGTGGGCCTACATCAAAATAAAAAGTTTCTGTACAGCTAAGGACACAGTTACCAAACTAGAAAAATAGCTAAATAACTAGGAAAAGATCTTTGCGAGCAATATATCAAAGGCCTAATATCCCATATATATAAGGAGCTCAAGAAACCAACCCCTCCCAAACCTAATAAACCAATCACTAAACGGGCAAGGGAGCTAAGAAGAGACTTCTCAGAAGTAAGAATGGCAAGAAACACATGAGGAAATGTTCATCCACTTCTGGCCGTAAAGGAAATGCAAATCAAAACAACTCTAAGATTCCATCTCACCCTAGAAAGATTGGCCTACATTGTGAATTTCAACATCAATAAATGCTGGCGGGGATGTGGACAAAAAGAAACTCTACTGCACTGTTGGTGGGATTGTAAACTAGTACAGCCACTCTGGAAAGCAGCCTGGAGGTCCTCAAAAAACTAAACATATATACCGATGATCTAGCCACACCACTCCTATGCATCTCCCCTGAACATCATGAGACAGGATATGACAAGGACACCTGCACAGCCATGTTCAGTGTGGCACTATTCAAAACAGCCAGGATATGGAAGCAACCCAGATGCTCCACAACAGAAGAGTGGATCCAAAAAAAATGTGGTGCCTATACACGATGGAATTTTACACAGCCAGTAGAAAAAATAAAATAATGTCATTTTCAGGAAAATGGATGGAACTAGAACAAATCATGATAAGTGAGCCAAGCTCAGAGAGACA
Source organism: Megascapheus bottae (assembly GCF_031878675.1). NCBI lineage: Eukaryota > Metazoa > Chordata > Mammalia > Rodentia > Geomyidae > Megascapheus > Megascapheus bottae. Next base: position 5,760,561 of record NC_143524.1, on the reverse strand, counting down.
AACAGCACATGTTCTCTCATGATATGTGGAAGTCAGATCTAAAATGTACTGGGAATCAGTTATGAATTTCAAAAAAGTAAAATAAAATAAAATGCACTGGGCTATGACAAATTATATAGTATTCTAGATACTCATATGCAGTGAGACCCAAAGAAGATAATCTTAGGAGAGAATCACAAAGGCACAATGCGTAAATGCCTCTTCATATTTATATAAAATACATACTGAAATAAACTCCACGATATGCAAACAAAAGACTTATTTTTTCTGGGCCAGGAGTTTGGTCTAGTTGATAGAGTGCTTGCCGCCTAGCATGCACGAAGACCTGGGTTCAATTCCTTGGGACCACATATATAGAAAAAAAGCCAGAAGTGGTGCTGAGGCTCAAGTGGTAGAGCTCTGGGTGAGAAAACCCAAGAACAGTGCTCAGGCCCTGAGCTCAAGCCTAGGACTGGCCAAAAAAAAAAAAGTCTTATTTTTCTTTTTGCTTAGTTTTTGATAATGATTCTGTTTACCTTATACAAGTGCAATAGTAGAGCTTACTGGATTTTTTTTTTTGGGGGGGGGCCAGTCCTGGGGACTTGAACTTAGGGCTTGGACACTGTCCGTGAGTACTTCTTACTCAAGGTGAGTGCTCTGCCACTACTTGAGCCATAGTGCCACTTCTGGCTTTTTCTGTGTAGGTGGTATCAAAGAATGGAACTCAGGGTTTTGTGCATGCCTTCATACGTGCTAGGTGAGCAGTCTACCACTAGGCCAAACTCCCGGCCCTCACAGGATACTGATGGAAGTGAACTATGCAACTCGTGTTTGGAGATGGGAGGGTGGGACAGAGAGAATGAGGGCACAGATGACCCTGTATGACAGGAAATGTACTCATGACCTGAGTCATGCAATTGTAATCCCTCTGTACATCACCTCTGTAATAACATTTAAAAAGGGGGGGGGAGGGGAGTGCGCGTGCACACATGCGTGCACATGCGTGCACACACACACACACACACACACACACACACACACACACACACACACAAAACGCTGTTTGTTTTTTTCCCCCCTGAGGATTGGAATGCAAATTAAATGGTAGGAGCTAGAGTAACCACCTTGGGCTCAAAGATCAAAGCTGTCTGTCAGATTGACTGATAACATTTTCATATAAACTATCAGATCTGGGGCCGGGAGTTTGGCCTAATGGTAGAGTGCTTGCCTAGCATGCACAAAGGCTCGATTCCTCGGTATCACATATGTGGAAAAAAGCTGGAAGTGGTGCTGTGGCTCAAGTGGCAGAGCTCTAGCCTTGAGAAAGTCCAAGGATAGTGCTCAGGCCCTGAGTTCAAGCCCCATAACTGGCAAAAATAAATAATGGATCAGATAATCGATCAGACAGATGACTTAAGCCAAGGATTTGTTTTGGAGGTACGCAGCATGGTTACCTTTACATATCATCAGTTATCTCTACATATATGGGGTGAAATGTACATTTCTTTCCTTTTGCTTACTATCAGCTGTTCCTGCCTTCTCTCTCCTTCCCTCCCTCCCATCACCGCCTTTGAGTTGCTCGGGTCACTTAAATCAATGCCAGGGAAGCTGACATTAAGCCAATGACTTTTGGGTCTTGGTAACAGTGTCCTAGATAACAATATGCCGCTTCAAAATGTTTCCATTCATTGCTCCCCAAAGTGAAAATTCTCTATCTCTTCCTTAACAGGAATACTCAGGAGAGAGGGGAAGACCATGGGAGAACACTGGGCTGATGGTTTGGGGGAGCTTAGGTTAGCAACCCCTAAGATGCCAGTGCCTCTCAGTGTGAATTTAGATAAGCGTCCATGTCCCTGGACCTGGTTGTTTCATTTCGTGTTGTTTTGGTCTGTCATGGGGCTTGAACTCAGGGCTTAGGCACCGCCCCTGAGCTCTTTCATTCAAGGCTAGTTTAGTATTCTACTACTTTGAGGCACAGCATCATTTCTGGTTTTCTGGTAGAGATAAGAGTCACAGGCACCGAAGCTGGCTTTGAACCTCACTCCTCAGACCTCAGTCTCCTGAGTAGCTAGGATTATAGGCATGAACCACTAGCACCATGCTTGGTTATCTTTTGTTTTAATTTTGGTGCTGGCTCTGGGGCTTGAACTCAAGGTCTAGGCATGGTCCCAAAGTTTTGTGCTCAAGACTAGTGCTTTACCACTTAGATCCCCAGAGCCACTTCTTGATCCATCTTGATAGTTAATTGGAAATAAGAGTTTTGTAGGGGCTGGGAAGGTGGCTTGGTAGTAGAGTTCTTGCCTAGCATACATAGGTTCGATTCCTCAGTACCATGTACACAGAAAACGCCAGAAGTAGTGCTGGGGCTCAAGTGGAAGAGCTCTAGCATTGAGCAAAAGAAGCTTAAGGACAGTACCCAAGCCTGAGTTCAAGCCCCAGGACTGACAAAAAAAAAAAAAAATGTTTTGCAGACCTTCCTATCTAGGCGGCTGTAAATCATGATCCTCAGCTCCCAGCTTCTTGAGAAATAAGGATTACAGGCGTGAACCACCAACACCCCACTACTTTCATTATTCTCAATGTCCACAAGCCCTGGGCCACCCCAAATGTAGGCCAGTCTTTTGAATATCCACTAAGTACTTCCCAAGAGCCCCTGAGGAAAGAGGAGAAGCTACTCCTGCAAAGAAAAGTTTAGGACACTGCCAAGCTACTGGTCCAAGCCAGGCTCTACCTGTTTTTCAGAGATAAGAGTCTCTACCCCAAGTTTTCCTGTCCTGGCTGGCTTCAAACTGCATTCTCAAATCTCAGCCTCCTGAATGGCTATGATGATAGGTGTGAGCTGCTGGTAGCCAGCCCTTCCCGACTTCTGAGCTGCACATTCTCCACCCGCACTAACTCCTCTTCCCAGGAGGGACCAGCATGAAATGAGCCAGGTGAGATCCCAATGGCCTGGAATTCCATGGCCAATTGGGAATTCAGAAGGACAAATGTCCAGCCTGCCTCAGAGGTCAGAGGTCAAAGGTTGGCTGTTGCTCCTGGCACAGTCACTAAAATGTATAGAAAACTCCATTTCACCTCTCTGGCAACAGCACAGGCAAAGTGGCAGTGGTCTTATGGAGTAAAGGGGTATAGGAGCAAAAAGAGGAGGGCTGTACTTCAGTCCCACTTGCCTTCCAGGGACGCTGGTGGAGCCTGGTTTGAGGACAGAGTGCCCAGTGTCAGAACACCTGGATCAATACCAGGAAAGGTCACCCAGCTTACAGCTACCATCACAGGCTGCTGGTGACAAAGTACAAGGCCCTGGGGCACTCTGGCCCCAGCAGATGCTGGGAGAGCAGGGAGGTACCAAGGGACTGAAAAGTCAGCAGAACACCGGAAGGGGAAGGCAGCAAGAGCAGGAGGGAAACAGGGCCACAAGGAGGCTACTGCCCTGGGCCCCAGGCTGCACTCCTGACCCCAGCACCATCCTCCCTGGCTGGCCCTGGGAGCCTCTAGGAATGCTGACTCAGGACCAGGAGGCTCCTCGCTCAGCCAAGGGAGGCCCGGTTCCTCCCCTTCTCAAACTGTTAGGCTGTACAAGGCCAAGAACTAAAAGGAATCCTCACAGCTGGAGATGCACCGAGGCCAAAGCCCAGTTGCTGGGAAGGGGGCATGGACTGTACTGGCCGTGTTGGCTTTGGACATGTGGCTGGGACAGCGCCTGGGGAGCTGAGATCACCTTCTGGCCCCACCCTGTAGCCTCACTCTTTCCCCTCTGGTGTCAGGGGACCATGAGAATGTGAGGAGAGAGGAAAAGGAGGCTGCCTCTGAGTGTGGTCTCCTAACCAACCCCAGCCCCACCCATTAGTCCAGTTCCTAGCCAACACCTCAAGCTGGGTCAAAACAAAATGGAGCTAAGTCCATGTTTTGCAGGTGAGTAAAATTTCCTGTTTATTATGGAAAGTGTTCAGCATTTTGGTGAAAGGGAGACACACGGCTGGCCAAGTATAATCACAGGTCACCTAAAGGGTCACAGCACGCAGGGCTGTGTAGACATCAAGGGTGTGACAGTGTGGCTGCAAGCCAGAGCTCCTCAACCCACCATCCCTCAGTGTTCTCAGAGGAGCCTCTGTGGCTCAAGTGACCATACTGCACAGTGGCAGTAGGTAGTGCCAAACAGTGGTCCATTTGGCTGGGCTCAAGCCCAGGCAAGGTGGCCAGTGCTCAAGCAGCACCCAAGGCAATGAGCTTCCAGGCTTTGGGACACATCATGTGTCCAAGACAACAGCAATTCTGCAGAGTGGCATGCTTGGTGAGAGAACAATGCCCCTCAAGACAGGGGCATACACAATGTTCTTTATCTGGTTCAGATCTCTACAAGACAGTGACTCCTATTGCCACCAAGAACACAAAGCACACCCAAGTGCTGGGGGCTCATGCCTGCGATCCCAGTTACTCAGCCCAGACAGAGAAGTCCAAAAGATGCATCTCCAACTAAAAACCAAAAGGCCAGAAGTGAAAGTGTGGATCAAGTGCAAGAGTGCCAAGTTTTGAGTGAAAAAGCTAAGGATAGCACCCTGGCCCTGCGTTCAAGCCACACTATTAGCATAGGAAAAAAATAATAAAAGAGCATAGAGCACAGCCAAAAGCAGTGGGTTGGAAAGAAAAGACCACCCTAGAGGAGGGATCTTAGTGAAATGAAGGCACAGCTAGCATAAGGGACCAAGAACCAGTAGGATGAGACTTGCATCTGGGAGTCATGCCCCTAAATGAAATGAGACAATCACAAGAGGACACATTCAGGCTCTTCCACCTGAATGAGGTGCCTAGGTGTCAAATGCAGAAAAAGTGGGACAGAAGGGCAAGAGGGCAGGGATTAGTAATTAATGAGAACAGTTTCAGGTTGGAAAGATGGGAAAGTACTGAGATGGAAGTTCTGGCTGCACATATGCCTTCCATCACCGAACCCACACTTGACAATGGGGACATTGCTGGACTCTGGTAGTTCAACTTTAATCCCAGCTACTCAGGGGACTAAGATCTGAGGATTACAGTTCAAACCTACTCCAGGAAGACAAACCTAATTATCTCCTGTTAACCAGCAAAAAGTTGGAAGTCATGTGGCTCAAGTGGTAGAACATCAGCCCTGAGCAAGAAAGAGAGCAGTATTATAATACGTACATATTATATGTAACGCTTATATAAATATTTACATTTTGTGCTAGTCCTGAGGCTTGAACTCAAGGGCCTGGGTACTGTTCCTGAGCTTTTTTTGCTCAAGGCTAGAGCTCTATCACTTAAGCCACAGATCCACTTCCATCTTTTTGGTAATTAATTGGAGAAAAGAGTCTCACAGACTTTCTTGCCTGGGTGGTCCTCAAACGCTGCTCCTCAGGTCTCCGTCTCATGAGTAGCAGGGATTACAGGCATGAACCAGTAGGGCCTGGCTGCTAGCATATTTTACCACAATTAAAAAAGAAAGGTAGGCAGGAGTTTGGCCTAGTGGTAGAGTGCTTGCCTAGCATGCAAGAAGTCCTGGGTTTGATTCCTCCATACCACATACACAGAAAAAGCCAGACGTGGTGCTGTGACTCAAGTGGTAGAGTGCTAGTTTTGAAGAAAGCCTAAGGACAGTGTTCAGGCCCTGAGTTTAAGCCCCAGGGCTGGCAAAAACAAAACAAAACAAAAAAGGTAGGAGCTGGGAGTTTGGCCTAGTGGTAGATTGCTTGCCCAGCAGACACGAAGACCCGGGTTCGATTCCTTGGTACCATATACATAGAAAAAAGCTGGAAGTGGTGCTGTAGCTCTAGCCTTGAGAAAACCCAAGGACAGTGCTCAGGACCTGAGTTCGAGGTTCAGGACTGGCAAAAGAAAGAAAGAAAGAAAGATCATAACTACTGTAATCATAACTGTAATCATAACTACTCAGCAGGCTGAGATCTGAGGATTGTGGTTCAAAGCTAACCAGGGCACTAAAAAGTCAGTGAGACTCATCTCCAGTTGATCAGCAAAAAACTGGATCTGAGGATCATGTTTCGAAGCCAGCCTGGGCAGGAAAGTCTGTAAGACTCTTATTAACTACTCAGAAAAGGCTGAAAGTGGTGTGGAGGCTCACGTGGTAGAGCATTAGCTTTGAGCAATGAGAGGCTCAGGGACAGAGTCCAGGTCCTGAGTTTCAGCTGCAGGACCAGCAATAAATAAATAAATAAAAGGTAGAAAATGTCCCAAGCTGCTCTGAGCAGCCAGGGAAAATGGCTACATAGGTGACACTGACAAGATGTGAAAAACACCAGAAGCAGTGGCTCTGCTTCAACTGGGCCTCGTCCAGGCTTGCCTCCTCCCAGAGACCCAAATGTCACCAGACTCAGCTGGCCTGCCTACAGGTCTGTTCTGTTCTCTCCTCCCCAGACGGGCTGGCCATGCATCTTGCCAGTCCAGCCGTGGAAGACACAGCTGCTCCACGGGCTCCACCGGGCCCCAGCATCCTCCAGACATAGGTAGTTCCTGCAGCTGGGGAAAATGGCTTCATACATTCCACAGCTTTCTAGAACATGGAACAATGGAAGGTTTGTCTCCACCAGACTCTTGTTTCCTGCCATTCAAACTGTGTGGGCCTCAGCGTTTCTTGCCAAAGTGTTTCATGACACACTCTTCCAATCTGTGCAGGAGCTCAGGAGAGCAGAGATGGGAGCTAGGAGTAAGGGGCACTATGAGGACATGTTCCAGAGGTCCCCACGCTGGACTTGGGGAAGGCCTTTCCAAGTAGCATAGAGAGTAGAGTAAAGGAAGAGGCCTCCCCACCCCTAGGCATTCACCCTAGAGGAAGAAAGACCTGTATGGGCCACCCGCTACACAGCTTTATTCATGACTACCCAAACTGGATACAGCAGAGCCCAGTGGTGAGTGCTGAGATCAATCGGGTAGAGCACAACCTCAGGAAGGAAGCAGCCTGGTGCAGGAGGGACCCGATCCCCAGGCTGGGGATGCAGCCCAAAGTATGCTTGCCTGTGACACACAAGCCCCTGGTTTTTGGGTTCCATGCCCAGAACAACATAAAACCCGATACTGAAGGAGCTAACACCTGACACTCCTAAACACACAGGTGAATTTCAAAAGCATCAGGATTAATCAAAGCAGATGGACATAAAAAGCTCCAAGCTGTACCACAAGTCTTAGGGACAAATGTCACTTTGTTGCCTGGGATTGGAAGTGAGTCACTGCAAAGGAGCATGGGAAATCTTTTGGCTGAGGGGAAATCTTTCCATTAAGGTAGTGGTGGTAGTGATAACAGCTGCTTCAAAAAGGGTGGGTCTTGCCAGGTACAGTGTAGCACACCTGGAGTCCAAACTACTTAGGAAATGGAGACATGAAGGATGGAGAATTGAGGGCAGCCCAGGCAAAAAGTTACTGAGATTCCACCTCAGCAAAACCAGCCAAATGAAATAGTTCACAACCACAAACACAGCTCACGTCTAGTGGTCCAAAGCCAGACCAGGGGAAACTAGAGACCCTATGCGATGGTGGGGAGGGGGGCAAAAATCAAAGCAAAAAAATGCCGAGGGAACAACCCAAGTGGCTGAGGTCCTAGATTTGATCCCTAGCAAAGTAAGGGGTGGGGAGGGGGAACAGGCCAGCTACTTCAGGGTCTATAGTCCCAGTACTTGGGAGGTCAGGGTTCCCCTAGGCTACATACGCAAGGAATTCTATGTCAGCATAGTCCATGTCTGAAAAAACTGAAACGGGCTGGGAGTTTGGCCTAGTGGTAGAGTGCTTGCTTAGCATGCATGAAGACCTGAATTTGATTCCTTGGTACCACGTACATAGAAAAAGCTAGAAGTGGTGCTGTGGCTCAAGTGGTAGAGCTCTAGCCTTGAGAAAGTCCAAGGACCATGCTCAGGTCCTGATTGGAAAAGAAAAAAATGGAAAACACACACACACACACACACACACACACACACACACACACACACCTGAAATGGGGGAATCTTTTTTTTTTTTTTTTTTGCCAGTCCTGGGCTTGGGCTCAGGGCTTGAGCACTGTCCTTGGACTTTCTCAAGGCTAGAGCTCTACCACTTGAGCCTCAGCACCACTTCCGGCTTTTTGCTATGTATGTGGGGTACCGAGGAATTGAACCCGGGTCTTCGTGCATGCTAGGCAAGCACTCTACCACTAGGCCAAACTCCCGGCCCGGGAATCTTTTTTTTTTTTTTGGTGGGTTTTGGGGCTTGGACTCTGGGCCTGAGCGCTGTCCCTTAGCTCTCCAACTCAAGGAGCCATAGTACTACTTCTGGTACTCTAGTGGTTAATTGGAGATAAGAGTCTCACAGTCTTGGGGCCGGGAGTTTGGCCTAGTGGTAGAGTGCTTGCCTAGCATGCACGAAGACCCGGGTTCGAGTCCTAGGTACCATATACATAGAAAAAAAAAAAAGCCAGAAGTGGTGCTGAGGCTCAAGTGGTAGAGCTCTAGCCTTGAGAAAAATCCAAGGTTAGTGCTCAGGCCTTGAGCTCAAGCCCAGGACTGGCAAAAAAAAAAAAAGAGTCTCACAGTCTTTAATGTCCCGCTGGCTTTGAACTGCAATCCTTGGATCTCAGCCTCCTGACTAGCTAGGATGACAGGCGTGAGCCACCACGCCCAGCTCTGAAATGGGGGATCTTACCATACATAATGCAGACCTCAACACATCTGACCTAAAAATGAGCCAGGAAGGCAGGGTGGAGAGAGCAGATGGATGGGCACCAAGCCCTCAACTCCACCCTGAACCTCCTTCCCAACAGGCAGCCTGGTGACCCTAGCATGCCACCAGCCTGCCACCCCTGGGAGTTCCCAGTTTCTTCTCTGCAACAGGAAGACAGGAAGTTTTTGCCTCAGATGCTGCTGGGGGCTGGGGAGGTACTTGTCACACCGAGAGCACTTCGTAAATGTTTGCTCTTATTTACACGCTCAGATTCCAATGGATGCGTAGGCAGGGATGGCTTCAAAGGCGTGAAAATGGCTGGTACCCCAAATATAAACTGAACATTTGCAGGCACTTGGGCCAGCTGCTCCACAGCCCGCCTGCTGCTCACAGCCCAGGGAACAGGTGCCAAAGCAGGCACAGCCTGGTACAAAGCCTCCGGGGGCAGAGCTGGCGCACCCCAGCACTCCAGTGGAGAATACGGCCAAAGGGGCCATATGCCCAAGAATGTTCATAGGGGAGTGGGGGGTGCTGAAGACCTGAGAGCAAACGAGGGGTGCATGGGGGCCGAAGGCCTGAGGGAGGCTGGCTGCCTAAAGGGAAGCTAACCTGAGGGTAGTCCAAAAAACAGTCAAGTCTGGGAAATTCTGAGAGTCAGAGCCTTGAGTGGATAAATTCTGACACTTGTTATCAATAACCCCAAAGAGACTGTCCTCTCTTTCTCTCTCTCTCTCTCTCTCTCTCTCTTTCTCTCTCTCTTTCTCTCTCTTTTTGTACCAGTCCTAGGGCTTAAACTCAAAGCCTAGGAACTATCCTTGAGCTTTTTTTTTTCCCCTCTCTCAAAGCTAGTGCTCTACCACTTGAACCATGGCTCCACTTTTGGCTTTTTGGTGGTTAATTGGAGATAAGAGTCTCATGAACATGGGCTGGGAGTTTGGCCTAGTGGTAGACTGCTTGCCTAGCATGCATGAAGACGAAGGTTTGATTCCTCACTACCACATACATAGAAAAAAAGCCAGAACTGGTGCTGTGGCTCAAGTGGTAGAGCTCTAGCCTTGAGAACGCTCAAGGACAGTGCTCAGGTCCTGAGTTCAAGCCCCAGGACTGGCAAAAAAAAAAAAAGTCTCATGGACTTTCCTGCCCAGGCTGGCTTCAAACTGTGATCCTGAGATCTCAGCCTCTTGAGGAGACACAACTACAGATGTGAGCCACTGGCATACCTGGCTAAGAGGTTCTTTTTCCTGTCAGTGATATAATCAACTCCCAACCACTCAGCTCTTCTAAGAGCAACCCAGGACTTGACACTTCTGGAATTATCTGTGCTGCAGACACTCTAAATCCAAGAGGAACATACCAATGGGCCTCATCCAGGCTTGGAGCCACCCTCTGGAGCCTGCAGAACACTACATGCAACTATCCCAGAAAGCATCAGTAGTGGTGGGTGGATCAGAGCTGGACAGAGCGCAATCCCACTTTACCAGGCTTCAGGCCTGGTAAAGGCATGGACAGGAGTCTCAGCCTCCGGCCTACCTAACTATGAGAATCAGGCCAATTTGAGCAGACCCTATGGACCAAAAAGTAAGAAGGCCAGGGATCCACGTGCCCTGGATAGCCCTAGGAACACTTTCTAGTTGCAGGCAGAAACAGGGACAAGGATGAGACATCACTACTGCTATTCAAAGCCCTGTCCACTTCCAGGGAGTCTAAGCCTGGCTGGTAGCTAGCACTTCAAGAAGCCCAGGCCTGCACAGGACCAACCTTGCAGGGTACAAGGCCCATCTGGCCCCATCTGGAACCCCACCCAGAGCCTGTGTCATCAGAGCTCATCACCCAGTGTTCCTCAGCCTGCTTCCTCATCTCAAGGGCAGTGGTTTCCTGACAGACACAGCTGTGGGACACGAGTGGGGCATATGCACGGGGCCATGAGGGCAGGAATGCAGGTCTCCATCTCTTAATCCAAGCTGAAACCAGCCTCCTGTTGTCATTTTCTGTTGGGGCGGGGGGCTGGTACTTGGGCTTGAACTCAGGGTTTAGGCACTCACTGTCCCTTAGGTCTTTCACTGAAGGATGGCGCTCTACCACTGGAGCCACAGCTCCATTTACAGATTTTTGGTGATTAATTTGAGGTAAGAGTTTTATAGACTTTCCTGCCTGAACTGGCTTCAAACCACAATCCTCAGATCTTTGCCTCCTGCGTAGCTAGGATTTCAGGTGGCAGCCATCAGTGTCTAGTCTTGCACACATAACTTCTGTGGGGTAAAGTGAGGTAGTAAAGTCACAGCTTGGCTCACAGTCATACAGTGATACTGCGGGAAGTCCACTGATCTTGCTAAGTACACTTCCTGCCACTGCTCATAGGGAAGACCCTGCTCCCAGGACCAAAAGACTACACAGGTGCCCATGACCTTGGGGCCTACGGCAGTGGCCTGGCTGGCCCCAGCTGCTCTCTGAAATGCCCTTTATCAGTCACACGGGCATGAACATGAATGCTGTCCCTATAGCCAGCCACCTTTCTCTGCTGACAAGAGAGAATGTTATCTTTAAGGCCACTCAGAAGACTAGTACAACTGACAAGAGCAGGCTGGGAGCCAGTGGTTCATGTCTGTAACTCTAGCTACTCAGGGGCTGAGATCTAAGGATCGAAGATCAAGGCCAGCTTCAGCAACTCAGCAGGAAAGCCTGTAAGATTCATCCCCAAGAAACTACCAAAGTGGGCTGGGAAGGTGGCTTGGTGGTAGAGTGCTTGCCTAGCATGCATGAAGCTCTGGGTTGGATTCCTCAGTACCACATAAACAGAAAAAAGCTGGAAGTAGTGCTGTGGATCAAATGGTAGAGTGCTAGCCTTGAATGAATGAAGCCTAGGGACAGTGGTCAGGCCCTGAGTTCAAGCTCCAGAACCAGCACAGAAACAACTAAGCAAAGAACAACAACCAACAACAGGCCAAAGCAAGACCCTGACACAGCCCCTTCTCTTCCCTGCAGCAACTCTCAGAGGTCCTGACAGCCTGCCAGTGTCCTGACTGTTCCACCCACAGGCCTACCTTATCTTTATTTTTCCAAACACATATTAAGGACCATGGGAAAGGGAAAGAAGTTGGGAGGGGCTGGCAGACTGGGGATGGAGGCCAATGTAATTAGCAAAACTAATGCTCCTGCCACTTTGGCCATTTCCAGGGAGCAGGGAGGCTGCCGGTAGCAATGTGTGCAGCTCACCCAGACACATGCTCCCTGGCTGGAGGGAAACACCTGCTCTTCATGCTGCCAGCTGTGGGAGCCCGAACACATTGCCCTGTTCTGACTTCCTCTGTGCACAGGGGCACAGAGTGACTAACTGGTGGGTGAGGTCTAAGGAAAAGCGACTCCTCCTCCTCCCACACCAGCACCTCTAAGAGGTGGCATGCAACCATAAAGCACCCCACATCAAATCCTAACTTGGTAACATCAAGTATGACATAAAGCAGGACTTCCACAGCTAGAGAAGGAAAGGAACAGTCTAGGAAAACTGGGTTTGCTTACCACTTCCCAGCTAGTCTTCTACACACCCAGAGAGGATGTGGCCAGGAAGCCTTCTGAGGCTACAGGGGCCTACCAGAGCTCACTTGCCACCCCATTTGTCTCAAGGAAGCTCACTAGGCACACCTGAGGGTCTCTTGCAGGCTTGCAGCAACATGTGTATTTGTATTGGCTCCCTGAGGGCTGGGTGGCCTGGGACACCAGTGTCCCTTCCAATCCCAATGAAAGGTATGGTTGAAGCAGGAAGTGTGGTTCAAGAGTAGAGGGCTTGCCTAATATACATGGGATCTAGGTTCCAGCCCTAGTTTCAAAACAACAAAAAAAAAAGAAATAGAAGAAAAACCACATTGCCAAGGTTACTTAAACATCACTTAGTTGCCTGTCCAATCACATATGTACACTGCCATGTACTCTCCCTATCAAGAAAAGAAGTAGTCACATGCCTGTAATCCTGGCTACCCAGGAGGCTGAGATCTGAGATACGCTCAAGGTTCAAAGCCAGCCCAGCAGAAAAGTCTTTTTTTTTTCTTTTGCCAGTCCTGGTACTTGAACTCAGGGCCCAGCCTGGCAACGGTTCTTGGGCTTCCTCAAGATTAGCATTCTACCACTTGAGCCACAGCACCATTTCTGGCTTTTTCTGTATATGTGGTACTGAGGCATCAAACCCGGGCCTTAGTGCATGCTAGGCCAGCACTCTACCATTAGGCCAAACTCCTGGCCCTCAATGAGATTCTTGTCTCCAATTAACCACCAGAAAACTGCAAGTGGTGCTGTGGCTCAAGGTGGTAGAGCACTAGCCTGAGTTCTGTCTTCATGTACTGGAGTTGCTGGTTGTTAGTTGTTGGTCATGGGGTTTGAACTCAGGGCCTGGCCACTGTCTCTGAGCTTCTTTTGCTCAAAGCTAGCACTCCACCACTTCCAGCCTTTTCTGTTTATGTGGTACTGAGAAATCAAACCTAGGGCTTCATGTATGCTAAGCAAGCACTTTACCAATAAGCCACATTCCCAGCCCACCCCATCCTTTTTGCTTTAGTTATTTTCCAGATAGTGTGTCTTACTTTTTTTGCCCAAGTTGGCTTCAAACCTTTTACCTAGTCTTCCTCACAGCTGGGAATATAGATATACCCCACTACAACCAGGTTATTTATTGAGATGGGGGTCTAACTTTTAGCCAAGATGGCTTCAAACTGTAATCTTAATCTCTGCCCCCTGAGTAGCTGGTGTATCCCATCATGCCTAGCCTGAGCTCTTTTTCATGAGACATCAAGTCATAGGAATGCCAAATCCTTCATACCACCCATATCTTCACTCAGGCTCTGCAGACCACACAAGCAGAGGCATTTTGGCCAGATTAAGTCTCTACCAGTAAGCTATTGTCCCTTATCAGACTCTGTGTACACAACAAGCAGCAAGCTGTTAGAGCCTCTGGTCAGTCAACAGAGGTCCAGAGACCTTGGGCCGGAGGCAGGTATAAACTCCCATAAGTGGGAATTTCAGAGTAACTTATTCAGTTTCTGGTCTTTGTTCTGGCAAGTAAGAGCTTTGGCTTATCAGGTATTTTCTTAAAACCTGAGTGGGAGAATAGTAAAAAAAAAAAAAAAAGAAGAAGTCTGGTCCAGAATGTGGAAGGGATTCCCCCAGCCTGTTACCTTGACTCCTAGAAACACCTAGAAAGCTCTCAACCCAGACCAGAGGCAGTCCCCTGCTTCTAGGGTTGATGCAAGGGCTCCCTGGCTGCTGGCCCCAGTTAGAAGACCCCGCCCCCCACCCCACCACAGCAGACAGACCAGAGGGCAAGGGCCCCAAGACACTTAAGTTAATGATCAACAAACCTGACCACTGGTCCTCAAGTCCTCCTTAAGCTGTGTTCCAGCTCCTGCCAGAAGCAAGGACCGGGCAGAAACTCACACAGGCTAGGCTCATTCTGAACTATTCCTTAAGGCAGTGTGGTATGGCAAGTAGGTTTGGGCCTCTCCTGACCTCTAGGATCAGTGTGGGGGCTTAACTACTCTTGAGAATATGGGGTTGGAGGTGTGGCTCAGTCTGTATAAAGTGCTAGCCAATGAGCAAAGGTGTCAGATACCAAGTTCAAATCCCATCTCTGACCAAAAAGAAAAAAGAGAATGGGTTGTCTTTGTATTGATGGAAATAAAGTTCCATTTTGGATGGATGGGAGTCATCATGAGCAGATTGGACTGAGGCACTAATGCTTAACAGGAAACTCTCGCTCCAGCACAGCCCCTGGGCCCCCAGGGAGGCCACTGGCCAGCAGGAGCAAAGCAAATGTAAGCAAATTTCCAAGCCATAGAAGCTTGCACAGCTCTGCCAGTTTCTCCTTTTGCCTGGGTTGCTCATAATATCTCTGAGCTTATTAGGAACTTACGTGACACTGGGAGGAAAAACTTTTAGGTGCAAACCAGAGCAAGTGAGCCACAGGAAGTCAGAAGCTTTCAAGTCAGTGATGGCAGGAAACCTAAGCACAAGTACTAGACAATACCTTGCCATCTCACTACATGGCTCAGGGGTCCATGTGGCCCTGTTCCAAGCACACCCCTCAAAAGCAGCAACCGTACAGAAGGGACTGTGATCCCACCTTAGCTGCTCTTGATCACCTGAATACAAGGAAGAAAAAGCAGCTTTAGGCTAGCACCCATCATGGAAGTGACAGCAAGCAGTACTGGGACTTGAACTTAGGACCTTCCACTTGTTAGGCAAGTGCTCTACTGCTTGAATCACTGTGCCAGTCTCTTTTGGCACTGTTAGGACATTGATAGGGTCTAGCATTATAGCGAGACCAGCCTGGACTTGAATCCTCCTGTTTGTGCTTCTCTTTGTCAATGGAATGACAAATGTACACTACTCGCCCAGCCATTGTGCCGGCTTGCCTTGTAGCTTGGGAAGCACCACCATAGCTGGATTTGGGCTGAGGTGAATCCTTTCCAACTTTTTATCCAGGCTGGCTTTGAATTATGATTCTTTTGATCTCCATCTTCCTAGAAGCTAGGATTATAGTGTTGAGCCACTGTGCTGGGTTGGATAAACTGTCTTTGTTCTTGTTTTATTTTTTTAAGCACAGGGCTCAAAAAAACCTCCAAGGCAGCTTCCAGTCTATAGTCAGTGACATTACCTACAGTGGTCTGACAATACTAGGTACGAGGCCACCCTGAGGTCAGAGCTTGTTTACCTCTGCTAATGCGCTGTTTCTCTCCAGACAGGATGCCCGGGGTATCGATGATGCTGATGCTGTCCAGGACTGGGTTGGGCAGCTGGGCACACATGAACCTACAGGACAGCAAAATCAGAGGACAGCCATCAGGAGGATTCTCTTGGCTTGATGCCACAAGGAGGCCTGGTTCTACCCAGGCTTCCTTCTTAGAAGCAAAAGACTCAGATCTCCCAGCATCTTACTTTCCATGAGTAGCTGGCAAATTTGACCAGACCCCCTACTCTTTTCTCTCTCTCTCACTCTCTCTCTCTCTCTTTTTTTTTTTTTTTTTTGCTAGTCCTGGGTTTGGATTCAGGGCCTGAGCACTGTCCTTGGGTTCTTTATTTCAAGGTTAGAGCTACACCACTCGAGACTCAGCACCATTTCTGGCTTTTTTTCTATGTATGTGGTACCAAGGAATCGAACCCGGGACTTCGTACATGCTAGGCAAGCACTCTACCACTAGGCCAAATTCCCAGCCCTCTTGCTCTCTCTTTTGCTGGAACCCCAGCCCTCACACATGTGAGGACATTGAGCTGCAGCCCATCTGCTCTGGGAGTGGCGCCTGCAGGCCCTGGCCACCCCCCACTTCCCTCACAAGCACTGTTTCCCCTAGAGTTCCAGAGTTCATCTCCCAAGTTGCTGACTTGTTGGTGAAAGCCGTGTGAGCCTAGGTGACCACTCAGTTCCGATGGGAAACAGAAGTGTGACATGGAGACCTGGCAATTCCATATTAAAATTTCCAACCATTTGGCTGGGTTTTCATACACCACTGAGGTTGCCACTTCTGACTGCTCTGGGGCCAGCTCTCCCCATTCACGGGCTGCGAGAGAAAGGGACAGCCAGGGGGAATGAGCTCATCTGACTCGAGGTGGAGAGGGTCACACCATTCCCTGAGTGAATGTTAAGGCCAATCCAGCAAAAGCCAGGCCACAGGGGAGAAAGGAGACCCCTGAGGGAATGGCTTGGCCATGTGCCTGCCCTCAAGCTGAGCTCTGCGTAGCCCAGAAGAGCAAGGGCTGCCTCTACACTGGACACAGAAAAGGATCCTTGAACACCTTCTCTGAACTCTCTGCAAAAGGTATTGTAAGGAAATGAGGACCTCATTGTCCATAGGACACAGCACCAAGCTGCCAGCAGCAGTTGGTGGTGGGATGGGGGAACTGGGGCTCCTGTCTCCTGGGGCCCCATTCTCCAAGTGACTGGAGGTCTACAGGCTATACTGTCTCCAAGTGTAACAGAGCAAAGGAGCTGAGCCATAGATGAGAAACCTATCATCATCAGGCCAACACAGAGCGTGAAGTGTTCTGAGTCACTTTGTGTCACATAAGGCTTCTTCACTAAAGAGAAGATGACAGAATAGAATAGGGAGCCAGGCGCCAGTGGCCCAAGCCTGTAATCCAAGCTACATGGGAGGCTGAGGTCTGAGATTGCAGTTCTAAGGCAACTCAGGCATCCCAATAAGGATGCAGATTCTATCTTACTACAGGCTGGCCATCCAGTTCAGGTTATGTAATGAGCTTCCATCAAGCATCCTCAGGACTTTTGACTGTTCCCTGACTCTATCCACTCTATCTGATCCTATCTCAGAGAAAGCTACTCAGGAAAAGGAGGCTGGAGAGTCCAGTTCATGACTCAATGGAGAGGCTGTATCAGCCAGAGAAAAGCCCCCTTTGTTGTGCCCTCCCTGGCCGGCAGAACCCGTGTTCCCCACATCCTGACACAGCTCCGGCCCCCAGCTGACAGAAGCATTGCCATCAGTGCTCAGGGACCTTGGGGAGATGGGGCAGAGGCAAGAAGGGAATGCAAGTGATGTCATCCACGTGTCTGTGTCTGACCCACCACTCCCCAGATGCTTTTATTTTTAGGCAGCAGCAGCTGTGGGTGCACAAAGGCCAGGCAGTCTCCCTGCCTTAACTTAATGGGTAACCCTGACAAATCAGCCAGGCCCTCTGACCCTCCGTTTCCTGAACTGATAAGGTAAGGACTATTGAGATGGTGTCTAAAATACTCCTAGCTCTGAAGCTCTAGGTTTCCAAAGACAGGAAATGGAGTCACATGCCCATTTTCTCTTTTCCAAAAAGGTCTATCCTCACAATTAAGAGAACATGAACGGATAGAAGTGAATACAGTGTCAACCCCAAAGTTCTGGATGGAAGCAGAGACCTAATGAGGACACTTCCAGTTACAGGTGCCCAACTTCCCCCAAGACCCATGGCTGCTGGGGCCAATGAACTAGCCACAGGTGCACTGCAGCTAAGGGCTGGCCGTTCAGGAGCATTAGTCCAAAGGGCTTCAGTCAATCCTTACCCTGGCATGCAATCAGCATAAAATATAAAACAGAAGGCCAGGCTGAGATGCCTGGTAGGGACAAAAAGACATATTAAAGGTCGGCTCTGTGCGGGGAAGCATGCTGGCCACGGGCTGGGATCTGGGACAAGCTGGCCCGCCCTGTGTGCTGGACAGTGTCTGGAAAGGAATGTGATGTCGAGGGTGGAGACCTGGAAAGCAGGATTCAGATTTTTTTTCCCTTGGGCTCTTCTCTGACTCAGGCTGCAGACTTTGAAAGGCACGCAGAGTCACTCCTTTAAAGTGGAGAGAGAGGGCAGGGTCTGAGAAGTCCAGAGTGGACCTCCTGGGGCGGAGGCTGGATGCCTTGAGTTCCTTTAAAAAAGTGAGCCTGGGCGGTACAAGTCCCCAGAGAGGCCACTGTGGCTCATTCATAGCTTCGTGAGACTGATTCCCCTGATGGATCATTACTCACATTTTAAAGGGGCAGCCCTCACCCTATAACTGGGGAACACTGAAAGCCAAGTGAGATAAGGAATCTTCTCTCACTCTTCCAGGAAAGGAGGGCCCAAATCTCAAATTTCCTATCAGCTCCCAAAGGCAGCCCTGACCCATTAATAGCTGCGTTTAAAAGAGGTAGGTGTTCAGACCCCATCTGCCTCCAAGGGGCTGTCCCAAAAGTTAGCAGGCCATAGCAGATCTTAATTGTTCCTCCGACACATAACCAAGGCTCCCAGGAGAGGAGAGTGTAAGGTAGACACACACACGCACACACGCCAGCAAAGCCAACAGCCAAAAGTCTCGTGAGTTTTGCAGTAAACTTAAGAAACAGACCTCCATCAGGGAGGAGACGGAAGGGAGTGATTTGAATGAAATCCGTGAGTCAGGCCTGGGGGAGGAGGCGGACACCAGGAAAGCGCGACCCAGTACAGCTCATCTTCCCCAGCAGTTGTGCGGGAAGTGGGACGGGGGTCTGCGGAGGGCTTTGGGAGTTAAACCGAAGATTCTGGGAGGGACAGAAGCCGGAGGAGCGGGCGATGCCCTACTCCCAGAACCCTGTGAGCGGTCGCCTGGAGTCTGGCCCGGGCCCGAGACAAAGGACGGAGGGGGCGACGACGGCCGCGGGAGGGGAGTGGCGGGCCGCGGGGTGGGGGTCCGGGCCCCGCTGGCTTCGCGCGCACACACACGCACCCCGCGCCCCGGGGAGAGGAGTGGGTACCTGTTGAGGAAGGCGTTGCCGAAGGCGTTGAGCTTACGGAAGGGGCGCCGCGGGTCCACGACGAGCGCGTTGCCCGGCACCACGCCCTCGGTGGGGCCGTGCATGACCGCGATGAAGGAGTCCGTGGTGGGCTCGGGCCCGATGCGCATCCCCGGGAAGTCCTGCTCGATCAGGTGGCGGATGAAGGTGGTCTTGCCCGTGCTGTACTGGCCCACGAGCAGCACCATGGGCTTGTTGTCGAAGTCGGCGTCCTCCAGCGCGGGCGAGTGGAACTCGTGGAAGCGGTAGTGCTCCTCCAGGGGCAGCAGCTTCTGCGCGTACAGCTGCCGCAGCCCCTCGGCCACCGTCTGGAAGAGCTCCGGCTCCTTCTTGCGGCGGGCATCCTTGCTGACCCAGCTGAACATGCTGCCGGAGACCGGGCTGGCGGCTGCGGGACGCGACCAGCGGCTGAGGGGAGGCTGAGGGCGCTCGGCCGAGGAGGGGCCGGCCGGCCGGCGGAGGGCGGCGACGGCGGCTGCGGCGGCGGCGGAGGCGGCGGGGCAGGGGGCGGGGAACGGCCCGCACTGCGCAGGCGCGGGGCTCGCGGACGCGCGCTCGGCCGAGTGGCGCGGGCGCCTCCCGGAGAGCCCTTTATAGGGTCCACTCGGCGTTGCGCGCCGCCGCCGCTGCCGCCGCCGCCGCCAGCGCCGCCGCCGGCGCCGCCCCCGGGCCAGCCAATGTGGGAGGGAGGCGCCCCTCCTGGCCCCGCCCCCAGCCGCGTGCCACGTCCTCCCTCCTTCTCCCGTCTCCTATTGGCTGATTTCAAATCTCGCGAGCCCCTGTCTGGGCTGCCGTGGCAACCGCGCATGTTTAGCCCCGCCCCTCGGAGGGGCGGCTTGCGGAAGCGCTGGCTGTACGCGCGGCGGAGCCCTCGCGCCGTGGGACCTCCGTGTTCCCGCGGCCCCACCGGAGGGCTCCACATCGCAGCACCCAACGCCCCGACTCCGCGCCCTGGCCGCGGCGCTTTCTGCTAGCTGCCCTCGTCCTGAGCCCCCAGAAGCATCGGGGGACCTGAGGACCAGGCGCCGCCTCCTCCGCCCCCCCTTCCCTCACCCTCCTCCGCATCCTCCCGTGTTTTTATCTGCTCTGAGGACGGACACGAGAGAGAGGCGGTAGGGGAAGCCGAGGGCGTGTGTGTGGGGGGGAATCCAAGGTGGAGGCTGATCAGGAAGAGAAAAATGAGCTAGACCCCAGGGAGTGGTGGATCCCGAAGGCCTGGCTTCCCCCAAACCTGCCGGGCTGGGAAGGGGAGCGGGAGAGCGCCGTGGAAGACACAGACGACGTGAGCCTTGGGGGAAAAGGCTACATCTCCCCTTCCCCAAAGAGCCTGCCACTGTGGCTGTGACGGGGTCGTGGAGAGGAAGTTGAGGCCTTCAAGGCGACTTGAGTTTTGAGGAACTGAAATCGGAAATTCCCTGTGTGGGGCAACAATGAAATCTTGTGGGAACTTAGGGGAAATTAAGAAGCCCAAATATTTCCGCTTTCCTGTCAGAGACACTACCAGTTACCATCCTTTGTTCTGATCTGTGTACCATCCTCCTTACCAATTCCTGGCTGTTCTATGGGATCATGGTCCTGCCATCATCCCCTGCCAACTCTAGACCCTCTTGTCTGTCCCAGCTGGTGAGAATCTTCAGTGGGTGATGTCAGAGCTTAGGGGATTGTGATGGTTAGGTAACCGGTGTCAGATGGGGGTGGGGGGAGGTCTAGGGGCTGGTGGAGAAATCTGAGGTGAACCTGAGAAAGTAGTCCCAGCTACAGGGAGACTGAAGCAAGAGCATCACTTGAGACCATCCTAGGCATCATAGTGAGATTGTCTCAAGAGCTAAAATCATACCGAAAGCATTCATTTATGAGACTGACTTGTAGGTTAATAATAGGGCACTTTTCTAGCCTCCTTGTGCTTGAGGCTTTAGGTTCAATCATCGGCATCACAAAAAAAAAATAAATAAATTTTAACTTAGGACTGTGAAAGTCTTCTGTCTAATTTTCTGCCTCTGGAGATGCCTGGACTCCTGAAGGCCTAAGCACCTGTGTCAGGAAAGAAGGCTGATGGGCAAGAGGACAGAGGCAGGAAGTCAAAAAAAAAAAAAAAAAAAAAAACAAGCCGTATACTGGTAAGATCTAGAAAGGGTAAGGTAAGTTTTGTGGTCACCTTTGGGATGATGGGCCCCTACATCTTCAATTATTGCTTTTCCTTCTTGCTCCCTAACAGCTAGAGAGTGGGCTTAATGAATTATTCCAACTCACTTGTGGTCCTAAGTCCCTCTCTAATTTACTGCTATGTTCCTGTAGGATTTCATTAGCATTTTTTTTCATCAATCACAGTAAAACAGAGAAGCCATAAAACTTAATTTGGCAGAGACTGTCACCAGAGGCCATGTGCCAACTGGTGACCAGGGACCTCCGGCAAAGCCCTGTCCAAACTTCCTCAGTCTGCTTTAGAAGCCAAGTAATTTGTCTCCTACACAGTATGGCTGTGGGTCCACCCCGGAGATGAAATTTCTAGGCTGGTCCAGAAAAAGGCTTGAGGCAGAAGATGCTAAATAAGCTGGTTGTTCAGTCATCTAAATAGCCAGCTGTCTCCAGCAACATTCACCCTGATAGGCTATGGTTTTTGGTCTTCACATCTCCCCAGAGCCTTGGATACTGGGAAAACCCAGCCCCAACAAATGAAAACAAAATGTTCCTGGGTTATTTATAAATGAAAGCTAGACCCTGTTGGGAATGCCCTCCCAACTTTCTCCCAGCAGCTGGAAGCACTAGGAGAAGATGTCTCCCTCCCTCCCTCCCTTCCTCCTTTCCTCACTCCCTCTAGGGAGACCCTAGGGGCCCGGAATTACTGCCCCCAATTCCTCAATTTGATGTCTAAATCCTCTCTTATAATGTCCTAATTTTCTTTTTTGGCTTATTGTATTTTTTTTTTTTTGAATAGGGTACTTTCTTTTTGGTGGGAAACCTCTTTGGGTTTTTTGTGTGTGTTTAAATGTGAATGAGCCATTTCACTGTTGGTTTCTCTGCCGTTTTACTTTCTGCTTCTTTGACTGAGCAGATGAACATGATTCAGATATTTTCCATTTATCTCAGAAACCGTACCCATCCGCTGCTAACAGTCATTTTATTTTTTTTTTTCACTTTACAAGCACACCTGCAAACCAGAAGACTGAAGACAGGGTTTGAGACCCTGTCTTTTCTCATAGCCCTTGGTCCGGCTTGGTCTAAGGAAGTGTCCACAGTGTCCCTAAAGACAACTAAAAAAAAAAAAAAAGCAAAAAAAAAAAAAAAAGAGGAGTTTTTTCCTCCAAATATGGCAGAAGAATTGGGCTGGGAAAAATGGAAAACACATAGGCTTTTGTTTATGAAGTGAAAAGATTTGATAGCAGGTTACTATTGCTAAAAAAAAAAAAAAAGGCCGGAGCGAGCGGGGCCTGAGCTAGAAAGGGGGCCGGAGCGAGCAGGGCCGGAGCGAGCGGGGCCAGAAAGAGAAAGGGGCCAAAAAAAAAAAAAAAAAAAAAAAAAGGTAAAGAACCAGAGGTCTGTTTCCTTGCTTACTGGGGTCTCCAGACACTGGCTGGCCCAGTCCCAATTGCTTTCAAATACCAATGAGAAAAAGTGTGAGGCCCCAGGCTGTTCAGTGACTTGTTGAAGAAAACCAGGCTGAAAGGGAAGCTGAGATTTCAGGAATCTCAACACTGAGCCTTTTTTTCTGGCTCTGACCTTCTAGCTGCAAGGTCAGGCAGGTGGAAAAGCAGGGTGAGGGTTTCAGAGCCTCTTTGTCAGGCACAGACTGGAGGGAGGCTGTGCCCTGAGCTCTCCAGCTCTCTGGCTTCTTTGTTTCCTTACACTCCCAGCACCAGGCATGAGGTGAGGCACACGAGCAATGCTCTACGTGCGTGCATGCAACCATAGCACATTGTAGAGCAGAGACCTGCACATCTCCCAGCACTTGCGGTAGTAAAATGAGTTCAGTGTCCAAACTAGAGATGTCAAGCTTCTTCTCAACACTCACTGCCCTTAGAGCCTGAGGTCCTACCTTGTAGGGGCTGCTAAAGCGCCAGCTGGGCACTGCAGTGTGTATCACCCCAAACTTACCTCCGCGTCTCCTTTGAGCTCTAAGTTGTTGTGTGGCCAGATGGTCTGTGGGAACCTCATCAGGAGGGCTTTATTAAATGGCACACAAGCGTTCCATCCTTAAGGATAACATTTTGTGGTCCCTGGCAGGGCCTTGGGGGGGACCCCCTTAACCTATATTAATGAAATGGTGGCTGGAAGCTCAGTGTCTTCCATTCCCCCCCCCCCCCCCCCCCCCGCCCCAGCACAGATGCAGCTGGCTGAGTAGCCATGGGCTAAACCCAGCTCATGTGAGGGTGAGGGTGACCTCTGCCTTCAGGCACAAGGGAGGGATGGGGGGGTGGGGGAAGCTGCTTTAGGATATTTTCTGGAATAGAAGAATGAATCACATATGGCTCTTGCCTATAATCCTAGCTACTTCGGAGACTGAGATCAAGATTGCAGGTTCTATTCCTCAGTACCACAGACATAGAAAAGCCAGAAGTGGTGCTGTGGCTCAAGTGGTAGAGTACTAGTCTTGAGGAAAAAAGCCCCAGGACAGTGCTCAGGCTCTGAGTTCAAGGCCTAGGACTGGCAAAACAAATACATTCTCCTCAGATCTCAGCCTTCTGAGTAGCTAGGATTATGGAGGTGGACCACTAGTTCTCAGCTTCCCTGAGACTCTTATCCAACTAGCAAAAAACCCAAAAATGTTGAGCTGTGGCTCAAGTGGTAAAGCACTATTCTTAAGTAAAAACTTGAAGGGACAGTGCTCATGCCCTGAGTTCAAGTCCTGGTATTGACATTCACACACACATCAATCTGACCTGTCCTGCTCCGCTACCCCTACCTCACCATGGCCTCTCCATCCTTGTTTCCCCCCCACCCTATGGCTGGGGGCTGTACTAAACCCTGTCCTGGACCTCACAGACTAGAGCCAGAGAGTAATTTTGTCCCTAACAATACATGACCTTTAGCACAAGCCCAGGTCATTTGCCAGAGCCTAGCACCTGAGTACATGGCTCACACCTGCAATCCTAGATACATACAAGATTGAGATCTGAGGATCTGAGTTTGAAGTCAGCCAAGGTAGACAAATCTGTGAGATTCTTATCTCTAGGCAACCAACAAAAAAGGCAAAAGTGGACCTGTGGCTCAAGTGGTAAAGCACCAACCTTGAGCAAAAATAAAGCCTCGGTGACTCACACTTGTAATCCTAGGTACTCAGGGAGGCTGAGATCTGAGGATTAAGGTTCAAAGCCAGCCTAGACAGAAAGGACCTGAAATTTTTATCTCCAGTTAACCTCTAGAAAACGGGAAATGGAGCTTGGTTCAAGGGTAGGGCTGTAGTCTTGAGCTGAAGCTCTCTGGGACAGTGCCCAGGCCCAGGGGTAGGGTGGTAGCCATGGGCTGTTGAGCCCAGGGACAGTGTTCAGGCCGAGTTCAAGCCCCATGACCCACAAAAACAAACAAAAAAAGCCAAACAAGGGCACACACACACACACCAGCACTTTTGGTGGCTTTGCCACACCTTACTAGTGGTCAGACATCAGACCCAAGGCCACCTTCCAGGCTCTTTTGCTGGCCTAATATCTCCCCACGTCCCCAGACCTGTCTTTGCATGTAGCTGCCACAGCCAGCCTGCTCTGCCAGGAGTCATCTTGATCCAACTAAAAGCTTCCTCTTGCCCACATCTTAAACACTGGCGGTGGGGATAGGTCCATTGGATAGGGGGCTAGGAGCACTTTACCAAGTCCTGTGTCAGCCCCGACCTCATGCTTGCTCCCCGAAGAACATGTCGGGGTGTTCCAGGGACAGGAATACAGTGGGACCCTCCTCAAACTTGCAGTTAGGTCTCTGTTACCAGTTAGCTCACCGCTCTGCTCCCCTACACCTTGGTCCTCAACTGCCCCCAGAAGCACCTTTCCTGTCCTTTGGCCCTTGTGGTAGGTAGAATGT
Organism: Megascapheus bottae; assembly: GCF_031878675.1. Taxonomy (NCBI): domain Eukaryota; kingdom Metazoa; phylum Chordata; class Mammalia; order Rodentia; family Geomyidae; genus Megascapheus; species Megascapheus bottae. The sequence continues at coordinate 5,735,653 of NC_143524.1, read as the reverse complement.
CTCCAGATCTCCCACTGGGGAACCTATATATTCCTGGCACTATGTGCATGCCCTTGTGGTAGGCTGTGTAAGATGGCACCATTGCCCATATCAAAGGCCATTATCCCTACACACATGAACTTTTTTTTACTGTAGATCATGGGGCTTGAACGTGGCCTGGGGGCTGTTCCTGAGCTCAAGGCTACCACCCTACCCCTTGGCTGGGGCGTTGTCCCTGAGCTCCTCAACTCAAGGCTACTGCCCTAGCCTTGAGCCAAGCCCCACTTCCCATTTTCTAGAGGTTAGAGATAAGAGTCTCAGGTTCTTTTGTGCTCAGGCTGGCTTTGAACCTCAATCCTCCAATCTCAGCCTCCTGAGTAGCTAGGATTACAGGTGTGAACCACTGTGGTGCACTGGGCTACACAAACTTCCTAAAAGCAGAGCTTTCTCTGGTTGAACAATTGCAGGACAGGAAATGAGAGGTTTGAAGCACAAGAGTCAACATGTCATTGTTGGCTTGAAGATACAGGAGGGTGCGGGGCGCTGTGGCTCCCGCCTGTATTTCTAACTACTCAGGAGGCTGAGATCCAAGGATCAAGGTTCAAAGCCAGCCTGGGCACAAAAGACCATGAGACACTTACCTCCAATTAACCCCTAGAAAACAGGAAGTGGGGCTGTGGCTCCAAGGGTGGGATGGTAGCCTTGAGCTAAAGAGTTCAAGGGACAGCACCCAGGCCCAGAGTTCAAGCCCCATAACCCACAAACACACACACACACACACACACACACACACACACACACACACACACACAGGGTCATTTGGAAAGAAATACGAAAGCCTGTTGCCATGATTCAGGCTTGTAATCCTGGCTACTTGGGAGGCAGAGATGCGGGACTGTGGTTTGAGGCTGGCCTGGGCATAGAAGTTCTTGCAACTCCCTCTTAAAGGCTGGGAGGGGTGCTGTGACCTGTCATCCTGGTTAGTGAGAATGCACAGTGGCTGGCTGTGGTGGCTGGATGCTGATGGCTCACGCCTGTGATCTTAACAACTTAGGAGGCCATTCAAAGCCATCCCAGACAAGAAAATCCTTAGACTCTTATCTTCAATTAACTACGGTACCAAAACACCAGAACTGGAACTGTGACTTAAGTATAGAGTTGCTAGCCTTGAGTAAAAAAATGCTAAGGAATAGTGCCTAGGCCCTGAGTTCAGAAAATGATAGGCCAGCCTGGGAATATGGCTTATAGGTAGATAGAGTGCTTGTACCACATAAACAAAAAAAGCCGGAAGTGGTGCTGTGGCTTAAGTGGTAGAGTACTAGCCTTGAGAAAACTTAAGGACAATGCCTAGGCCCTGAGTTCAAGCAAAAAACCAAACCAAAACAAAACAAAAAACTCAGTCTCTTGAGAAGCTAGGATTGTAGGCATGAGCCAGTGATGCCAGTTCATATTTCTATTATTTTTTTAACTGGGTAAGAGAAACAAGCTGAGAAATATCTAGGCTGGGATAGGAAAAGTGGAAGAAAGGGGCCAGGAGTTTGGCCTAGTGGTAGAGTGCTTGCCTAGCATGCACGAAGGCCCGGGTTCAATTCCTCGGTACCACCTACACAGAAAAAAAAGCCAGAAGTGGTGCTGTGGCTCAAGTGGTAGAGCTCTAGCCTTGAGAAAGTCCAAGGACAGTGCTCAGGCCCTGAGCTCAAGCCCAGGACTGGGAAAAAAGGAAAAGTGGAAGAAAAATCAGGGATGGAGTAATAGTATTCAAAAAAAATGCAGTCACCCTAGCACTGCATTTATTAGATAGACAGATAAAATGAAATAGCACCGGTGGTTCACACTTGTAAGCCTACCTACTCAGGAAGCTGAGATCTAAGGTTCATGGTTCCAAGCCAGTCTGAACAGAAAAGCCTGTGAGACTCTTATTTCCAGTTAACTACCAAAAAAAAATCAGGAAATGGAGTATAGTGTCTAGGAACTGAGTTCAAGCCCTATGACCCCCCCCCCACATCGCCACAATAGCAGCAAAACAAAAACAAAGCACAGAAGAGACCTGACAAGGAAAACAGCATGGCTCAGGTTTGATGGAGACAGTGACATTTGAAATGGGCTTCATGTTGAAGACCAGCATTGCATCACTGTCATGGCCTGAGTTTGGTAACTTGGGGGATTGTGTAAGGGGTGTCACTTTTCTTAGGAGATTCATTTAGAAATGTTTTAAGGGTGAAGAGTCATGAAGGGTCATGTAACTCAGAGTGTGTGTGACAGAGAGCAAGAGGGAGACAGGAAGCTAATAGTGTGGCAAAATCATTAACTCTTGATGAGTCAGAGGAAAGGTTATATGGGTAAATGGACGTTTCTTGCAACATTTTGAAAGTTTCACAATTGTCAAAAAAAAAAAAAAGCTAAGGGCCGGGAGTTTGGCCTAATAGTAGAGTGCTTGCCTAGCATGCATGAAGACCCGGGTTCGATTCCTTGGTACCACATACATAGAAAAAAGCCGGAAGAGGTGCTGAGGCTCAAGTGGTAGAGCCTCTAGTCTTGAGGAAAGCCCAAGGCCAGTGCTCAGGCCCTGAGCTCAAGCCCAGGACTGGCAAAAAAAAAAAAAAGAAAGAAAGAAAAGAAAAAGCTAAGTGCTGATGGCTCACACCAATAATCTTACCTACTCAAGAGGCTGAGATCTGAAGATTGTGGTTTGAAGCCAGCCCATGTAGGGACATCACCATGAGACTTTTCGGTTAACCACTCAAAAAATCCAAAGTCCTGTTGTGGTTCAAAGTGGTAGAGCATTAGCCTTGAGCAAAATTGCTTAGGGTTAGTGCTCAGGCCCTAAGTTCAAGCCCCAGGACAGACAAAAAAGAAAGAAAAAAAGAAAAGTAGGCTGTATGTAGCCAAGTATTCGCTCCTTTAGATATCACAGGCCAGCCTGGGTCCATGCTGTGTCCATGTGGACACAGCAGAACTACATCCTTCCCAGGGGATAGGGTGCAAAATTCATTTATCAAAAAATAAAAATAAATGAATTATATCATAGATTTTAATTTAAAAAATTCATACAACAGGGAACGAAAGGGAAAGAACTAGTTTCTGCTACTGGACTCAAACAATGCCACCCACTGTACAAAAACAAGAAGGCAACTGATAGGAGCAAACAGTCAAGCAAGTGCCAGGAAGGTCAGCATGGCACTGACTTGGGGCATTTTGCAGGGACGGTACAGTCCTGTAGTACAGGCATGGTCTTTTTCTTGACTAGAATGGCTGTTATGCAGGGACTTCTGGTATACACCAGTGAATATATATATGTGTGTGTGTGTATATGTGTGTGTGGTGTGTATGTGTGTGTGTGCCCTTGTTCTAGGGCTTGAATTCAGGATCTAGGTGTTATCTACCCCTTAGATTTTCCACTCAAAGCTAATGTTCTACCCTTTGAGCTGGAGCTCCACTTTAGCTTATTAATTGGAGATATGATTCTCTGGCTGGCTCTCTCTCTCTTTCTCTCTCTCTCTCTCTCTCTGTCTTTCTTTCTGCCAGTCGTGGGGCTTGAACTCAGGGCCTGAGCACTACCCTTGGACTTTCTCAAGGCTAGAGCTCTACCACTTGAGCCTCAGCACCACTTCCAGCTTTTTTGTATGTATGTAGTACCGAGGAATCAAACCCGGTCTTCGTGCATGCTAGGCAAGCACTCTACCACTAGGCCAAACTCCCAGCCCCTCTTTCTTTCCTTCCTTCCTTCCTTTCTTCCTTCCTTCCTTCCTTCCTTCCTTCCTTCCTTCCTTTCTTTCTTTCCTTCTTTCTTCTGTGGGGCTTGAACTGGTGGCCTAGGCACTATTCCTGAGCTCAAAGGTAACACTCTACCCCTTTGAGCTACAGTTCTACTTCTGGTTTCTGGTGGTTATTTAGAGATAAAAGTCTCATGGACTTTCTTGCCAGGGATGGTTTTGAACTACTATCCCCAAATCTCAACCTCCTGTGTAGCTAGGATTTAGGTGTGAGCTGCCAGTGCCTGGCTTGTTTGGCCTCAGTTTTTTAACCTATTATTTTTTGTGGGTCATGGGGCTTGAATGGGCCGAGGTATTATCCCTGAGCTCTTCAGCTCAAGGCCACCGCCCTCCCAGTTTTCCCCTCCTGTTCCCACCCACAAGTTGTATAGTTCATTTTCCACAAGGTGTCTAGTGAGTACCACTGCTGCATTTGTCACCCTTTGTCCCTCCATTTCTGTGCTTCCTCATTCCCCTCCCAAAGACAGATAAATAAGACAAAAAGAAAAAACAGCAGTGAGTTTAATAAATATTTTAATGATCCGATGCACATAAGCATTGTGCCTTTGTGATCCTCTCCTAAGAATATTTTCCACGGGGGCCGGGAGTTTGGCCTAGTGGTTAAAGTGCTTGCCTAGCATGCATGAAGACCCGGGTCCGATTCCTCGGTACCACATACATAGAAAAAAGCTGGAAGTGGTGCTGAGGCTCAAGTGGTAGAGCTCTAGCCTTGAGAAAGTCCAAGGACAGTGGACTCACTGTCCACTGGCCCTGAGCTCAAACCCAGGACTGGCAAAAAAAAAAAAAAAAAAAGAATATTTTCCACGGGTCTTACTGTGTGTATGAATGTCCAGCTGGCTTTGAACTGCTATCCTCAGATCTTAGCCTCCTGACTAGTTAGGATTATAGGCCTGAGTCACTGGAGCCTGGAACAGTTATGAGTTTCACATGCCCCAGAGGACAGCTGCACGGTTCCTCGGAAGGGATCCCGGGGGACACTCCAGGAGAAGCTGTGGAGACTGCAGAGTCCCAGGTAGGCCTGGGTTCATTCCACAGCAGCAGGGCCCTGCCGGGATCGGGAGCAGTACCAAGAGCACCTCCTGGTGGCCGCTGTGGGAGTGAGGCTTGTGAAAGAGCAGGCTGGCCTGGGCACTAGGCCCTCTGTCCCCTTTCAGCATCTTTATGCTCCTTGCCTATTCTTCCCACTCACTGCAGCCAAAGCTGAACTCTTATTCACCTTTCTCCATTAAGACCTCTTTCCTGATCCCTTCCTTCCTCGACCGTGGGGACAGGAATGATTTGCACATACTCTCCTCTGTTGGCATGGCAGTTTCATGTGGTTGGTGATGGTGGTGGCAGGCCAGACAACCACTAGCATCCACTGAGGGCCTCCTACCCACCCCCAGCCCTGTGCCTCCACTCCCCAGGGTCCGATGCCCCAGCCCAAGCATCTCCATCCACTCAAGTGGTCAGTCCTTCAGTATGCTTTTGTGAGTGCCTCCTCCGTGCCAGTCTCTCAGGTACAAAGTCAATGACTGCCCCTCCCAGACAGATTGCTGGTGATGGAATATGATGGCCGCAGAGCATCATGGGAGCAGTGGGGAGGGCAAGTGAGGACATCTCTAGGGTTGAGGCAAGGGACCCGTGGGCAGGTTTTGATAAGGTTCCAAGAGAGGATAGGGGAAGACCCAGGTAGATGTGCTGGGGCCCCAGGTCTGCAGTGAACACTAAACAACCACAAACAAATAGAGTCAGGCATGGGGCCAGAGGAAAAGGGGGCGTCCTCTCTCCTCAGTGGAGACATGGTCTCCAGCCATGGGCTTTTGTGACCTCCGGAGAGGCAGGTGCAACATCTGCCACCCTAAGTCACTACCCAGGGCCTGGGGACCACGCAGTTCCATGAAAGTCAAAGTCCAGTGGATCTCAGCACCTACTGTGTTGCCTGGTGAGAAACAAGCCAGGAGGATGAGTAAGTGGTGGACTTTGCTCTAAGGAGTTGGAGACCAGTGCAAGGATAAGATAAGCACTCAGCATGCCTGAAGTGAGATAAGGTCGTGGGAGAGGCCCGCTCCGGCAGAATCCAGGCAGTGGGGGGATGAGCGGGGCCTACAGGGACAGCTGGAGTCCCAGGGATTCACAGCAGAGACCTGGACGGACAGGGATGAGGGGCTCCCGAGCCCAGGGGTCCAGTATTTGTTGCTACATTGGTTCTCAGAAGAGAAAGCCCAGATTGCTCTGTGAGGCATTAATGCATGCCCGCTCGGAGCCTGTGTCCATCTTCCCCCACCCCAGGCTCACAGGTTACCTGCCAAGGCTGCCAAAGGAATCCGGGTGATATATGCAAAGGCCCAGCACAGAGAAAAAGCTCAGTTGCTAGTTTTCATTGGTAATTGTGTGTGTGTGTGGAGGGGGGTCCTGGGGGCTGTCCCTGAGCTTTTTACTCAAGCATAGTACCATTTGAGCCTCAGATCCACTTCTAGATTTTTTTTTTTCTTTTTTGGTAGTTATTGGAGACCAGAGTCTTAGGGAGTTTTCCTATCCCGACTGGCTTCAAACCAAGATCCTCAGATCTCAGCCTTTTTTTTTTTTTTTAACTCAGGGCCTGAACCCTGTCCTTGGGCTTTCTCAAGGCTAGTGCTCTACCACTTGAGCCACAGCACCAGTGCTGGCTTTTTTTTTTTTTTAAATGTATGTGATACCAAGGAATTGAACCTGGGTCTCAGTGCATACCAGGCAAGTATTCTTACTACTAGGCCAAACTCCCAGACCCAGGTCTGAGACTCTTGAGTGGCTGGGGTTACAGGTGGAAGGCACCACACATGACTAAATGGTATTTTATTCTTCGGCATATGCTTCCAATTTAAAAACTTAGCTTTCTCACTTCTGTTCGCTTGTTAATTGGAGGTGAGTATCATGGAATTCTTTGCCAGAGCTGGCTTCAAATGGTGATCTTCAGATATCAGCTAGAATTACAGGCATGAGCCACCAGTGTTCTCTAAAATTTTGTTAGCCACAGAAATTTTTTTTTTTTGGCTGGTCTCAGGGCTTGGGCACTAAGGTTAGCATTGTACCATTTGAGCAACAGCACCACTTCCAACTTTTTTGTGAGTAGTTTATTGGAGGTAAGAATTTCAGGGACTTTTCTGCCTGGGCTGTCTTTTTGTTTTGTTTTCCTGGGCACTATCCTTGGACATTTTTTACTCAAGGCTAGCACTCTGCCACTTGAACCACAGTACCACTTGCAGCTTTTTCTGTGTATGTAGTATCAAGGAATCAAACCCAGGGCTTCATGCATGCTAGGTGAGCATTATACTAGGCTACACTCCCATCCCCTGGGCTGGCTTTGAATCACAATCTTCAGATCTCAGCCTTCTTGAGTAGCTAGGATAACAGGCCCAGAAAGCAGCAGAAATCTTGACTTTGCTTTCCAAATGGAAATTCCCTTGGAGTCCTATTATATATAATAGAGAGAGGGTAGGATTGTCATAGGAGAATCCTGTCCACCAGACCTATACCACCCCACTGCCACCATCAGCAACAGATAAGGCCCTGGCTCCCCAGGGGAGCCAGGTAGTCTGGGAGTCCACACTGTGCCTCAGAAAGGTGGGAATGGCAAGAGAGGTGAGTGAGCTGAGCAGCTGGGAGGGGGATGGCTGGTGATTCTCATCCCTGGCGTCTCCCTCCAGGCCCTTGGGGGTGTAGATGGAGGTATGGGAGCATTCACTGTACACATACTTGGGTTTCCGGGGCTGGGGCTGGACCCTGCCGGGGGAAGGGTGGCTCCACACATCCACTTGGTGGTACTGTACTCATGGAAACATGGGTAAGAGGATTGGGTACTGACATGGTACTTAGGGCCAAATGCATGAAGCAGGGTTATTCCTGGCTTGGGTAGAATGCCTCCCTACCACATACAATGTCCTGGAGTCCCATCCCTGAGATGAGGGAAGAAGGTACAAGGTACCAGTGGGTCACATCTCTAAGCCCAGCTACTCAGGAGGTTGAAACCTGAGGATTGAAGTTCTAAGCCAACCCGGGCAGAGAAGTCCCCATGAGATTCTTATCTCCAGTCAAGCACTCAAAAAAAAAAAAATGCTGAGAGCAGGGCTCAGGCCTGTAATCCTAGCTACTCAGGAGGCTGAGATCCTCAGATGGCAGTTCAAAGCCAGCCAGGATACTAAAGACCATGAGACTCTTATCTCTAATTAACCACCGAAAACCGGACGTGGTGATATGGCTAAAGGGGTAAGGCAGTAGCCTTGAGCTGAAGAGCTCAGGGATAACACCCAGGCCCAAGTTCAAGCACCATGGCCAACATTAAAAAAAAAAAAAAAAAGCTGGAAATGGAGCTGTGGCTCAAATGGTAGAGCAGTAGCCCTAAGCAGAAAAGCTCAGGGACAGCACCTAGGCCTTGAGTTCAAGCCCTAGTACTGGCACAAATAAACAGGAAAGAAGGAAGAAGGGAGGAAAAATGGGAATGGGTCTGGGAAGTTGGGTTTGGGCACTGGAGTGGCAAGGCCTTTCTTCTCAGCCCTTGGACACCTTTGGGCCCGTCTCTGCCTTCTCAGGGCCTGGTGGCTTGCATTGAGGCGAACATACCTGTGACCTATGGAATTGGCAGCCAGGGGGAGACAGCTCACTGGCTGTCAATTCATAGGTCAGAGCCTTGTGCACTCGGTCTTGGCAGTCAGTCGGCAGCCCACCACCCTTTGCCATCCTGGCCTGAGACATGGTCAGGGAGGTCCCTGTGGGCTTGCTGGATGGCAGCTGCTGTTCTTCCTCCGTGGTTACTGGCTGCCACCCCGGATAACAGCAGCCCCACTGGAAACAGTGGCACTTCCACATGGAGTTGCTGTTACAGGGGGCAGGAGCCAATGAGAAGCTGCTCTCTGTTTGCAGGAGCCAAGGAGAACTAATAGGAAGCCGAGTTCTGCTTGCCTGGCATCTCCTGGTGGGATCGTGGGAGAACCCCATGCCATCCACCCCATATTGCTGGATCCTCTTGGCCCCAGGTCCATGATGTCCTTTTATCGAAGAGCCTTATCATCAAGGCCCACACCTGGTACCTTCTGGGGTGACAGCCCTCCTTTCTGGTCGAAGTCCAGGTTCAACCCCAAAGCTGCCTCATAAAGCTGGGAGTGGCTTGGATTTACAACTCCTGGCTAGCCTTTGCCCACTCTGACAGCCCACGCCCTCTGTCCCCAAGTTCTTGTTTCCTTGTTACTTTTCCAACTAGAGCTGGGCCTGTGGCCTCCACCTTACGCCCTTTGGCCACCTTTTCTGTGGCAGCCATAAGGTTGAGGAACAGCAAAGGATAAGCAGACATCTGTCAATCTCCAGGGTCCTCTAAATGTCCATTTCCCTGAGGATGGTCTGGTCTGGGAAGCTGAAGATTGCAAAAGAGAGAGGACAGGAGATGGGGTTGGGAGAGGGGACAGCGAGGCACAGGGGCTGGAAGAGAAAAAAAGTGAGAAAAAGGTCAGAGAAGACAGTAAACAGAGACAGAGAAGAGGTGAGGGGGGAAGGGAAGGACGGGGAACTGGGGCCAGGGTGTGGCAGAGTGACACACTTGACCAGCATACAAAAGGCCCTGGGTTTCATTCCTAGTCACTGGGGGAGGGGGGAGAGCCTGGCACCCATGCTCACACTTGTAATCTTAGTTACTCAGAAGGCTGAGATCTGAGGATCATGGTTCAAAGCCAGGCAGGGCAGGAAAAGTACATGGAGAATCTTATCTCCAATTAACCAGCAAAAAGCCAGAACAGAGCTATGGCTCAAGTGATAGAGCACTAGTCTTGAGCACAAAAACTCAGGGGACAGCACCTGGGCCTTGGGTTCAAGTCTTAGTACTGGCACTGGGGTGTACATACACACACACAGTTGCTGATGATACCCAACCAAACCTGTCGACAGGTGCCAAGGACAGGGCTGTGAGCTGCTGCTGCCCACAGGGACCCTCGGAGGCCTAAGAGCCGAGTTCCCTGGTACACGCGTCTTAACCTCTGAACGGCTGCCAGTTCCTGTATACAAGTGAGGGTGGTAAGGCTTTCCTGCATCCTGGCCTGGATGAGGGGGAAGCTGCTTTCCACGTGGGCTCTAGGAGCGTCTCTCTGGAATTCTCCTCCACACAAGCTCTGGGACCAGTAGGTTCCAATGGTAGGTGCGGGTGCCTGTCCCTGCCAACATTCCGTGTGGACTTAGGCCATGCTTCCCTTTGCCTATGATGGGCAAAGGCCCAGTGACAGAGGTGGCTGACCAAGGGCCTGGGGTGGGAGCTGCACTGGCAGCTGCCCTGGGTGGCATCCCCCATGCTGAGATGCAGTTGAGCCAGGGCAGGCAACTGCAGGCAGGATTCCTTCTGAGGATGAGGCTTCGAATGAGGACACCAGAGCGGGTGATCAACCTGGTGGCTGAAACTCTGCCAACTCTGGGGCAGGGACGAGGGTGTCCAATAGCCCTGGCCTGTCACACACAGCGCCTGGCTGGGAATCCTCACTCTATCATGAGGGGCAGCCCCCCACCCCAAGGTGGAAAGCCAAGTGCAGGAAGGGGACTGGCCTTTCTTGCTTAGAAGGGCTGGTGGCCCTGGTGCCTGGGCTAGGAAGAAATCGGGGTTTGGGAAAGCCTCTTACCTGGGTGCCTGGCTGTCCCTTGGGTCAGGAAGTGGGGACGCCCAGAACCTAGGCTTTTTAAGCTGTTGGCCCAGCCCCGATAGCCGTTAATGATTAGCCCACAGCCATCAATACTAATCACAAGTGCAGTTCGAAGGGCAGGAAACCTGGACTGTGCCCGGGCAGGTGGGGCAGCTCCCGGAAGCTCAGGGCAGGGCCCCTCCTGGTGTGTCAAACCCATCCACAGCCCTGTCTTCCTAAGGGCCTCACCCTTTTCCTTTTGGGCCTCTTGTTCTGCCCATAGTCCTAGGGGATGTTGAACAGTCAAGACCCAGAAGCCTCTGGCATCTGGTATTCAGATTCCCCACTAGGGGCCACAAAGGAAGAGCTGGAGGAATTTTTTGCTAATTTCAGACCTGTGCAGGGAGCCCAGCAAGGTTAGGGTGACTCCTAATCTTGGAGAAGAGATGGTTAGGGAACTGGAGTGACCCTTGCCTGGTTTACAGGAACACGGGATATGGGGTAGCAACTCTTCTTGATCCCACAGGAGTTACACCCCCCCCCCAAACCTGCTAGGGATGGTGAGAGCTGCCTTAAGAGACTGGCCTTCAAGTGTGGCCTCAGGTGACCAACAGTGACCCTGACCCCACGGGCACCAGGAGCCTGGAGACCCAGGGTGCAACCTCAGGCCTGAACCGCCTAGGCCCACAGCCCTGCCTTGATCTGGTCCCAGGATAAGGATGGATCCTGGGATCTTGCTAGAATAAAGCCAACACATATGGCTGTGAAGCCTCCCAAGGCCATCCCTCCCTCTCCAGAGCCTCAGGTGGCTCTTCCCCAGGCTCATTCAGTTGCCATTCACAAGTGGGGCCAGGGTGACTAGGAGGAGCTGTGGGTGGGAGGAGCCTGGTACAGCCAGTGGGGTGGGGGAGGGGGTGTGGTGCCCCCTGGTGGTGACAGGGAGGTACTGAACGCTGAGGCTGGGCACAGGAGCACAGAGGGCTGGGAGAGGAGGGGCTGGTGGTGGGCAAGTTTATTCCACTTCATGCAGACACTGACCCACACACTCAATGCTCAAGGAGCTTAGAAAGAATACACTGACCCACATGTGGCTGACCCCACCTTTCCAGGGGACACATTGAGACAGAGTCCCAAAGCCTCCATCCTGGAACAAGGCAGCAGTGTGGGCTCAGGTGGCGGGGAGGGGTCATGTCCTTTCTCCCCAGAGGAAAAGTGCACGGACAGGGCCGAGGCCCCAAGGCAGGCAGGCCCCACTCTCACAGCGGATTGGCACTAGGCAGGCCGGGTTGGCGGCCAACCCCTGGAGGGCCCTGGCTTGGCCCCACTGTGGGTACCATGCAGCTCTCAGGGAACTGGGGAGCTGGCCAGACACAGAGGGCCTGAGGGGGTGGGTGGGCAGAGCCCCACTGAGTCCTGAGTGTCCGTGCTCAGTCCTGGGTCTCCTCTGATCGCCACTTGAGGGCATGGTCCTTGTGGGCGTCCGGCAAGATCTGGTTGCGAATGCCCCCGAGGACGTTGGACGTGGCCTCTGAGGCGACAATGATCGGCTTCACCACCGTGGGGGGCAGCTGGCGGATCACGCCCCCCACAGCACCCGTCAGCCCCTTCTGCTCATGGCCACGGGCCGCCACATCACAGATGGTCTGGGCCGTATCCAGGATGCCCTGCGGAGGTCAGAGGTCAGTGCAGGGGCCTGGGTGAGGAGGTGCGCCAGGGGTGCCTGGGAACAGGGTTGGGCCTCCTCACCTCTCGAACCGTGTCATAGGCCTTGGCCATGCCTTCTCGGAGGTCAGCGGGCTGCCCTCTGCGTCTCTGTGCAGAGCGCTTGTCCTGCAGGGAGCGTGAGATGGGTGCTGCCGGGGACAGGATGTCGTAGACCGTCTCAGCTGTGGCCTGAGGACACACGGGAGAGTTGAGTGATGGAAGCCTGACTTCCCTTAGCTCTACCCACACTGGGCCTGGGGACTCCGGCTGGGTCTTTTCTCCCTACCACCTCCCCACCCCTCCCCGCCCCGCCTTGCTAAGGTCTACATAGAGATCATGTCTCCAAAATAAGTAAAATATAGTGTGTGTGTGTGTGATGGGAATTTAACTCTCGGTCTGGGCACTGTCCCTGAGCTCTTTAGCTCAAGGCTACTGCCCTACCCCTTGAGCCATAGGGCCATTTCCGATTTTCTAGTGGTTAACTGGAGATAAGGTCTCATGGACTTCAGTGCTGGCTGGCTTTGAACCACAATCCTCAAATCTCAGCCTCCTGAGTAGTTAGGATTTTCAGGCATGAGCCACCAAGCCCAGCTTACGAGACTCCCCGGGTGCGGGCAGGGTGGCTCATACCTGTAATCCTAGCTACTCAAGAGATTGAGATCTGAGGATCAAGGTTCAAAGCCAGCCTGGGTACATAAGGCCCTGAGACTCTTATCTCCAATTAACCTCTAGGAAACCGGAAATAAGGCTTGGCTCGAGGTAGGGCGGTAGCCTTGAGCTGAAGAGCTGAAGGAGCCCAGGGACAGCGTGCCCAGGCCGAGTTCAAGCCCCATGACTCACAAAAGAGACTCATCTCCAATTAATTGCCAGAAAACCTAAGTGGTGGAATGCTAGCCTTGAGCTGAAGAACCAGGGAACAATGCCTAGGCTCAGAGTTCAAGCTTCATGACTGACAAAACAAAACAAATAAATCCTTCTTCACAGTATGCAGATTTCTAATGCCTGCAACTTGCCATAGGCTGACTGCTTGTTGCCCTACCCACCTCCGCCTGGCTCCCCTTCTAGTTGGGCAGTCCCAGGGGGGACCCCATGGGTGTCAGTAAGCCACTGCTGAGCCCAGCCCTCTTTCCACAGCTTGGAGGCTAGAGTCCGGAGCATGGCCTACAGGAGTTCCAGCCCCTTCCTGTCCCACACCAGAGCACAGAGCCTGCACTCACCTGGATGGCCTGGACCAGCCGGTTGCTCAGTTCCAGGGCAGCAAAGGCTGTGGATGAGCCAAAGGAAGCGGCCCCGCGCTGCAGTCCCCGTATGAGACGCCCGTCCTTCCGGTACTGTTCAATGGGCAGCCATAGCAGGTCTCGGAACCCTTGGACTGGGGGACAGGGTCATCAGAAAGGCCTGAGTCTACCCTGCTGCCAGCCAGCCAGCATGAGAACCCGCCTCCTTTCTCAATGGCAGCCTCTAAGCTGCCTGGGAGGAAAAGCAGTTTCAAGAGACGTCACGACTACACCAGTAACAAGCCTATCATTGTAGCTACTAAGGAGGCTGAGACTGGAGGAGAGCAGTTCAAAGCCAGCCCAGGCAGAAGACTCTGTGAGACTCTTATCTCCAATTAACCATTCCAAAATCTGCAAGTGGTGCTGTGGCCCAAAGTGGTAGAGTGCTCGGGTTGAGCATAAGAGCTCAGTCAAGGACAGCTCCTAGACCCTGAGGTCAAGCCCGATGACTGACAAAATAAATTTTAAAAAGAAAGAAAGCAAGTAAGCCGGGTGCGATGGCTCACGCCTGTCATCCTAGCTACTCAGGAGGCTGAGTCTGAGGGTCAGGGTTCAAAGCCAGCCCAGGCACTGAAGTCCATGAGACACTTGTCTTCAAGTAACTACTAGAAAAGGGGAAGTGGGGCTGTGTCTCCAAGGGGTAGGTGGTAGCCTTGAGCTGAAGAGCTCAGGGACAGTGCCCAGGCCCAGAATTCAAGCCCCATGACCCATAAAAAAGAGGTGAAACCCAGACACTCACAGAGCTGAACAACGGAGTGCATGGGGCCCACGCCCCCCAGCAGGCCGGGCAGCTGGTTCTTGCGGATATCTTGTAACCATTCATTGAGGGCATAGCCCAGCACTTTGTCCACACCCAGAAGCCTGGAAGGAAGAGGCCACAAGGGTGAGGGGGGAAGAGATACCAGGGCAGCAGGAGAGCCATTTATCTGCAGGGTAAATGCTGCAGGCACCCCAGCCTTCCCCTGGTGGTCCCCAGCCTTATGGATGACAGAGGAGAAAGTGACAACTTAGTCCAGGATGCACACATGGAGTGGAGGAAGACTGGGGACCCTGGAGAAGGACGGGGTGCTGGGGGCTCACCCGTGCCGGCACCGGAGCCGCTTGAGCTTTAGCTCTGAACAGTTGAGTTGGGCCAGCCCGATGAGGAGTCCAGCAAAGGTGCCCTGTGGGGGACAGAGGAGAGGTCAGCAGGATGGGGAATTGGCCAGTCCAGGACCACTAGACACTAGCACTGGTATGACAGTGACCTCTGAGCAGAACCGAGGCCCCCAGAGCCTGGCGCCCATTGCATCAGGCCTGCTTACCACTTGGTCCATGGCGACATGCTTGCCGTGGTAATCCAGACAGATGGGCACCTCGGACGTGAAGCGGAACTCCCTGGGCGTGGGACAGAGGGGGACTTGTGGTCACTGACCACGCCCCTGGGTCTGGCCCGGGACCCCAGGCACACGGCCCTACCTGAAGTAGATGGGCTGCTGTTCCATAGAGGAGCCATGGCTGCTGCCCGAGGCCTCCTCCTCCTCCGGCTGCCTGTCCTGGGGGCTACTGGGCTGGCCTCGAGTCTCAGAGTGAGCTAGGGGATGGAAGGGACAGATCAGAGATGGGACAGGACTCTGGGTGTCCTGAGGAGCTCTAGACTTCCCCTACCCCTGGCCCAGCCTCTCACCTTCACAGGGCTCTCCCGGGAATATGGGGTTGATGCCAGCTGCCAGGCTGGTAAAGAAGTCCTTGAGGAAAAAGAGTGCATCCTGCGGGGCAGAGTTCAGGGAGCAAGTCAGGGCCAGGGGTGGGAGATGGTGGGGGTCACACTAGGCCCTGGCCCGGCCTGGCTCACCTGGTCCACGTTGAGCCGCAGAGGCAACAAGGAGACCCGGAGAGAGCACTCGGGGCCGCCCGGGCTGCTGGTGGGGGCCACGTGCAGGGCTTTGATGGTGAGCTGAGGACAGACAGCAGCCTCTGGATGCATGCTGGTCCCCTTGGTCCCCCCCTCCGCAAACCCTGCCTCTGCCCACCCCGCCCCTTGGCTGTGCCGTCCAGGGCACTGCCTGCGCCCGCGCACCATGTTGGAGTGTGTGCGTCGGGGCAGCCGCTCGCTCGTGTGCAGGTGCAGGAACTTGTTGATCTGGGAGGAGGCCAGCCGGTCTCGGATCTCCAGCTCCTGCACGATGAGCACCTGGCGTGACAGCGGCCACTCCTCCAGCTTCTTTCTCATCTGGCTTGGGGCTGAATCTGTGTCTGTGTCTGTGTCTGTGTCCGTGTCTGGCTCCGGCTCTGGTTCCTTGGGATACACTTCGTGCTGGAAGCTCACCTGGGGGATGGAGGCAGGGTCTAGCGCAGGCGCCTTCATGGCCCAGCCACGCTCACGGCTGCTGCCTTGCTGGCTGTGTGGCCGTTGCGCATATCATGTGGCTTTGAGTGCCACGCCATCACAATGAACTCAACCATCTCACCAAGTGGCACCGGCCCTCTCCACCATCTCAGCACAAGGGTTGGCCTGGGTTCTGTCCCTGACTTTTTTCCTCCAAGTGAGCACTCTACCACTTGAGCCACACAGCTCTACTTCCTGGGTTTTGATGGTTAATGGGAGATAAGTCTCATGGATTTTTTTTCTTGCCCAGGCTGGCTTTGACCTATGATGATCCTCATAACTCAGCCTCCTGAGCCACTGGCGATCCTCTCACCTCTGCCCTCCACCCTGCCATTGCGAAGCCCTTCTCACTGCTCACCCTCCTGCTTCTCCACCCCATTCTCTATGCCCACAGGGGCCTTTGGGAGGTGTCATGTCCCCAATGTCCTTGACACCACAGCCTGGTCTGCGTGGCTTTTCCCTCAGACTTGCCCTCCCACAGGGAGCCATTGCTGTCCCTCCTCTGGAAGCTGGTAGATCCCCCCAGGTCTCAGGCCTCCGGCCACTGCCTGGAAGTTCTCTCCCGATCCCTCCTGCACCTCGGGCCTCTGCTGCCAAGGGCATGGGAATCCCATGATTCCTAGCGAAGGCCGCACCAGCCTGGGAGCTCTCTGCACTTTCTCTGCCTCACTCACTAGACCAGGCCAAACCTCTGGCTTGGATGCCATTCAGGTTCTCCAGAATCTGTTAGCCCCACAGCTAGGGCTCCCACTGTCCTGTGCTGTCTGTCAAGGTCCCTCTTCTGGTAAGATCCAAACTGTCCAGGCTCTGCCCTGCCCAATCTCCTCCCCAGCCCTGGCTGCAGCCTCCTCAGCCTGGCGGCTGCTAGGAAAAACCCACTGTTCCCCATCCTGCCCTCTCCTGTACACTCTCGGTCTTTGTTCTATCTTTGGTTCTGCCCCGAGCATTTCCACCACGGGCCATGTGGCACCCATCTTCCTCGGGTTTTGCCTGGCAAAGGATGTTTCCCTTTGAAGGGAGGTTTGTGTTTTGTTTTGTGCTGGCACAGGGCCTCACACCCGCACCATGCTAACTTGGCTTTTCCACTCAAGGCTGTTCCTCAATCAGTGGAGCCACAGCTACTTTTTCTGTTGGGTAATTAGGAGACAGGGACTTTTCTGCCTGGGTTGGCTTTGAGCCTGAATCCTGAGGAGCTGGGGTTACAAGCGTGAGCCACCAGCGCCTGGCTGGAAGGCAGGGCTCTCCTGCCCTGCTTGCTGCCATAGGCAGCTGTGCACACATGCGCTGTGCCGCCCCACTGACCTTGCTGAGCTGGATCTCCATGAGAAGCTGGTGTTGCCGCCCACTGCCACCTTGCGTGCGCCATGAGTTCTGGGGCCGGTTGGGGCCAGAGATGCGAGAAGGGGAGCTCCTGGGGCCTGCGAGGCCAGTTCTTGTTCTGGATGGAGGAATGGGGGACAAGTTGACCCAGCACAGGGGTGGCCGGCCTTCTCCAGTGTCCGGGTCAGAGTTAGGTCAAGGCAGGGAAACTCAGGCGGTGGGAAGGGTTGGGCATCAAAATTATCATCAGTTTCCCCTACAACCCTAGATCCACCAGCTGCCACCTGCATGCCACCCCCCCACCCCGCCTTACCTATGGCCAGGGTAGGGGCCAAAGTCTCGGCCCCCATAGAGATGCCAGATGAGAGAGACCTCCCGCAGCACCACACGGCTGGTGGGCACTGGGAAGTGGGCAGGTGCCCGCAGCAGGTCTGTGCTGCCCAGCGGCCAGGAGAAGTATCCATCCTTGAGGGTGATGAGGCCTGGAAGCAGCTGTGTCACCACCGGCTCTCCGTTCCGGGGCTGCCAGAGGACAAACGTGAGTGGCATGGAGGGGGACCTCCACCCAGCCCCCTCCCCCCCCACTCCAGGTCCCCTCCCCTCCTCCTTCCTTGTTTCGTGACTGAATGTGCACATGCGCTGGTCCTAGGGCTTGAACTTAAGGCCTGGGTACTGTCCCTGGCTCAAGGCTAGTTCTCTACCATCTGGGTCACAGCTCCATCTCTGGCCCTTTGATAGTTAATGGGAGATAAGAGTCTCATGAATTTTCCTGCCGCTGCTGGCTCCAAACTGTGATCCTCAGATCTCAGCCTCCTGAGTAGCTAGGATTACAAGAATGAACCACTGGTATCCGGCTTCGTGTGTGTGTGGTATGTGCACGCACATATACACCAGTGATGGAACAACAATTGAGGACCTCACATTCTCATTGGCTTTTTCACTCAAAGCTGGTGCTCCATCCCAGTTCTACTTCAGATTTTTTTTTTTTTTTTTTGCCAGCCCTGGGGCTGGAACTCGGGGCCTGAGCACTGTCCTTGGGCTTTTTTCCTCAAGGCCAGCACTCTGCCACTTGAGCCACAGCACCATTTCTGGCTTTTTCTATGTATGTGGTACTGAGGAATCAAACCCGGGTCTTCATGCATGATAGGCAAGTACTCTACCACTAGGCCAAACTCCTAGCCCCTACTGTAGGCTTTTTGCTGGTTAATTAGAGGTATCTCATAATCTGGCTTTGAATCTTGACCCTCAGCTCTTGGTTACCTAGGAACTAGGATTATAGGCATGGGACCCCAGCACATGCCTTCCTTCCCTTTCTTTTTTCGGTTTTGGTCCGGGCCTGAACTCAGAACTGGGTGCTGTCCCAGAGCGTTTTTTTTTTTTCCCCTCAAAACTAATGTTCTACCACTTGCCATAGCTTTACTTCTGACTTTCTGGTAGCTTACTGGAGGTAAAAACCTCATACTTTCCTGCCCAGATTGGCTTTGAACTGTGACTTCATGCCTCAGCTTCCTAAGTTGGTAGGATTAGAATCGTGAACCACTTGGCCCTCGTAGATTACATTCTCAGAGGGTCTGTGTAGGAGGGGCTCACGCCAGTCCCTGAGACCATGCTAAGTCTTATTTCTGTTGGTCTTTATGGACACATCCTCCTACCCCTCTTTTCCATCCCCTGAGATGTCCCAGTCTCTGCCCAGCACCCCAGGCCCTCTGAAGCCCCACACACTGTTTCCTGCCTGCTACCCGTCTCGTGGGAAGCTCTAGGAGGTCTGAGCATCCTAAACTGTGCCAGGCAGAGAACACCCCATGCCAGCCTCTCCTGCGCTCACCAGAATGCCCAGGCCAGGGGTGTCGAGGATACAGAACTCATCGCTGTCCATGGTGTCTCCATCCCCCTCATCCTCCTTCTCATCTGCCTTATCCTCAGGGCAGGATCCTAAGGTGCCAGCAGGGCCCCCCAGAGGGGGCAAAGGAGCCTGAGCCCCACTCCGTTCACCTGGGAATAGGTAGACGGAGATGGGCGAGGCTTGAGGAAGGGGGTCACCTGTGGAGAGAGAAGCCAATGTGGGGAGATGCTGCAGCAGGGCCTGCTCGAGTCAGCGGTCCCTGGAGTGCCCGCACCCCACCTGAGGGCTGGGCCAGCTCCCGCAGGCTGCGCTCCGTGTCCAAGAGGGCGTCGGTGAGGTCCCGCTGGTTGATGAGGGCTGTCTCCACTGGGGGGCATGATGGCAGGGAGGCCGGGCTCTCGGAGAGCTGGGCCAGGCAGGGGAGGCGTGGTGAGTAAAGGCCTAGAAGGAAAGGTGGCCCCAGGGGACCCTCCCAACGCAGGCCCTGAAGGCTGTATGGGGAGGAGCCTGGCCGAGCAAAGGGTAGCCTGTGTGACCAGGCCTCACCTGTACCTTCTGTCCAGCAATCTCCGTGGGGCTAGGGGGTCGGGGTGGGGGGTGCAGGTCGCCGGAGCTCATAACATACTGGAGCAGGTTGGCCAGCAGGGCGCACGAGTCAGCGCAGCTGTGCAGGTGGACGACATTGTTGGAGCAACGCAGCTCAAACAGAGGCTGGCTCTGCGTGGGAATGGGCAGGTGGCCGCATCAGAGGAGCCCCACTGCCCCCCAGTCCAGACCAGAAGGACATCATGCTACAAAGAGGGCTAGGCAGGTTTCCCTTCAGGGGAAACTGAATCACAGGGGTCGTGGGCACCGGGGGCTCTCGTCTATCATCCTAGCCACCCAGAGGCTGAAAAATACTGGTTTGAGGTCTAGGGAGCCAAATGCAAGTGACCCATCTCCAATAACTAGCAAGAAACTAGGAGTGGAGGTGGGGCTCTGGAGGACAGCCCCAGCCTTGAGGGGGAAAAGCTAAGTGAGAAAGGCTCTGGATTCAAGCCCCAGGATTCACTCATACGCACGCGCGTGTGCAGTGTCTTCTGTCCCTCAGCTCCGTGAGGTGAGGCTTTATCTTACAGTACAGAGAAGGAACCTGGGTCCACGTCCCCCTTGCCTGCTGCTGCCCTCTGGTGGCTGGACTGAAACAGGCCCTGCTTATCCACCCAGGGGGTCGGGGGAGGGCGAGGGACAGCACAGGACCTGGCCCCTGGAGATAGCCACACCCATACACGCCCACGCTCTCTCTCGCTCTCTCTCTCGTTCTCTCTCTCCCCCTCACCAGTTTGCCCTCCGCGCTGCCCTTCCAGGTTTTGATCACCAGCTCCAGGAGGTCCATGTCAAGGACGCAGACGTAATCTGAGGTGGAGGGTGGAAGAAGGTTCTTATGAATTCCTTCCATGCAGCCCACCACCACCACCACTGGGCACAGACCTCTGGGAGTACGGCCAACAACCCCTTGGGGACACTAGTTACTCTGGGGCTGGGGGCTCACCTCGCCGCAGATCCAGGCTCTCCGCGTCACACTTGTCCGACAGGTACAAGGCAGAGTCATCAAGGATGAACCTGGTGGGGATCAGGGCTGAGAAGGGCCCAGGAGCCACTGCAGGCGGCTGCTCCGTGGCAGCCGGGCAGAAACAGGGCTTCAGAAGACAGGCAGGGGGGCCCCAGCCCCCAAGAAGCACAGGGAGGGCTAGCATCTGAGAGCAGAAGGGCCCGGCTCCTCAGGGGGCCACCCAGACAGCCCTTGGAGGGCTCAGAGAACTTCCGCTTCTTTCCTGCTCTCCTCCTTTGGTCCTCCCACCATGTGGGGGCGTCTTCCCATCACTACTGTTTTTCCTCATTTTTCATTTTTTTTTTCTTGTCTGTTTTTTGGCCAGCCCTGGGCTTGAACTCAGGGCCTGAGCACTGTCTTTGGGCTTTCTTAAGGGTAGCGCTCTACCACTTGAGCTACAGCACCACTTCCAGCTTTTTCTATGAACGTGGTACCAAAGAATCAAACCTGGGTCTTTGTGTATGCTAGGCAAGCACTCTACCACTAGGCCAAAGTCCCAGCCCACTTTGTTTCTCTCTTTTTTTTTTTTGCCAGCCCTGGGCTTGGGTTCAGGGCCTGAGCACTGCCCTTGGACTTTCTCAAGGCTAGCACTCTACCACTTGAGCCTCAGTACCACTTCCGGCTTTTTGCTATGCATGTGGTACCGAGGAATCGAACCCGGGTCTTCATGCATGCTAGGCAAGCACTTTAACCACTAGGTCAAACTCCCAGCCCTTTGTTTCTTTTTCTTTTCCTCTAACCACTATCCTCAGATCTCAGCCTCTTGAGTAGCTAGGATTATAGGCATGAGCCATTGGTGCCTTATTTGTTTACATTTGTGGCATTAGGGATTTAGCGCAGGGCCCCTACATTGAGCTACACCCCTCTCTTCATCCGATTGTGTGTGTGTGTGTGATTGTGTGTGTGTGTATTGTTGGTATTGGGACTTAAGATTCAAGGTCCCACATAATTGGCTTTTTTCATTCAAGGCTGATGCACTATCACCCGAATGTCTCCAGTTCTAGCTTTTTGCTGGTTAATTGTAGATAAGAATATCTAACAATCATCTGCCTGGGCAGATTTCAAATCAGTCTCCTGAACAGCCAGGGTTCTAAGTGCAGGCCACACGGTACTAGGCCTCTACAGTTATTTATTTTGGTAAGTACCTGGTGTGGTGTTACTTAACAACCTGTCCTGGGTTTTTTTGTTTTTTGGGTTTTTTTGTCATGGGACTTGAACTCTGGGCCTGGGTGTTGTCCCTGAGATCTTCCGCTTAAAGCTACCGCCCTACTCCTTGAGCCACAGTGCCACTTCCGGTTTTCTGGTGGCTAATTGGAGATAAGAGTCTCATGGACTTCAGTGCCTGGGCTGGATTTGAACCTCGATCCTCAGATCTCAGCCTCCTGAGTAGTTACGATTATAGGCATGACCACCATCAGGCCTGGCTACTTTTAAGGAGGTTCTCAAGTTAAAGAGAAACACGCGTTGTTTCCACTTCCTGGAGGGGTGCTGGTCCCCTCAAATTAGAGCTCTCTGACCTGGTAAGCTCATCTCTGGGGGTTGACAGATAATTGGAGTGCACTGGTAGCTCACGCCTCTAATCCTAGCAACTCGGCCTGGGCAGGAAAGTCTGTGAGACTTCTAATAAACTACCCAAAAGCCAGAAATGAAGCTGAGGGTCAAGTGGTAGAGTGCTAGCCTTGAGCTGAAGAGCTGAGACAGCACCCAGGCCCAGAGTTCAAGCTCCCCAGCCAGGACTGGCAAACCAAAACAAAAAACAAGTGCAAAGGGCTCAAGTATGACTCAGGTGGGAGAGCAATTGCCTAGTGTAAGCTCTATCTGAGGACTGAAGCTCAGTCTGTTCTAACACACTGCAAGCCTCTTCAAGGTATTTTAGAATAAGAAAGAAAACTAATGTCACATACAATCTCTTATCCTAAATTCTGAGAAAATCACTGTGCATATCTCCTGGTCTTCCCCATCCCCCTCGTACTGGGATTTGAACTCAGGACCTCACATTTCTTAGGCAGGTGCTCTATACCATATGAGTTACTTCCCGAGTAGGTCTCATTTTTTTAACTCTTTCCTTTATCCTGGGGATGGTTCAGTTGGCAATCCTCCTAATTACATTTCTGTTTGTTTGTTTGTTTGTTTTTTGCCAGTCCTGGGCTTGGGCTCAGGGCCTGAGCACTGTCCTTGGACTTTCTCAAGCCTAGAGCTCTACCACTTGAGCCTCAGCACCACTTCCGGCTTTTTTCTATGTATGTGGTACCGAGGAATCGAACCCGGGTCTTCATGCATGCTAGGCAAGCACTTTAACCACTAGGCCAAACTCCCGGCCCCCTAATTACATTTCTGATATAGCCGGATGACAACTGTACACCACCACACCCGGTTTTATTGGCTGAGATGGAATCTTACAAACTTTTCTGCCATGGCTAGCCTTAAACAAATAGCAGTTCTCTCCATTTTAGCATCTTGATAGCTGGGATTAAAGGCATGAGCCACTGTGCCCAGGTTATAACACTGTTTAAAATGTACTTTTGTATGTATTGTAACATTTTTTTAATGCCAGTTTTTTAGGACTCGAAGTCAGGGCCTGGGTTCCAATTATCTGTCAACTCCCAGAGATGAGATTACCAGGTCAGAGAGCATTCATGTGCTAAGGCTCTGATTTGAGGGGACCAGCACCCCTCCAGGAAAGTAGACACAGGTGACAACATGGGGACCATCGCCCTACGTACAGACGGGCTCAGAGGTCCTAGGAGGACCGTCAGCCTGTAAGCAGCTGCAGCCGGCTGGGGGTTTGGGGTGAGGGGGCTGTGGGGTAGGGAATCCCACATACCTGAGCAGGAAAGTGGAGGTGTCCATGACGATGTTGCTGGAGAGGGTGAAAGTCTCGGCGGTAATGAGCATGCGCACGGGGAGGTAGAGGGGCCTGTGAGGATGAGTGAGTTGCCTTTAGGATGGGGCAGGCTCCCCGTACCCGAGGCCTGCCCTACCAGCCACAGGCCTCCCCGCCTGGGTACCTATAATCCAGGGCACAGGAGAGCAGGTGTATGTGCAGGACAGTGATGACGGCTGGGGGCAGGTAGCCCAGCACGGGGTCATCCAGCACGTCCAGGAACTCCAACAGCTTGGGAGGCCGGGATGGGGGAGATGGTTAAGGAAGGCGGGCACCTTCCTCTTAGAATCTTCTAGTCTGCCCTCCCGCCTGTTACTGATTAGCTGTCCACCATGGCCTGGTCCGCTGGCCCTGAGTGGCCACGTGCCCAACCCAAGAGGCCACGGTCGGCGGACCCCGTGAGCTCCCACTCTGCTGTGCTCACCTGGGAGTACCAGCTCTGCTCAGGCAAGGCCATGTAGTGGCGCAGGGTGGCTTTGTGGAGCCGCAGCGTAACCAGGAATTCCTGGGGATGGAGGTGCAGTCAGAAGGGTGGGGGCCCCGGGGCCCATCACACACAGGGAAGAGGGGAGCCAGAGGGGCCCCAGCAGGAAGCGGTACCTTGATGTTCTTGTGGGGATCCAGGTGGATGCGCATGGCAGCAGACAGCATGGGGGGGCTGTGGCCTTGGCACTGGCCCTTCCGGCCTGAGGATCCCGGCTCAGTCACCCCTTCCTCCGATGGGTAGATGGTGAGGGCCAGGTGGGCTGGGGGAGTGAAGCTGGGCAGTTCCAGGTGACTGGGCAAAGTGGAGTCCTTCACGGTGGCTGGAGAGGGATCTTATGAGCTGTCTGGGCCCTGCCTTCACCCCACCCGCAAGCCCCCCACCTGAGGCCTGGATTTACAGGGTGTCCAGTCCCCAGCTTGCACACCTCTGTGATACAGTGTTGCCTTCTCAGCTTCCACACAGAAGTAGCCTAATCCTGGCTGGCCACGGTACTGGGAGACGTTGAAGATGGTGCCATGCTCCACATCCAAGACCAGCTCCCCGTGCTGCTTCTCCTGCCGTGCCCCAGTTTCGTCCTGCAGAACAGTACACACCCACGTCACTACTGCGCCTGCGCTACCTGCCTAGAGCCCTGGCCTAGAGCGCCACCCCAGCTCCTGCCAGGCCCCCGCAACAGGCAAAGAAGTCTCGCCCTGCTGGCTTCCTTGAGACCCAGTGATGCCTACTCTGCCCTCTCACTTGGGGCCTTATGAAGAGAGGCTGGTGAGTGGCCGAAGGGATGTGATGGGCAGGTGGGCTGGTATGGACGAGTCAGGGCGGGGAAGGTTGCCTTCTCTTTCTCCACGTGTCTGACGTGAAGCTGCTTACATGTGCCCCCCTCACACATGGACGGGGCTGTGGTATCAGGCACACCCGCCCAGGGCTGGCTCACCTTAGCCTCACAGAAGGCTGTGATCCGCCCCTTCCGTACTTTCAGCCGGGTAGAGAAGGTATTCTGTGAAGGACGCCTTGGGGGCTCTGGGGCAGGGGGCTTCGGGGTACCTGAGGCCCCCACCGAGAAGAACTTGGCATCTTCTTCATCAGAGTCTGAGTCTGCGGTGAGAGCGCAGTGGTGGGGTGAGAAGTGAACCTGCAGGGCTGGCCCAGCCCCACTCACCTAGGATCCCCTCCCCGGCCCACTCCAGCGCCTCTCATACCCAGCTTGAAGGCTGACTTGCACATTTTGAAGCTGTCATGCCAGAAGCGGGAGGAGCCTGAGGGGCGCCTGGCAGGGCCAGGGCTGGGAAGCAGGTCTGCAGGCTCCCACATGAGCAGGTCATTGTTGATCCTGAAACAGGATGGGTGGCAGAGGTGAGGAAGGCCAGCCCATGGCCCCTTGCCGGGCCCCGCCTGGCCGTGTCCCCACCTGTTGTAGATGCTCTCGTAGACCTCCTTGCTGGGCAGGAACAAGTGAGCACTGGGCAGCAGTACTTCCAGGCTACAGCGGGACAGTGCCAGCATCTGGCTCTGGAATGTCTTCATCTCCTCAGGGTCTCCGGGGATCACCATCTGGATGGGGGCAGGGGAAAAAGAACCGAGGGGAAGGTAAACTGCTGAGGCAGACATGGCTCTAGAATCTGTGTCCTGACCTTTGATGAGCCTGCTTTCCTTACCTCCCTCCCTTTCTCCATCCATCCATCCATCCGTCTACCTACCCAAAGCATCCACCCACCCACCCATTCATTCTTAGAAACCCATCTTTACTGTCTCCATTTAGGACATAGGCGGATAGCATGCTGGGCTTGTCTTAAGAGCTGCCCAAATGTGAGCTCTGGGTCCTCAAAACAGCCCAGGAGACACAAGTCCTTGTGCCTGTTTTCTGGAGGAAGAAAGTCCTCTACAGGCAATTCTCCACCAAGTGACAGAGCCTGCAGAGAGCCTAGACAAGTCTTCACAGCCTTCAGAGAGAATCTACTCCAGGGTGACAGGTAGCTGAGGTGGGAGAGTCCTGACCACCCCGACTGAGAGGCCTGCTTTTACCAGTGTGCGCCCTTCACCCAGGGCAATGTGGAAACTTCAGACTCCCTTATTAGGGCGAAAAAAAAAATGAAAGAAATAAAATGCTCATGCCCTGTTGGGTCACATCCCGCCCACCCCAGGGGATTGTCACCTTGGTCCACAGGCACACAGGTGGCTCCCACAGTAGAGACAGATGGGAGGGAGGGCCCAGGGAGCAGTGGGGCAGGGCCTTACCTCCTCTGTTTCATACATGGTCCGCTTGGAGGAGAAGGGGGAGGGCTCAGGCTCCCGTAGCTCGCACAGACCCTCAGTGGACAGCTCCAGGTCCTCGCCCTTTTCTGAGCTCATCTCCCACTGTGTGTCACCAGACTGGGGGTTCAGGATCACCACTACCCTGCCAGGCATAGACCTGTCACTGGTCTGCAGGGTCTCCTGTCACCCCAAACAGTGGCAGCAGAGCCCTCCTCTCCCACTGTCTTTCCAGGGCCTCTACTTACTGTGGCAGAAGGTACTTGCGCCCAACACTCTTGGGGTCCACAGCTCTGGAGATCCTCAGGCAAGGGATGGGTGGCTTCTCTCCTTCTTCATAGATTCCTAGGGGATGAGAGGTAGAGTCGAGTTATCACTGGTGCCTCCTTACTTTTTTTTGGGGGGGGGGGTGTGGGTCAGTCCTGGGGCTTGAACTCAGGTCCTCGGCACTGTCTCTGAGCTTTTGTACTCAAGGCGAGTGCTCTACCACATTGAGCCACGGTGCCACTTCTGGCTAATTGGAGATACAAGTCTCAAGGACTTTCCTGCTCAGGCTGGCTTCAAACCATGATCCTCCGATCTCGGCCTCCTGAGTAGCTAAGATTACAGGCGTGAGGCACTGGTGCCTGGCATGTTTGCTTTACTTCCTAGTGCTGGGAGCATGCAGACACCACACAGTCTGGCAATGGTCCACTGCCCCAAGATGGCAGAGGGCTCCATGCCAGGGCTGATCTAGTGGTTCCACACACCTTCCTGTGCCCCAAGCCCACCTCACACCGGGACCCCTGGCAAGGTGTCCCCAGGGGTTTCTTACCATGCAGGTCAGAACAGGTAAGTTCCAGGCGAGTAGGGGCTGGGGGGCCAGGCCCGCTGCTGAGCTCTGACCGGAACTGGGGCTCACTCAATTCTAGTCGCAGCAACTCTGTCCGCACAGCCTGGCCCACCCAGGGGTCCCGTTCAGGCCGCAGGTCAGCAATGGGGAAGCGCAGACACAGAGTGGCCCGGGGTGCAGAAAGCTGGAACACTGTCTGTTGCTCAGTAACCCACGGGAGCTCTCTCTGTGGAAGGGTAAGGATCAGAGGCGCCAGGGACCTGAGGTGCCAGGGCCCCTGCCACTGTGGCAGAGCCGGGGGCTGTGCTCAGCTCTCGACCCCAGACCCAGCAGCCCAGCAGGACATCTTTACCAGTTGACCAGTGCGTGGCTTGTAGGGTGTGGTGGCCAAGTGCACGAGGGCAGCAAGTCGGTCCAGGGCCCCCAGCTCCACATCTGCCTGGAATTCGGCCAGGTCCAGGACCACTTCCGAATGACAATGGCAGGCAGCAGAGCGCCGGGCCCGGCTCTATGTGGGAGAAGATGTTAGGGTCACTGGGCCCCGTGGGGTAGACAGGGTAGGAAAGGGTTTCCTCAAGCAAAAACAAACCTAAGAGCCGGGCGCGGTGGCTCACACCTATAACCCTACTCAGGAGGCTGAGATCAGAGGATCAAGGTTCTAAGCCAATCTGGACACTAAAGTCCATGAGACTCTTATCTCCTGTTCTCACCAGAGAACAGGAAGTGGTGCTGTGGCTCAAGTGGTAGAGCACTAGCCTTGAGCTGAAGGGACACTGCCCAGGCTCTGAGTTCAAGTCCCATAACTGACCAGAACAAACAAACTTAAGAGGCCATGAGCTGAGGATCCTGGTTTGAAGCCAGTCCAAGCAGACCTATCAGACTCTCATCTCTAATTAACCAGCAAAAAAGCTAGAAGTAGAGGCATGGATCAAGTGGTAAAGCAGCAGCCTAGAGCAAGAAAGCTAAACAAGATCATGAAGCTGAGTTCAAGCCCAGGGCTGCGGACACTGACACACACACACACACACACACACACACACACACACACACATACACAAAATATACACACACTCCACACTTGCCCCTTCCAGCCTCTAAGGCCTAGCAGGCCACTCTCTGAGCTAGGGAAGGGGAAGCAAGCCTCTAGAAGAGCTTGGTCAGGCACACAAGTCCACACACAGGGCCCTGCAATGGCCTGGTGTGGCCTAGCTGGAGCACAGGAAAGGAAGGGCCAGGATGCGGAGCAGAGAAGACACTGGCACAGGCCAAGTAGAGGTCAACCCACCATGAGAAGAAACCAATAGCCTTGTAGTTTGGCTTTGGGGGGAAGGGCTGGGTACCTACCTTTGGCAGCCGGCGCAGAGTCTGTGTATGGCGCAGGTGGGCACAGGGCCGAGCTGAGACCTGGGTACTCAGGTTACTGGGGAAACTCAGGATCTAGGATGAAGCAGCGGGGGTGAGCAGGGTCAGGCTGGCTCCCATGCTCCCCTCGACCCCCAGGCCCTATCTCAGTCCCTACCTCTGTGTACTCAGGTTCTGGAGATCCCCTGGGCCACAGGCATTCCAGGACCTCCAGCTGCCCAAAGTGCACTTCTGTGGTGTTTGTGCGCCGGCCCCGGCTGCTTGCCCGAAGTTCCCAGGACAGCTGGACAGCTGTGCCTGTGAGCCTGTGGGTAAAGAGGTGGGTGTCAGAGGATGGGTGTGGGAGCTCTGGGGGGTCTCTGCAGGCCTTGGCTTCAGGCTGGGCTTGTACCGGACATGGCTGCAGGGGCAAGCCTTCTGGAAGCGCTGCCGGAGGTGCAGGAAGTCTCGGGAGCCAAAGGGCCCATCCTTGGCAGTATCAAACTCAGTAAAAAAGTGGGTAGTGAGGTCAGGTGGTCCTGAAGCCGGGGCGGGGGCAGACGTCTGGAGCAAGGTCAGGGTCACACCACCCAAGGTCATCTTCAGCAGCGAGTCAGGGCGCATGGTGCCCGGAACAGGAGTTGGGGCTGCCTTGCCTGAGGGAACAGAGGTGTCACCAAAGGTTCCTGGGAGCTCGGGGGATGCTAAGAGGGGCATCAGTTGGCCATAGTTGCTGCGGGTCAGTCAAACTCTGGCTAAGCTGGACTCTGGGGAACAAATCTATCTCCTTGTGTGGCTCTGGAAGGGGTCTTAGGCAGAGGCAATACCAAATATCTCCTGGCTCAATGTAACCCTGTGAAGGTTCTAGGACTCACCAGTGTAGCGAAACACAGACCAGTAGTACCTGACCTACAACCAGCTCAAGTACTGCCTAAAACATAGTCTGTTAATAAAAAGAAACTGAGGGCTAGGAATGTGGCTTTGTGGTAGAGTGCTTGCCTAACATGCATAAGAAGCCCTGGGTTCAATTCCTCAGTACCACATACATAAAGGAAGCTAGAAGTGGTGCTGTGATTCCAGTGGTATTGTGCTGGCCTTAAACCAAAGAAGCTCAGGGACAGTGCCTATTCCCTGAGTTCAAGCCCCAGGACTGGCGAAAGAGAGAGAGCGGAAGGAAGAAAAAAGAAAAAAAACTAAGTCTCAAATTAAATAAGGCTCATGCATATAATCCCAGCTACTTAGAAGACTGAGATCTAAGATTCATGCTGGAAACCAGCTCAGGTAGGAAAGTCCCTAAGACTCTCATCTCCAATTAAGTCACCAAAATGTCAGAAGTAGGAGCTGGGAGTTTGGCCTAGTGCTAAGAGTATTTGCCTAGCATGTATGAAGACCTAGGTTCAATTCCTTATTACCACATATATAGAAAAGGCTGGAAGTGGTGCTGTGGCTCAAGTAGGAGAGTGCTAGCCTTGAGAAAGCCCAAGGACAGAGCCCAGGCCCTGAATTCAAGCCTAGGACTGGCACAAAAGAAGAAAGGGAAAGGAAGAAAGGAAGAGGAAAGGAAGGAGGGAAATAAGAAGGGAGTGAGGGTAGGAAAGAAAAGCAGAAAGAGCTGGGTGCAGTGGCTCATGCCTATAGTCCTAGCTACTGGGAGGCGGAGATCTAAGGATGGAGGTTCAAAGCCAGCCCAAGCACTGAAGTCTGTGAGACTCATCTTCAATTAACCACCAGAAAACCGGAAGTGGCACTGTGACTCAAGGGGTAGTGCAATGGCCTTGAGTTGAAAAGCTCAGGGACAACACCCAGGCCCAGAGTTCAAGCCAGGCAATCGACCAAAAAAAAAAAAAAGCAAGAAGAATTTAAGGACTTAGCCACAGTGTACTGATTGTAAAATTTATGCCCTGCCCATCAAATAAGCAGCTTTCTGGTCCTGGGATACCAAGTCACCAGTGATGGGTCTCCAGGCATCGCCAAGGCCTCTTTTACCCCTTCTTTCCCCTATCCAAGGTGCTTGACTCACCTGCTGGGTGGGCCGGGGCAGAGAGTCGGTGGGAGGTCATATTGCTGTACATGGAAGAGTTTAGGTCTATGTCAGAGAGGGACAGCTCAGAGACTGCTGAGGCCACGCTGCTGGAGAGGCCAGCCATGGAGAAGAAGAGGTCTAGGGAAGGGGGGGATAAAGCAAGAGGCGTCAGGAGACAGACTGGCTGGGCCCCTGGGCTCTTGCGCTCTAATTAGTGTAGGCCCTACACCCACCAGTACTGTCCAGGTTGAGGAGGGGGTTGGTCACAGGGTCTGGGTTGAGGGGCTCAGCCACAGCGCCTGCCTGTAGCTGCTGGTTCAGATCCTGTTCAATCAGCCACAGGTCTTCAGCACCTAGCGGACGACTCTTGTTCAGCTTGTCAGCAAGGCTTTCCGGGTCTGTAGGGGAGGGCGTTTCAGTGGGGCTGATTGCCAGCCCTAACCATCCACACACACCCCGCCCCCCCCGTGATTGACATCCCTAACCATCCCCCACCCCCCAGCGATTGCCTAAAAGCCCCACCTGTGAGACTGACGGCGCTGAGCAAGTCCTGGAGCTGCTGGAGCTTCTGTGGGGTCAGGAGCAGGTGCAGGGAACCCAGCTGCCCCGCCACCTCCAGCTGGGAGTGAAGGACGGCCATGCTTATCACTTAGTCTCTTTGTGAGTGGCTTATACCAGCCCCAGCCCCTCATACTGCTGTCAATTATCAGGCTAAACTTTTTTTTAATTTTTGCCAGTCCTGGAGCTTGAATTCAGGGCCTGAGCACTGTCCTGGACTTTCTCAAGGCTAGAGCTCTACCACTTGGGCCAAAACACCATTTCCAGCTTTTTCTATGTATGTAGCACCAGTCTTTGTGCATGCTAGGCAAGCACTCTACCACTAGGCTCAACTCATGGCCACATTAGGCTAAACTCTTATTTGTTACCAAGTAGGTCCATGAATCTGCTCATAACCTGACTGCTCTGAGCTTCGGTTTCTCTAATTCAAAGCAGTTCATAATTTCCATTCTCTCCATGCCCCCCCCCACTTTCCCACTTTGTGCATATCCTAGAGCTTATATCAGAGTCTCGGCACTCTCTTTTAGCTTTTCTCTTTTCTTTTTTCCTTTTTCTTTCTTTTTTTTTTTTTTAACTTTTGATCAGTCATGGGAATTGAACTCAGCCTGGGCGCTGTCCCTGAGTTCTTCAGATCAAGGCTACCACCCTAACCCTTGAGCTACAGGGCCACTTCTGGTTTTCTGATGGTTAATTGGAGATAAGAGTCTCAGATACTTTAGTGCCCAGGCTTTGAACCTCCATCCTCAGATCTCAGCCTCCTGAGTAGCTAAGAGTACAGGCATGAGCTACCACATCTGGCTTTTCCTTTAGCTTTTACAATCAAGGCTGGTGCTCTACCACTTGAGCCACAGCTCCACTTATATTCTTTGCTGACTAACTGGAGATAAGAGTCTCACAGACTTGGGGCAGGAGTTTGGCCTAGCAATACAGTGCTTGCCTAGCAGCACGAAGACCCAGGTTCGATTCCTTGGAACCACATACATAGAAAAGGTGGAAATGGTACTGTGGCTCAAGTGGTAGAGCGCTAGCCTTGAGGAAAACCCAAGGACAGTGCTCAGGCCTGAGTTCAGTCTCACAGACTTTCCTCCTTAGGTTGACCTCAAGATGCTCAGGCCAGGCGCAGTGGCTCACGCATGTGATCCCAGTTAACTTGGAAGGCTGAGATCTGAGGATCTGAGTTCAAAGCCAGCTGGGGCATTACAAAGCCTTGAAACTCTCATCTCCAATTAATCACTAGAAAATGGGAAGTGGGGCTGTGGCTTAGGGTAGGACTGAGGAGCTCAAGGACAACACCCAGACC
Organism: Megascapheus bottae; assembly: GCF_031878675.1. NCBI lineage: Eukaryota > Metazoa > Chordata > Mammalia > Rodentia > Geomyidae > Megascapheus > Megascapheus bottae. Next base: position 5,703,515 of record NC_143524.1, on the reverse strand, counting down.
CTGGGGTAGGGCGGTAGCCGTGGGCTGAGAAGCTCAGGGACAGTGCCCAGGCCCAGAGTTCAAGCCCCATAACAAAAAAAAAATCCTCAAATGTACAACTGACACCTAGCTATAATTTCCCTCCTTGACATCAATCATCTGAGAGGGGGGACACTCGCTCGCCCTGGGTGTCTGGTGACCTACCTTGGGGCCAGGGAAAGCCTCATTCTGCTTCAGCTTCACTATCAGCTCCATGTACCCCGAGCAGCTGCCGATCTGCAAGGGAGCCTCTGGCGGCTCTGCCTGAGGTGGAGAGAGTGGAGAGGTTAGGAGCTGGTGTGGGGGATGGCTGGGGAGCAGCAGGACGTGGAAAGCTGTCAGCCTACCTGTGAGGGGAGCTCTTCGAAGTACAGGCGAACCCCGGACAGCTGCAGCAGCTTGTGCAGGAAGGCAGGCGGCTGGTGCACATCCACCGGTGGTGCCTGGCCTGGGTCCCGCACGGACTCATCGCAGTACTCCAGTCTGGGGAGTGGAGAGTTCTAGGGGGGTGCGGTTGGGGAGCCCAGCCCACGAAGCTGCCCACCCTACCCGGGCCACTTTGGCCTACCACGTGCAGCTGGGATGCTCAGCCAGCCAGCCCCCTGACCCTAACCTGGTTTCTGGGATCCGTGCCACTCTGAACCACTTGGGCCCAGGATGTCTGTGCACGCTCCCACCATGGCCCTTTTCCCTAACCCCACTACTACCAGGCCCACGTGCTTCACCCTGCGGCTTCCCAGGAGACGGGCTAGGGGTGAGGGGCAGAGGCAGGGCCACGAAGCAGTCCTCAGATCCTTGAACCCCAGCCCCGCCGTACCTCTGCACGTGGATCTCCATGGCCACGCCATGATCCCCATCACCTGGGGAGTGCTCTATTCTCACCACGCTGTCCAGAAAGGTCACCTTGATCCTCCGCAGCACTGGGTGTGGGGGCCTCAGGTCAGGTAGGCAGCCAGAGGGAAGGCAATTTCCCCTCTAGGCAGCAAAGACTAAGTCACTGCCTGAAGCCCCTGTCCTGTGGGCCATGGAGGGGCCTTCTTACCTGTCTCTATGGTCTGGGCAAACATTTCCAGCCCCTCCAGCGGCTGGGGTGGCTCTGAGGGCTCAGGAAGCCCATCGCGAAGACACTCCTGAGCCAGCTGCAGGCTCGTGGTCATGCACGAAGCCCAGCTCTGCGAGTCAGCAGCCCCTGGCCCTGTGGGGACAATGAGTCTCAGGGTAGGCAAGCTCCGGAGTTCCTTGGCCCACTCCTCCCACTTGCCTACTCCTGGCCTTGCTGTGCCTCACCTGGGCTCCGTCGGGGCTGCAGGGTGAGCTGGAGGCCAGACACCTGCACTGTGCAATGGTCAGTGAGGAGTGCAGCCCAGGGCACGGCCACCTCGATGGAGCCTACAAAGCCTTCCACCAGCTCCAGCGGCGACTCCATCGACTCCAGCACCTCGTTCACAGACTGGAAATGGGAAAGGGACAATGTCAGCTCACAGAACCCCCAAATCCAGATGGCTTCCACAGCCTGCACAGCCATGCAGCCTTGGAGAGGATCACTGGCTTTTCTGCCTTTCTATATGTTATGAGACCTTACCTTAAGTTCACGCTGTTCCCTAACCTTTCACCCCATCAACCAAAGGCACTCAACACTGAAGCCGGCTCTAAATTTCCCTCTCCATTCAGTTCAAAAACACTTTTACCAGAAACCTTCCAAGTGCTGACATTTGAGACAGCATGGCCTCACAAGGCCAGATGAACTCCAGAGGTGAGGGTCTTTGTGTGGGAGGAGTGGGGGGGGGGGATCTGGGACGGCTGGGGAGGGGGAGGGGCTGGAGGATGAAGGGGAGGCAGCCAAGCAGAGATGGTTGGCTGCTGTGTTCCAGGGCTGGGAACAACAGGTGCTTCAGCCTGGCAATCCATGCTTACCCAGGGCAAGCACAGAGTTCAAGGGGAGAATTGGTCAGGACAGAGGTTGACTTGAATCCAGAGGGATGCTAAAACTTAAGATACGTAGTATGGCTGTTTCTCTGAACACAAGACTGAGCCCTAGTAAAAGTGTTGTAGCTTTTTCCTAATCACCCCCAGTCCATATGCTACCAGCAAGGATCTTGGTGAACTCTTTTCAGAGCTATGCATGCTAAACAAGGACAGGCAGAGCTAGCAATTGAGATCGAGGCCCACAGGAGACACAGTGTAGTTACTCCATGTTCTAACAGGACTGAGGCTGGAACCCAGGCCTTTCCCCAACTCCACTGGAGTCTGCTTCAGGGACCTTGAAGCTAATTAGCTGAGAAAAAGGGTTGGTTTGTTAACTGCCAGAATTTTGCCAGAGGCCAGGTTCAAAACCAGATTAGCTAGGAATCACTGTTGGTCCACAAAACAAGTGAGGGCATAAGGTCTGGGAGTATTTCCTGGGACTGACTGTAAATGGTTTCCTAATCAGGCCCTCATAGACCACAGGCTGCTGAGAAACTTTACCTACTCTCAATCCACATTTGTTCTCAAGGCCTGTCCTGTCTCTTATGTATGGCTTTCCTGACCAAAAAGCCAGATCTCTAACACCAGCTAGGAAAGAAGGCTCTGCTCCCATGCCCACTTGCAGCTCTGGAACTGGAGAGGTCGCCCAGCACCAGTCCAACTCTGAGGCCTCTCACTGGGGGCTCCTTGGTTACTCTCTAGTCTGGTGAGCCTGACACACACCAGCCCAGCCTCAATTCTCCCCAGCAGGACCCTCTCCAGCTTCCTGACACAGCCAGAGGCCAGACCTTCCCACCTTCCTCAAGGTCTGCCCAACTCCTCCTCCAAAAGCAGGAAGTAGGCAAGTCACACGAGGTGTTGATAAACAGGGTCAGATGCTTTTGTTGACATCTGCACGGAGGGGAGCCCCACCTACCGGGCTCAGGCTCTCAGGTCAGGAGGTCAGACCTCTTTCCCCACACGTGCCCCAGCAAGGCCCTGGACCCCTACCAGACATCCCTCCCCAGCCCTGTCCCTGCCACCACAGCCCCCTAATTCCTCATCACCCTGCTCAACTGAGTCCCCAAACTCGATGTGATCCTGCTGGCCTCCTCCAGACGGGTGACATCCCACCCTCCCCCGGCCTGTCTCTCCCAAGTGGAGGCAAGGGCTCCTTCACCCCCAGCTTCAGGATCGGAGAAGAAACCGAGGCCACCTCGGTGGTGCCCCGAGAGGGCCGGACTCCCGGGCCTCTCCTCCCCCCCGGTGCCCGGCCCCTCCGCTGGCACTGCCTGCCCCCGCCCCTGCACTTTCCAGCGCTCGGGCACCGCTCCTCACCCAGTTTTCTAGGTGGATATCCCGCAGGGCAACGCTGCCCTTGTACAGATCCAGGCTGAGCTGGTCCAGGCTCAGGTGTTCTTGGAAGAAGTGACCCAAGTAGTGGTGTAGCAAGTAGCGGCAGACCCGTTCTTTCACACAGTTCGACCACGGCCACAGCCATCGTGACATCTCGGGGAACGCCGGGCCCCGGCCGCCTCCGCTCACCGCCAGCCGGCGATCCCTGTCCGGCTGCGCTCTTCACTAGAGCCCCCGGCTCGCCCCGCCGCTTCTCTTAGCGCCAGGCCGCGCCCCTAGACGCGAGGCCACGCCCCCACGCTGCTTCCATTGGGCACTGCGAGGGGAGAGGCCCCCTGATTGGCCGCGGGGGGCGGAGTCTTCGGGAGCGCCGAAGGGACTGGGCGCTCATCGGGCTCCGAGGCCCTGGGTCGTCGTTGACGCCTGCGCACCAGGGCTGTGTGGGAGGCCTTTCCCCTCCCCTCCGCTCCCCGCCCTCCCCGCCCGGGCTCCTGGAAGACTGTTGGGGCTGGGGGCGGGGCCGGCCCGCCGAGGAATGCGCAGGTGCGGACTGGACACTGGACTTGGAGGATTTAAAGGGACCTGGAGCTGCCTTAGCCCGAGGCTCTACCCGGCGGCGGCCGGGGGTGCGGATCGCGGTTCCCGGGCACGGGCGACGAGGCCTGCGCGCTCCCTGCCGCCCCACCCGCCTGGGCTTCCTCTTTTTCTTTAGGCGGCCTTGACTCACTTTCCTCCCTTCCTCTGCCTCCCTGAGGGTGGGGTCTAAAGCCCTGAAGTCCGGCTGGATTTTCCTCGCACTTCTCAAAGAGCTTATTGTTACCACTGTACTGATTAGGAGACGACTCCGGGGCTGCTCGAGGCAGGTCTTGATGTCTCTGCCGGGAATGCTGCCGCCCCGGGTTAACTCACCCTCCTCCCTCCCGGTCAGGAGAAAAGGGAGTGAAGCCTGGGGCCTCCTGGAGCCGCCACAGCTTTTCATATCTAATTCCAAAATCAATCAAGAATGGATTCTGCTTCCCTCCAGCTGATAGCTATGCTGTTATGCAGCCTTTGAGCTTAGAATGGCTTGTAGAGTCTTAAATGGTGGGGGGGATCAGAGAATAGCATTTTACAAGGTGAAAAAGCATGCAAATGACCACTTCAGTTTCTCCACAATCCAGGCCTACTGGACTGAGACTCCGTTCACGGACTATTGTAGAAGGCCTGCACAGTCTAAAATATCTTTAAGTCCTTTCTAGAAACTCCCCGGTTGATGAGGCTTAAATTAGCCAACCAAAAACAGCAGATCTGTGGCTCCAGTGGTAGAGCAGAGCACTAGCCTTAAACAAAAGAAAAGGAGCTAAGGGACACAGGGGTGGGAATGCTGTAGAGTGCTTGCCTAGCTTGCACGAAGCCCTGGGTTCCATTCCTCTGTACCACATAAACACAAAAGGCCAGAAGTGGCAATGTGGCTCTAGAGTGCTAGTCTTGAGCAAAAGAAGCCTAGGGAGGGCCCAGAGTTGGGCCTAGTGGTAGAGTGCTTGCCTAGCATGCATGAAGACCAGGGTTCAATTCCTCAGTACCACATACAAAGAAAAAGCCAGAAGTGGTGCTGTGGCTCAAAGGGTAGGGACAGTGCTCAGGCCCTGAGTTCAAGCCCCAGGCTGGCAAAAAAAAAAAGATGAGGGACAGTGCCCAGGGCCAGAGTTCAAGCCCCAAGATGGGCAAAACAAACAAAAGCTAAGGGGCAGCTCTGAAGCCAGGGAGCTCCAGGCCCAGTAGGGCACACGCAAGCAAACTAAGAAAACAATTTTCTCACCCCTGTTCTATAGGGGTAGTTTAAAGGACATTCTTGGGTTGTTATTATTTTTGCCAATCCTAGGGCTTGAACTCAGGGCCTGGGCACTGTCCTTGGACATTTTTTGCTCAAGGCTAGCACTATCACTTTGAGCCACGGTGCTACTTTTGGCTTTTTCTGTGTATATGGTACCAAGGCATCAAACTCAGGGCTTTGTGCATTTGAGCAGTCTACCTCTAAGTTACGCTCCTGGCCCCCAAACTCTTGGAAATAATATTCTAGGTTAGTTTTGTTTTGGCCCTGAGGGCAGGATCTTGGATCTCAAAGACTCTAGGTGGCCTTAGGCAACGCACTGCTCTTCCTCAAACCTGGTTCATTCTCCACTTGCTCAGAAGTGGGGTACCTGGAGGGGGACAGAGAGAACAAGGGTCTCCCTGCTCCCCTTCCCCCAAGCTGGGAAACTTTGGAACCCCATTCAGGGAGGGAGGCTGGTACTATAGCTGGTAGCGTTCAAGCCCCCTGACCCTACCCCCCAAAAAAAAGTGGTGATTTTTTTGCTTTGTTTAAATATAAATATATTTCTATCATTGCATATGCCTCAATGACAATATATTGTTTAAATTGTGGTAAAAGATGCACAACATGTATTTTACTTTATTATTTTTTTACTTTATTATTATTTGGGGGATTGAATTCAGGGCTTGGACACTGTCCTTGGGCTTTCTCAAGGCTAGCACTATACCACTTGAGTTACAGAACCACTTCCAGCTTTTTCTGTATATGGGGTACAGAGGAATTGAACCCAGGGCTTTGTGCATGCTAGGCAGGAACTCTACCACTAGCCCATGCTTCTGGCTCCCCATTTTGTATTTGTTAGTCCTGGGGGACGAAACTCAGGATTTTTGTCATGCTAGGCAAGTATCCCACTACAGAGTTACATTCCCAGGCCTAAGTTTTACCATCTTTGTGTGTGTGTGTGTGTGTGTGTGTGTGTGTGTGTGTGTGTGTGTGTACTGGGCTAAAACTCAGGGCCGCCTTGTACTCTATTTTTGGACTCAGTGCCTGGGCACTGTCTCTGATCTTCATTTGCTCAATGCTAACACTCTACCACTAGAACAACAGTGCACCACTTCCAGCTTTTTTGATTTATGTAGTACTGAGGAATGGAACCCAGGGCTTTATGCATGCTAGGCAAACACTCTACCACTAAGACACATTCCCAGCTCTCATGCTTGCTTTTCCACCAAAGACTGGTATTCTACCAGTTGGGCCATGTCGCCAGTTTTTTCTTTTTGATGGTTAGAGATGTAGCTCTCTCATTTATCTGGCTTTGAATCCTCAGATGTCAGCCTGACTAGCTAGGATTATAGGCATGAACCACCAGCACCCAGCTCTTCCCATCTTTTTGTTGTTGCTGGTGGTGGTGGTCATGGGGCTTGAACTCTGGGCCTGGGCCTTATCCCTGAGCTCTTCAGCTCAAGGCTAGCCCTCTAGCACTCGAGCCACAGAGCCACTTTGAATTTTCAGGTGGTTAACTGGAGATAAGAGTGTACAGGGGGGCCAGGAGTTTGGCCTAGTGGTAGAGTGCTTGCCTAGCATGCACGAAGACCCGGGTTTGATTCCTTGGTACCACATACATAGAAAAAAGCCAGAAGTGGTGCTGAGGCTCAAGTGGTAGAGCTCTAGCCATGAGAAAGTCCAAGGACAGTGCTCAGGCCCTGAGCTCAAGCCCAGGACTGGCAAAAAAAAAAAAGAGTGTACAGGGTTTCATGCCAGAGCTATCTACTGCCCTACCACTGGGCTAGCTCTTGTCTCTGAGCCAGGATCCTCCAATCTCAGCCTCCTGAGTAGTTAGCATTACAGGCGTGAGCCACCAGCACCTGGTCCAATTACCATCTATCTCACTTTGTAGTACAGGCCCATCTGGAGCTCTTAGTCATCCTGCCCCAGCTTCCCCAGTGCTGGGATTGTACGTGTGCACCACCATACCTGGCTTTTACCATTTTAATCATGTCTTTTAAGTGTATGGTTCAGAAATTTCAAGTATACTCACAGTATTGTAAATCCCTGGCCTGTTTCATCTTGCAACTCCAAAATGGGTGAATTTTAGGGTGCATGTCTTTGTCTCAATAAAGACATTAAAGAAGACAAGGCTGGGTGTGGTGGCTCATGTCTGTATTCTTAGCTTCTCAGGAGGCTGAAATCTGAATATCTCAGTTCAAGCCCTGGGCACTAAAGACTATGAGACTCTTATCTCCAATTAACCACCAGAGAACCAGAAGTAGTGCTGTGGCTCAAGGGGTAAAGCGGTAGCCTTGAGCTGAAGAGCTCAAGGACCATGCCCCAGCACAGAGTTCAAGTCCCATGACCGACAAACAAACAAACAAATAGATAAATAGAAGACTAAAACCTTTCGATTGTTGTGTCCCTGTGACCAAATACACATCTGGGGTGGAGTGAGAGATCAGAGATAGAAGGCTTTCCTAGCCTACATGGTTGTAATCTATCCTGACTCACTCAGTTCTGTCCCCCTTATGGATCTTTGGTCTGTCCTCTGCTTTTCAGTCTGTGCACAGCATATCCACATCCACAGAGCACGGCCCAGACCAGGGGAGGTAGGGATGTGGGGTATAAGTAAGGCTGGATTTAGCTGGTTTGTAATGATAAAATGCGCCACCTTGGGCAAGACACTGTTTCTGTGGGTCTATCCTCCCCGATTTGGTATCCAAGGGTACCAGAGAGACTTCACTTCCTGAGCTGAGGAGGTGGGCAAGCAGGAAGGAGAGGAAGGGTCCCATTTGGTGGGGTGGGGTGGGGGAGCACTGGTTAGCTCTCCTAGGATCCACTTTGGGATCCCAGCCTGGAGAAACTGCACCCTCTCCGCTTTCTATTGCTCCAAATGGCCAATAAATACCTTCTGGGCACCCAGGTCTCTTTTGCAGCATCGCATGGGCTCCAGGGCCCAGAGAGCAGGGTGAGACACCTTCTGAAAAGGGTCAGAGTGCCCTCCTACCTCACAGTCCAGCCTCATTATCCTCACCTTCTGCTCAGGATAGATCAGCATCCAGCCTGGAAAAACTTCAGGGTGGACATTGGGAGGGGGTGAGGGAGGGATGGAGGGGCAAAAACGTGAGCAGGGGTATCAGTGTGTGAGAAGTAATGCACCTGGCAAAGGTAACTGTGGCCCCTTTATTCATTACCCTGACAAGGAAAACAACAACACTTCAGGGTGGAGATTTCACAGCAGAATAAAATGTGTTAGAGCCCAGGGTTCTGGGAAGGGAACTGGACAACTGTGCCAGAATGCCATGGAATCCCCGCTGAGTCTGAATCGTGGAGGCCTCGGTTTTTTGTGTTGGGTCTGTTGGCTTGTTTTGTGTTTCTTTTCTTTTGTAAACCTCCCCTGACACCCAGGGTCCGAGCTGCCTGGGACTTGGTAGCTCCGGGGGAAACACCTGCTCTCCAGCTCTGCCACCCCGGGTCTGGCCCTTTAAACCGCAGACCATGATGTCACCGGAGTCAGCACGGGATGGGAGGGGGACTGCAGGGCTGAGGATGGACTACATTTCCCAGCATCCTCTGGTGACCCACACCCCTCCCAGAGCCGCTCTGACTCCCCGGCGCCGGGCTATTAACCAGTCCAGTGCCAGTGTTCAAGGGATTTCGGAAACGCCCAGCCGTGCTGGGGCGAGGGAAGTGTTCCTGGGGGGGGTGGCCGGGACACAGAAGGCCCAGGGACCTCTCTCCGACGCGGCTCCGGGCATCACCCCAGGTTCCTGGCGCGGCCTGCAGTGTCGTTCTCTTTCTCGCGCAGTCAGGCATCTGGGGTTCAAGCTCCCAGCCGGCGCGCACCCCACCCCGTTCTGAGGCTTGGGCAGTCTCAGCCCCGACCCCAGGGTCCGGAGCCGCCCTCCCGCAGGGGCCCTTTAAGCGGAGCGCGGACTACATTTCCCAGCGGCGCCCGGGCGGTCCTGACGCAGCCCCGCCCCCCGGGCGCCGGGAGCTGCGGGGCGGGGCGGGGCGGGGCGGGGCGGGCCGGGCGGGCGGGGGGGGGGGTGGCTTGATGTCATCCCGAGCATCTGGGCGGCCAGTGCCGGTGCGCACCGAGCCGGGGCTCCCGCCGCGCCGCGCCGCGCCGATCCCAGTCCCGGACGCCCGCGGAGGGCCGCGCCGCCCGGGCCGGCTCGGAGCCCGCCGAGGCCCCGGTTCCCGCGCCTCGGGGCTGCGCTGGGGCAGGCTCCGGCCCCCCGCCCGGCGGAGCCCGGAGAGCCCCCCGGAGCGCCGCCGCCCTGCCCCGGCGCCCCCTCCTCGCCGGCTGCCCCCCCGGGGGTCGGCGACCAAAGTGTGAGGCTCCGAGAAGTGAGTGCCCCCACCCACCCTCCGCCAGAGGCGCGTGGTCCCTGGAGGAACTGGGGTTGGAGAGGATGCTGGGGTGGAGGACGGGGCGCCCCAGGGAGGGCCCCCCAGCCGCTGCGGCTGGTGTCAGGGGCCTGGGGTGAGGACCACTGCCGTTCCCAGGGGTGCTGGCTCGGGTGACCCGCCGCCGTATTCAGGGAGGGCATATTTTAGATCCCGGGAGGGAATCTCCTGGAGGATCCGGGAGGGGATGCGTCCCTGTTTGGGGGTCTGTGCAAGGGTGGGAGGGAAAAAGAAGACCCCAGCTCCCAGCTGGGTTGCCCAGTGTGTCTTCGGAAAGAACTGACTCTCTCTCTCGCTCTCTCTGACCTTTCTGCTCTGCCTTCTCAAAAGGGCCATCGTGGGAACCTTAACTGGACTCTTCTGGATCCCCAAGGAAGGACCTGAGGCCTGAGGCATCACCTTCCTTCCTGCCTGCCCCCCCAGGACTGGGCAATTGCTGAAGGCCCTGGGGGGGGCAGGACTGTGGTTGTGCCCCCCCCCAACCTGGCAGGATGGGCCCCAGTTAGTTTGCCCAGCCTCATCCAGCCTCCTTCAGGAGCCCTAGGGGCTCTGAAGGCCTGACCTGCTGCCTGCCCACCATGGAGACCAAGCTGCCCCCTGCGAGCACCCCTACCAGCCCCTCCTCTCCAGGACTGTCACCTGTGCCACCACCTGACAAGGTGGATGGCTTCTCCCGAAGGTCTCTGCGCAGGGCCAGGCCCAGGCGTTCCCACAGCTCCTCTCAGTTCCGCTATCAGAGCAACCAGCAAGAGCTAACGCCACTGCCCCTGCTCAAAGGTGAGCTGCTGCTGGCTTCTAGGGCTCCTGTGCCCTGGAGGGGACCACCATGAGGGTTGGGGGGGGGAATGTAACTGGCAGCTGCCCTCCTAGGTGAGGGACTCCCATCAGAGCTGACCCCAGCCCTCCAGCCCTCTGCTGACGCATGGTCTGATTGGCCTAGAGGTGGGGCATCTGGAAGTGGCGCCACCCTGGGGGGGCAGGCCAGGGCCAAGGGTGGGGCCCACAGCCTGGCTTCCAGGCGGCCACTATCAGCTCCACCAGCTGCCTGGCTTCTGGAGCAGGTGCTTGGCACAGCTTCCTGTCATCGCCACATAGCCTCCACCCTCGCCCCTGACAACTTCTCCACGTCTTGCTGGTAGAGTGGGGCGCCATCTAGGAGAAGGAGGCATTACTTGTTTTGGAAATATATAGCCATGCTTGTACATCAAGGCTTTTGATCTTGCTTTAAAAATCACCAAGTCCCACCTGGCATAGTGGCTCATGCCTGTAATGCTAGCTATTCAGGAGGCTGAGACCTGAGCATCATGGTTCTAAACCAGCCTGGGCACTAAAGAACAGGAGATTTGTATCTCCAAGTAATCACAAAAGAATGGGAAGTGGGGCTGTGGCGCAAGGAGTAGGGCTGTAGCCTTAAGCTGAAGAGCTGGGGGACAGCGCCCAGGCCCAGAGTTCAAGCCCCATGACCCACAAAAAAAAAGAGAAAAATCACCAAGTCTCTGAGCCTGAGTTAGGAGAGAGCTGAAGCTGACGTTCAGGTGGCGGGGCGGGGGGGGGGGGAAGAGGGTGAGACCAGGAGATGTTTGCTTTCTAACTGCATCCTAGGGTCTGAGGCAGCAGAGACTGCCTAGAAAGCCAGCTATGCCCTGACCCAGAGTTCTGGTGGCATGGCCCAGGCTCAGCCCTGCTCTCTCCCCAGATGTGCCAGCCTCTGAGCTGCATGACCTGCTGAGCCGGAAGCTGGCCCAGTGTGGGGTGATGTTCGACTTCTTGGACTGTGTGGCTGACCTGAAGGGCAAAGAGGTGAAGCGGGCAGCCCTCAACGAGCTGGTGGAATGTGTGGGGAGTACCCGGGGTGTCCTCGTCGAGCCCGTCTACCCAGACATCATCCGCATGGTGAGCACAAACCCCACGGCCCCTTCTAGAAATCCCCGCAGAGACTCAACCCTGCACTCTTCAGTTTAGCGTCCAGAGCCACATCTTCCATCTCTGCTGAGTCCTCTGCAGTCCATGTCTGCACCTTTGCGTGTTGGAGTTGAGGGGTTGCCTTTCTCCTGGGCAGCTTGCCTTCTGTGGCCTGGCTCAGGATTCCCTCTCCCATAATGTCTTAGCCATGCATTTCTCCTTTCTTACCCACAATGCCTGTGAACCCTTTACTCTTTTTTTTTTTTTTTTTGCCAGTCCTGGGCTTGAGCTCAGGGCCTGAGCACTGTCCTTGGACTTTCTCAAGGCTAGAGCTCTACCACTTGAGCCTCAGCACCACTTCCAGCTTTTTTTTGTATGTATGTGGTACCAAGGAATCGAACCCGGGTCTTCGTGCATGCTAGGCAAGCACTTTAACCACTAGGCCAAACTCCCGGCCCACCCTTTACTCTTGACATTACATCCCCACTGGTTTGCACCTACCTAGTTATGTCCCGTCTACTCTTAGATTCCTTGTTCCTGACCTGATTTACTTGAACTAGGTTTAAGTCACAGTTGTCCAAGCTCTCAGGTACTTGCTGGAGCTGAGGGTGATCCACAAGAACGCTGGACCAGGGATCGCCGGGCTTCTGTCTTCATCTTAAAGAACCCTGATTTTGCCTTCCCCCACCCTTCCAGATCTCAGTGAATATTTTCCGGACCCTACCACCCAGTGAGAACCCTGAATTTGATCCTGAAGAGGACGAGCCCAACCTTGAGCCTTCCTGGCCACATCTGCAGGTGTGAGGGGCTTGGGGGAAGGAGTCTGTACTCTCCAGGTGGTCTGAAGGGGTTGGGGTGGGGGGAGTCTGCTTGGATGAGGGCCCCAGAGTGGGGTGGGCTAGGTGAGGCTGTGACTGAACTCGTCTTTTTGTCTGTCTTCATTTTCTAGTTGGTATATGAATTTTTCCTACGTTTCTTAGAGAGCCCAGACTTCCAGCCCTCTGTGGCCAAGAGATATGTGGACCAAAAGTTTGTTCTGATGGTGATGTGGGGAGCCCAGGCTGGGTGGGACTGTGGGCAGGGGCCTGGGAGTGATTAGGGGCTTACTTTTTATTGGACCTCCAACTCCCACAGCTCTTGGAACTGTTTGATAGCGAGGACCCCCGAGAACGTGAGTACCTTAAGACCATCTTACATCGGGTCTACGGCAAGTTCCTGGGTCTCCGAGCCTACATCCGCAAGCAGTGTAACCACATCTTCCTCCGGTGAGTTACTGCCTCTGGGGAGGGAAGGGGGGGTGGGAAGGAAGGGAAGGAATGAAAGAGGGAGGGAGAGAAGAAAGGAAGGGGAGAAGGGTGGGAGGAGGAAAGGAAGGAAGGCGGAGGGCTGGAAGAAGGAAGAAGGGTTGAGATGTGGGGCTCCAGTCTGTTTACCAAGTTCTCACTGCATAGCAATATTGATTATTTAGAGCCAGCATATGAAGTCAGCAGAAAATTCATTTTTATTTCCATTTTACAGATTACAAAATAGAGACTAAAGAGAATAATTGACAGGCTCTAGGGCAGTCCAGGGGAGCATAGGATGGAAATCTGATCTTACGATGCCAGCATGTAAGGAGCCAAAGAGATACTCTTTCTGCAAGCATATACTGGGCACAATGCCCTCTGGCTGATGGGAGACGACATGGCCGTTTATTCTCCCTCTCTCTCTCTCTCTCTCTCTCACTTGAATTCAGGGCCTTAGCTTTTTTGCTCAAAGTGAATGTTTTACCACTTGAGCCTCAGCTGTACTTCTGACTTTTTGGTGGTTAATTGGAGACACAAGTCTCACAGACTGGATTTGAGCTCCCTGAGCAGCCAGGATTACAAGCATGAGCCACTGGTTGGTACCGGTAATGGGCTTCTTTTATTTTGGAGATCATCGTTGTGGATGGAGTTAGCCAGCCTGCCTTTGAGTTTGGTTCCAGTACTTGAGTAGACTTGAAAAAACTTTAAGCACTGTGCTAGCCTCCTCTGTTTGAAATAGGGTGCTGCCTGAATAAACCTGGGGATCATACTCCAGATGAAGTGAGGTGCTGCTTCAAAGCACCTCCAGGAGCTCCACCCCACCAGCTCCCCACTTATTAACTCTGGGTGTGTGGCCTTTAACCACTGAGTCTTGGCTTTTTCATCTATGTAATGGCGTTTGTACACTTTGCCTCCCAGGACAGATCTCAGAATTACAGGGTACAGAGTAGATGCTCTACGTCTTTGTCATTGCTTTGGTAGACTGTATAAAGAGAGTTTTTGTAAGCTAGGTGCCTCCTGGCTGGCTGGCTAAGCCTCAGGTAAGGAATGCCAGGTCTGAGAGGAAGAGATGAGCTGGAGAGCCTATGGAATAAAGGCTAAGCCTGGAGTCAGAGCTGCAGAGGTGGCTAGGCTGGGAAGGGTGTTTTGCAGGTAGGCATATTGAGAACACAGAGAAAGGAGTCCAGCCTGTGGGTTGGAGTGCAGGTCATGTGTGCAGGCAGGGTGAGGGTAGAAGGCTGGATGGTTGGTGGGTGTGGGGCCAACCGTGCTGCTCTGAGCTTCTCTTGGTCTTGCAGGTTCATCTACGAGCTGGAGCACTTCAATGGTGTGGCTGAGCTACTGGAGATCTTAGGAAGGTGACTCATCCTGGCCTCTGAGCGCAGGGTTCTGGGGGGAGGGGCTGGGGCTCACTGGCTGAGCTCCGCTCTTCTCTTCTCCCTCTAAAGCATCATCAATGGCTTTGCATTGCCCCTGAAGACAGAGCACAAGCAGTTCCTGGTTCGTGTCCTGATTCCCTTACACTCCGTCAAGTCACTGTCTGTCTTTCATGCCCAGGTAAGGCCCAGGCATGGCCCTGCTGCACCTCGGGGGGCCAGTGGGGCCAGGACATCAGCCCACACTCAAGGGATTCTGCTCTGCCTCCCTGCTTACTAGTTTCCATCCCTTCTAGGTTAGGGATTTCCAGCTGGCCCTTCAAGGCTGACTTGCTATGTGAGCACTACCCTGCCCCCCTCAGTCCTTCCCGCTCTCCCTGCCCTCCTGTAGACGGTGTGCTTCTCTCCTCCTCTTTGAATAGTCTCAGATTATGGTTCAGAAGTCTATGTGAGGAATTGATAAGTCTTTGTGTGTGATGCTCAGTGTACGAGAAGGTAGACAAGAGCTAAGGGAGAGCATCCTGACCCCTCCTGACCCTGCTCTCCTTCTCTCCACCCTTCCCTCCACAGCTGGCTTACTGTGTGGTACAGTTCCTGGAGAAAGATGCCACCCTGACAGAGCACGTGAGTGTTGGGGGGGGGAAGGCGGGCCCCACACTGTGCAGGCCTGACAAGGTTCTTCTGCCTCAACTCCACAGGTGATCCGGGGGCTGCTCAAATATTGGCCCAAAACCTGCACCCAAAAGGAGGTATGGAGGGGGGCTTTGACAAGTGTGTGTATGTCGCTGGGAGAGGGGAGTGTGAGCGGCTGCCCCCGCCCCCTCTGCAGGTGATGTTCCTGGGGGAGATGGAGGAGATTCTGGATGTCATTGAGCCGTCCCAGTTTGTGAAGATCCAGGAGCCGCTCTTCAAGCAGGTGGCTCGCTGTGTCTCCAGCCCCCACTTCCAGGTATGGGGCGGGGACAGGCTGTGAAGGATTGCCCAGTCAACTGAGCATAGCTTCCTCTCCCCACGTCTCCTCCAGTCCTGCGTTTGATATTGGGGCGATGCTTAACTTAGGGTCAGGAGCTCTAAGGTCAAGTTTTACTGGCTTGAGATCCTTAGACAAACCACTAGTGATGGGGACTAAATAGACCATGGCTGTTAACACGTATAGTGAATGGCTTTCTTAGTGGCTATAGATTTCCTTAGCCCCATTTGAGGGGCTAAGCATCTGTAACTCATGTATGTCATCAGACACTCTCCTGTTATGAGCATAAAGCAATGGAAATACTTCCAGAAGGATTCTAGTACTCTGTGTGTGTGGACATGTGTCATTATTAGGGCTTGAACTCAGGATGTTGCACACACTCTTCCTTAGTACCTTTTTTCCCCCCCCCTCTCAAGCCTAGCACTCTACCACTCGAGACACTTCCAGTTCTGTCTTTTGGCTGGTTAACTGGAGGCATGGATTTGTCTGCCCAGGCTGGCTTCAAACTGGGATGCTCACATTTCAGCCTCCTGAGTAGCTAGGATTGCAGGTGTGAGCCACCAGCTCCTCACTAGTACTTAATCTTATTAAACACTTTAAAGTCCAGTAGTTCGTTTTATTCCAACAGCCTGGTGATGGTGCCTATTGTTAGTTCCATTTTACAGATCTGACACATGAGGCCGAGAAGCTGAACGCCTCACCTAAGGACCATGACCGTGGTGGAAGCTGTAGTAGAATTAGGATTTGCTCAAGTGTTGGGCTTCAGTCTCAGGACTCTTTGCTCTTCCCCCTATCTTTTCCTCTGGTGGGTCGCAAAGGCCCTGAGGATGGGGTGTATGAGGTCAGGGCCTGGGTTTGGGGAAGGCTTGCAACGACTCCAGCCTTCCAGGCCCACTCTGCCATCTTGCCTACCCCAGGTTGCAGAGCGGGCTCTGTATTTCTGGAACAACGAGTACATCCTGAGCCTCATTGAGGACAACTGCCACACTGTGCTGCCGGCTGTGTTTGGGACCCTATACCAAGTCTCCAAGGAGCACTGGAATCAGTGAGTGCCCAGGCCTTGCCCTGCCCCGGGCTGCGCTTAGCTGGACAGTGTAAGAGCCAGGGTCAGGCTGGCAAGGAATGGGAAGCCAGGGAAGTGGGAAGTGCTGTGGGGTTTAGGGACAGGGACAGACAGACGGCCCGAGAGGGGCCGCACTAACACATGTGCTCACTCGTTGCCTTACTGTGTGAAGAACCATCGTGTCTCTGATCTACAATGTGCTCAAGACCTTCATGGAAATGAATGGAAAGCTCTTCGACGAGCTCACGGCCTCCTACAAGCTGGAGAAGCAGCAGTGAGCACTGGGGCTGGGTATCCAAGGAGGGAATGTAGACGGAAACCCCAATTCTGTGGTCAGATGTCCAGCCCCTCCCTCAAGTGCCAGCTAGCCTAGTCCCAGCTGCCCGCCACCTCCTGCGGCCTTTCTCCTGGCCGTTTCCCTCTAGCTTCGGCCATTCCCAGACAGTTCATCTCCTCACGTCTCCCAGCCCAGGCCTCACTGAGTCACGCTCCCATTTGCAGTGGGGTTGTGGTGAGGACGGGTGGACCAGTGGAGACCCCAGGAGAGGAGCTGCCTCCCTTCTCTTCCTAGGGAGCAGCAGAAGGCTCGGGAGCGCCAAGAGCTATGGCAAGGCTTGGAGGAGCTGCGGCTACGCCGGCTACAGGGGACCCAGGAAGCCAGGGAGGCCCCCCTTCCACGGCTAGCACCCCAAGTGGCCACCAGTGGAGGTCAGAGCTAGAGAGCCCCTGGAAGGGGAGAAGCAAAGCCCAGAGCCCTAAGTTCCTCCATCCCTTCTCCTGGCCAGGGTCCAGAGGGGCACCTCCCTCCCCCTGGCCTTGCCAGACTGGCTCTGAGGACGCCCTGCCAGCCCTCATGGGCAGCTCTCACAAGAAGGCAAGATGATGGTCTTGGCAGCAGACCTTGCAGGCCCTGTGGCAAGACTTAAGCAGGGCAGCTTGACTGGGAAGCCGTCAGCCATCTTTCCTGCAGGGCTGGGCTCCAGGCTGCAGGCAGGCTCCGCCCATCCCCCCTGGGGAAAGGGTCCTCAGGGCCTGGCCTGCTCCTGCCTGGGACTGGAGCCAGGTCCTTCCTCACCCCCACCGAGGGGCCCATGGTCTATTTATTCTGCCCCACTCACCCTCAGCAAGACACTGTCCTGGCCCTAGGGCACCTCCTTCCCTCTCTCCCTTGCCCTGAACTTCCTTGTCCCCTTTTTATTTATTGGGCAGGGGGAGGGGTGAGGGCACAGGCAAGAAGAGGTTGACAGTGTCCTAGGGTCAGGGGTCACAGGATTCCTGGTCGATCTCCCTCCTCTGGTTGGGGGGCAGACTTAATAAAGAGAGACTCAAGAACTGCTTGCTTTATTTAGGGGAGTGGTGGGAGACAGACTGGATTAAAGCCAGGCAGAGACAAAGAGAAGGCAGAAACCCCTTCTCACGAGGTGACCTTTCCAAACAGCAGCTGCGACCCCTTGTTAAATGATGCTGTGGCCTCCCAGGCCCAACCACTAGTAGCGGGACAGGCGACACATGTCACACTGGCAAGCCCTGGCCGTGAAGATCTCCAGTTCTCCCTGGCGGTTTCCCGCACATCTCAGCTGCACTTTCACCTGTAGGCGAGGGGCCCCACACTCCATGCCATTCCCGGCCTCCTCCTGTCCCCCCCAATTCCCCTGGCTCCAGCCCCTCACCTTCTCTAGGCTGCTGATGGTGCAGCACTGAGAGACGGAGGTGATGTTATGTTGATAGCTGCTGGCCACCAGCACAGAGTACCGGGAAGGGAAGGCGCTGGACTCACAGTGACCCACACAGGCCAGGGCCACATGGGAGCCCTGGCAGGTGCCTCGGTGGTAACTTCGCACGTTCACATGGAAGGCTGGAAGTAGACAGGCAAGTGGCTGGAAGACTTGCCCTGGCTGCTGTTGTCGGTGCCTCCTGGTGGAGGCAGTATGCCAACTCTGTGCCCATCGACAGCCCATTGCCCCCCCAGCCCTCTGGCCAGCCCCCAGGTTACTCACGGTGCAGGTGGCAGCCTGGGATGGCTGTCTCCTGACCCTGGCTTTCAGGGACAACCAGGACCAGCAGGCTGAGGAGCAGGACTGGGAGGGACGCCATGGGCATCTGCACTGTAGAAGTACTAGGTGGATTTTCCTGTGGGGCGCCAGACGTCTTCCCCTCCCTTTACCATAGCACCCCACTTCCCCTCACACTGTCTCCCCAGAACCTCACCAGTGCTCCCAGTGTGGCAGGAACAGTGCCGGCAGCTCCCAGGTCTTCAAAGCCTGCTGCAGGTCTCCAGTGTGCTCTCTAGACTTGTATTGTGGGTTCTGGAGCCACGCCCTCCTGTGGAGGAGCTCTAACTCCCAGGCGCCTCCCAGCCTGAGGCCTGTGGAGCTGAGCTCTGAGGTGCGGTCCTCTGTAGCTTTTTGCTTCCTGGGCTCCATAGGTGGAGGACTGCCTGGACTGCTGAGGGGGTGAGAGGCTGCTTTCCAGAGGCCTGGGTTCTGCTGTTCTCCATGACCACACCCTGCCTCAGAAGTACTCAACTGGGCCTGGATCCTTCCTGACTCGGGAGGGGTGTGGGGATCTAGGCTCCTGAGCAGTCTGGGTGGTAGAGCAGAGTGTGGATCACTGAGTGCATTTAGAGCCTCCACTCCAGTATCTAGTGAATGTCTGCTCATTCTGAAGAGGCTAGGAGATCCTGAGTAGGGCTCTGAGCTACAGGACCCCTAGGTTCTAGAAACAGCAGGGACCTGATTCCTGAAAGAGCCTGACGCTGTCAACTTCAGCAAATCTCTGTAGTCCAACTCCAGGTTTAAAGGCAAGGCTACTAATGCTTAGAAAAGGAAAGTTGCTGAAAATCCCAGCTACTTAAGTCCAGACTGATTTAGAACTCAAATCTGTTATCTATCCACACTGCTGAATTATATTTGGGGCAAGAATGTGGCAAGAACTGGGCACCAGTGGCAAATGCCTCTAATATTAGCTACTCAGAAGGCTGAGATCTGAGGATCACAGTTTAAAGCCAGCTCCAGCAGAAATGTCTTGAGACTCTTCAATTAATCAGCAAAATGCTAGGATAGAGGCATGGCTCAGGTGGTGGAGTGCCAGCTATGAGTGAAAAAGCCAATGGCAGCCCAAGGACCTAAGTTCAAGCTCTGGTACCAGTACTAAAAATTAAAAAAAGCCAGCTTGGTGGCTCATGCCTGTAATCCTAGCTACTTAGGAGTCTGAGACCTGAGGATCAAAGTTCAAAGCCAGCCTGGGCACAAAAGGACCTGAGACTCTTATCTCCTATTAACCTCTAGAAAATGGGAAGTGGGGCTTGGCTCAAGGGTAGGATGGTAGCTTTGAGCTAAAGAGCTCAGGCAGAGATGGTGCCCTGGCTGAGTTCAAAGCCCATGATTCCCCCACCACCAAAAAATGTGGTAAATTGAGAAAAGAAATGCCCTAGTCAGCAGAGATCAGAGGGAGGCAGTCTAGGAGCTCATCAAATCTACCCCTCATACTCTCATTTTTCCAGATGAAGTAAGGAGCTCAGAAGAGAATGCTTTTCCCAAGGCTTGAGTCAGGGTGGACTCAGACCTCCAGACTGGAATTGTGGTCTTCAACAGACCACGTTTGAGTTAACAGGACAAAAGCAGTACATTCAAGTTAGGAAGTGGTGGTTTCAAGTCTCCTAATCCTCAAACAGCCATACCTATGGCATCCTCCTCCCTGCACAGGTCCTGTGTGGATTTCTAGCCCTCTCTGCTGAAGGTAGAGGAGGTTAGGAGGGCTCAACAGTGCTCCCCCCACGCCCCTGCCCCTTAGGACCTCTCGGCATGTGACACGGGCTTAGCAGGTTAAAGCTTTAAGCTCACAGGTAGCCTATTCTAATACTGGACAGCTCCAATGGTTAAAAAGTGATTCCTTCCTTCTGAGCTGAGTTTCCTTCAATTATTTTGGGTCTTGGAAGACAGTTTGAGTGCCTTGACTATTCCAGAGGCTCTAAATCACACTGCTGTCCACTTCACCTGATAAACAGTGTGACCCACCAGGGACTAGAGTGACAGACATCTATCCTTGGGGCTACACTAAACTGGGGAAGAGGTTATTTCCTTTGGAGCAGGGCTCTTTCGTCACCCCATTCCCTTAATCCCTGGCATGAAGCTAACTGAGATCAGGTACAGAGTCCTCTACCCAGAGTGACCCTGGAACCAGCAGCCAGGGGACCAAGGGGAAGGTCCATGCACGGCTTCCTCTCTTTGTTCTCTTTTACTTTCTACTTGACCAAATACAATCAATAATACTCCAAGAATAATTTATTGATGTTAGAATCTTACGTGGTAGAGACACTGCCCTGAGAGCTATTCTCAGATGAGAGCATTTTTACAAAGTTCCAATTCTTTTCTTAAATTCCCCCCCCCCCAAACATTGTGGGGCTTGAACTCAGGGCCTAGGCCCTATCCCTGAGTTTTCTTTGTCCTTCCCCCAAGGCTAGTGCTCTACCGCTTAAAGCTACAGTGTCACTTTCAGTTTTCTGGTGGTTAACTGAAGATAAGAGTCTTACAGATGTTCCTGCCTGAGGCTTTGAACTACAATCTTCAGATCTCAGTCTCCTGAGTAGCTAGGATTACAGGTGTAAGCCACCAGCCCCCCAACTTCCTTAATATTTAGACAAGACAAAACTAGGGCAAAACGAAGTGGACTGGATGTGAGCCCTTAATCTCTTTAACTGAAGAAAGAAGTCACAAGAAAAGTATGAAAGCTGGGTGTGGTAGCCTATGCTTGTAATCCTAGCACTTGGGAAGCTGAGGGAGGACAGCTGTACAGCAAAATCTTGTCTCCAAAAATAAAACAAAAACCAAAAATGGAAAAGGATAGAGTTGGAGGAGAAATGCTTCAGGCAGGAGACCACCTTTCCACTGTTGTAGGACATCCAGAAGGCTCACTGGTTGCTCTTCTTGAAGAAATACCGGAAGGGAAAGAGAGTGCTGCAGGAAGGAGAATGGATAGGCTGAGGCTGAGGTCTTTTTCCCTTCTCTGCTTCCCATTAATGCCTCATTAGGCAGGGCATTTTGCTCTGGGGAACCACTGAATGGAAATTCAAGTCTGGAACAGCATTTGAGAAGATGCCTAAATTAGATTATACTCAGGAGGGGAAAACAAAGGAAAAAGGATTGTGGTAGGATGGATGGGCAGTGACAGGAGGATATGCTCACTGTCCTCTGCAGAAAGAATTGTGGAGACAACCTTGAGTCAGAGGGAAGAACGGAAACTTTTCAGTAACCAAACCGTACAAAACCCCAAATGAAATAGGAATAGTCTGTTCAAGAAATGTGTACGATGCAGGTCTCATGCTGCATCATGCATTGCAAGTGATAGAGCTCCAGTCTTGAGAAAAAACAAACAACAAAAACCCTCAGGGACAGCACCCAGGCCCTGAGTTCAAGCCCTAGGACTAGCACCAAAAAAAAAAAAAAAAAAAGACAGCCTTCATTAAGCTCAAAATTAGGCTCAAGGGTTGGCCTGTAATCCTTCCTACTTGTGAGGCAGAGAAAAGAGGTTCAAGGTCACCCTGGACAAAAAAGGGACATCTTCTCAAGGAACAAGTCATTCCTGGTGGTAGACAACTGTAATTCCTGTAGTAATGCAGGAAGCATAGGAAGGAAGTTCATGATCCCGAACTGGCTTGAGCAAAAAGCATGAGACTTCATCTGAGAAATAACTAAGTGCTAAAGCAAAAAGGGGTGGGAGCATGGATCCAGTAGGGGGCCTACCCAGCAAACATGACACTCTTAGGTCAAAACCCCAATACCGAAGAAACAAAAACCAAAACAAACAAAACCCCAACCAAAACTGGGACCACTGTTTTTCATCTCATTTCTATGCTCTATCTCAACATAACTGAGCAACCTCAGCAAGTCACCTGCTTTCTTCTTTATTCCCTCTTCCTGCAAGCCTCCGGAAGCAAGAAGTGGGTCTTACCTTAGAAACCCAAAGACGCCATCAGTTCCTTGCTTTTTAGGTGGAGGAGGGGAATTCTGCTGCACTGGTGGGACACTTGGCTCTGGCAAACTGGATCCCCACGTAGAATCTGTAAAGAAAATACTCAGGCAGGAAAAAGGGGACTGTCATGGCCTACTTTCATCTGAGAAGAGTTGGCAGAGCAGCCTCTCACCAAGATTTATTTAAAGCCAGGTGAATTGTTTGTTCTGACCTTTCCAATTTCATCTCAGCTTAGTAAGATTCTATTCTGACCTTGGAATTTTCAATATCATGAGATATTGACATAGCTCAAATACCAGCTATCCATTATAGCTGTTGTGTTATCGTGTGTGTGTGTGTGTGTGTGTGTGTGTGTGTGTGTGTGTGTGTGTATGTGTGTGTGATAACTGAGAGCTTTATACTTGGTAGGTTGGTGTTCTATCAGTTGAGCCACATTTCTAGTCCTGATCTTTTAGATCAGTTATGGGGCTTGAACTCAGAGCCTGGGCACTGTCCCTGAGCTCTTTTTGATCAAGGATAGTGTCTACAACTTTGAGCCACAATTCCACTTCTGGTTTTCTGGTAGTTAATTGAAGCTAAGAGTCTCATAGACGTTCCTGCCCAGGCAGGCTTTGAACCATGATCCTAAGATCTCAGACTCTTGCATATCTAGGATTACAGGCATGAGCTACTAGCACTTGGATCCTTCTTTTTTTCTTCCTTCCTTCCTTCCTTCCTTCCTTCCTTCCTTCCTTCCTTCCTTCCTTCCCTCCCTCCCTCCTTCCTCTCTCCTTCCTTCCTTCCTTCCTTCCTTCCTTCCTTCCTTCCTTCCTTCCTTTCTTCCTTCCTTCTTTCTTTTTTGGCCAGTCCTGGGCTTTGAACTCAGGAAGGGGCATGCTGCCTCCCTTAACTCCTTTAGGCATTGGTTTGGGGCTTCTGTGACTCTAGGACAGACTCCAGACTGGAGAATAGCCAAGGGTCCCTCACTCACACAGGAGTGAGGCATATTCCCCAAGGATGCCCACATGCAAGGGGCTGTGCCACTCTGCTCAGCCAAGCATTTACAGGGAGCTGGATTAAAGGAGAATAAGCATGAGTCTTCCAGAACTTACCCTGTTCTTGGATGTCAGTGGTATCAAAGGCTGGGATCTCCTGCCATTCCTGCTGCATTTCTCTCTCCCTGTTCTGATAAAAAGACCCCCCCCAAAAAAAGCCTTAAACTTTATTTCTATCAGAGCCCAGTGATGCAGTGATGTGAATGCTATTTCACATCAATACTGGGGTCTGGTTTCTGACTGCCCAAGGAGGCTCCATATTTCCTTTTACAGGTTTGTCCTTTTTCATTTCACATCCAACTACTGTCTCTTTAAAACTCCATGTATCAGAAGCAGAGAACAAAGCCGGCGTAGTGGCTCATGCCTATAATCCTTGCCACTCAGGAGGCTGAGGTCTGAGGATTGTGGTTCAAAGCCAGTCTGGGCACTAAAGTCTGTGAAACTCTTATCTCTAATTAATCACCAGAAAACTAGAAGTGTGCTGAGGCTCAAGGGGGAGGGCAATAGCCTTGATCTGAAGAGCTCAGGGACAATGCCCAGGCCAAGGAGTAGGGCAGTATCCTTGACCTGAAGAGCTCAGGGACAATGTCCAGGCCGAGTTCAAATCCCATGACCAACTGAGTGAGGGGGAAGAGAAGAAGCAGAGAACAAGCAAAACTGGGGTTACCTCCCATGCCTAATTACCTTCCACTGCTGAGTGTCTGTTATTCTAACAAAATATTGTGGTTTCAGCCAGGTGTGGCGGCTCACCCCTGTAATCCTAGCTACTAAGGAGGCTGAGATCTGAGGATCAAGGTTCAAAGCCAGTCCGGGCACTAAAGTTCCTGAGATTCTTATCTCCAATTAACTACTAGAAAACTGGAAGTGGGGTTGTGGCTCAAGGGTGGTAGCCTTGAGCTGAAGAGCTCAGGGACAGTGCCCAGGCCCAGAGTTAAAGTCCCATGACCAACAAAAGAAAATAAAAAATGTGGTTTCAGAAACCAGAGGACCTTAATGCCACCTTGGAGAAATGCATAACGCATGGGTAAAGCACACATAACCTGTGTGTTGCAATGGCACAGAGAGGGGCTGCCTGCACTGGTTGTCAAGGACATGAGCAGAGCGGTGGCTGCTGTCAAGGAAGACCTTACAGAGAAGTGACATTTGGATAGGGACTTGATGGACAAATGGGGTTTGTCCTATTGAGGATGAAGAGCTGGTCAGTGAGGGCAGGGCATTCCAGACAGACACACGATGAAGAGCATGATGCCATTAACAAGTAAATAGGATCAGCCTGGCTAGAGCCAGGCATAGCGGAAACATGACTAGGACATTAGCAGCCAGCATCAATGCAATGCAATCTTATTATTTTCCTGTGGGCCTCCGCTTGGTAGAAATTCCTTTGTACGTTGAATAGGACATCCTACAACCTGCTTCCACACCCACAACATTTCCCAGCAAATGCCCTGATAGTCAGAAATGTGGTACATATATTTTCTTTGGGAATTTGCCAGCTGGCCACAACCCTCACCCAGCAGAGCTTGAAGGCTGCCTGCCCAGAAGCACTCACAAGACTCAGATGTGTTCTGGGGAATTCTGGAGCAGGGTAGGGCTGGGCTTGCAGATACAGGAGACGCCTAGAAAATTTGGGTTGAACCCCCTCCTAAGCAGAAGCTTCAAATTAGAAAGGAAAAAAATCTTTTAAGTAGTTTTCTTCATAAACCATTTGGATTCCAGACCACAGAGCCAGTCTCTAAATCAAATTCCTTCAAAAGCAGAGGTGCATCATGAGGAAGAAGGAGCTTTCTTACCTCTTCCAGACAGTGGATTCTGGATTATGACTCACAACCATTAATAGAAATATAAGCTATGCTTTGGGGCTTCAGTCCTACTTCAGAAATTAGCCCTAATAACCAAAAGAATGCTATCTTCATGAGTGGTAGTAGGATCAGAAAGAAAAGACCCTAGGGCAGAGATGTAACCTCCTACAACCCAGGAACTTAGCCCTGTGCTGGTGGTTCATACCTGTAATCCTAGCTACTCAGGAGGTTGAGATCTGAGGATCATGAGTAAACAAATCTGAGATACTCTTATCTACAATTAACCAGAAAATAATGCTGGAAGTGGATATGTGGTTCAAATGGTAGAGAGCCAGCCTTGAGCAAAAAAACAAAAACAAAAACAAAAAAACAAGAGAGCACAAGACCCTGATTTTAAGCCCCAGTGCCAGCACAAATAACAACAGGGCCACTTTCCTTTTTTTTTTTTTTTTTTTTTTTTTTTTTTTGCCAGTCCTGGGCTTGAGCTCAGGGCCTGAGCACTGTCCTTGGACTTTCTCAAGGCTAGAGCTCTACCACTTGAGCCTCAGCACCACTTCCGGCTTTTTTCTATATGTGGTACCGAGGATTCGAACCTGGGTCTTCATGCATGCTAGGCAAGCACTTTAACCACTAGGCCAAACTCCCGGCCAACAGGGCCACTTTCATGTTCTCCTGAATCCACTAGAGGACTTCTGGAACACATTCTAACAGAAAAAAGGAAGATTAAGAGGAACTCTGGGACATCATTCCCTGAAAAGCTTTGTAGGTCAGGGCCAGATCTGTTAAGAAGGAGAGAGAGTTCAAGCAAAATGTGTGTAGTGGGGGGACAAAGCAGTCAGTTTGTTCCATTTCTGAGACATTCATCTTTTCTTCCCTTCCCTCCCGTTTTCTTTTCTTTTTTGTCAGTCCTGGGGCTTGAATTCAGGGCCTTGGCACTGTCCCTGGGCTTCTTTTGATCAAGGCTAGCATTCTACCATTTGTGCCATAGCACTACTTCCAGCCCTTTCTGTTTATATGGTACTGAGGAATCGAACCCAGGGCTTCATGTGTGCTAGACAAGCACTCTACCTCTAAGCCACATTCCTACTCCTCCTCATTTTCATCCTTCTAAAGTCTGAGTCTCTAGGTCTGAGAACTGAAAGAAAAAAGGAAAAGGGTCTTCCCTTCCATTTTATTCTTCTCCAAATATCTCTCAGGATGCAAGAATTGTATTTTTCCAAGCTTTCCCCACCCAGGCTATCAATGTGTTTAGACATGTGCAATCTGCCCTGGCTGTGATCCTATACCCTAACTTCTCAGCAAGGAGAGAGAAAACTTCAAGCACTGAACCATACGAGCAAATGCAATCTTTCCAGCTCAAGTGACTTATACTGAGAGCCACTGTGATCATCTAATTTAGGAGAAATCCTCTCCCTGGGAACAGGGTCTGTGATGGAGGCTGTCTTTGGGCTTTGATTCAAAATCAATAAACATGCTCCTTTCCCTCAGTTTTGTTCTAAACCCAGAATCAGGTTGAAAAGGTAATTATGTTGAATAAGAAGCTACAAGTACTGTTCTTGAGGAGATGATGTGTCAAACTAAGAATAGGAAGGTACGAAGGGAAGAGAGTGAGGGAGATGTTCCTTTAACAGCAATTATCTTGACTGTATAAAGTATCTTTGTTCTCTAGAGCTTCGTGTACTTTCTCATTTCTTCTTATCCCTCTAAAGGATGGGAGGCATGGAAGATTTTCTGCCTAAAATCACTAATGTGCCACTTCACCATGGTACAAAACTGAAGCCCTGTCCTTTCTACCTTCTCCCAGAGGCAGAGGTCTAGAGCCCCAAAGGTGTATTCTGAGTCAAAGTAAATTACAAGTTCCCAGAGAGAAGAAGCTAGATTTTATATATGTTTATGTCTACCTTAGCACCCATATAACACCTTGCAAACAGGATTGTGGTTTAGAAATTAAAATTGGGTTTTTTTTTTTTTTTTTTGCCAGTCTCAGGGCTTAAACTCAGGGCCTGAGCACTGTCCTTGGGCTTTCACAAGGCTACAGCTCTACCACTTGAGCTGTAGGACCACTTCTGGCTTTTTCTATGTATGTGCTATGGAGGACTTGAACCCTGGTCCTTGTTCATGCTAGGCAAGCACCCTATCACTATGCCAAACTCCAGGCCAAAATTGCTTTGGTTTTCTACTTTAAAAAAATGTTACACTAGCTGGGTGCAGGTGGCTCACACCTGTAATCCTAGCTACTCAGGAGGCTGAGATCTGAGGATCAAGGTTCAAAGCCAGCCAGAGCACAAAAGGACCTGAAACTCTTATCTCCAATTAGCCTCTAGAAAATGGGAAGTGGGGCTGTGGATAAAAGAGTAGGACAGTAACCTTGAGCTGAAGAGCTCAGAGACAGCATCTAGGCCCAGAGTTCAAGCCTCATGACCCACACAAAAAAAAAAAAAGTTGGGCCAGGAGTTTGGCCTAGTAGTAGAGTGCTCGCCTAGCATGCATGAAGCCCTGGATTTGATTCCTCAGCACCACATAGTCCAAAATAGCCAGAAGTGGCACAGTGGCTCAACTGGCAGAGTGATAGCCTTAAGCAAAAGGTATCCAAGGACAGTGTCCAAGTCCTGAGTCCAAGACTCAGGATTGGCAAAAAAAAAAAAAAAATTCCGGGAACAGTGGCTCACACCTGTTATCCTAGCTACTCAGGAGGCTGAGAGCTGAGGATTGCGGTTCAAAGACAGTGGACAGTAAAGTTTGCAAGATTCATCTCCAATTAATCACTAGAAAACCAGAAGTGATGCTGTGGCTCAAGGGAGTTTAAGCCCCACAACCAGCTTAAAAAAAATAAAAGTTTTAGGGGCACCAGTGGCTCACAGTTGTAATCCTCGCTACTCAAAAGGCTGAGATCTGAGGATCACAATTGAAAGCCTGTCAGGGCAGGAAAGTTCATGAGAGTCTTTTCTCCAGTGAACTACCAAAAAGCCAGCAGTGGAGCTGTGGCTCAAGTGGAAGAGTACTAGCCTTGAGAAAACAACAAATATCACCACAAACTCAGGGACAGGGTCTAAACCCTGAGATCAAATCTAAGGACCAACACACACACAAAATGTTTAAGGAATTTTTGTGGTACCAAAGCCTCAAGATTTATTATAATCCTGCTCATCTAGTTGCTGTACTACAATTTCCAGGTGTGTTGGCCTGCAGTCAGGAAAAACATAATTCTCTTTCTTCTTGTCTGAGCTCCTTAAGTGCTTCTGAGCTCCTCTGGGATCTCTTTCCTCACGGCCTTTTTGTGTTCCCTCTGTGCCCTGGGCTTGCTTTTGCCCTACACAAGGCATATCTATGGGTAACTGCTGGTATCTACAGGGGATACATGGTATTCTGAATACTTGGTCCATAACTGACCCAGTGAAAACGCGTTTGACAAATGCTTATGTGTTTGCTCATAACTGATCAGGCTGTAGGTCCTGAGGGGTTAAGGAGAGCCACTGTCAGTGTCTGTGACTTAGGGTCAGATGTATTTTAGAGATACAAATAAGAAAGAAGGAAATATCTTTAAGACATATCTAACAGCTACTTAAGAGGGATAAGCTAGGCACACGTGGCTCATTCCTGTAATCCTAGCTACTCAGGAAGCTGAGATCTGGGGATTACAGTTCAAAGCCAGTCTTGGCAGGAAAGTTCATGAGACTCTTATGTCCAATTAACCATCAAAAGCCAGAAGTAGAGCTGTGGCTCAAGTAATACTAGCCTTGAGCAAAAATGCTCAGGGACAGCCCTGGCTCTTGAGTTCAAGCCCTAGGACCAGCATAAACAAACATAAAATAAACCTAGACAATCCCAGACTCCCACCCATGTGTAGATGAAGGCAAATGATTTCTGCAGTGATAGCTCTCCGCTCGCTGCCACAGCCATTCAATGCAGACCTATGTCCTAACTTCAGCTGCAGAGTATAAGAATCAGTCTTTTAACTTGAGAAGAGACATCCTTTTAGCAAAAGGATTTCTCCATGTGCCTACTCTGCAGCCATCCTGGGGATGAGTTAGTTATGGCAAGGCCAGAATAGTTGAATGCTGTTCTGCAGTGAAACCTGAGAATGAGTTCAGTCGGTTCAACTTGTAGCAAAGACCAAGAGGTGTAGGTAAAAGGAATCCTGACCTGTAGCAGTGAAGGAACAGCCACGAGCCTCCATGTTTGTGCTTACCTTCCTGGTTTCCACGGGGGGCTTCTTCTTGTTCAGACCTTGGCTAGAAGTCCCCATCTTGGCCCTGAGAAATTGTTAGTGGTTAGTGACAGTGGCAACATTACTGCATTCAAGCAAATGTGGCCCGAATGAATATTTCAGCAGGTTGGCTATTTTTATACCACTCCTGCCTGGCAGGAAAAATGGTGTGGCCAAATTTACTTTGGGTGCTGCTTTAATTCACAATAGAATTCCAGTTTGAGATATTTAACTGTATGACATTTTGGAACGAAAAATGTACCTGACAGAAATTACCAGACTCTGAAATACCTGATTGCACATAAAAACAAGAGGAAGGGGGCTGGGAGTGTGGCCTAGTGGTACAGTGCTAGCCTTGCATGCATAAAGACCAGGTTCAATTCCTTAGTACCACACACACAGAAAAGCCGGAAGTGGTGCTGTGGCTCAAGTGGTAGAGTGCTAGCCTTGAGAAAAGTGCAAGGACAGTGCTCAGGTCCTGAGTACAAGCCCAAGAACTGGCAAAAAAACAAATAAAAATTTAGAAAGCAAGAGGAAAGGAAGAGCTAAGGCCATACCTCTGTGAAAATTCCCTTTCTCAGCTCTGACTACGGTCACATTCCACTGGCTAGGAACGTAACTCCCTACTCATCACTGACACGCATCTTGAAGGCACAGCCGGGCTCCTTCATGTTTGGTCCCTCTGTACCGCTCCTGCATGTCAAGGCATGCACACCATCCAACCACATCACCCCAGGAAAAGAGCAGCTGCGTTTTTGTGAATGCAGGGTGAAAAGCATCCAGGGCTAGGCAGAAAAGCACACCAGGCCTCTCGGGATACTACAACTGACTAAATTGTCTTCCCAACTCAACTGTCCTTGATAGAAAACCCAGAGAAAGCCAGCACGGTGGCTCATACCTGTAACCCCAGCTATTCAGGAGGCTGAGATCTAAGCACCAAGGTTCAAAGCCAACCCCGGGCACAAAAGGACCTGAGACTCTTCTCTTCGATTAACCTCTAGAAAACAGGAAGAGGGGCTTGGCTCACGGGTACTGCAATAGCCTGAAGCTGAAGAACTCAGGGACAGCACCCAGGCCAAGCCCCATGACCCACCAAAAGAAAAAAAAAAGAAGAAGAAGAAGAAAGAAAACAACAACAACAAAACAAAGAATACTGGTCACCAGTGGCTCACGTCTGTAATCCTAACTATACAGGAGGCTGAGATCTGAGAAGTACAGTTTGAAGCTAGCCAGGAGGAAAGTTTGAAGCTAGCCAGGAGGAAAGTTCGTGAAACTTTTTTTTTTTTTTTGCCAGTCCTGGGCTTGGTCTCAGGGTCTGAACACTGTCCCTGGATTTTCTCAAGGCTAGAGCACCACTTCTGGCTTTTTGCTACATATGTGGTAGCAAGGAATCGAACCCAGGTCTTCGTGCATGCTAGGCAAGCACCCTACCACTAGGCCAAACTCCCGATCCAAGTTCATGAGACTTTTATCTCCAATAAACCACCAGGAAAACAACAACAACAACAAAAAAAAACCCCAGAAGTGGTAGAGCACTAGTCTTGAGTGAAAAAGCTCAGGGACAGCATCAGGCCCTAAGTTCGAGCCTCAAAATTGGCACTCCTGCCATGTGCAGTGGCTCATGCCTGTAATCCTAGCTATTCAAGTGGTTGAGATCTGAGGATGGAGGTTCAAAGCCAGCCCAGGCACTAAAGAATGTGAGACTCTTATCTCCAGTTAATCATTAGAGAATGGGAAATGGGGCTGTGGCTCAGGGGTAGGGTGGTAGCCTTGAGCTGTAGAGCTCAGGGACAATGCCCAAACCCAGAGTGCAAGCCCTATGATCCACAAAACAAAACAAAACAAAAATGGACACACCTCCCTCCCCCACGAAAAAAAATCCAAAGAATATAAATAGCCTCCTCAATAGTGAATCCAATGTGTTGGGACACGCTTAAAGTTTCCCCGAACAATTTCTAGCCACCTAATAATTACTTTTCCCCCCAATACTGGGGCTTGAACTTGGGGCTTGGGCACTGTCCTTGGACACTTTTTACACAAGGCTAATGGTCTGCCACTTGAGCCACAGGGCTACTTCCAGCTTTTTCTGTATATGTAGTACCAAGGAATCAAATCCAGGGCTTTGTGCAAGCTAGCTGAGCACTCTACCACTAGGCTACCCTCCCTGCCCCACTTAATAACTGAACTGCACATTTGCAAACATACATTAATTTACCCTAGATTGCTCTTAATGTTCCAATGAATCTTTTTTTTTTTTTGGCCCCCTTCTCTTTCTGGCCCCGTTCGCTCCGGCCCCGCTCGCTCCGGCCCCGCTCGCTCCGGCCCCGCTCGCTCCGGCCCTGGCTTGCTCTGGCCCCGCTCGCTCCGGCCCGGGTCGCTCCCACACGCTCCTGGCCCCGCTCGGCTCGCTCCGGCCCGGCCCTGCTCCTGGCTTGCTCTGGCCCCGCTCGCTCCGGCCCAGCCAGCTCTCGCTTGCTCCTGGCTCTGCTCGCTCCGGCCCCTTCTCGCTCTGGCTCGGCTCGCTCCCGCACGCTCCGGTCCTGCACGCTCCGGTCCTGCACGCTCCGGTCCTGCTCGCTCCGGCCACCACTCGGTTGGGCTCTGTTCACTTCAGCTCAGCTCGCTTCTTTCGCTCTCTGTCGCTGTCGCAGTCTTGTCTCTGCCACTTTTCCGGTTTGGTTGTGTCTCGTCTCTGCCACTTCTGGCTTGGTTGTGTATGTGGGATACCGAGGAATCGAACCCGGGTTTTTGTGCATGCTAGGCAAGCACTTTAACCGCTAGGCCAAACTCCCGGGCCCTCCAATGAATCTTTTAAAATAATTTTGCCAGTTCTGGAGCTTGAACTCCAGGCCTGGATACTGTTCTTGTGCTTCCTCAAGGCTAGTGCTCTACCACTTGAGCCACAGCACCCCTTCTGAATTTTCCTGTTTGTGGTACCAAGGAGTTGAATCCAGGGCTTTGTGCATGTTAAGCAAGCACTCTACCACTATAGACCACACTCCTGGCCCCACAGTTTTCTTAGATTATTTTTTTCCAGTGCTTGGGGATAGATTCCAGACCCTCATACATGCTAGGCAAGAGCTCTAGCTCTAACCTACATCCCTAGCAAAGGCTTCATTTTGTTGAAAGAACAACTCTACTTTGCTAAAAGGGATTATGTTCAAATTACATTGCAAATATCAATTCATTTCCTTTCCACAACCCACCCACTGGAATGGGCCAATTACTCATGAAGCCCAAAAGGAAAGTGACTTGCTCAAGGACGAGAGTCCGGTGGCACAGCCCGCCTGAAGGTGAGTAGTGGCCTCTCCCCATACACTGACCTGTGCAGCTCTGGCCTGCTGGGAGAACCTGGCTCCTCAGAGAGTTTTCGTTTCCTCACTGTGGCTTTTGCTGCTTTCTTTTCAGCTAAGTCCTAAGGAAGAACCAGGTTCCTGTGACCCCTTCCCCATTTCCAGGATTGGCTCACAGTTGAAGAGGACACAGTGAAAGCAATTCCCTATTTTTTTTTTTTTTTTTTTTTGCCGGTCCTGGGCTTGTGTTGAGGGTCTGAGCACTGTCCTTGGACTTTCTCAAGGCTAGAGCTCTACCACTTGAGCCACAGCACCATTTCTGGCTTTTTCTATGTATATGTGGTACCAAGGACTTGAACCCGGGTCTTCGTGCATGCTAGGCAAGCACTCTACCACTAGGCCAAACTCCCGGTCCCCCTATTTTTTTTTTTTTTAACCAGTCTTGGAGCTTGAAGTCAGAGCCTGAGCACTGTCCCAGAGATTTTTTCTTTTTTTTTTTTTTTTTTTTTTGCCAGTCATGGGCTTGAGCTCAGGGCCTGAGCACTGTCCTTGGACTTTCTCAAGGTTAGAGCTCTACCACTTGAGCCTCAGCACCATTTCTGGCTTTTTTCTATATATGTGGTACCGAGGAATCGAACCTGGGTCTTCGTGCATGCTAGGCAAGCACTCTACCACTAGGCCAAACTCCCGGCCCTGTCCCAGAGATTTTTCAAAGCTAGTGCTCTACCACTTGAGCCACAGCACCATTTCCAACTTTTTCAGTATATGTGGTACCAAAGAATGGAACCCAGGGCTTCATGCACTCTAGGCAAGCACTCTATCACTAGGCCATGCTCCCTACCCCCCAACTCCCCATTTTTTTTTTTTTTTGCCAGTCCTGGGCTTGAACTCAGGGCCTGAGCACTGTCCTTGGATTTTCTCAAGGCTAGAGCTCTACCACTTGAGCCTCAGCACCACTTCCGGCTTTTTTCTATGTATGTGGTACCAAGGAATCAAACCTGGGTCTTCATGCATGCTAGGCAAGCACTTTAACCACTAGGCCAAACTCCCGGCCCTCCCCATTTTTTTTTGTCGGCTTCAACTAGGCCTGGGCGCTGTCCCTGAGCTCTTCAGCTCAAGGCTACAGCCCTACCCCTGGGCCTGGGCACTGTTTTTGAACTGTCTTTGAGCTCTTTAGCACAAGGCTACCACCCTACCCTTGAGCCAAGCGCCACATCCCCACTTCCCATTTTCTAGAGGTTAATTGGAGACAAGAGTTTCAGGTCCTTTTGTGCCGGGGCTGGCTTTGAACTTTGATCCTCAGGTCTCAGCCTCCTGAGTAGCTAGGATTACGGGGCATGAGCCTCTGCGCCTGGCCCAATTCCCCCCCCTTTTGTTTTTTCCAGTCCTGGGCTTGAGCTATCTCAAGCACAGTGCATGCTAGGCAAGCACTCTACCACTAGGCCAAACTCCCGGCCCCCCAATTCCCCATTTTTTAAGCTGCCAAATGCAACCAGCCTTGCAACAAGGACTGATATTCTGTTGGATACAGCAAATAGAGTCGGGGAAAACATTCAGGTTTATGTTTACAATTCGGATAGGAGTGGGACAGGCATGCAGCATGCCTAGGCTGAGAAAGAGACAAGAAGAGCATTTTGGAGATAACAGAAGCAATTCAGGCAATTCAAGTTTGTACAGATAAAGCAGCTTACCAATCCAAGAGGACCATTGTTGATTGACTTCCCTACAATAGGAAATTTGAATGTCAAAGAGGATAAATTTGTTTGACCTAGCTTTCAAACTACTATTTATTTCTTGGAACTGGCACTAGACAAAACCTCCCCATGTGTCCTTGTGCTTTCTGCTTGGTGCCACTTTCCCAGGAAATAGTGTCATCAAACTCCTTTCCTCTCCTGTCACAGAACAATGGTCACCTGTAAGTTCAACTGGCTTGTTTCAAGCTGTAACCATGTACATTTTTTTTTTTTTGCCTGTTCTGGGGCTTAACCTCAGGGCCTACACACTGTCCTTGAGCTATCTCAAGGACACAGTATCATTTCCAGCTTTTTCTGTGTATGTGGTGACTAAGGAATTAAACCAGGGCTTCATGCATGCTAGGTGAACACTCCACCACTAGGCCATACTCCTGGCTCCTATACACTTCTGAAATAGGGATGAACATTACCTATAAGAAAACAGTGGGACTTTAGGCACCAGTGTTAATTTGAGACCAGGTCTGGTTATATAGTCTAGGTTGGCCTTGAACTTGCTTTGTACCCTAAGCTAATTTCAAACTCATGATCCTCCTATCTCAGACTCTTGGATGCTCAGATTATTAGTATGTTCCAACACTCCCAGATTAGAGAGGCACTATTTCTTTTCTTTTTTTTTTTTGCCCCGTATGAGACTCCAACTTGATATCGGCTGCATTCGCTCACTAGTTAGCCATCTACCATCGGGGCCATGCCTCTACCACCTTGAGAGAGACATTCTATTTTTCTTTTTTTGCCAGCCCTGCGGCTTGGTCTCAGGGCCTGGGCATTGTCCCTGAGCATCTGCTCAAGGCTAGCACTCTACCAGTTGAGCCATAGCACCACTTCTGGCTTTTTCTGCTTATGTGGTGCTGAGGAGTCAAACCCAGGGCTTCATGCATGCTAGGCAAGCACTTTATCACTAAGCCACATTCCCAGCCCTAGAGATATTTCTAGGCAAAGCTTTTGCATTTTTCTTCAGGTCAAACTGGCAGATGTTTACCTGTCCCCCAATGGGTAAAAAGAGCCATGGCCCTCAGAAATGAATGCCTGGGAATACTTTAAAACACCACCAGGAGCCGAGAACTTGGCCTAGTGGTAGAGTACTTGCCTAGAATGCATGACCCAGGTTCAATTCCTTGGTACCACATACATAGAAAAAGCCAGAAGTTGAGGCTAAGCTCAGGACTGGCAAAAAAAGAAAAAAAAAAAGAAAAGAAAAAGCCAGAAGTGCTGTAGCTCAAGTGGTAGAGCTCTAGCCTTGAGAAAGCCCAAGGACAATGTCCAGGCCCTGAGTTCAAGCCCCAGGACTGGCAAAAAAAAAAGAAAAAAAGAAAGAAAAGAAAAAGACACCACTAACATGAAAGTCAAGTCAGTGTTTATACAAGTTATCTTTCATTGAGTGATTACTCAGGTCAGATTTTTTTTTTCTTTTCTTGTTTGTCAGTCGTGGGGCTTGAACTCTTGGCCTGGGCACTGTCCTGACCATTTCAGCTCAGGGTGACTACCTTACCCTTTGAGCCACAGTCCCACTTCTGGTTTTCTAGTGGTTAATTGGAGATAAGAGTCTTACAGATTTTTGTGCCCGGGATGGCTTTGAACCTTGATCCTCAGATCTCAGCCTCCTGAGTAGTTAGGATTACAGGCATGAGCCACCAGGCCTGGCTTTAAGTCAGTCTTTTTACACACATACATACACAGACACACACACAGACACACACACAGACACACACACACATAGCCCTATGGAGCCTAACTCCATTTCCAGCTTTTGTGTGTGTGTGTGTGTGTGTGTGTGTGTGTGTGTGTGTGTGTGTGTGTTAATTGGAGATAAGAGTCTGAAAGACTTTCCTGCCTTGGCTGGCTTTGAATCATGATCTCAGTCTCATAAGTAGCTAGGATTACAGGTGTGAACCACCAGTGCCCAGCTAATATTTATATTTATTTTATTTATTTTGTCAGTCATGGGGTTAGCTCTAGGCTAATATTTATATTCAGTACTTTAAAAAAAATCTCAATGAGGCTGGGAAGGTGGCTTAGTGGTAGAGTGCTTGCCTAGCATGTATGAAGCCCTAGGTTTGATTCTTCAGTACCACGTACACAGTAAAAGCCAGGAGTAATGCTGTAGCTCAAGTGGTAGAGAGCCTTGAGCAAAAAGCAGCTCAGAGACAATGCTCAGGCCTTCAGTTCTAGCCCCATGCCTGGCAAAAAAAATCTCAATGAGCCAGCACCAGTGGGTCATGCCTACAATCCTAGCTACACAGAAACTGAGATCTGAGGATCGCAGTTCAAAGCCAGCCATGCATTAAGGTCTGTGAGACTCTTATCTCCAATTAACCACCAGCAAATGGGAAGTGACACTGTGGTTCAAGTAGTAGATGATAGCCTTGAGCTGAAGACCTCAGCGACAGCACCTAAGCCCAGTGTTCTTGCCCTAGAACCAACAGATAAAAAAAATCTCAATGAGAGGCAGGTGCTGTGGTTCATACCTATAATCCTACCTACTCAGGAGATTCAAAGCCAGCCTGGGCAAGAAAGTCCATAAGCTGGGTGCCCAGGGCTCAAGCCTATAATCCGAGATCCTGAGGAGACAGATCTGACAATCATGGTTTAAAGCCAGCCCAGGCACAAAAGTCCATGAGACTCCTGTCAACAATTAAACCAACAGAAAACCAGAAGTGGTAGAGCGCTAGCACTCCCTGAAGAGCTCAGGGACAGCGACCAGACCCTGAGTTCAAGTCCTATGACCAACAAACAAACAACAACAACAACAAAAGAAAGTTCAAGGGCCGGGACTTTGTCTTAGTGGTAGAGTGCTTGCCTAGCATGCACGAAAACCTGGGTTCGATTCCTTGGTACCACATACATAGAAAAAAGCCAGAAATGGTGCTGAGGCTCAAGTGGTAGAGCTCTAGCCTTGAAAAAAATAACCCAAGGACAGTGCTCAGGCCCTAGGACTGGCCAAAAAAAAAAGTCCATGAAACTTTTTTTTCTTTTTCTGGGGCTTGAACTCTGGGCCTGGGTGCTGTCCTTGAGCTTCTTGGTGCTTAAACTAACAGTCTACCACTTGATCTACAGTGCTACTTCTGGCTTTTTCTGTTTATATGGTACTGAGGAATCAAACTCAGGACTTCATGCATGCTAGGCAAGCACTCTACCACTAAGCCATCTTCCCAGCCCCAAGTCCATGAGATTTATGGCCAATTAACCACCAGCAACCTGCAAGTGGTACTATAGCTCAAAGTGGTAGAGTGTTAGGGTACTAACCTAAAGCAAGATAGCTCAGGAGACCCAGGCTCTGAATTCAAGTCTCACAATTGACCAAAACAAATCAATGAGTGGACCAGACTTAGAACTCTTGATGAAGAGACCACAATTAGGTAGACACCAGAGCACTCCACCAAACCCAGCTAGAAATCAGTCAGGATCATGGAAATCTGATCCAGGGCATGGGAGGTGTGTGTGCAGGTGGTTCTTAGCCAAGTGGAATCTTTTTTTTTTTCTTTTTTGCCAGTCCTGGGGCTTGAACTCAAGGCCTGGGCACTATCCTTGGATACTTTTTGCTCAAGGCTAGTGCTCTGCCACCTGAGCCACAGCGCCACTTCCGACTTTTTCTGCGTATGTGGTACTGAGGAATCGAACCCAGGGCTTCGTGCACGCTAGGTGAGCACTCTACCACTAGGCTATGTTCCCAGCCCGGCCAAGTGGAATCTTAAGAGACCAGTCACCCTGAACTTCAAAGATCTAAGGCAAGTCCTTGGGGAGAAGACTCTTATTCTGCCCCCACCCCTGGACTGCCCCCCCCCCGCCTTCACCCTCCCTCCCCAAAACAAAGAAGTTTGGGAAAAGATAAAAAAAAATCTCAGTGAGATTTCACTGAGGTAGTACAGGATGATTTAAGTAATTATTTAAGATCATACAGCTTTTAAGAGGCAAAGTGATATAGTACTCAGCCAGTCTTAGAGTGTTCATTTCAGGCCTGTGCACTGGGCAGCAGAGCCCAGTCTGACAGACTCAGTATGCCTCAGTATGCCCAGTTCACCCTGCTGACCACCCTCCTCCTCTACCATTCTCTCTCCCTTCATCCTACTTACCTGGTGACAGATTTTCGTGAAGCCATTTCATCTCCACATAGAGAGTAAAAACAAATGGGTAAGGGATCAAGATGACCTCCCCATGTTTGAATTTCAGGTGGGAAACTCTCTCCCATTTGCTTTTATCTTGGAAATGGTGCTAAGGAGTGAGGCAGGTTGGTATGCACCCCTGAGACCAGTGTTAGGATGGGGTTTCCCTCCCTCCTTGCCCTGGTCTAACCACCAAAGGTCTATGGTCTGGCCGCTTCCTTCTGAATCTACCTAGGGAGACCCAGCTCATTAACAGGCTGGAAATGAAGGATACAGGGAAATACGATGAAGTGTTCCGTAATGAATGGCTGCAGGTTATCCAGGTTTCCCAAGACTGCACGAACAGAATCCTGAAATGGGGATTGGAGATGGCGTGAATACTGGAAAATCTGAGTCACTCTTTTCATTTACATTTTCCACGGCTTTTCACAAATTCTACATTCTAACAAAATGGAAGTGTTCGTACTTCCATAAGCATGTCTTCTGCTCTTCTACCTCTATGATCATGCTTTTCCCTATTCTTGAAATGCCCTCTCCACCACTGGCACCTATCCAAACCCTAGCTATCTTGTGAGCAGTCACCAACTCTAAACTGTAATTAACTGTTCTCAAACTTCACAGGAGTCAACCTGAGCTTTTACTA
The DNA here is from genome assembly GCF_031878675.1 of Megascapheus bottae. Classification (NCBI taxonomy): domain Eukaryota; kingdom Metazoa; phylum Chordata; class Mammalia; order Rodentia; family Geomyidae; genus Megascapheus; species Megascapheus bottae. The sequence continues at coordinate 5,664,604 of NC_143524.1, read as the reverse complement.
CATTTCATACACATCTGTTTGTTTTCTTGCTTTCTGGGAGATCTACTTGAAGTAGAATATATAACCGATTTACATCTTACCATTCCTTCTGCAGTGTCTACTATAGACAATGATACATAACAAGAATAAATGCATACTGAATATTAATATTTATCAATATATATTTTATTTTCTCTTGCTCAACCCAATGCACTTTTTTATTCTATCTTTTTTTTTTGGCCAGTCCTGGGCCTGAGCACTGTCCTTGGACTTTCTCAAGGCTAGAGCTCTACCACTCGAGCCTCAGGACCATTTCCAGCTTTTTTCTATGTATGTGGTACTGAGGAATCGAACCCAGGTCTTCATGCATGCCAGGCAAGCACTCTACCACTAGGCCAAACTCCCAGCCCTATCTTTAAATCTTTTCCTCACCCTCCCCTCAGTACTGGGCATTTGACCCATTCTCTCTTTGAATCCCTTCCACTTTTTTTCCTGTGCCAGTATTGTGGCTTGAACCCAGGTTCTCATACTTGGTAAGTAGATGCTTTACCACTTAAGCATAAATCCAGGACTTCTTTTTATTTATGTTTGAAGAAGGGTCTTGACATATGGCCTAGTCTGGCCTCTACCTCAAGGTCCTTCTAAATCAACCTCCTACTGGCTGAGATATGTACAGCACCATGACTGGACTACAGTGCAATTTCTTTTTGCCAGTCCTGGGGCTTGAACTCAGGGCCTAAGCACTGTCCTTGGGCTTTCTCAAGGCTAGAGCTCTACCATTTGAGCCACAGCACCACTTCTGCCTTTTTCTGTGTATGTAGTACCAAGGAATCGAACCAAGGCTTCCTACATGCTAGGCAAGCACTGTACCACTAAGGCATGTTCCTAGCCTGTCCTTTTTCCTCAAGGCTAGCACTCTACCACTTCCAGCCACAGCACCACTTCCAGCTTTTCTATGTATGTGGAACTGAGGAAACGAACTCGGGTCTGGTAATTGTTTCCTTTGCTGTGCAAAAGCTTTTTACTTTGATGCAACTCCATTTGTCAATTCTTGCTCTTATTTCCTGAGCAACTGGAGTGCTATTCAGAAAGTCCTTGCTTATGCCTGTACCTTTCAGTGTTTTCCCATGGCTGGGGAACGTTTCAGGCCTTGCATCAAGATCTTTGATCAATTTTGAATTAATTTTTACATGGGGTAATGTAGAGCTAGCTCCTATCTTCTCCATGTTAATGTCTAGTTATCTCAACACTATTTGTTGAAGAGGATGTTTTTTATTTTGTGTACATTTTTGGCTTTTTTGTGTCTGTGTGAGTTTATTTCTGGGTTTTCTATTCCACTGGCCTATGTGTTTGTTTGTTTTTATATACCAATACTATGATGTTTTGTTATTATGATTCTGTAATATAAAGTCAGCATTTAAGTCAGGTATTGTGATAACTTTAGCATTGATATTCTTTTTGGTGCCAGTCTTAGGGTTTGAATTCTTAGGGCCTGAGTGCTATCCCTAAGCTTTTGTGATCAAGTCTAGAACTCTACCACTTGAGCTGCAGCCTTACTTTTGGTGACATGGACTTTCCTACCTAAGCTGGTTTTGAACTTTAGTCCTCAAATCGCAGCCTACTGAGTAGCTAGGATTACTAGCTAACTTAAGCTACTGGCAGCCAGCAGCATTGACCTTGCTCAGAACTTTTTGGTTATCTAGGGTCTTCAATGCCTCCATATAATTTTTTTTTTGCCAGTCCTGGGGCTTGAACTTAGGGCCTGAGCACTGTTCTTGGGCTTTCTCTAGAGCTCTATGCCTTGAGCCATAGTACCACTTCCAGTTTTTCCTATATATGTGGTACTGAGGAATCAGACCCAAGTCTTCGTGCATGCCAGGCAAGCACTCTACCACTAGGCCAAACTCCTGGCCCCACGCATATAAATTTTAAAATATGTTTTTTTTCTATTTCTATGAAAAATGGCATTGGGATTACATTGAATTTGTACATTACTTTCAGTACCATATCCATTTTGACAGCATTAATTCTGCTGATCTATGAGCTTGGGTAGTCTTTTTATCTTCTAGTTTCTTCTTAAATGTTTTAAGTTTTTATCTTCTAGTGTTTTCTTACATGTTTTAAGTTTTTTGGGGTTTTTTTGGTCGGAGTAATGTATAGAGGGGTTACAGTTACATTCATAAGATAGTAGGTGCATTACTTCTCACACATTGATACTCCTTCTCATGTTTTTGTCCCCATTTAATTCCCCCATGTTTTAGTTTTAATTGTAGAGATCTTTCTTAATACTAAGGATTTTTGAATGATATTGTTTTCTTAATTTATTTCTCAACCTATTCACTGTTGGCATCTTAAAAAAAAAAACTTGTATCTGGGCTGGGAATATGGCTCAATGGTAGAGTGCTTACCTAGCATGCATGAAGCCCTGGGTTCAATTCCTCAATACCACAGAAAAAGCTAGAAGTAGTACTATGGCTTTAGTGGTAGAACTCTAGCCTTGAGCCCTGAATTCAAGTCCTAGGAGTGGCAAAAAAAAAGGTACTCTGTAGCTAGGTATGGAGGCACATATCTATATCACCAACACTCAGGAGGCGGCAGCAGGAGAATCATAATTTTGAGGCTAGCCTGAGCTTCACAGTGAGACTCTGTCCAAAAATAAATCACTTTGCAGACTTTGCTATGATGTATAAGTGTACACAAATGCTCTCTAGGCACCACGTATCATGTGAAGGCACTACAAGCATCCAGTCTTCACCACAATCTTGAAAACAGACATTTCTTATTAACCCCACTAAACAGGTGAGGGAAGGGATGCAGAGAGGGCCTTCTCAGGCTGAGATGGCTTACACTGTAAGCCAGGCACTGGGGCTTCATGCCTGTAATCCTAGCCACTTGGACAGTTGCAAATGGGAGGATGGTGGTTCAAGACTTGCCCAGGCAGAAAAGTTTGCAAGCAGCCAGGCGCAGTAGCTCACGCCTGTAAACTTCCGGAGGCTGAGATCTGAGGATCACTGTTCAAAGCCAGCATGAGCACTAAAGACCATGTGACTCTTTTTTTCAATCTCTAGAAAATGGGAAGTGGGGCTGTGGCTCCAGGGGAAAGGCAGTCACCTTGAGCTGAAGAGCTCAGGAACAACATCCAGGCCCAGAGTTCAAGTCCCATGACCGACAAAAAGAAAAAGAAAAAAAGGAAAAGAAAAGGTCATGAACCTCCCTTTCAATGCACCTGTCATCATACGCTACATGCTAAGCTCTCATTTCCCAGATGAAGTGATGAGACCTCCACTGATGAATGAACAGCCAAGGGTCACACAGCTCATGATTAGTGAAGCTACTTCAGGACTGAAATCTAAGGCCAGCACCTGAACTCCAACTCCTTACCCAATGACTTCTCCAATTTACAAAGCTGCCCACCTATTCAGTCCTCCTTTTATTGGGAGAGCTTCAAGTTAGAAGATTTGGGTAGACAAGGGATGGAAATGAAGTGGGAGTAAAGCAATTGCAAGTGTTTCCAATTAAAATAAATACACAGCTGCCTTGTCTGTGTATTTACAGTTGAATTTCCTGAACATCAAGTGCTAGGCAATGGCTAGGATGGTGAGCTTGCCCAGGGACCTGAAAGGAGCAGTCATCCTGAAACTTCTGTGGCAGCTGCCATAAGAGAAAGCTGCTGTCTGGGAACTCGGATGGAGTCTTTCAGCCTTAAAGGTCCCAATATTTCAGCCAAGACTAAGAAAGCCACTGGCTTTATATTTCTCCAGAAAGGTGGCAGTGAGAGGCCAAGTTACCAGGTGGAGGTTGAGTGGTAATAATAAAGTCTGGGTGTGGATGTATCCTTGGTGTAAAGAATAATTTTTCCAGAGGTTAAGTGCTTCTTTTCATACCTCCAGCTCCTGGATGATGACGTCCTTATTTTCTATTTCTTCTCCCCTAGAAGGTAACCAGATAAAACAGAGATCAAAAGGAAAGCTCTGTTGAGAATCTTCTCTGGTAGAGATAAAGAAAGACACTGTGGGCCGTGAGTTGGGCCTAGTGGTAGAGTGCTTGCCTAGCATGCATGAAGACCTGGGTTCAATTCCTCGGTCCTACATACATAGAAAAAACCAGAAGTGGTCCTGTGACTGACGTGGTAGAGCTCTCCTTGAGAAAGCCATAAGACAGTGTTCAGGCCCTGAGTTCAAGCCTCAGGACTGGCAAGAAAGAAGAGGGGGCGGGAAATCCCAAAATATCTTTTCCACTAACTCAAGTCCTGAGATTTCACTGAGAAGGCTAATCATTTGTTACACCAGTTGCAATCCCAGTGTGATCTGGGAATTCTTTTTTTTTTTCCCATTCCTGTGGATTGAACTCAGAGCACTGTCCTTGGGCTTTCCTCAAGGTTAGTGCTCTACCATTTGAGCCACATCACCACTTCCGACTTTTCTATGTATGTAGTACCAAGGAATTGAACCTGGGTCTTTGTGCATGTTAGGCAAGCACTCTACCACTAGGCCAATCTCCTGGCCCTATGATCTGGGCAATTCTTAGGGATATTCATGATAATTGCAAGGGATTTCAAAAGCAAATGAAACCCTGTATGCTGCTAGTGGGAATATAAAATGATGTAGCTACTATAGAAGCAGTTCAAGAAGCTAAACAGAATTACCACATAGTTGAACTATCTGCATCCCAGGCACAAAAGTCAGTAAGCCTCTTATCTCCAATTAATCACCAGAAAACCAGAAGTGGTACAGTGGCTCAAGTGGTAGATTGATATAGCCTTGAGCTAAAGAGCTTAGGGACAGAGCTCAGGCCCACAGTTCAAGCCCACAATCACTACCACCACCACCACCACCACCACCACCAACAACAACAACAACAAAAAACACCTAAAACTGAAAACACAGACTCAAGCTAATTACTTGCACAACTATGCTTGCAGTAGCATTGTTCATGAGAGACAAATATCTATCAGCAGATGAATGGATAAACAAAATGTGATACATATGGGCAATGGGATATTAATTGGCCAGATAAAGACACTGCAAAAGGCTGTAAAGCATGGATGAACTTTGAAAGAATTACGTTAAGGGGGAAAATCCACCAAAAGACAAATGCTATATATAGTCCTATTATTATTATTTTGCCAGTTGTGAGGCTTGAATTCAGGGCCTGAGCACTGTCCTTGAACTTTTATCAAGGCTACAGCTCTACCACTTGAGCCACAGTACCACTTCCAGCTTTTTTCCATGTATGTGGTACGGAGGAATCAAAACCGGGTCTTTGTACATGCTAGGCAAGCACTCTAACACTAGTCCAAATGCCCGGCCCTTTATTATTATTATTATTGATATCTTTCCAGCAGTGGGATTGCTAGTTCATATGGTAGTTCAGTTTTTAATTTTTTTTTTTTGCCAGTCCTGGGGATTGAACTCAGGACCTGTCCCTGAACCTCTCCATGCTCAAGGCTAGCACTCAAGGCACAGCATCACTTCTGGCTTTTCCTGTTTATATGGTACTCAGGAATTGAACCCAGAGCTACATGCATGTGAGGCAGGCACTCTACCACTAAACTACATTACCATCCCTACTGTTAATTTTTTGGGAAATAGTTTTAGCTATTAAATTTATGTCATTGATTCAATTGTAGTTAACTGTTCTATGTTGTACAAGGGAAGGGTATAACTTTCTTTTTCTACAGGTAGATGTTGTTTTCCCCAGAGAGACTTACAGAAAAGACTGTTCTTTCTCCTAGCTGAATGGTCTTGGCATTCTAGTTAAACCAATTGACCACAGATATGAAGGTTTCTGGGTTGTCAATCTATCCCAATGATATATGTGTGCCCTTATGCAGTTCCACATTGTTTAGGTTATTATAGCTTTGTAGTCAGTTTTAAAACTAGAAGGTATGAGTCTAGCTCTAGAATTTTCAAAACTGTTTTAGCTATTTGTATTCTGTTGAAATTCCATACGAGTATTAGGATGGCTTGAAAAAGTATGACATATGGAATTTTTTTTGCCAGTTCCTGGGGCTTGAACTCAAGGCCTGGGCACTGTCCTTGGGCTTTCTTAAGGCTAGCGATCTACCATTTGAGCCACAGTACCACTTCTAGCTTTTTCTGTGTATGTGGTACTGCTAAGCCATACTCCCGTTTCAACCTTATAGACTTCGACAGGAATTACGTTGAATCTGTACATCACTTTGGATCTTAACAATATGTCACTATTTTTTTCTAATCCATAAACACAAGCTTATTAGTTTGTTTTTGTTTGTGCTAAATGCTGAGTTCTACAAGATTCTGCTAGAGCCATTACCCTGGATTGAACAAAAGCAGAGCAAGGATGACCTGTGTATTAGCATGTATTATATAAATTTTTAAATTACCTGATACTGTTGCCATATCTAATTTTGAATTTATACACATTGGATCCTGCATGAAAAAACCTTGTCTCTGGAAACGGGTAGGTAAAAGGTTTCAAAGTCATTGCTTCACAATAGTACTCTAAAGAAAGCAGAAATGTTATAGTATCACTCAAGAGCTAAGGATGGCTCCTTATATCCAAGAAAGAGATCATACACCAACTATAACATCTATTCAGTACCATTGCCCACACAGCAAGCTCACTTCTGCTATAGTTACATGGACCATTCTCCCACATTTTTTGGCACCACCTCTGTGACTTTGTACAAACCACTTCTTGTCCAGAAGACAAAAGTCTGATGTTACAACTCACAGAGATTGACTTACAATGAAAGTTTCTCTCAAATATTTCTTCAATCTATTTTCATCCCACTTTTCTTGGAATTTAGGAAGCTCAAGTTAAATAATGAAAAAAAAAATCCAAAGGCTGCACCATTAAGAAGCACATTGAGGAAGGCCTCTGCTAGTCTTAGTGAAAGTAAAGGGTTAGCAGAGTTTTCTGACATGGCCAAGGCAATCAGTAAGAATGTACAATATGCTTTCCAGTGGTACCAAAAGTTTTTCTTCACCTTTCAGTTAATTTTCCTATCACAATTGAGGCTTTCTAAGACCTAAGAGTACTCCTATGCCTCTATACCTCTAGCACTTATTGGTTTTATTTTTTTGTGATTCTAGAGTTGCTGCCCACTTGAAGTCCTTCCTGTGAGGAATTCAATAAAGGGGAGAGATGGGGAAAACAATAAAAGGATAACATTTTTCTTCTCTAAAAGGACACGTAGGATGTCCTCAAAGACAAGAATCAAGTACATTGTTATATTCTAAGCCACTGTGGCTTTTTTTGTGTGTGTCAGTCATGGGGCTTGAACTCTGGACCTGGGCACTGTCCCTGAGCTCTTCAGCTCAAGGCTACTGCCCTATCCCTTGAGCCACAGCCCCACGACTGGCAAAAGAAAATGCTCTCAGTTACTCATAAGGTTCTTTAAAGATGTAGTCACCTGCCAGGCACGGCGGCTCAAACCAGTAATCCTAACTACTCAGGAGGCTGAGATCTGAGGATCAAGGTTCAAAGCCAGTCTGGGAACAAAAGGACCTGAGACTCTTAACTCCATTAACCTCTAGAAAACAGGAAGTGAGGCTTGCTTGGCTCAAGGGTAGGGTGGTAGCCTTTCCTCAAAAAAAAGATGGAGTCAAAAAAAAAAAAAAAAAAAGGTGGAGTCACCTAACCACAGACTGAGGTCTGGAAGCATATGTGCAAACCAAATGAAGGCCATTTGCTGAAAATGACTATCCAAAGAGAAGACTTCGCATGCTATACCACAGCTGGCCAAAAAGAAGAAAAAACAACCCTCTTCTAGCGGGGACCTGTGCCTGTTAATTGCTGGCTGCTAGCTTCAGAAACAAGCACCACACACCAATTACCTCATTTGAAAATAAAGATTAGACAGCACAATACAAAACAGTAGTAGTGATTCAAAGATTCACAGCGTTATTTTTCAACACTGACAACAGTATCCATGGTGACACTGTGTCCCAGTAACTATTATTAAATTGATGGACCTTGTTAAAAAAAGGTCAGACTTTCAATTCATTTCTAGGTGACCATATTAGGGTGGCTTTAAAACAAAGGAGTGAAAAAAATCAGGTAGTATGGGATAGTGAAAAAGACATGAGATTTAAAATCAAAAGACTGGCAGAAAAATGCCCTCAGTCACTCATAAGGTTCTTTAAAGATGTAGTCACCTGCTGGGCACAGGTGTTTGCCAAGTTATACTTCTGCCTCTTATTAGTCAACAGACCCTGAGTAAATCGTTAAGTTTCTGGATTTCTCATTTTCTACATCTACAATGGCAATTCTACCAATTATAGGAATTGTGCAATTAAATAATATATATATATAGGCTGCCATTTCATAAGTTTTATAATACTTATTTTTAATTTTTAGCATAATTGTTGTTTTTTGCAGTTCCTAGGTTTGAACTCTGGGCCTGGATGTTGTCCCTGAGCTTCTTGTTTCAAGTTAGTGCTCTACCAATTGAGCCACAGCTCCAACTTCTGGCTTTTTCTGAGTAGTTTATTGGAGATAAGAGACTAATGGACTTTTCTGACCAGGCTGTCTTCAAATTACAATCCTCAGATCTGAGTCTCCTGAGTAGCCGGGATTACAGGCGCAGGCAGTATTGGGTTTGGAACTCAGGACCTTCCAATTGTTAAGTAGACATTCTTATCCCTGACCTATATCTCTGCCACTGATACTTTCTAGTTAGTTTTGAGGAAGAGTCTCAGTTCCTACCAAGGGGTGTACCTGGGCACCCATGTCAGGTTTCCCTGTAGCTATGATAACAGGAGTGCCTCTATAGGGCAGACTGTTGAGAATGAATCTTACAACCTTTTCTTCACAAGCTGGTTCTGAATTACAATTTCAACAATCTCAGTCCCAAGCAGGTGGTATTACAGGCATGCAACACCAGAATTTAACTTAAATTCTATACTTTTATAGAAACATAGGCTGTTGGGGCTGGGAATGTGACTTAGGTGTACAGTGTTTCCATAGCCTGCATGAATCCCTGGGTTCGATTCCTCAGTACCACATATATAGAAAATGCCAGAAGTGGTGCTGTGGCTCAGGTGGTTGAGCACTAGTCTGAGCCAAAGTAGTTCTGGGACATTCCCAGAGTTCAAGCCTCAAGACTGATTGTGTGTGTGTGTGTGTGTGTGTGTGTGTGTGTGATATGATATATATTAGACTATTGGATAGTGTTTTGGGCTTACTGCAAGTGTGCACATGTCCTCAACTAGAACTCACAAAAGCTGAGATGTTTGAAAGCACACTTGCTTTTCTTGCTTTCCTTTCTTTCCTTTCTTTCTTTTTTCTTTCCTTCCTTCCTTCTTTCTTTCTTTCTTTCTTTCTTCTTTCTTCTTTCTTTCTTTCGTCGGTTGTGGGGCTTGAACTCTGGGCCTGGGAGTGTGAGCTGTTCAGCTCAAGGCTACCACTCTACCCTTGGGCCTGGCATTGTCCCTGAGCTCTTCAGCTCAAGGCTACCGCCCTACTCTTTGAGCCACAGCCCCACTTCCAGTTTTCTAGTGGTTAATTGGAGATGAGAGTCTCATGGTCTTTGGTGCCCAGACTGCCTTTGAACCGTGATCCTCAGATCTTAGCCTCCTGAGTAACTAAGATTACAGATGTGAGCCACTGCGCCTGGCTTCTGCCTGCATCTTTCTGTCCAGCTTCGCAGGCACCAAGATTCAATCAAGTGCCTGGGAAACTGAACAATGATCTCACTGAGTGTCATGACTCAAACGGTTAGTTCTAAGGTGAAATCGGGCTTTTGGGAAGTAGCAACTCACTCAAATTACTGGGACATGCTGGGACAAAAAATAATGAAGAAAGTCTTGTTTTCATGACAACTGCTGAGCCTGAGTTATAGGGTGGTAATTGGATAATTGGCCAGAATGGGGACGTTTCTTTTTTCCTTTTCTTTTTTGGTCAGTTCACAGGGCTTGCACTCTGGGCCTGCGCTCTTCAGCTCAAGGATAGCACTCTACCCCTTGAGCCACAGCACCACTTCTGGTTTTCTGTTGGTTAACTGGAAGAAGACTCCTGCGGACTTCAGTGCCGGGGTTGGCTTTGAACCGCGATCCTCAGATGCCAGCCTCCTGGATGGCTGGGCTGACTGGCGTGAGACACACGGCGGACGTTTCTGTGCAGAGGGTGGGGTGAGGGAGCCTCGGGAGGCTGGTGGGTGCCACAGACAACAGGGTGCACTGGTTGTGGTGAAGACAAGCTGGCTGGAAGGCAGCTTTCTAAGCCTCCCTGCCATGGTCACTCGCCAGAGGCAGGGGTTTGAGGTGCTGGCCCAAGCTGCGCCACAGCCCCACCCCCACCCCCGCACGGCCTCCACCTCGGGCCGCGCCACCTGGCCCGCGGGTGTGGGGCATACCCGCAGCCAGGGCTGAGGAGGCGACCTCTGGGGACAATGGAGAATGAGGTCCGGCCTGGAAACTCCGGTTTCTCTGGGTGGGGGACGCAAAGCCCCCCATCGCCCTGCCCCACCTCATTCCCCGCCCCGCGCGGGCATGCGGACCCGACCGTTACCTCAACCCGGATGAGCTCCCGGGTTCGGCTAGGTTTTTTTCTTATACCCGAACTTAGGGGTCCTCCGCACCTTAGAAAAGTGGTCAAAGCAGAAGACCACACTTAAATAAAACAACAACCACAAAAAAAAAATTAATTGAAAACCACGGGTACAGGCGTCGAGTGAGCTTGTATGTCCTCGTGCCGCAGAGGTCCTTTCTGCGCAGGCGCAGTGGTGAGTACCGCGCAGCCCGCGCAGGCGCAGTGATGAGCCCCCCCCCCCAGGCACAGCGGTGAGTCCCGCGCATGCTCCAACCTTACCCCTGGCTTCCGGGCACCGGAAGGCCTGGCCAAGGTCTGCGCAGGCGCGCTTCTGTCCTCTCCCTGGGCGAATGTGTGTCCCACCCCTCAGCCTGTCAGTGGCTCCAGGACTCATCCACTGCCTGCACCTGATATGGGTAGCACAAGTTGCCTCCAGCAACTGAGGGCCCCTATTGGGTGACATGTGTCATGCCAGAATACTGTTCCTGCAAACTATCTCTTAAGCCTCACTGCCAGGCCCTGAGGTAAACTATGTACTTGGTTTGTGTTTGTGCTGGTACTGGGCAATCTCATTTGACTTTTTGCTCAAGGCTGGTGTTCTCCCACTTGAATCACACCTCACTTTTAGCTTTTGACTGGTTAATTGGAGATGAAAGTCTCACAGATGTCCCTGCCTGGCCTGGCTTCAAACCATAATCTTGAGTAGCCAGGATCAGAGGCGTGAGCAACCAGCACCTGGTTACACATACCAATTTTACAAACAGGAAATGGGAGTGACATGGGAACCGGGGTCTGTCTGATTGCAAAGGCCAAGCAGCTGTCCTTCCATTTCCTGTCGACCAGGTTCTGACTGTGCTGTGAATTGTTAAGTAATTGCCCTCCACCTCTGCCAGGTGGTTCTCGGTGTCCTGGGTTGGCCATGATGGATCTGCCCATTTGAGAGATGCCTGCCACCTCATGTTTAGTCCTATGGGCCTCTGGCCTTCTCCAGCCTCCATCTTCCCTGTTCATCAGCAGTTCTACAGAGACTGCTTCTCCCATACCACTTTAAATCTTTCTCCTCCTACCCAGGTAAACTACTCAAAGGCTGAGTGAGTCAAGACAACTAAGCATCCACTAGCAGGTAGTACCATTCAAAGTCTTGAGAAAGCAAGTCAGAAGGCTGGGAGTTTGGCCTAGTAGTAGAGTGCTTGCCCTATATGCATGAAGACCTGGATTTGATTCCTTGGTACCATATATATAGAAAAAAAGCTGCAAATGGTGCTGTGGCTCAAGTGGTAGAGTTCTAGCCTTGAGGAAAACCCAAGGACAGTGCTCAGGCTGAGTTCAGTTCCCAGTACTGGCAAAAAAAAAAAAAAAAAAAGCAGGTATGGGAGAGCAGATTAGGAGTAGAAATTGAATCTCCAGAAGGCCCATGCCCAAACTGAAGATGGCATCTGCCTGTTGAAGGGCCTGTGTTAACAAATAGGTCTGTTCAACAAATACAGAATACCTCTTTTCTCCCAGCCCCAAGTTGTCTATTTAAAGGTGGCTGAAGATGAAATGTTATCTTCACATGACTGCCTATATGATATAATAAGCTACCTTTTTGTGTCCTTCACCATGAAGCTGGATAAATAGATGAGAAGACAGAGAAATTTTATTATTTTTTATAAATATTGAAAGTACTAGAACCAGGCACCAATGGCTCACACCTGTATTCCTAGCTACTCAGAAGGCTGAGAGCTGAGGATCGAGCTTTAAAGCCACCCCAGGCACAAAAGTCTGTGAGACTCTTATCTCCAGTTAACCACCAGAAAACCAGAAGTGGCACTGTGACTCTGTATGGTAGAGCCATATCCTTGAGCTGAAGAGCTCAGGGATAGCACTCAAGCCCAGAGTTCAAGCCCCCTGACTGACAAAAAAAAAAAGGCCAGGAGTTTGGCCTAGTGGTAGAGTGCTTGCCTAGCATGCATGAAGGCCCAGGTTCGATTCCTCAGTACCACATATATAGAAAAAAGCCAGAAGTGGTGCAGGGGCTCAAGTAGTAGAGCTCTAGCCTTGAGAAAGCCCAAGGACAGTGCTTAAGCCCTGAGTTCAATCCCCAGGACTAGCAAAAAAAAAAATACCAGACATTAAAATTAATTAAAACCAGGAAGTTAACTGGAAAAAAAAAGGTAGTTAGCATCCAAGTGTCAGTATCTCACTGTCTGTAATCCATCTATTTGAAGGCTGAGCAGCTTCATATGTTAGGCCAGCTTTGACATATGAATTATATTTTTCTTTTAGTTACTTGCTTTTTTCTATGACAGGAATAGAATGCAAGGCCTTGGGGATTTCAGACATTGGGGCTGCTAAGCCATATTCCCAACCCTGGAGTAAATATTTAATTTTAATAAAGGGTACTGGGGCACTTGTGTTTTAGGCTTCTGGGGACCTAGAGGATGCTGTCAGCCCAGTGTCAGGAGGGATCCCTGTAGGAGAAAATGCCTGCACTAAGATAGTTAGCAACTTGTAAACTTAAAAATGAAGATGCAGAGCCCTAGTGGCTCACACCTATAATACTAGTTTCTCAGAAGATTGAGGATTTTTATCTCCCACTAACCACACAATAGGTAGAAATAGATGCTTGGGTCAAGTGGTAGCGTGCCAGCCTTTAGTGGAAAAAGCAGAGCAAGAGCTTGAGTCCTTGAGTTCAAACTCCAATACTGCCCTCAAAACAAACGAAAAGGATACGAGCACAAGGTGTAGAAGAGTTTCAGTGTGCTTAAACTTTCCAACTTAAAGATGAGCAACCAACCTAGGCCCTCCAAGGTCATAGAATGTCTCAAGAGAGGGCTTTTGAGTGTCATACCCAGGTACCTAAGGATTAAAGAATGATTTCATTCCAGTCTAAGATGAACATTTCTTCAAACAAAAGATCTTTTTGCTGTTAGTGGGCCTGGGGCTTGAACGCAGTGCTTGGGCATTGTACCCAAGCTCTTTTGCTCAAGGCTAGTGCTGCGCCACTTTCAGCCACAGCACTACTTCCCTTTTCAGGTGGTTAAGTAGAGTCCCTGGGCCTTTTCTGCTCAGGCTGGGTTTGAACTATGACCCTCAGATCTCCACTTTGCAGAGTAGATAGGATTATAGGTGGGAGCCACCTGTGCTGGAAAAACAAAAGATCTTCAATTTCCCCAGAACAGTAAACTTTGCCCAGAGGTCAGATATAATATAGTAAAGTCCCAAACTTGAGACAGAGACTCAGACCTTGGGCTGACTGTGGACTTAATACTCTAAGCTCCTAGCTTAGCACTCTTGCGGAGCTCAGGCTCTGCTCTAACTCCAGCTCCTTATAATTGTATTGGGGTAAAAGTCATTGTTATCTTAGAGATGCTGTGTTTTTAGTTCCTTTTTTCATTTTAATTTTTTTCTTTTTGCCACTCCTGGGCTTGAGCACTGTTCTTGGGTTTTCTCAAGTCTAGAGCTCTACCACTTGAGCCACAGCACCACTTCTGGCTTTTTTCTATGTATGTGGTACCGAGAAATAAAACCCTGGTCTTCATGCATGCTAGACAAGCATTCTACCACTAGGCCAAAATCCCGGCCCCTTTAGTTTCTTGAAAGTGTCTTCTTTCCTGCTGAACTTGCCTATTATATCCACTGTGTTTTATGTCTATCCCAAGAGACCAAGAATTAAAATGGAAGACTATCCTGATTCTGGTAAGGGTTTGAGCTAAGAGGTATGGGGGGGTGGGGAGGAAGGGAGGCAAATGCTTTCACATTTCAGGTTTTGTTTTGTAGTCTCATGAGGGTGTGTGTGTGTGGGGGGGGTGTGTTTGCCATCCTGGGGCTTGAACTCAGGGACTGAGTGCTGTCCCTGAGGGTTTTTTTCTTTGTTTGTTTTGTTTTTGTCCACTGTGGGGCTTGAAATCTAGGCCTGGGCACTGTCCCTGAGCTCTTCAGCACAACGTTACCACCCAACCCCTTGAGCCACAGCACCATTTCCATCCCTGAGTTTTTTCTGCTCAAGTCTAGTGCTCTACCACTTGAGCCACAGCTCAACTTAGGACATTCTTGTGTATGTGTGCTTAATTGGCAATAAGGGGCTCATGGACTTTCCTACCCAGGCTAGCTTCGAACCATGATCCTTAGGTCTCAGCCTCCTGGGTAGCTAGGATTACAGGCATGAGCTCCCAGTACCCAGTAGTGACAGTAATGTGTGGCTGTGGTTAATGATAAGGAGTTTCTCTCAGCCAAGCCCTTGGCTGGGGACTATTAGGATCTCACTGCTGTGATTTATCATGTTTTCCTGAGTTTAGGTCATCCCACTCACCTTGGAGGGTCTTTACCCCCTGTTGGTCCTCTTCTCCTGGGCACTGCCAGTGGAGTACTTGTTCAGATCAGCCCCCCCCCACCACACACACATACACACACACACATGCAGCCATAGTCTGTAGACCGGGGATCTCCCTGAGAAGAAGAGTCCAGGTCTTGTCTCCTTTAAGTCAGCATTGTTGGGCCTGCACACAAGGCTCCTTGGTCTCCAGGGCCACTTAATCACCCGCTCCACTTCATCTAGCACCTGGTGCTCCTTCCCCCATTCCCATCACTCCCCCCGCCCAGCTTCTGCTGGCCAATTACTGTCCAGGCAACAGCACTCCGCTCAGGGAAGCTGGCAGACCTTTGGGCAATGGTTTGCATTGCCTAGGACGCCAAGCTGCCCTGTCAAGAAAGGGGCAGCTATTCAGTGGGACACGGGGATTCTCTTGAGGGTGGAGCCCCATCATCTGGGTGGGGATACGGATCATTTCCTTTCCGTATTTGGTGTCTGAGTCACAGAAGGCCATGGAATTTTAGACAGCACCCCCCACCCCTCACCTCAGGCATGAGCTCTAGACTGCACAGGGTAGAAACCCTGTGGAAATAGATTGCTCAGAGGACTCCAGATAAACCTAGACCTTGAAGGTTTTGCACAGTTTAGTACTAGAACTGGGTGCAGCAGATGGTGGCGGGCAAGCACAGAAACCAAGGAAGGAAATGAATCCCCCTAGAGGGAAGTAAATTGCTACCCTGGGGAGCCTCTCCTGAGACCCCTTCAGAAGAGGACCCCACAGCTGGGTCTCTTTGGACTCATAGATGAGCCCAAGAATCTGTGCAACACAAAAGTCCAGGCCTACTGTGGGAGTCATTCACGAATTCAGACATGACAGAGAAAGATCTCAGTTATGGCTTGTTGCTTTACTCACTCTGTCTGTCTGTCCTGTTTCCTCTCCCCACCATCAACAAGGAAACAAAAGCCCAAGACAGGGAGGAAAACTCCCGCAAAGCTGGGTCAAGCTGTTAATGCACAGGATCCAGGACAGCCCTCCCTAGGGAGACAGCTGCAGTCACTGGCTAGAAAAACAAGGGGCTGAGATGAAAACGACATGGAATTCCACCTGAACCCCCACACAGACGTGACACAAGTCACTCCTCAAGTCACGCTCTCCATACTGCTGGGAATGCCCCCCAAAGACTCTGGGCCAGTCATCCATGAGGCAAATCTTCTACAGCCTGAATTTGGGACACCTGAAATTCTGAAACGTCTTCCTTTCTCTCCACTCCTTCCAACGCAGCCTCTGATCTGTCCATGGTTCTGATCGTTAATGGCTTCTACTCTGAGCAGAGGAATGGTTTTGTTTTTGGAGTGTGTGTGTGTGTTACCAGGAATTTGAACTCCAGGACCTCTGCCACTTCAGCCACACCCCTAAACAATCATTCATTCCTTTTTTTTTTTCTATTCCCAGTACTAGAGTTTGAATTCAGGGCCTTATTTTACTGGGCTTGCTTGCTTGGCAATGAGCCAAGCCTCTAGCCCAACTTGGTGCTGATTGTTTTTAGAAACAGAGTCTCATAGATTTCTCTTCCCAGCTGGTTTCAAAGAGTGACCTATGGATCTCAGCCTCATAAGTAGCTAGGATTAAATATGTGAGCTACATGTGCCCAGCCCAATATTCACTTTTAAGTGCCAAGGATTGTGACATCTTGTCACATATGTCTCTTTTTGCTGAAGTGCATTGGAGCCAAAAGAGAGTATAAGTTATAGATGCTTAGTGAGTTTTCATACAGTGAATACATTCATGTAACCACCACAAAGATTAAGAAACAAAACATGCTAACCAGTATGACTGTAACCCCAGCTACTTAAAAGCCAGCCTGAGTAAAAGCCTGAAATACTATCTATCCAATCCTTTGTTGTTGTTTTTTAAGATGCCAGTACTGGGGCTTGAACACAGGGCTTCAAGCTCTCATTTGACTTTTTCACTTGCTGCAAATACTTCACCAAGCAATGCTTTCCATGTAGCTTTCTTTATGGTTAATTGGAGATAAGATGCTCATGGACTTTTCTCCCAAGCTGGATTTGAATTGTGATCCTCAGATCTCAGCCTCTTGACTAGCTAGGGTTATAAGCAGTAGTCCACAGAGCATGGCTCATTGTCTTGGCTTAACTTTTAAATTTGTTTCTCTTTTCCATTTTGAAATGGATAAGTAGATGAGTAGACTGTGTTTTCCTTTGTGTCAGCCACTATAGTCATACATTTGTGTTCATTCATATTATTTCCAAGAGTTGTATTTGTTGGTTCTTGTTGCTATGTAGCCATACCTAAATATGAGATACTCCAGGGCTGGGAATATGACTTAGTAGTAGAATGCTTACCTAGCATGTATGAAATCCTGAATTCAATTCCTCAGTACCAGACACATAGAAAAGAAAAGAAAAGAAAACAAAGCCAGAAGTAGTGCTGTGGCTCAAGAGGTTGAGCAGTAGCCTTGCACACAGAGAGGATCAGGAACAGAGCCCAGGCTCTGAGTTCAAGCCCCAGGACTGGCAAAAAAAAAAAAAGGAAAAAAAACCACCTGAGCACTGATAAATTATGCAGGCTAGCCTTGAACTTGAGATTATCCTACAGCTTCCTGAATACTTGGATTGCAGGTGTGAGTCACCTCTACCTACCTCCATTGGGTATATATTCTATGGTTAATGGGTAATTGTTTGTTTTACCATTATGGATATTGCTGACACATTCTTGCCCATGTTTCTTGGTGAACAGATTCCTTTCTGTGACATACATACAGATGTGTATATATGTATTTTTTATTATTATGTGTATATATCACATGTGATCCATTGCTGACTGAACCATTATTATGTAGCATATAGCTACATTCAAAAGATTTTTTTTTGCCAGTCCTGAACTTGAGCTCAGGGCCTGAGCACTAGCCTTGGAGTTTCCTCAAGGCTAGAGCTCTACCACTTGAGCCTCAGCACCACTTCTGGCTTTTTTCTATATATGTGGTACCGAGGAATCAAACCTGGGTCTTGATGCATGCTAGGCAAGCACTCTACCACTAGGCCAAACTCCCAGCCCAAAAGAACTTTTATCAGAGCTGGGTCCCGGTGGCTCATGCCTTAAATCCTAGCTACACAAGAGGCTGAGATCTGAGGATCTTGGTTCAATGCTAGCCTGGGCAGCAAAGTCCATGAGACTCTTATCTCCAGTTAACCACCAGAAAACTGGAAGTGGTATGGTGGCTCAAGTGGTAGAGTGCTAGCCTTGAGCTGAAGACATCAAGGACAGCATCCAGACCCAGAGTTCGAGCCCCATGATCCCTCCCCACCTCAAAAAAACAAAAAACGTATCAGAGTCAGAGTCAGGTAACTTATACATGTAATCCTAGCTACTTAAGAGGCTGAGATCTGAGGATCAAGGTTTGAGGCCAGCATGGACAGAAAAGCCTGTGAGATTCTTATTTCCAATTAACCAGCAAAAATCCAAAAGGGGAGGTGTGGCTCAAGTACTAGCCTTGAGTGAAATAGCCAAGTGCACCTAAAGCCCCAGTACTGGTGTACATACACCAGTGAAAAGGCCTGATATGGGGGCAATCTGCCTCAAAGCCCACTGACAGAGCTGTGTGCAGACCTCACAAGACCCCCTCCAAGCTTGCTGTTTGAGGAGATCAGCTTCATCCAACGGTTGGCTGAAGGAATTACTGCCTCTTCATTGTGTAGCTCAATATGGCAGCCAGTTTTCCTCAGAGATAGAGAGAAAAGGTAGGCAAGCTGTCACCAGGTTTGAGTGAAAAATGCAAAGTGAGAATGCAAATCCCTCAGATCAAGCCCCAGAACTAACACCAAAAAAAAAAAAAAAAAAGGAAAGGAAAGGGGGGAAGAAGGAGCAAAAGAAGGGAAGGAAGGAAGGAGGGAGGGAGGGAAGGAGGGAGGGAGGGAGGGAGGGTAGATTATATGGACAGCACCGTCCTTTAAAATTGTTAGGCAAGTACTGTACTACTGAGCTACCCCTTTACCTCAAGGATGGACGTGTGTGTGTGTGTGTGTGTGTGTGTGTGTGTGTATGTGTGTGTGTGTGTATGTGTGTGTGTGTATGTGTGTGTGTGTGTGTGTGTGTGTGTGTGTGTGTGTGTGTCCCAGTCTTGAACTTAGGGCCTTGACTCTGTTCCTGAGCTTCTTTTGCTAGCATTCTGCCACTAGAGCCACAGCTCCACTTCTGGTTTTCTTGTACTTAATTGGAAGTAAGAGTCTTGTGGACTTCCCTATCCCAGCTGGCCTCGAGCTGTGATCCTCAGATCTTAGCCTCCCAAGCAGCTAGATTACAAGAGTGAGCCACTCTCACCTGGCTTTTTTGGTTGTTGTTGTTGGTCAGTTCTGGGCTGGAAGTCTGGGCCTGGGGGCTATTCCTGAGCTCTTCAGCTCAAGTCTAGCACTCTACCATTTGAGCCACAGTGCCACTTCTGGTGTTTTGGTGGTTAATTGAAGATAAGAGTCTCACTGAGGACCTTTGTGCCTGGGCTGGCTTTGAACCATGATCCTCAGATCTCAGCTTCCTGAGTAGCTAGGATTACAGGTGTGAGCCACCGGCACCCGGCTCCAGCTTCCCTTTTCGTTTTAATTATTCTTCAGCTCGGATCTCACTTTTGCCAGAGCGGGCCTCAAACCAGCTCCAGTTGTTATCTGTGCTATGCACCATCACACCCACCTTGTTAGTTGAGATGGGGTCTCACTGTTTGCTGAGCTGTCCTCAAACCATGATTTTCTTGATCTCTCCCCCTCAGTAGCTGGGAGTCCAGGCATGAACCATTATGTCTGGCAAGCCACAAGTTTTAGAGTCATTTATTATGTAACAGCAACTGTTAATGTAGTCAGATGTAGATGCCCAGAGTATATTCAGCCTGTGGAAGTCTTATGCTACCCTGCTAGCTATGTTTACAAATTTGAGAATTACAGCTCCGGAAAAAAAAAATCTACATTTCCTCCCACACCTTTTTCATTCTGTTTATGTTTTTGAGCAAACATAATATCAAACTATAGTGACAGTTCTGGCTCTCTATTCTATTTTTTTTCTTGCTTAATCTGTTGCAAGTATTTTCTCACCTCATTAAATAATTTTCAAAGCCTCCTTTGTTCTTAGCAGCTCTTCAGAAGTCCCCCCCCCCAAAGGAACAGATGGGCAGTCACTTAGCCACACCCTTCTCTTGTTACTAATTTATGGTGGAGTTTTGTCCTCTAGCATCATATCTATTAGCATGTGGGACTTCTCCATTTAAGGCTACAATAAGAGTACACAAGGCCTGGAGGTGTGGCTCAGGGGTTAGACAGCCTGCTTATCTAGCCCAAGGTCCTGAGTTCAAATCCCAGCCCTACAAAGGGTACAAGTGGGACAAAGGGCCCTCTGCATGTTGAACTAAATTCCTAGCTGAGGACAGGGAGTTTGGCCTAGTGGTAGAGTGCTTGCCTAACATGCATGAAGACCCAGCTTCAACTCCTTGGTACTGAATACATAGAAAAAGCCAGATGTGGTGCTGTGGCTCACGTGGTAGAGCTCTAGCCTTGAGAAAGCCCAAGGACAGTGCTCAGGCCCTGAGTTCAAGTCACAGGACAAAAAAGTAAAATGAATAAATAAGTGAAAATAACTAAGCTGGATGTAGTGGTTCACGCCTGTAATACTAACTACTCAGGAGGCTGAGATCTGAGGTTCTCGGTTCAAAGCCAGCCTGGTCACTAAAGTCTGTGACATTCTTATCTCCAATTCACCAGTAGAAAATGGGAAGTGGCGCTGTGGCTCCAGAGATAGAGCCTGGGGCCTTGAGCTGAAGAGCTCAGGGACAATGGCCAGTTCCAGAGTTCAAGCCCCATGACTGACAAAAAAAAAAAAAAAAAAAGGTGGATGAGGAGCTGGGGCTGCTGCTGTCAAGGCCCCTTCCCTGGAGACAGGGCAGACACCCTAGTGCAGCCCCCGATCTGCCAGCTCCCATCCACTCACACCCCAGGGTGTTCAGAAAGCTGCTCCATGGCTCCACAGGTATTGAGCACTTGAGGTTGGTGCTGCCAGGGAAGCTTCAGGCCCCAGGCTGCCAGGTTCAAGTCCAGCCCTCACACCGCCCCTTCCTTCATTCTTCCCCATCTTTGTCCCGGAAGACAAAGGCAGGCCCTGATGTCCACAGGCCAGGCTTGTTGGAAAAGAGGCAGGGAGCCGGCAGGCAAAGGCCCGGAGAATGGTGTGGAAGCCCAGATCCAGGCGTCCTCCCAACTCCAACCCCCAGGTTTCTTTTTTTTTTTTTTTTTT
Organism: Megascapheus bottae; assembly: GCF_031878675.1. NCBI lineage: Eukaryota > Metazoa > Chordata > Mammalia > Rodentia > Geomyidae > Megascapheus > Megascapheus bottae. Next base: position 5,643,527 of record NC_143524.1, on the reverse strand, counting down.
TTTGGCCCCCGCTCGCTCCGGCCCTTCTCGCTCTGGCCCCGCTCGCTCCGGCCCCGCTCGCTCCGGCCACCACTCGGTTGGGCTCCGCTTGCTTGCTTTCGCTCTCTGTCGCTTGTTGCAGTCTCGTCTCTGCCACTTCCGGTTTTTGGTTGTGTCTCGTCTCTGCCACTTCCGGTTTTTGGTTGTGTCTCGTCTCTGCCACTTCCGGCTTGGTTGTGTATGTGGGATACCGAGGAATCGAACCCGGGTCTTTGTGCATGCTAGGCGAGCACTTTAACCGCTAGGCCAAACTCCCGGGCCCCAACCCCCAGGTTTCTTTTGTTTTCTTTTTGCCAGTCCTGGGCTTGAGCTCAGGGCCTGAGCACTGTCCTTGGACTTTCTCAAGGCTGGAGCTCTACCACTTGAGCCTCAGCACCACTTTTTTTTTTCTGGCTTTTTTCTATGTATGTGGTACCCAGGAATCGAACCGGGTCTTTGTGCATGCTAGGCAAGCACTCTACCACTAGGCCAAACTAGGCCCCCCCCCCCCAGGCTGTTTTTTGCCACTAGAAACACTGCAGGGCTCTGGCCCTGGGAACAACCAGGCAGAGCAGAGGGTCCCTGGCCACTCCCAGCAATAAGCCTTGCTGTCACGTTTGGTTTCCAGGACTTGAGCTCCTTGGTGCCTGGGCCAGGATCCCACCAAGAGACAGAGGAAGGAACAGATGGCCCTGTAGAAAGGCAGCATGAAACACAAAAAAATTTAATGATAATTTAAAAGCCTATGTGACCTTATTCATGTCACTTGATCTCTCTGGTCCTGTGTCCTTCTGTGAAACACTGAAGTGGTCATCCTGAGTTTTCTGGGTGGCTGTGATGATGAAATAAGATAATGGTAGAGAGGAGCTGGCCACAGGGGAGGTGCTCAGTGACAGCGGTCTTCTCCGTGGTGAAACCCTGAACCAACTGGTTGACTGAGAACAGTGGCCTTTAGGAGAAATGGAGAAGTAGCCTGGTGCTGAGGCTGTTTCCTGAGCCCCAGGAAGGGGCAGTCCTGCTCAGACAAATGGGCTAGAAGTGAACTTGAGCAGAGGAAAGCAGTGGGAAGTCCAAGGGAGGGTGGAGGCCAGGCTCCTCCGCCAGCCTTAGGCCATCTGCTCCAGGGAGTGGGATCTCAGGCCTGTGTACCTGGCTCTGTGGACACATGGGCCCCAAAGCTGCCATCGGTTTGTGTGCAGAAGACCCACCAGGCCTTCCTTTGCTGAGGTGCTCTGGCCGAAGGGGCTGTAGAGAAACAGGCTGAGCTGGGGGGCTGGGAAGGCACACACTGAGCTTAGGACAGGACCCAAGAAATTTGGAACCAGTGGGCAAGGCAGACTGGACAGGGATGGGGGACAGCTGGGCTGGAGGAAAAGTCACCAGAGCTGGGCCAGGAGATAATGAAGGCGGCCGGGATGGGAGGAGGCCAAGACAATCCTGACCCTGTGGATTTGAACACAGATGCTGTTCTAGCAGAGAGGAACCTGGTTTCTCCTGGCAGCCATGTTGTCCCTCAGGGGAAGATTGTCTCTGGAGTTGCTCAGTTTGGCCCCAGCTGGTGGCCAGCAGTGGAGCTGGGCTGAGGGCACAGCTCAGGGGGCACTGGCGCTCGTGGCGGTGCAGGGTACAGCTCCACCAGGTCAGCTCTGCCTGCAGAGTCTGGATCTCCTTCCGCAGGGCACGGTTGTGTTTCTCCAGGGATTCATGCTGCTGGGGGAGAAGCAGATGGACAGGGAGGGGATGTCAGCCACATCATGCCCAGCACATGCCCTGTGCCACTCCAGTCTGCATTGCTGAAAAGAAACACCGCTACCTTTATCAATGTGTAAGATGGAGCCTCCTGGCTATGCTCTGACCTCCTGTCCATTACCTACCAAGTATTTGGTTTGTGTTCTTAGGAGAGTGTGTGTTTTAGCACATGTGCTAAAACTTGAACTCAGGACCTTGTGTTCTCAATTGGCTTCTTCGCTCAAGACTGGCCCTCACACATCTACTTCCAGCCTTTGGCTGGTTAGCTGTAGATAAGAATCTTACAGAGACTTTCTGCCAGGCCTGGCTTCAAACCAGGATCCTCAGATCTCAGCCTCCTGAATAGCTGAGATCACAGGTGTGAACCACCTATGTTGAATTCTCCATCCTGTGTCCTCACAGGACTCAGACCTGCCCAGCTCTCTTCCCACTACTGGTCTCATGAGCTGCCATCATTTCTTACCTGAGAAATTCTCTTGGCCTGGAGAAGCCATTCACATTCATTGTAGGTTGAAACATTAAGGTTTTTGAGACTCTCAGGATCCACAGTCCCTGTCAAGATCTCAAGACAGCGTGGCAGTCCTAGCATTCTCTGTTCTGTTCCCTTGGATTCTTGTCATTCAACTGGAATTTGCTTGCTCAACACAATTTCTTTGTTGTTGCTGTTGTTTTGGTCAGCTGTGGGGCTTGAACTCGGTCTGAGCACTGTCCCTGAGCTCTTCAGCTCAAGGCTAGCGCTCTACAACTTGAGCCACAGTGCTACTTCCGATTTTCTGGTGGTTAATTGGAGATCCTCAGATCTCAGCCTGCAAAGTAGCTAGGATTACAGGCATGAGCAAACAGCACCTGGTGTAATTTCAGTCTCTTGTAATACGCCCTACCTTGCTGTGTGCCCGTCCTGATATGGGCTTCCTGTGACAAGTGCAATGTCATTCTATCCTGGACATCTCAAATCTGTTAATGCCATTGCCATGCTCCTCTAGCCTGGCCCAGAAGACATCAGACCACTGCATGGGGGACTGAGGGTACTGCTTCTCGTGTTGGCAGCATGAGTGCATTTAACTGGGCAAAACACAGCATTTACTGCATTCGGTTCTGTGGAACACTAGTTTTGGAGAGATCCATAAAGATGTGCCTCTAAACGATCATGTATACATGTATAATGATAACAAAGGTGACGGTGGCTCATGCCTGTAATCCTAGCTACTCAAGCGGCTGAGATCTGAGGATGGCCATTCAAAGCCAGCCAGGGATGAAAAGTCTGAGACTCTTATCTCTAATAAACTATCAGAAAACCAGAAGTGGCACTGTGGCTCAAATAGGAGAGCAGTAGCCTTGAGCTGAAGAGCTCAGGGACAGCACCCAGCCCAGACTTCAAGCCCCACTACTAACAACAACAGCAAAAAAAGATGAATGAGAAGGAGAGTGACACTATGCTGGGTGGCGGTGGCTCGTACCTGTAACCCTAAACTACTCAGGAGGCTGAGGTCTGAGGATCACGGTTCAAAGCCAGCACAGGCAGGCGTCTGTATTTGAAGAGGAGACTCTTCAATTAACCACCAGAAAATGGGAAGTAGCAGTGTAACTCAGAGTGGTAGAGCACTAGCCTTGAGCACAGAGAGGCTCAGGGACAGTACCCAGGCCCTGAGTTCAACCCCAGAACTAGTATATGTGTGCCCAGGTGGCACATGCATGCACACACACACACACACACACACACACACACACACACACAACATACACACCACAGAATTTTCATTTCTCAGTCCCTAGGCTGAATAACTGGAGACAACTTCCTTGGTATACCAGGTGGAACACTTTATAACAGGAGAAGTTGCAGGAGCATTTTTTTTTTTTTGACCAATCCTGAGCTTGAGCTCAGGGCCTGAGCCCTGTCCTTGGACTTTCTCAAGGCTAAAGCTCTACCACTTGAGCCTCAGCACCACTTCCGGCTTTTTTCTTTGTATATGATTCTGAGGAATCGAACCCAGGTCTTCGTACATGCCAGGCAAGCACTTTTACCACTAGGCCAAACTCCTGGCCCTGCAGGAGCTTTTTGTATAATAATGTGGCTAAGGTCAAGGACTCCATGTTCTGAAAAGCCTCAAAGCCATCAGTGGCTGCATGGTCAGACTGGATTCTGCTTGTACAATGGATGTTTCTAAAATACAACTTCATGGGCTGGGAGTTTGGCCTAGTGGTAGACTGCTTGCCTAGCATGCACGAAGACCCGGGTTCAATTCCTTGGTACCACATACATAGAAAAAAGCCAGAAGTGGTGCTGAGGCTCAGGTGATAGAGCTCTAGCCTTGAGAAAGTCCAAGGACAGTGCTCAGGCCCTGAGCTCAAGCCCAGGACTGGGAAAAAAAAATAATAATAATAAATAAATAAATAAAATAAAATAAAATACAACTTCAGCTGAGCCTCTGTGACTTACACCTATAATCCTAGCTACTCAAGAGGCTAAGATATGAAAGTTCTGGTTCAAAGCCAGTATGCTTATCTCCAATTAAACACACACAAAAAAATGGTAGAAATGGGGTTTGGCCTAATGGTAGAGTGCCTGCCTAGCATGCACAAAGACCTGGGTTCAATTCCTTAGTGCCACATACGTAGAAAAAGCCAGAAAGCTGTGGCCCAAGTGGTAGAGCTCTAGCCTTGAGAAAGCCCAAGGACAATGCTCAGGTCCTAAGTTCAAGCCCTAGGACTGGCAAAAGAAAAAAAAACAAAAAGATGGAGGAAGTGGAACTGTTGCTAAACCTGAGCACAAAAGCTCAGGGACAGTGCCTAGACCTGAGTTCAAGCACCAGGACAGGCACAAAAAGAAAAGGGAGAAAACAAATAAACAACAACAACAACAACAAAAAAAAGGGGCCGGGAGTTTGACCTAGTGGTTAAAGTGCTTGCCTAGCATGCATGAAGACCCGGGTTCGATTCCTCGGTACCACATACATAGAAAAAAGCCAGAAGTGGTGCTGAGGCTCAAGTGGTAGAGCTCTAGCCTTGAGAAAGTCCAAGGACAGTGCTCAGGCCCTGAGCTCAAGCCCAGGACTGGCAAAAAAAAAAAAAAAAAAAAAAACTTCATCTACAGAAACCAAAACTACCAAAAGAATGTAGAGGTAAGACTTTTAGGAAGTAATTTAGATTAAATGAGGTCAAAAGGGTAAGATATCTAATCTGATAGGGCTGAGGGCCTCATTATCTGAAGAAGGAAGAAGGGTCACTCCTCTGTCACACCTACAGAGGAAAAGTATCTGTACAAAGATGGCCACCTACAAGCTAGGCAGGGAGCCCTTAGGAAGAAAACCAAATGCTGAGCTGTCTGTCCTTAAAGCCACTCAATGGCTTCCTGTGGTGGTCTGAGCAAGTGGTATATGGTCCCAGAGCTTCCCATGGGCTAGAACAGTGCCAGGCAGGGAGGAGCTTCCACAGTTAGCTGTGGACCAAGGTGACACCCATGAGACCTTCTCCTGGTGTGTGCTGGCAAATGCTGGCACCAGGTTCCTGTTGGGATTTCCCAGCCTCCAGAACCAGAAGCTAAATACAACTCTTTATGAATGAACCTAGTCTGTGACTGCTCTGTTATAGCGATGGAAGACTAAGACAGAGGCCATCCCCACCTTGTGCAGGGCATCTGCCTTGTCCGTGTGCTTCTGCCGACTGCGCTGCGCGGCTACCCGGTTCTTCTGTTTCTTCTTCAGCTGCCTCTGACACTCCTCGGGGTCCTGCTGGGCACAAGAAGAGGCAGGGGCTCTAAGCTCCTCTCTCTCCCTTGATACCATAGCCCCTTGCAGGTACAGCACAGATACCTCTTTGTGAGTTAGGTCCTATCCAGTGTCCTGATCACAGCTTAAATGGGAGGTGAGGAAGCCTAGAACTCAGGGCCTGGGCACTATCCTTGAGCTTATTTTGCTCAAGGCTAACCCTCTGTCACTTGAGCCATAGTGCTACTTCTGACTTTTTCTGAGTAGTCTATTGGAGATAAGAGTATCACTGACTTTCCTGCCCAGGCTGGCTTTTTTTTTTTTTTTTTTTTTTTTTTTTTGCCAGTCCTGGGGCTTGAACTCAGGGCTTGGGCATTGTCTTTGGGCTTTCTCAAGGCTAGTACGCTAGCCACAGCTCCACTTCCAGCTTTTTCTGTGTATGTGAACCCAAGGCTTTGTGCATGCTAGGCAAGTACTCTACCACCAGGCATACTCTCAGCCCCCAAGGCTGGCTTTGAACTTCTATCCTCATATCTCAGCCTCCTCAGTAGCTAGGATTACTGACACCTAACTGGAAGCCTGGGATTTAAACCCATCCAGAATGGGCTTCAAACAGACCCGGTATCTACCGATTAGCACTTATAACTCTAAGCCCAGTCATCTCACTTATACCTAAAGGAACAAAGTACCTTCTTCACCAAGAATGGAGGAACAGGAGAATCCGGGAAGCAGGTATCCCCGTGCCAGCTGGAGATGGCAAAGGTCAGTGCTGTTATGCCAATTGCTGTGGTTTCTACAGGCCAGGTACTGAGGTTCCCTACCTGATTGCTTGGTGAGGCCAGGCCCAGGGCAGACTCCATTCTACTTTACCAATGCCCAGCTCAGGCTGAAGCAGATAAATGTTCACTTGCTTAACAAATATATATTGACCACCTAGTTACTGTGTGCCAGATCCTCAGGAGGTCACAGCAGCCAAGAAACCAGCCAAAAATCGCTGTCCACAAGCTCACACTCCAGTTGGCCAGGAGCCTTAGACAAATGGTAGAAGAGTGGACCCCAAGCTTGACACTGATGTCACCCCCACCCCCTAACTGAGGGACCATGAAACTTAGATGAAACATTTCATCCAAATACCCCAAGCTCTGGAGAACAAGGGCAAGAAGACAGAGTTCACTTGCCCACCCTGTCACTTTGGCAGTGTGACAGGTGACAGGGCCTGATGATCCTGGCCTACGGCTCTGGATGCACCCAGTTCATGGCTACCCCCTCACCCCCGTGGCCCTGGCCTCCCGGAGGCTCATGGGCACAGTAGGTTCACTCTGAACCCTCGAGAGCCACGAGACCAGAGGCTGGGGAAGGATCTGGTGAAAGGAGGGGGAGAAACCACAGCTGGGGAGACTTGGGGAGGGAAGAGGAAACTAGAAGGACAACAAAGGGCAGACAGGTGAACGGGAGACAGCAGGCACACAGTTCTAAACTCAAAGCTGGTCAGAGCTAGAGAGGTCTTATTCCAATGTCCCAAGCTTTTCAGGAGAGGAAACTGAGAGCCGTCAGCCAGTAGGGACTCATGCTTGCAATTCTAACTCATCAGGAGATACATCTGCAGATCCATGTTCCAGCCCAGCCAAGTGGGAGAGTCTGATGAGTCATCTCTAATTAACTGCCAAAATGCTGCAAGTGGAGCTGTGGCTCAGTGGAAGAGCACCATCCTTGAGTTAAAAGGAAAAAAAGGACAGTGCTTGGGACATAAGTTCATGCCCCAGTACCCATGCCTGCACCTGTACCTTCATCCGCACATGCGCGCACACACAGGCAGACAGATACACACAGACTTAGAAATGGGAGGATGGACCCTGTGTGTGTGCAGAAGTAGGCCTAGAACTCTGCTGTATTCCCCCATCTCCCCCATCTTGGGACCCTGGGCTTATTCTCCTTCTCCCCCTTTCCCAGTCCCCTGTACTCACTGTCCCAGGTAGCAGCACATCCCCTCCACAGAGGTGCATAGCTCAGGCAGGAGGGGCAGAAGCTCCAACGTCCTCAGTGTCCCTCAGAATGTGACCTCCCAGTGCCCTCTGGGGGCTGCTGAGGAAGTGGGGCTCTTTAAGCCCTCAGTGACCACTCCACCCACGGCAACATGGCAAGCCTAGTTTCAGTTTCTTCTAAAGCCACCGGCTGCTCAGAATCCTTGGCTCAGGCCTCCTCACGTGACTGGGACTTCCTAACATGCACTGGCCTTCCGGTGGGGCCCCTTTTCTGGGAGGAGGCCAGGAGAGATCGAAGAGGGTCATGGAAGGCCAGGTGTGAGGAGGTGCTCTAGGGAAAGAGGACTTGCAGGCTGCCAGGGCCAGGGCCAGGAGGAGGAGCTGATGGGGTCCCAGCTTATGTAAGGTTGGGGGAGCCCCTGATTTCTGGGGGAGCCCAGGTTTATAATCTTTGAAGCTGTGCAGCTTTAAGAAAATGACTCACCCTCTCTGAGCCTTCATTTCCTCACTGGTAAAGGGTGTGGGAGGAATGATACTGAGTCCCAGGCTTGAGGTCAGGTCTGAGTGAAACCATGCAACCATCCTAAACCTTATGAGGCCCTCAGAGGTTTTAGGATGCCAAACCAGGTGATGAGCCAGGTGCTGGTGGCTCACGCCTGTAATCCTCGTCCTGGGGAGGCTGAGATCTGAGGATGGCAGTTCAAAGCCAGCCCTGGCAAGGAAGTCTGTGAGAATCTTATCTCCAATTAACTATCAGAAAATAGGAAGTGGCGCTGTGACTCAAAGTGGTAGAGTGCCAGCCTTAAGCTGAGAATCTCAGGGATAGCACCCAGGCCCAGAGTTCAAGCCCCATGGTCTGATAAAAACTAAAAATGTATAAATAAGATTCTATGAGGTTTAATAATATCATATGTAAATAGTTAATAAAGCATAAAAATATGCATTGAGAGTCATGGAGGAAAATCATGAGAGGGAGGCTAAGAGACCTGGGGACATTTTTTGAGAAAGAGTGAAGATTTTTTTTTCCTGGTGGTTAATTGGAGATAAGAGTCACACAAGCCAGCTTGGAGGGTGTGGGGGGGGAGGGAAATGGGTACCAAGACATGTGAAAGGGTATCAATGTACGTGAATTAATGCACCTTCTATCTGGCAAATATCATGTAACCCTTTTACTAATTACAATTTTAAAAAATGCAAAAAAAAAAAAAAAGAGTCGCACAGACTTTCCTGCCTGGGCTGGCTTCAAACCATAACCCTCAGATATCAGGCTCCTGAGTAGCTAAGATTACAAGTGTGAGCCACTGGTGCCTGGCAAGTGAAGAATTTTTAAATACCTTGCAAACAGCATAAAAACCCCCAATGAAAGCTCTTGCCCAGTAAGGGAATGGAAGGTGGGGAAAGAGAATCAGGCTCTTTTGGGAAATGGCACTAGCAGGAGTGGTTAGGCCAGTGAGGACGCATGAAGAGGAATACAGTGGGAATAGGTTGTTTGCAACTATGAAAATAGACTGGAGAAAGCTGTTGACATTGTTTTGGCAATCGGGAGACTGAGAGGGTGAGACTGGCCGGAATACATTGTAAATGTGGAAACAATAACGACCTATATCATGTATGCTAACAATTAAAACAAAAAAAGTCTTTGCAACCAAAAAAAAATCTTTGTGGCTGAGTTACTTGGGAGACAAGTCTGGAGGATGGAAGTTCAAAGCCAATTTGAGCAGAAAAATTCTCAAATCTTCAAGACTCCATCTCTAAAAATATGCTTAGAAAAGCCTGGTTAGAGTCTGTGGCTAAAGTGAAGGAGCACCAACTCATTAAACAAACCAAGGGATTGCAAAGCCCAGAGATATGAACTCTGAACCACCAAAACAAACACAGATCTCAAGACTAGCAAAGCTTGGAACTCCAGGCAAACTTACATGGTTATTTTTTTTCTTTTTTTTCTAGTCCAGGGGCTCAAACTTAGGGCCTAGCCACTGTCTCTGAGCTTCACTGTCCCTGCTCAAGACCAGCACTCTACCACTTGAGCCACAGCACTGGCTTTTTCTGTTTATGTGGTACCGAGGAATCAGTTGTTATCTTCTGAAGTGAGATCTTGTTTGGACAGGATATCTGTTGGGGACAGAGGAGCAAGTAACTCTCGTCCAGAATAAGGATGTTGTATATAGGATCCTATATTCTGGTGATTTGAGCATCTTGGGGTTGTTCTTGAGGCTGAGGGCACAAGCCTGATAATATGAGGCTATTAGAATGGAAAGTACTGTGGATATGTCAATTACTGATGGGTGATGATGGTCTGGAGTGGATGTGTTGAATTCTCAGCTGCCTGTGAGCAGATTAGAAAAAAAAAAATCCTGTTATTGATTAGTAGTGTCTGACATGCCATGATTGATTACAGATGTCTGCCACAAACAAAGTCATGAAGCATAGTAATTTTATAGCCTACCTTTAATGAAGTCTAAAACTAGCCTGGTGGCTTTAGCAGGACTCAGACTTCACTCTGAGTCCTGGCATGTTGCTCACCATCTTATCACCTAGAACCTTACTGTTCTCATATGTTCATTGGGGATGATGGAGAAGAGGCAAAAAAATGAGGTGAGAAGAAACTCTTCCAATCTTGTAAAGTCGTGACCTGCTAGATGCATTCCTCCTCCAGAGATTTGTGAGACACATTCTGCATTCTCATGCCATCCCGTCATGAGAAATGAGGAGTGGGTGGGCAGGACTGGTCCCAAGATCTGGGTCCTGCTGCCCTGCTTTGAAGAGGGTTGAAATGACTGGGGTACACCAGGCAGTAAGGCCGCCATTTCTCTAAATTGTTTTGTTTCTCAGAAGCCAAGACGAATGGGCTGTCTTACCTGAAGCAAGCACCTGAGGGGCTCATTAGCAGTCCATGAGCTCCACAGGGAGTGATCTGGAGCAGGCGGTGTGTGACATAACGCCTAAAATACCTGTGTTGGTACCTAGGGCCCAGATGCCCTCTTCCTCCCCTCCCCCCAGCTTCTAGTCCCATACACAGACTCCCAGGTCCTGGCTCCTGTTAGAGGGGAGGTAAGCAGTAGGTGTGGCTCCTAAACCAGCCAGTAAGGCCCCAGCCCTTTAGGGAGATCAGAGGCAGCATTTATGGCTCGCTGTCCCTGAGCAGCTGGCTGGGAGAGGGAGTGGCAGGCACAGAGGAACCCTGAATGCCTGTGAAAGCTTCCCCCCCAGGGTACTTGACCTCAGGCTGGCAGAGCCACCAAGACTGAACCCTCCCTCCAAAAGGACAGGAGGCTCAAACTTCATTCATTTCTCACAGTGCTGAAGGCTGGGAAGGCTCAGGTCAAGGTGCTGGAAGATTCAGTGGTAGAAAACAGAAAGTTCTATTTGTTCTTTGACACTTATCCTGCTGAATGTGGAGGAGGTACACACCTATGATCCCAGGTAATTGGAGGCAGAGATCAGGCGGGTCATGGTTCAAGGCCAATCTAGGCAGAAGTTAATGAGACACCCCCCTCCCAACAATCTGAGTGTGGTGGCCACTTCTGTGATCCTAGCTATATAGGAGGGATAGGTAGATATAGCTTGGCCTATGCTTGACCTGGGGCAAAAAAATGAAAGGACTTCTCAGAAAGAAAAAAACAATTAAATAGAAAAGGGCTGGAGGTGTGACTCAAATGGTAGAGTGCTCTCTAACAGCACAAGTCCCAGAGTTCAAACGTTAGTACTGACCAAAAAAAAAAAAAAAAAAAGGCAGGGGGAGGGGATTGGGGATTCTAATTCCATCATCAGGATCCTACCTCATGACCTCATCTAAACCTAATTACCTCTGATCCCTGCCCTTCCCAGCCTCCTGGGGTCTCCAGCTGCCCAAGGGGGAGGATCTCGAGGTGTAGACCTCCCTACTGCCCTCAGAGCTCATTTTAGGCCAGACCTCCTCAAGTCACCTGATGGAAGCAAAAGGGGTCAGGTGGCTCTAGTGGACACACTGTGAGTAGGTTGGCTAAGAGCCTCAGCTAGGACTTTACATAGGGACTTATTTGTAGGAGAAGCCTCTTCCTACTAGAGAGGTCACTTCCTCACTTCCTGTTGGAGAGATCAGAGGCTTTCCAGAGCAGAGTTCTTTGTGAAGGCCATTAAAAATGGACAGGGGCTGGGGATGTGGCTTCGTGGTAGAGTGCATGCGACCCTGGGTTCAATTCCTCAGTACCATATATACAAGAAAAAATGGTGGCATTGTGCCTCAAGTGCTAAAGTTATAGCTTTGAACAAAGGCAGCTCAGGGACAGTGCCCAAGCCCTGAGTTCAAGCTCAGGAATGGCAAAAAAAAAAAAGATGGGCAATCTTTGTCTCAGGACTTAGAACTTATTCCTGGCCAAATCACTTAACTAATCTTTATGATTCCTCTGTTAATGGAGATGATAATAAAGATTTTATATAAAATAATAAATGTAGGGGCCAGGAGTTTGGCCTAGTGGTAGAGTGCTTGCCTAGCATGCATGAAAACCAGGGTTTGATTCCTCAGTACCACCTACATAAAGCCAGAAATGGTGCTGTGGCTCAAGTGGTAGAGTGCTAGCCCTGAGGAAAAAGTACAAGGACAGGGCTCAGGCCCTGAATTCAAGCCCCAGGACTGGCAAAATAATAAAAAAATAAATGTAAAAGGCTTAGAATCACTGGTATGCAATAAATCACATAGACATCTGAACTTTTTTCTTCCAGTAGCATAGTTATTTTATTTAATTAGCTTACATTAATTATAGAGGGGAGGGTTTTTCATTACATTTCCATACACGTCTACAATACATGCTAATCAACCTTACACCCTCTTTTGGGTCTCCTGTCCTTCCCTTCCCAAAACAATTTCAACTGGCTTCATGGTTCTATTTTCATCTCTGCCAACAATCTGTTTCATCTACTTCCTTTATCTTTCTTGCCTACCCAGCCTCTTCCCGTTAGTACCTCCCAATACAGAATCTATTTTCCCTCCCTAATATCACTCTATGGACCTGTTGGACTTTTTTGGGGGGGTAGGGTGGGAGGAGTCCTGGGGCTTGAACACAAGACCTGGCCTGAGCTTTATTTATAGGTGCACTCTACCATTTGAGCCAAAGCTCCACCTCTACATTTTTTGAAGGGTAGTTTATCAGAGATAAAGCATCTCATGGACCAGGTCTCAGGCCAGGCACAGTGGCTCATGCCTGGGCACAAAAGGATCTGAGACTCTTATCTCCAATTAACATCTAGAAAATGAGAAGTGAGGCATGACTCAAGGGTATGGTGGTAGGCTTGAGCTAAAGAGCTCAGAGACAGTGACCAGGCCCAGGGGTAGGGCGATAGCCTTGAGCTGAAGAGCTCATGAACAGCATCTAGGCTGAGTTCAAGCCCCATGACCCACCAAAAAAAAAAAAAAAAGAGTTGGCTTGGAACCAAGATCCTTAGATCTCAGCCTCCTGAGTAGTCCAGATTTCATGTGTGAGCCACCAGTTCCCAGCTACATTTTTTTTTCTGTCAGTGAAAGATAATGAAGTTGATGGGAACATAAGTGAAAGAGATGATAAATTCCACTAATAACTCTGTTGCTCTGGATCTGTGAAAGGGACCCCAGAATTCCTTTTGGCCATGATGGCTACCTCATTTTTGAAAACTATACACTTTCTGGTCCAACAACAGAAAAGCCACATTTGTCTCTGAGCCAAATCAACTTTCCTTTGTCCTGAGAGAGCCACTCCAGACCCTGCACCTTCCCTGCTCCCCACTGTCCCTTGTCGGCAGAAAGCAACTCGGTCAATCTAGCTGTCCATAACTCGAACAAAGAACGCAGGGTCTGGAGCTCTGGAGGGGGGATGCTATGGTTGGCATGAGCAGGAAATGCCCTGGGATACATGCATCCATTCTAAAACCTCCAGGTGGCCCATGTCTGGAACAATAATGGCCAATCCCCGTGACTAACAGTTAAGGTAATGGCCTAAGATACCTGGAGCCCTCTCACCAGGACAAGGTTAAACCAAGAAGGGCAAAGAGGACTGAACAGGAAGGACAGAAAAAACAAATCAACTGGCATAGGGGCTGGGAGCCTGGCCTAGTGGTAGATACTCACCTAGCATGCACAAAGCCGTGAGTTCAATTCCTCAGGACCCCATAAACAGAAAGAGCCAGACGTGAAGCTATGGCTGAAGAGTGGAGCACTTGCCTTGAGAAAAAACAATGACAACAACAACAAAAACAGCTCAGGAACAGTGCTCAGGGCCTGAGTTCAAGCCCCAGGACTGACAAAGTAAAACAGGTATAGGCCTTCCCACACCTGGGCAAACCTCAGCACAGTGGCCAAACCATTCAGGGAGAGCCAGCTAAAAAGCCAAGGGTCGGAGGGGGGGGGGAGGGAGAGGCCTTGAGTTCAAATCCCAGTACTAGCACAAAACAAACAAGGAAAAGACTTGTCTATGTGTCTCTGACACCAGGCCAAGCCTTCTTTGTCCCTGCTGAGTTGGGAAGGAAGGTCATACTGGGAGGGGACTGGGCTGTGATTCCTGAGGGCCTAAGGGGCAGAATGACGCCTTTCACTTTCAGCTCAGGATGTGGAGAGCATGCGTCAGAGTGCAAAGCCCTGGGCCTCTCAGGAACTGGGTGACTTCACCTGGGGTTCCATGAAGTCCTCGCCACGTTATTCCTCTGTGGTGGGTGGCTCAGGGCAGGGGAAGTGGGAGCTGGCATGGATCCCAGCACTCAGCTTTGCCCTGAAGCTCCATGCTTCAGACTCTATGCTACTCCTTTAATACACACGTATTTCTGGGAAGTTAACTTGAGCTGAGTTGGAAGAATAAATAATAAACAGCCTCTTTGAAGAGTCAGCTTGTACCCTTGGGTTTTACAGGATGTGGCAATGATGATACATCCCTTCAGTTTTCACAGGAAGTACTAGCTGGGTGACTTTGGAAAAGGGCCTCAGATTCCTTGTCTAGAAAACAGCCATCCCTTCACATTGCCAGCGCTGTCATGATGACTAAAGCCACACATGGCAATAGCCAATAATGAGCCCAGAAAGGGTGAGCCTCCTCCTTCTCGACTCAGTAACGCTTAAAGACAAGATGGGCCTCTACTGAGGCTGGTGTGGGGGCTGGGCTGGAGCCAGGGAATCAAAGGCCAGCCCAGAGGAGTCAACTGCTCCCACACCCCAGTCCTTGGGTAGACCCAAGCCAAGAATGCTTCCAAAGGGACAGAAGCACTCTGGCCAGGTAGGGAAGCAGTTGGTCATGGTCAGACTCCTGGGGAAACTGAGGCACAGTAAAACAGAGGAGTTGGCTAAGTATAAGGAATTAGCAGAGCCTGACAGCCCTGGGTCTATACTTCTCGTTCCTCATTGATTCAGCTGCTACCTTGGGGGATTGGTGTGGAAATAATGGCAGACACAAGGTTCCTGCAGGAGGACAGGGAGTTTTTGTATCTGGCAACAGCCAGCAGGACTAAGGGGTGCACTGTTGAGGATGGGGCCTTTGAGAAGTGCCAGAGCAGAGCCTCCAAAGCTAACACCCCTGAGAGGGTCTGAGAGGGGTTTCCAAATTGTATTCATGAGCACCAGGTTTTGAGGCCTCATGCAGACTTGTACCTTTTTGTTGCAGTTTTTGTTTTTTTTTTGCCAGCCCTGGGGCTTGAACTCAGGCTCTGGGCACTGTCCTTGTGCTTTCTCAAAGCTAGCACATTACCACTTGAGCCATAGTACCACTTGTCTCTTTTCAGGGCTTCGTGCATGTTAGGCAAGCATTCTATCACTAGGCCCTCAGACTTGTTCCTTCTGTAGGCCTCAGTTTCCATACATGTAAAAAAGCCCATGAGATTCATCTCCAGTTAACCAGCAAAAAAAAAAGCCTCCCCAAAACTAAAGAAGAGATATGGTTAAAGTGGTAGATTATAAATCTGAGACAAGATCCAGGTCTTGAGTGTATACCCCAGTGTATACATAGGGGAGATGGGGGGGAACAAACTCAGTGTAGCTGAAGTTCATAAAAGATATGGGAGAAACAGGAAAAGGAGGATTTACGCAAAGTGAGTTGAATGGGTTCCTTCCCCCCTTCTTTTTTTTGTCAGTTGTTGGGCTTGGACACTGGGACTGGGCGCTGTCCCTAAGCTCTTCAGTTCAAAGCTAGCACTCTACCATTTTGAGCCACAGTGCTACTTCCCATTTTCTGGTGGTTAATTGGAGATAGGAGTCTCACAGACTTTGAACCGTGGTCCTCAGGTCTCAGCCTCCTGAGTATCTAGGATTTCAGGTGTAAGCCACCAGTGCCCAGCTATTTTTTTTTCTTTTTTAAACCCAAATCCTTATTACCTTGCCCAGGCTGGCCTCAAACTTGTGATTCTCCTGCCTCCCCATCATGAATTGTATTGGGACACTACACTTGGCTGGGTTCACATGGAAATATGCAGGTCATATGCTGGGTGTCCCTGAGACGTTTGAGCTGAGAGACGTGAGGAGATGGGTGTCAAGGAGGAATTGTCAGCAGGAGGTGCAGGAGATTTTGGTGAAACACAGGTTCTGTGCCTTGGGGAAAGGGGGCAAAGGGTTCAGAGATATTTCAGGGAGCTGCGGCAGCCAGATGGGCCAGCAAAGGCTCTGGGAAGTGCTGGGGCCATGGCCAGGGCCAAGAGGGAGCAGAAGCACCTGGCATGGGTCCTAAGCACTTGAGGACCCTGGTATAAGGTGAGGTGGACACAGTGTGGCTGCTCCAAGCTCTGAATGTGGTCTTTCCTGACTCCTAAGGTTTGGGGGAGGCATGAGGGTGTCACTTGACCTCAGTGGCTGGAAGAGGTTGAATGACAGCTGCTTTTGTCATGGGGAAGTTGGACAGGATGCCTTCCCTGCCACCCACACGAGGTGAGGCACCTGGGCAAAGACCTGCACAGGCTTCACCACCTGACATCATTGGAGGTGCCGGGCTGGGGTCTGCAGGTTGTCCCTACCCACTGAGGACCAGTGAGCAGCCCTGGAGCAGGACTGTCCTGGAGACTGGGAGCCCCTGGGCATGAGGGAGTCCTACAGCGGCCCAGGAAGAACTGGGGATTATCTGCATTGCCATTTCAACACAGGAGTTGCCTACTGGACTTTCCAGTTTGTTACTCAGTAGAACAAAACCTCCATTTGGATATGCTGCCACCAAGTGCTGGCTGGTACCGCTGTCGTGGGCATGCACTTCAAAGCACAGGACTTATAGATGTGTTTATGGAGAATGAAATATGTGTTCTCTTCCTATCAAAACCGTAACTTTATTTTGGTGGTGCTGACTGAAATATTTTTTTTTTTTTTTGCCAGTCCTGGGCTTGAGCTCAGGGCCTGAGCACTGATCTTGGGCTTTCTCAAGGCTAGAGCTCTACCACTTGAGCCTCAGCACCACTTCCTGCTTTTTTTTATGTGGTACCAAGGAATCGAACCCGGGTCTTTGTGCATGCTAGGCAAGCACTCTACCACTAGGCCAAATTCCAGGCCCCAAAATATTCTTTTTTATTTATAGTTTCTGCCCAGGTTGGTCTCTAACTGATAGTCAGGAAGCCCTCTGGCGCCGGGCGGGGTGGCTCACACCTGTAATCCTAGCTATTCAGGAGGCTGAGAGCTGAGAATCACAGTTCAAAGCCAGCTGGGCACTAAAGTCCACAAGACTCTTACCTCTAATTAACCACTAGAAAACTGGAAGTGGTGCTGTGGCTCAAGGGGTGGGGTGGTAGCCCTAAGCTGAAGAGCTCAGGGACAGCGCCTAGACCCGAGTTCAAGCCCCATGACTGATCCAAAAAAAAAAAAGCCCTCTCATTTTGCTGGACGTATGGCTCAAATGGAAGAGCACTAGCTTAGCAAGTCTGAGACTCTGAGATCATCCCTAGTACTACCAAAGAACAAAACAAAGAAAAACACACTATAGGTCTTTTTTATTTCTGCCTCACTCTCTCAAATGATTGGACTCTACAGGTACATGCCATATACTGGGCAAATATCTCTTTTTGCAAGGCATATAGAATTCAATTCTCAAGTTAAATCCGTTTAGCCTGAAGGAGTCTTCTTTTCAAAAGTAGGTTTCACAGCTGTCAGGATTTGGGTATTTTAATTTCATGATCTTTCTTGTGGGAAAAATTATATTTATATATGTATCTACAGTTATATATAACCACAATTTTCTATATCTTCTTTTGAAGGTATTTCTCAGGAGTTTTAAGAGCTCTCTGAGGCACAAGGAAACCGTCTGAAATAGACTTCACCCTCCTCTTTAAAATCCCCTTCATTTGGAAGTGGTGCTCTGGCTCAAATGGTAGGGCTCTATCTTGAGAAAGCTCAAGGTTAGTGTCCAGGCCCTGAGTTCAAGCTCCAGGACTGGCAAAAAAAAAAAAAATCCTACTTTAAAATCCCCTTCATGTGACATTGATCAAGATGCATACTTACACTGCCTTGAGTTGAAACTCCTCTGTACAACTAAAGATAATAATACTTACAAAGTAAATAATAAAAAGCCCCTTTACTCATGATTTCCAGCTTCAAGCAATTACTCATAGTCACTTTCTGAGTTCTTCCTTTTTCGACTGAAACCTACCATGGAAATCCTACATTTACTTAGTTGTCTAGCCTTTGGTTATGTCATTACTAAGGCTGGTATTTTTTTGTGTAGCCTCACATTTTATTTTTTTGCCAGTCCTGGGCCTTGAACTCAGGGCCTGAACATTATCCTTGGGCTTTCTCAAGGCATGCACTCTACCACTGGAGCCACAGCACCATTTCCAGCTTTTTTCTATATATATGTGGTACCAGTGCTTGCTAGGCAAGCACTCTTACCACTAGGCCCAACACATTTTATTTTTTTATTCATGTTCTCAAGGCCAGCACTCTATCAGATGGGCCACTGCGCCACTTCTGGCTTTTTCTGTGTATATGGTACCAAGGAATTGAACCCAGGGCTTTGGGCATGCAAAGCAACCACTCTACCACTAGACCACACTCCTGGGCCAAAGCCTCATATTTATTATATATTTATTTAGTGCTAGCAATAGACTTGACCTCAGGGCTTCAGGCTCTTGCTTTGGCTTTTGCCACCCAAGGCTCATACTATTAGGCAAGCACTGCTTTTGCACTAAACCACATTCCCACCCACTCATGCCTGTGATTGAATAGGATTACAGGAGGGAATTACCAGCTCCTAGCCCAAGCCTGATATTTAAACAACTAGTTCAAGGCTATCCACCCTCCCAGCCTCAAGCTTGCTCCCCAGAATTAACATTTTAATTTCAATGATTTTCAAACTTTGTGAGTATCCCACACTGAGAAGTATATTCATATTCATTCATATAGATACTGAACCAAACACTACTTTCTTAAAAGTTGTTCTGTTCACTCAACGTTTGTTAATACTATTAATCTGAACCTTATGAAGCTGCTATCTTTATAATCAAAAATGACCAAATATAGGTCATTCATATGTCATTCAACCTACTTGAGGAACATTAATTTCATATTCCACTAAAGGACTTTATTCCATTGTTTTAAAATTTTTTAGCTGGGTGCCAATGGTCCATACCTGTAATCCTAGCTACTCAGGAGGCTGAGATCTGAGGATCACATATTAAAGCTAGCTCAGGCACAAAAGTGGTGAGACTCTTATCTCCAGTTAACCATCAGAAAACCAGAAGTGGTGTTATGGCTCAAGTGGTAGAGTGCTAGCCTTGAGCTGAAGAGCTCAGGGACAACGCCCAGGCCCAGAGTTCAAGTCTCACGACCAAAAAAAAAAAATAGTATTCTTCCAGTTATTGTTTGTTTTTTTTTTAATTAAAATGAGACCATGCATATAATCCTAAGTACTCCAGAGTTGGAGGGAGATCATGAAGATGTGAGACCAGGTCAGAACCTCCATCTCCATGAAAGCCAGGCATGGTTGAGAATCAGTCATCCGATCTAGGCTGGAGGATTTGGTGTGAGACTCTCTCTGAAAAATAACCTCAAAGCAAAAATGGGCTGGTAGGTATGCCTTAATTAGTACAGTGTCTGCTTAGCAAGTGTGAAGTTCTGAGCTCCAATCTAGTACCCTAAAAAAGAAAGAAAGGAATTGAAATTTGCTTACTATCACAGACCCCGGAGGAGAGGCAAGGGAGGGAGGAAGGGCCTGGGGATGTGGCCTGGAGGCAGAGCGCCCGCCTAGCGTGCATGAAGCCCAGAGAGAGCCGGCAGAGTTTTGTAGTCATGTACAACAGTGCTCAGAGGGACCGTGCCCAGGCCCTAGAGCAAAGCCATGCATGTGGGCAGCGGGGGCTTGCTACTCGAGCCACGGCTCCATTCTCACAGGCTTTTCCTCCCCAGGCTGGCTTCGACCCACCGTCCCGAGCCCAGCCCCCGCGGCTGTTCTACAGGAGCCCAAGGCCGCGCGCGCGTGCGCACACGCGCCTGCACGCTCCCGCCGGCACCCTCACCCAGGCGCGCAGGCCCGCACGCCCGGAGCCGGCCTCCAGGGGGCACTGCCGCCCCTGACGGAGCCGGGGACGGGGGGAGGCCCGCCGCGTCACTGCCGACCTAGGGGGACGCCGAGGCCCCGCTCAGCGGGGCTCCCCCCGCCCCGCTTCGGGACACAGGGCCTTCGACGGCCGCCAGGTGAGCAGTCAGCACCCCGCGCCCCCCCACCCCGTTCGGGGTCCAGCCTGAAACCCTAGCCAAGATACGACTCAGGAGCTTCCAGTTCCCATTCCCTCCGAGGCGTCGGGTGGCAGGGCTGGGAGGCGACGGGTTAAAGCTGGGGTCGCCGCGGCGGCCGGGGACCACGGCTGCGGCTCCGGCGGGAGGCTTCCGAGTCACGTGGCTGAGTGGGCGGGACCAAACACGGCGCCGACCAATAAGCTGTGCGGTCCATGGATGTGCCGGCCAATAGGAACCGAGAACGGCGTCCCGGGCCTACAAGACACGGCAGCCGGGAGGGGGTTACGGGACCATGGGGCTTCTGACCATTCTGAAGAAGATGAAGCAGAAGGAGCGGGAGCTGAGACTGCTCATGCTGTATCCTCCCGGAAGCCGGAGCCGCGAGGGTAGGGGGGCCCTGCCGGGGGGGGCGGCGCCGGGCGCCCCCTGCCGGGCGCGGGAGCGCAGCCGTTCGGCCCGGGTCAACTGCCCATTGTGCGTCACGCACGCGGCCGTGCCGATCCTCCGGGCCGGGGCCGCCGGGGCCGCACCACCGCTCCCGGACGCCTGCGGCGTGGGCCCGGAGGCGCCCTGCGGGCGGAGCGTCTCCGGGACTCGGTGGAGCGGGGCCCGGAGGTGACCCCGACGTCACCCTCTGCCGATCCGGTCCGAGCGGGGGTTCTCGTCCTCCCCTACTCCGGGATGCCGGCCCCGCCCCCTAGGCCGGAACCCCGGAGCCTGCGGGGTGTGTCGGGGCCGCGGGTGCAGACCCCCGGTTGCGGGCTCGACCTCGGGTCCCGGCTCGGCAGTCCCTCGTGCCTGCGCCCCCACTTGCTTGTAGGCCCGAGGACCCCCCCCTCCCCGACCGCCTGTGAGCTCGCCGGCGCCTGCGCGCTTTTGCCCTGCGGCTGTACCAGGCTTGTAGACTGCAATCCACAGGCCCTCGCTACAGCCTCGCTACTCAGAAGCCTGAGATCCGAGGATGGAGGCTGGAAGCCCAGCTCAGGCAGACAGATCCAAGAGTCCAATGAACCAGAGAAACAGGAGCAGTGTGGCTCAAGTGGTAGAGCACCAGCCTTGAGCAAAAAAAGCTAAACCAAGAGCATGAGGCCCTGAGTTCAAGCCCCAATAACCAACACGTTAAAAAATAAAATAATAAAAATCACTAAATGACAGCTGGATAGAAGATATGAGGGCACGAAGGTTGAGCCATATAGGTATTCCAGGAAAAGCTGTCCAAGGCATTCCTATCAGGTTCATGGGGACATAAAGAAGGCAATGTGGTTAGAGGAGAGGTGAGTGACTGGAACTACCTCATAAGAACTAATGGTTCCTTTTTTTGGGGGGGGGGCCAGTCCTGGGGTTTGAACTCAGGACCCGGACATTATCCCTGAGCTTCTTTTGCTTAAGGGTTAGCGATCTACTACTTGAGCCACAGCATCACTTCTGGTATTCTCCGTTTATGTGGTAATGAGGAATTGAACCTAGGTCTTCACAAATGCTAGACAAGCCCTCGCCCAGTCCTATCACCTGCGTTGATCCACGAAGAACACATAGATGATGCTGACATTAGAAGGACCAGGATAAAGCCAACTTTCAAGAACTAAGACTGGGGCCGGGAGTTTGGCCTAGTGGTTAAAGTGCTTGCCTGGCATGCATGAAGACCCGGGTTCGATTCCTCGGTACCACATACATAGAAAAAAGCCAGAAGTGGTGCTGAGGCTCAAGTGGTAGAGCTCTAGTCTTGAGAAAACCCAAGGACAGTGCTCAGGCCCTGAGCTCAAGCCCAGGACTGGCGAAAAAAAAAAAAAAAAGAACTAAGACTGAACCTCAGGAGCAACACTCTTGCCCCCATGTCACCAGTTCTAGACCAGACTAGGTAAGCAGGAGGAGGGCCTGAGTGCTAGATCTGCCCTCCCTCTTCTAATCCCATTCAGGCTACAGGAGCTCAAGGGTTGAAAGGAGGGGAGGAAGTTCCTCCCTCTCCTCTGTAGAGATTTACTTTACAGAAGAGGATGCGGAACATCCAAAAACATGAAGGCATTTACCTCCAGATATTTGTTTTTCCCTTAGTCCTTCAACAGTCTGGCCTTAACCTTCCATTTTCCATGACTGTCTCTCAAGTAGGTAGGATTTCAGGCTTGATCTTGAACCAAGCCCTTAGGTTTGCAGTCTATCACAGGCTTCCCACCAGAGTGTAAACTCCATTAGGACAGAAAGTTTGTCTTCTAACATCTGAAGAGACCCTGGCGCTTATTAGGTGTTCAGCTAATATTTGCTACATGAATTCCATTGCTTTGTTCATCAGAGATGATAGAAATTATTATTTTGCTATTTCCATCTTAGCCACTGTGTTCAGCTCAACTTTTTTTTGTCAGTCATGGGGCTTGAGCTCAGGGCCTTGGACACTTTTTGCTCAAGGCCAGCACTCTGCCACTTGAGCCACAGTGCCACTTCTAGCTTTTTCTGTGTATATGGTTCCAGGGAATTGAACTCAGAGCTTTCATGCATGCTAGGAGGCACACACTACCACCAGGCCATGCTCCCGGCCCTTGTCCTTGAGCTCTTTTGCTCAAGGTTAGCATTCTACCACTTTGAGCTGCAGCACCACTTTTGGTTTTTTTAGTGGTTAATTGAAAATAAGCATCTCATATCTGGCTGAGCTTGCTTCAGAGATCCTCAGATCTCAGCTTCCTGAGTAGCTAACTGGATTACAGGCATAAGCCACCAGCTCCTGGCTTCAACTTTTTTTTAAAAAAAATTATTTATTTTTGCCAGTCCTGAGGCTTGAACTCAGGACCTAAGCACTGTCCTTGAGTTTTCTCAAGGATAGAGTTATACTCCTTGAACCACAGCACCACTTCCAGTTTTTTCTATGTATATGGTACCGAGGAATGGAACCCAGGACCTTGTGCATGCTAGGCAAGCACTCTACCACTAGGCCAAACTCCTGGCACCTTAAATTTTTATTTTATTTGTTTTTGTGCCAGAACTGTGACTTGGACTCAGGGACTTGAACTCAGAGCCTTTCACTCTTAGCTTGTTCCCTCAAGCCTGTTGCTATACCACTTGAGCTATAGCACCAGCACAGCACTTTTTGCTGGTTTATTGGGAATAAGAGGCTCTTGGGTGTGTTTGACCAGGCTGGCTTCAAACCATGATCCACAGATCTTAGCCTCCTGAGTAGCTAGGATTACAGGTGTGAGCCACCAGTATGCAGCTTCAACTCAACTTTTTGTATATGGTGGGGAATTATTAGCCTCTAAGGAAGGAGCATTGTTGGCATCACCAGCTCAGCACAGGAATTTCTCCTTAACCAAATGCCCCAGCGGCCTGGACAATGCTGGCAAGACCACCATCCTCAAGAAGTTCAACGGGGAAGATGTGGATACCATCTCTCCGACCTTAGGCTTCAACATCAAAACCCTGGAGCATCGAGGGTGAGCTGGGGCCCTCCCTGCACTGACCAGGTTGGACCGCTGGGGGCTCTAGGTGGCTGATTTTCTGCTGGCTCTTTCTTGCCCAGCTTCAAGCTGAACATCTGGGACGTGGGCGGCCAGAAGTCCCTGCGTTCGTACTGGCGAAACTACTTTGAAAGCACAGATGGCCTCATCTGGGTGGTGGACAGCGCTGACCGCCAGCGTATGCAGGACTGCCGGCGGGAGCTCCAGAGCCTTCTGGTAGAGGAGGTGCGCAGGCCTGGCGGTGTGGGCTGGTAGCCCGCATGTAATAGGTGTTCAGCTAAGACTTGCTGCAAGAATTAAATTGCACAGATGAGTCCCACAGGCATCTGTGATACCAAGATCAGTTTGGTTTTTGTCAGTTGTGGGGTTTGAACCCTGAGCCTGGGATCTGTCCCTGAGCTCTTTTACTCAAGGCTAGTAGTGTTCTACCACTTAGAGCCACGTCTGGTTTTCTGCTGCTTAATTGGAGAGAAGAGTCTTCCAGACTTTCCTGCCTTGGCTGGCTTTGAACTGTGGTCCTCTCAGATCTCAGCCCCTGAGTAGCTAGAATTATAGTCACGAACCACCAGCACCCAGCTTTCTTTTCTTGCTTTTTATTTTTTTTTAAACAGATGGCTCCAGCTGTAATCCTAGCTACTTAGGAGGCTGAAGTCTGAAGATCTTAGTTCAAAGCCAGCCTAGGCACTAAAGAAACACTTATCTCCAATTAATCACTAGAAAACCAGAAGTAGCACTATGGCTCAAGGGATAGGGCAGTAGCCTTGAGCTGAAGAGCTGAGGGACAGCACCCAGGCCTAGAGTTCGAGCCTCACATCTGACAAAAAAAAGAGCTGGCTTTGCTCGCTAGCCCAGGCTGACCATGAACTCAGTCCTCCTGGCCTCAGCCTCCCGTCATGCTTCACTATGCTTATTGATTTGTTTGAACTCAGGAACTTTTTCATCTTAGGCAAGTACTTCATACTTAGCTACGTCCTCAAACCCTAAAACTCTGTTTTTTAAATGAAATGTCCGATGTATAGAAAAGTTGCAAAGATAGCACAGATGCTTCTGCTGGTACCTATGTTGTTTTCCTAACGTTGTGTCTCACAGAAGCATGGCATACCTGCTGAACAAAGAAATTAAGAGCCAGACATGGCTCCTAATCCCAAGACGCTTAGGCAAGAGGATTGTGAGTTTGAAGCCAGCCTGGACTACATAGTTAAGGCCAGATATGTTTCACAGACAAAAGAACAACAACAAAATCCCAAGAAAATAACACCAAGAATTACTATTATGGGGCCATGAGTGTGGCCTAGTGGTACAGTGCTTGCCTAGCATGCATGAAGCCCTGGGTTCAATTCCTCGATACGACATACTCAGAAAAAAGATCAGATGGGGCCCAGTTGCTCTGTCCACTCTGCCCTGCCTCACCTTGGCCTCTCCTGCTGCCCAGGCCTTGTCCCGATCCTAACCACTGATGTTTGACCCCAGAGGCTCTGAGCCAACAGAAGAGAGGTCAGGTTGTCTTTAGAGTGCTCACCTCCTCTCTACCTTGTCTCTCCCAGCGCCTAGCCGGAGCGACCCTCCTCATCTTTGCCAACAAGCAGGACCTGCCAGGCGCACTGTCCTCTAATGCCATTCAGGAGGTGAGTCCAGGACTCGGGGCAGGCTTGCCTAGAAAAAGGAGCATGAACCAAGATCTACTTCATAATTATAAAAGCACTGGACATTGGGAGATTAATGAGGTCTGTAATGTGGCCTACAGCCTGGGGACGCTGAGTTGCAGACATACTGAGTTACAGGGTACAGATAGTCAGTCTGCAGGGAGTGCTTCCTTGTCAGAGGGCATTCTGCACAGACATGAGTTTATTTCATTCTCACAACCACTTCATCCAGGAGGAATGACTCTCATTTTATAGATGGTGCAGCAGAATCGGAGAGGTTAGATGCCACACGGCCAGCAGGTAGACAAGCCAAGATTTAAATTGAGGCCTGTCTAGCTCATGCCTCATGTTAACTGTTATTCTCTGTCTCTAGGCCCTAGACCTCGACTCCATCCGTACGCACCACTGGCGTGTCCAGAGCTGCAGCGCCTTCTCCGGGGAGGACCTGCTGCCTGGCATCGACTGGCTCCTGGATGACATCTCCAGCCGTATCTTCACCGCTGACTGAGCCACCCTGGATGTCCCCCAGCTCAAAGTCCAGACACCACTGGGGTGGGAGCGGGGCAGGCTGACTAAGCCTGCTAGACTAACACTCCCACCCCATCACCTGCTGCTGCTACCCATGCCCACTGCCGCCCTCCCGGGCAGAACACCACCGTGGCCGTCATCGCAACTCCTGTCACTCCAGCCCTGTTGAAGGCTGCGGCTGTGGTATCCAGAGGACAGGGCCGGGCTGGGAGGGGCTGCCTGCTGCTACAGAGGCCCTGGGCCTCATTCTCTGCTCAGTGGTGAGAATAAAGCACCCCTTCTCCAGTTCCTGGCTTGCACTGGTGGCTCGCAGCTGTAATCATGACGACTTGGGAGTCTGACACGGGGAGGATTGCAGCTGGAGGCCAGCCTAGAAGAAAAGCTTCCAAGACCTTTCCACAGGGCTCAGCGCCTGCCTATTAGCTAGTGATGAATACTTAAGAGTCATGTCCAGCCAGAAACTAGACCCTATCGAAAATAACTGAGGTGGAGGGTTTGGCCTAGTGGTAGAGTGCTTGCCTAGCATACATGAAGACTGGGTTTCAATTCCTTAGTACCACATACATAGAAAAATCCAGAAACGGTGCTGTGGCTCAAGTGGTAGAGCACTAGGTCTTGAGAAAGCCCAAGCTTAGGTCCTGAGTTCAAGCCCCAAGATGATACAATAAATAAATAACCAGAAGGGAAAAATAAAATAAGGCTGGAGACATAACAGGGTTAAGCATGCCTGCCTTCCAAGAGCAAGGTTCTGAGTTCAAACCCCACTACTAAAGGAAAAACAAACCAAAAGAGGTTGGAAATGAAGTAACAGAATGAGGACTTCTAGGTAGTAGAGAGGAAGATGGTCCCCAGGGCAATAACCACGGTCAAAGGTGAGGTGTTGGATGGCAGGGCCACCCTGCTGTACTGCTGGCTCTTCAAAGCGGGGTTCTGTGGTGAGTTCTCCCCACAGTCCAGTACATGGAACACAGACCAGCAGGAGCCATCCCACCCAGCCAGAAAAGGGAAGTTGGAATCTGAACCCAGCACATGCCATCCCCCATCTTCCCATGAAAGTGTGCACCTGACTTGCTGTCATTTTTCTGATGAAATTCAAAGGCTAAGAAAATTGAGTAAGGTCCACAATGGACAAAAAAAAAACAAAAACAACTGCGGTGGGGAGGCAGGGAGCATGGCCTAGTGTAGAGTGCTTGCCTAGCATGCACAAAGCCTTGGGTTCAATTCCTTGGTACCACATACACAGGAAAAGCTAGAAGTGGTGCTGTGGCTCAAGGGTAGAGCTCTAACCTTGAGAAAGCCCAAAGACAGTGCCCAGGCCCTGAGTTGAGTTCAAGCACTAGGACTAGGAAAAAAAAAAAAAAAAAAGACTTGCTTCAGTGTTGGGCAGAGGTGGCTCCCACTGAAATCCTAGCTATTCAGGAGATTTGAGTATATGAGGATCGTGGTTCAAAATCAGCCTGGACAGGAAAGTCCATGAAACATTTAGCTCTAATTAACCAGCAAAAAGCCGGCATCTAAGGCATAATAGCCCTTTCTCCAGCTGTCCTTCCAACCAACTAGAATCACACTACTGCTGAGTGGATTGCTGCCAGCTCTCCTGATGTAGACGCTCATTTCCTCAACAATTGACTCCTTGTAGGGCAGCCCAGTGGAATCCATTCTGCTCATACACTGACCTTTGTTTTTTGTTTAAGATTTTTTTTTTTTTTTTTTTTTTTGTGGGTGATGGGGCTTGATCTCAGGGCCTGAGCTTCTTTGCTCAAGGCTACTACTTGAGTCACAACTCTTTCAACTTTTTACTCATTAGAGATGCAAATCTCTCAGACTTAATCTGCTTCATCGAGCTTTGAACCATGATTCTCAGATCACATGTGACCTGAGTTTCTAGGATTAGAGGTATGAGTCCTTAGCACCTAGTCCCATGATCTGGTTTTTGTTTTTGTTTTTTAGAAATATATGTAATTGTTGGATGAGGAGTTTGGGCTAGTGGTAGAGTGCTTGCCTAACATGAATGAAGCTCTAGGTTCAATTCTTTGGTACTAAATACACAGAAAAGGTGGGAAGTGATGCTGTGGCTCAAGACGTAGGGCACTAACCTTGACAAAGCTCAAGGACAGTGGCCAGGTCCCTGAGTTCAAGGCCCAGGACTGGCTATATATATATATATATATATATATATATATATATATATATACACACATATATGATTAGAGTGAGCCACCAGGGCCTGGCTAAGGTCTATATTTTACAGCCAGCTCCCAATCCATTCCTTATCTTTCAGTGATGACGGCATTGTATTGGTAAGTATGTCTTTCGCACTTTGGCTTTTCAAGGCTTTTTAGTGGTACTGAGATTGTAACTCAGGACCTCAGTGTTCCTCAGTATGTGCACTCCCACTTGAGCCATACCTTCTGCTGTTTTTTTGCAGACAGGGTCTCAGTTTCTGCCCAGGTCAGCCTGGATGTGATCCTCCTGGTTAAGATTCCTGGTAAAGCTCGGATGCCAGGAATGTGCCATTATGCCTAGCTTGCCTCTTTATTTTTTTCTTTCTTTGCCAGTCCTGGAACTTGAGCACTGTCCCTGAGCTGCTGCTGCTGCTGCTGCTGCTTTGCCACTTGAACTCACAGCCTCAGCACTGTCCTTGGGCTTTTTTCTCAAGGCTAGAACTCAACCACTTGAGCCACAGCACCACTTTCAGCCTTTTCTGTATATGTGGTACCTAGGAATCGAACCCATGGTTTTGTGCACACTAGGCAAGCACTCAACCACTAGGATACACTCCTGGCTGAAAGTCGTAGCTGCCTTTTACCAACAGGTTTGCACCCACACTAGTTAGGTGAAACCCAATACTACATCAAAGCCTAAAGGGGGTGGGTGGCACAGGAGCGTTATTCTTCCTATCTTAGCTACTTGGGGGCAGAAATCGGGAGGATAGAGGCTGGAGGCCAGTAACACAAAAAAGTTCAGGAAACCCACCCTCCTCCCCCCATCTCAACAAAAAATTGGGCAAGGCTGGAAAGGTGGCTCAGTGGTAGAGCTAGCATGTCATGAAGCCCTGGGTTTGATTCTTCAGTACCACATAAACAGAAAAAGTTGTTAGCCTTGAGTGTTAGTCTTGAGCAAAAGGCAGCTACGATAGATTCTCATAAACATCCCCATTCTAGAGATTGGGAACTGAGGGCCGGGCACTGGAGGCCCAAGCCTGTGATCTGGGTTCAAAAGCCAGCTTGGGCGTGAACGTCCATGAGACTCATCTCCAATTAAGCCGCCAGAAAACCGGAAGTGGTAGAGTGCTCAAGTTCACCTCCAGGACTGATTAAAAAAAAGAAAACCAAAACCCTGAGACTCACCGGCACAGTGGTTCATACTGTAACGCTAGCTACTTACGTAAATACATAGTTATGTGAATATAAAAAATACATTTTTTTGTGAGGGGTTGAAGGTGTGGCTCAAGAGATAGGTTGCCTAGCAAGTGCAGCAACTTCAGTTCAAACCCTACTACACACACACACACACACACACACACACACACACACACACGTGTGACACACACGGGTTGGGAGCCAGAGGGCTTCCTCGGCTCAGAGTCGGTGCGGGCGGTCGCCCTCACAGGTGAGGAAGGCCAGGACCTCCCTCAACAATCCCCCGCCCAGGTGTACGCTTTCCCAGCGCTCGGGAACTTTTCAGACGCTCCCTGGGCCCCGGCCGGGTCCTGGGCGGCGCCGCGACCGCCGCGGTGACGGCCGCCCAGCTCCGTGGGCGGGTAGAGGAGGGCGCAGGCCCGGGCGAGCCGCGGCTGGCGGCGGCCGGAACCGGAGGGGCGGGGGGGAGGAGGGGGCGGTCCGCTCCGTTCCAGCTCCGCTGTCATGTCTCGCCAGGCGAAGGATGACTTCCTGCGGCGCTACACGGTGTCTGACCCCAGGACCCATCCCAAGGGCTACACCGAGTACAAAGTAACCGCGCAGGTGAGGTGGGTCCAGCGGGGACCCTTCCCCTTTAAAGAGCGGGGGGCCGCCTGGTGCCTTTAGGGGTTGATGCTGAGGGAGGCTTCGGTTTTTAGACGACAGAAAAGCTTTTCCCCTTTAAGTGGAGTCCGGGGCGGCTTGTGGGCGGGGCCTCGCAGGTGTGGGCGGGGCCTCGCGGGTGGTGCCTTTTTATTTGTCTATTTAAAGGCGCGCTGCGGCGCGGTCCCCGCGTCGTCTGGGTTTAGGGGGTAAATTTCTCCAACATGAAAACTAGCTTCATCCAGTGTGAGTTCTCTGATTACTTGGAGGGCTTTGTTTTCGTTTTGGTCCGTCGTGGGACGTGAACTCTGGGCCTGGGCGCTGTCCCTTCAGCTCCAGACTAGCGCTCTACCACTTGTAGATTTTCCTGAGTCTGTCATACTTTCCTACCCAGGCTGGTTTCAAACCTCCATCCTCAGATCTCAGCCTCCTGAATAGCTAGGATTACAGGTGTGAGCCACCCGGGCCGCCTTAGCAGCTGGATCATATGTTACATAATATAGTCACATACAGATTAACATACACTTCCATCCCCCAAGTTTGTGCCTTGCTACTCATTAGTTGTCTTCTCTCACCCTGGATACATTTAGTCCATTCTCTTTTTTTTCATAAAGTCAAATTTATATTTTTTTATTATAAAGGTGATTAAGAGAGGGGTTACAGTTACATGAGTAAGGTAGTGAGTACTTTTTTTTTTTTTTTTGCCAGCCCTAAGGCTAAATGCAGGGCCTGGACACTATGCTTGGACACTTTTGCTCAAGGCTTGCACTCTGTCACTTGAGCCACAGAGCCACTTTGGGCTTTTTCTGTGTATGTGGTACTGAGGAATTGATCCCAGGGCTTCCTGCATGCTAGGTGAGCACTCTATCACTAGGCTATGCTCCCGGCCCCGAGTACATTTCTTTTTAAAAACTGTTTCCTCCTCCCTCGTTTTTCCCACTTACCTCTCCCTACTCCTCTGCCCCCCAAGTTATACAATTCATTTCCAACATAGTGTCAAGTGAGTATTGTTTTTGCATCCTTTGTCCTGCTGTTTCTGAGATTCCCTTTCCCTTCCATTTATCAGACAAACATATACAAGACCAAGGGTACTAAAAACTAAAATAAAAAAATAGAAATGACTGCATAAGGACATAAGAACCTCTTATTTCCAATTCTTGAAAGTTCATGTCAATATGCTTCATATGCACCTAGCTCTTTTTGTTGTTGTTATGAGATGAACTTGATACCTGATGCTTTTCTCAATGGTTAGTGTTCTTATCAACTGAGCCACACCTCCAACCCTTGGTTCATTCTTGACTCTCCTATGAATGGACTCACATAGCAAGTGTTCTTCTGTGTTTGGGCTCCATTTTGGGTGGTTAATTGGAGTTAAGAATCTCATGGATTTGGGCTGGGAGCGTCGCCTATGGATAAAGTGCTCACCTAGCATGCACGAAGCCCTAGGTTCAATTCCCTGAAACTATATACACAGAAAAAGCCAGAAGTGGCGTTGTGACTCAAGTGGCAGAGTGCCACCCTTAAGCAAAGTGTCCAAGGGGGGCTGGGAGTTTGGCCTAGGGGTAAAGTGCTTGCCTAGCATGCACGAAGACCCAGGTTCGATTCCTCGGTACCCCACATACATAGCAAAAAGCCAGAAGTGGTGCTGAGGCTCAAGTGGTAGAGCTCTAGTCTTGAGAAAGTCCAAGGACAGTGCTCAGGCCCTGAGCTCAAGCCCAGGACTGGCAAAAAAAAAAACCCAAAACCTCACAGACTTTCCTACCCCATGTCCTACCCCTTGATCCTCAGAGGTCTCAGCCTCCTGAGTAGCTAGAATTACAGTGGTGAGCCACCAGAGCCTCACTTAATCTTCCAGTTTGATACACAGAGGTAAAAAAAAATTGCCAAGTTATACTCAGAGCCTTACAGTCAAATGCCAGAGGGCTGTGTGACTTTGAGGGGAGCTTAGCAGTCCCTGGAATGATGGGATGTCAGGTGCCAGGCTCTGATCTCACCAGGTTCTTGCCTTTCCTTTTTCAGTTCATCTCAAAAAAGGACCCAGAAGACATCAAAGAGGTGAGGCTCCTGGTCGAAAAGCCATTGCCACCTAATTCCAGCTCTGGAAACAGTAAAGGAGCTGCTTGGGAACCTAGAAGAGACCCTCCTGTCCCTCCCTTATTTCTTGGCACTAGGGTACCCTGGCGCCTCACTGTTCTGGGGGGGCAGATTGGGTGTGGGGGGAGACCCTGGCTTTGCCTTGGTGGCCCTGGTCATGGAGTCCCTGCATAGTAGGTGGTGGTGTGGAAGCGGTACAGTGACTTCCGCAAGCTCCATGGAGACCTGGCCTACACGCATCGAAACCTCTTTCGCCGCTTGGAGGAGTTCCCTGCTTTCCCTCGGGCCCAGGTGTTCGGTGAGTGTCAGATCTGAATCCTCAGACCAGGATGGAGGAAAAGTTGGGCAAAGGAGATCTTTGCTAGTGAGGGCTGGACCTGGAATTCTGTCCTCCAAGATGCTGTCATCTGACAGATCGGAGAAATGGAAGCCCTTAGTGTGTTGGGTCCTTTATTAGCACCTTTTTTTAAATTTTTAGGTGCTGGTTTTGGGACTGAGCTTAGGACTTGAGCATTGTCCCTTAGCTTTTTCATACAAGGCTGACACTCTGCCACTTGAGCAGGTACAGAGTGCCTAGGCTGGCCCCATCTTCAGATCTTAGCCTCCTGAGTAGCTAGGATTACGAATATGAGCCATCAGTTCCCAGATCTTCAGGCCTTTTGCTGATTGATTGGAGTTTCATGAATATTCCTGAATGGGCTGGTTTCCATCCAGGATCATCAGATCTCAGCCTCATTTTTTTTGGCCAGTCCTATGAGTTTGAACTCAGGGCCTGGGCTCTGTCCTTGGGCTTTCTCAAGGCTAGAGCTCTATCTACCACCTGAGCCACAGCACCATTTCTGGTTCTTTCTGTGTATGTGGTACCAAGGAATGGAACCCAGGGCTTTATGCATGCTAGGCAAGCACTCTACCACTAGGCCATATTCCCAGCCCCTTAGCCTCTTGAGTAGTTAAAATTCCAGGTGTGAGCCACTGGGCAGCTAGCAATTTCGGTTCTTTTTATTTTATTTTCCTCCCAGTCTGTGATGTGATATCCTTGGGAGCAGAAGCCTTGTTTCTCACTGAATTTCTAAAGCCAGCACAAAGTAGCTGCTCAGTAAACATCTGCTACAAATATACACAGAGCTGGGGATGGTGGCTCACACCTGTAATCCTAGCTACTCAGGAGGCTGAGATCTGAGGATCACGGTTCAAAGCCAGCCCAGGCACTAAAGTCTCTGAAATTCTTATCTCCAATTAACTACTAGAAAACAGGAAGTGGCGCTGTGGCTCCAGGAATAGGGTGGTAGCCCTGAGCTGAAGAGTCCAGGGACAATGCCCAGGCCCAGAGGTAGGGCACAAGCCTTGAACTGAAGAGCTCAGGGACAGTGCCCCGGCCCAGAGTCCTAGCCCTGCGATTGATAAAATAAAAAAAAAAAAAAAACCACATAGAAGGGACCAAGGAGTCTAGAGAGGCAGCCAGCAGATTGCGCAGCGTCTCTCAGGCAGAACCAGGAAAAGTGGGCCATGTGGCTCTTACCCAACTCACAGTTGCTCTTCCTGCTCCCTTGCCCCGATGCTGCAGGCCGGTTTGAAGCCTCCGTGATAGAGGAGCGGAGAAAGGGAGCCGAAGACTTGCTCCGCTTTACTGTGCACATCCCTGCTCTCAACAACAGCCCCCAGCTCAAGGAGTTTTTCCGGGTACGTGCACCTGCTCTTGCTCGCTGCCCTGCACTTGGGAAGCCCAGCTGCCCCCCAGGCGACACCTGGTGACTCTCCCTGCTGGTGTTTTCCTGCTGCAGGGTGGGGAGGTGACTCAGCCTTTGGAGACATCCCAGGACCTGCACATCCTGCCAGCCCCTCTGACCCCTGCACCACCCCTGGATGAGCCTCGGCTTCCCCAGCCGCTCCCTGCAGAAAGGAGGGGCCTGGAAGAACTGGAGGTTCCAGGTACATGGAGGTGGAAGGAGAGGGGCAGGGATGAGGCCCAAGGAAGAGAAGGAGAGGCCCGTATTCGGTGATCACAACAGTTTGGAATGTTCCCAGCTGCACTCTTCACCTGCTAGGGGCCTTGGACAGCTCATCCTTGTCTGTGCTTCAGTTTGCTTATCCGTAAAATGGGCTTGTGCACTGGCATGCTGGCTGAGAGAGGAGGATTCCTTTTGAAAGCCAGGAAGTGGTGAGGGCAGGTGTCAAGGGCCCCCTGGTCTCTCCTCAGCGGACCCCCCACCATCCAGTCCTGCTCAGGAGGCCCTGGATCTGCTCTTCAGCTGCGGCAGTGAAGAGTCATCCGGTTCCCCTGCTCGAGGTCCCCTCTCTGATGCCGAGCTTGCCCTCTTTGACCCCTTTTCCAAAGAAGGTAAGAAGTAAGGTGGATGGGGTGGGGGTGGGACAGAGAAGCACAGGGCCACCGGCCAGTCTGCATGATCCCTGTGTAAACCCAGGCACGGCTGCCTGCAGCTGGCTGCCTGCCTTCGTGACCATCAGAAGCAAGAGGCCAACCTGTGCCACAGCCCAGCAGCTCGGTGAGCTGATACCACAGCTGCGCGGAGCATCCTGTTTCTCCTCCTAGCTCTTATTTCTGAAGTGAGGTCTCCCTATGTGGCTCAGGCTCGCTCTGAAGGTTGTCTGTTTAGCAATCCTTCTGCCTCGGTCTCCCCAGTGCTGAGGAAGCAAAGTGCAGGCCTCTGCACCTGGCTATTTTTCTGCTGCTTCCTCCCCTCTCTGCTTTCCAGGATTGGGGAAGGTAAAGAAGAATGAGGGGACAGACAAGGGGATGCCACCAGGGATGTTGCCCCCAGCCTCTGAGGGGGTAGAACACCGACTCCCTCCCAGGGGTACTTTGTAAGATTCTCCGTGGACAGTCAGCCTGCAGGAAAACACGCCAGTCCTTGTCAGCCGTGGTGGCAGTGCCCTGTGCTTGCATCCTCGCTCTGTGCCGCCATGACAGTTCACCCCTTCATCGGCTCTTACAGGCCAGAAGCCAACACTGGACTTGACTCATTGCAGACACCAGGCCCCTGAACACACTACTGAGGAGCGCCACCTCCTGCTCCGCTCTCAGCATCACAGGGTCTGGAGGCCCAGCTGGGGATGAGGCATCTTCTGGCCTTCACCCAGAGGCCCTGGGCCTCCTCATGGGTTCTCACAGGACTCCACGCTTAGATGGAGATGGAGCAGTGCCCACCTCTTCCCTCTCTATGATGGGGTACCACTGTTCACCATGCACTGTACCGTGCATGCGTGTGTGTGTGTGTGCAGGTACTGGGATTTGAACTCAGGGCCTCTTACTCTCACTTTTTTTTTTGCTCAAGAGGCACTCTACCACTTGAGCCACAGCTCCACTTCCAGCTTTTTGATGCTTAATGGGAGATAAGCATCTCCGACTTTCCTGCTGGGCTGACTTCGAACCATAACCTTCAGATCTCAGCCTCCTGAGTAGCTAGGATTACAGGATTCTTGTCCAAAGCCTCTCACAGGATTCACCAGCTGCTGGGGAGGCTGTGTGACCACCTCCACGCCATAGAATGCGCCCCTCTTCCTTCCTCTGAATGTGAGGACGCCTGCCACCCATGGTCTGCCCAGTTCTTTGAATCTATTCTAAGATTAGTCTCAGACTTCAGCATTTCTGCTCTTGACACTCAAAGTTGCTCTCCATCTCTCGGTTGAACTTTATGGAAGGAATTCCTGCCTCCTAGAGCACAAGAGTCAGTCAGCTAGAGTCAGGAAGGAAATAGGGCCGTCCATCCAGAGCTCACAAATTGAGCTTTGTTTGTTTTTCCTGGGTCTTGAACTCAGGGCCTGGGCTGACCCTAAGCTCCTTTTACTAAAGGCTATTTGAGCCACAGATTCACTTCTAGTTAGGTTTTGTTGTTGTTGTTTTCCCCAGTTCTAGGTCTTGAACTCAGGGCTGAGCACTGTCCTTGGGCTTTTTTCTCAAGGGTAGAACTCTACCATTTGAGCCACAACACTACTTCCAGCTTTTCTAAGTATGTGGTACCAAGGAATCGAACCCAAGTCTTCATGCATGCTAGGCAAACACTCTACCATTAGGCCAAACTTCTAGCTTTTTTGGGGGGGGGGGGTCCATTGTGGGGCTTGAGCTCTGGGCCAGGGCACTGTCCCTAAACTCTTCAGCTCAAGGCTACTGCTCTGCCCCTTGAGCAGTGCCACTTCCAGTGTTCTAGTGGTTAATGGAGATAAGAGTCTCATGGTCTTTAGGGGTCTGGCTGGCTTTGAACCTTGATCCTTAGATCTCAAACTCCTGAGTAGCTAGGAACCCAGGTGTGAGCCACCACACCCAACGACCTGAGAGACACTATTTCCAATCAATCACCAAAAAGCCAGAAGTGAGTTTATGAGTAAAGTGTTAAGAATATCAGCCCTGAATGAAAAACCTCAGGGCAGAGCCCTCGCCTCACACACACACACACACACACACACACACACACGCACGCACACACACCCCTTAGGGCGGTAAGACTTTTTACAAAGTACATGAACGCCTCTAATCAAACAGAGATCATAGCTAATTTGCTATTCTTAAGTGTCCTCTGGGTTGTCCAGGCTCCAGTTCCTTCTTCTGGAGACAGGCCGATGTCCTGAGGGACAGAGAGGCCTGGAGGTGGACAACAGGTCCTAGGAGATAAAGGGGCCCCACGGCATAAATCCTCTCATTTGATCTTGCCCAAAAGGCCAGGAAGCAATGGAAGCCCTCTCTATCCAATTGCAGAAGGTGCTGGCCCCAGCCCCCCTCACATAGGAGAGCTCACAGCCATGGAGGTAGAGTCCAAAAAGCTGGACCAGGAACCCTGGGAACCAGGAGGGCAAGAGGAGGAAGAGGATGAGGAACCAGGGCCAGCCCCTGCCTATGTGAGCCAGGCTACGGAGCTCATCACCCAAGCCCTTCAGGACGAGAAGGCTGGGGCCTACCCTGCAGCCCTCCAAGGCTACCGAGATGGTGTGCACATCCTGCTTCAGGGGATGCCCAGTGAGTAGGGTCGGAGGGTCACTGGTCAGGTCTGGGGTTCCTCAGTGGTGAGGTGGGGAAGGGTAAACAGAAAAGCAATTAAAGGAGCAGGAGCAAGCCTGTGATCCTAGCTAATCAGGAGGCTGAAATCTGAAGGGCATGGTTCAAATCCAGACTGTGCACGAAAGTCCATGAGACATTTTTTTTTTTTGCCAGTCCTGGGCTTGGGCTCAGGGCCTGAGCACGGTCCCTGGATTTTCTCAAGGCTAGGGCTCTACCACTTGAGCCACAGCACCCCTTCTGGCCTTTTGCTATGTATGTGGTACCAAGGAATCGAACCCGGGTCTTCATGCATGCTACGCCAGCACCCTACCACTAGGCCAAACTCCCAGCCCCTCCATGAGACTCTTTTATGTACAGTTAACCAACAGAAGACCAAAAGTATATCTGGGGCTCAAGTAGTAGAGTGCCAGCCTTCAGAGGGAAAAAAACAACAACAAAAAGCAACAACACAGGTGAGGATTTGTCCCTCACTGATTCGAATTTTTTTTTCTCCTTTGGTTGTGGGGCTTGAACTTGGGCCCTAGGTATGGTCCCTGAGCTCTTCTGCCCAAGGCTAGTATCCTATCACTTTGAATCATAGCTCCACTTCCAGTTTTTTGTTTGTTTTTAACTTCCAATTTTCTTTTTTCTTTTTTTTTTTTTTTGCCAGTCCTGGGCTTGGGCTCAGGGCCTGAGCACGGTCCCTGTATTTTCTCAAGTCTAGAGCTCTACCACTTGAGCCTCAGCACTACTTCTGGCTTTTTTCTATGTATGTGGTACCGAGGAATTGAACCCGGGTCTTCGTGCATGCTAGGCAAGCACTTTAACCACTAGGCCAAACTCCCGGCCCCTCACTTCCAATTTTCTAAAGATTAAGTGCAGAAAAGAGTCTCATAGACTGTACTGTCTACACTGGCTTTTAACTGGGATCCTCGTATCTCAGCTTCCTGAGTAGCTAGCAAGCACCACCAGTATCCAACTGTAAGAACAATTTTAACCTCTTAAGGCCTCAGTTTTCTTATTTGTAAAATGGGAGAAGAGACAATAGGATCCAGCTGTAAAGAACTAGCACAAAGGCCAGTGTTTCTCCACAGGTGACCCATCCCCTGCCCGACGGGAAGGGGTGAAGAAGCGGGCTGCTGAATACCTAAAGCGGGCAGAGGAGATCCTCCACAGACACCTGTCCTAGATGCCACATTGAGGGAGGGGATACTTCCTGGAATGCCAGCTCCAGCACTGCCAGCCTCCCTCTTCTCTCTCCAGAGCCTGGCCCAAATTACTGCTCTTAAAACCCCAGGGATTACATGTGTGTAATAAGGCTAAGGATAACGAAATAATGACTTCTCAGCTTCCAGTGTCATTGGAATCAGATTCACACTTCTGATTCTGCCTGCATCCTTGTCCATGTTGTCAGCAACAGGTCTGGGTACAATTTATCAGTTTACCCATCTGGAATGGAGGTTTGCAACCTGTAGCTTACCACATTTGGCCCATTGCCTTTTGTTTTGTTTTGTTTTGGTAAGGCTCATGAGCTAGAATTGATTTTTACATTTTGTAAAGGGTAAAAAGAATCAAAAGAATTAGATTCTGCGGCAAGTGAAAAATATGAAACTTAAATGTTATTAATAAAGATTTGTCAAAACACAACTAGACTCATTTGTGTAATGTTGTCTATAGTTGAGTTCTTGCATCATCACCAAGTACAAGTAGTGTACTTGGGTCCAAATAAATCACAAATTTCTACATGGCTCAGCAGAAAAATTTTGCTGACTACTGCTGTAGGAGATGGGAAGAAAGAGTATCTCTAGGGAACAACTGAAAATGACGGTTTGATGAAATCAGCTCGAGTGAAAGGGATGAATGAAAAGATTCCTATTTCAGCTGGGTGCGGTGGCTCATGCCTGTAATCCCAGCTACTCAGGAGGCTGAGATCTGAGGATCAAGGTTCAAAGCCAGCCTAGGCACAAAAGGAGTTAATTGGAGATTCTTATCTCCAATTAACCTCTAGAAAACCGGAAACGGGGATTGGCTCAAGGGGTAGGGTGGTAGCCTTGAGCTGAAGAGCTCAGGGACAGCGCCCAGGCCAGGAGTTCAAGCCCCATGACCCACAAAAAAAAAGAGGGGGGGTAACTATCACATTTTTGTTGTTGCCAGAGCTGGGGTTTAAACCAAGGGTCTGGGCGCTGTCCCTGAGTTTTTTGCTTGAGGCTAGCATTCTGTCACTTGGAGACAACTGAATCGGGGACTTTCCTGTCTTTGAACTACAACCCTCAGATCCCAGCCCCCCGAGGAGCTAGGTTTTTGGTTTTTGTGTGATTTTCCCCTCGGGTCTTGGGGCCAGAACTCTGGGCCCGGGCGCTGCCCCTGAGCTCGGCAGCTCCAGGTTACCAGCTACCCCTGGGCCACAGCGCCACTTCCGTTTTCTGGAGAGTTAGTGGAGGTCGGCGGCGGCTCACGGCGGTCAGTGCCGGGCCCGGCTGCCCACCGAGAGCCTCGGCTCTCCGGAGCGGCTTCCACGCTCTGCTCCCCGGCTCCCAGCGCGGACGGAGCCCGAGCGCGCGGAAACGTGCAGCCAACGGCGGCCGCGGCGCACTGCATCTCGGGAGCGCCACAGGACTCGGTGAGAGGGGGCGGCAGTCGGGGTGCGGGAGGGCTGGCTAGGGGAAAGCGAGGACCCGGAAGGCCCGGCGGGCCCGGGCCAAGCCGGCCCCGGCCTCTAGCTTGGGCCCGGCCGGAGAGGCCCCGCCCCAGTCGGAGAGGCCCCGCCCCCTCTAGCCAGCCCCAGCCAAGCCGGCCCCGGTCCCTAGGTTGGGCCCGGTCGGAGAGGCCCCGCCCCAGTCGTGCAGGCCCCGCCCCGGACGGCCCCGCCCCTGGAGGCCCCGCCCACCCCCTCTCCGGGGCGGAGCCGTGTCTGCGGACAGCGGCGGCCGGTCCTCCGCGTACCCGCCATGCTGAGCGCCCACTCTCTCCCCGCAGCCCACACATGTTCGACTGCGAGCCTCGAGTGGGCGTGTGCCCGG
Organism: Megascapheus bottae; assembly: GCF_031878675.1. NCBI lineage: Eukaryota > Metazoa > Chordata > Mammalia > Rodentia > Geomyidae > Megascapheus > Megascapheus bottae. Next base: position 5,603,718 of record NC_143524.1, on the reverse strand, counting down.
ACATGTGCCCGGCCGCCGAGCGCGCCCGGCGGGAAAAGGAGCGCCGCCTGCACCGCTTGGAGATGGCGCCGGGGCCCCGGGGAGAACCGCCCCGTGCCGATCCGCGGCGCGCCGTGAAGGAGTATAGCCGCCCGGCCGCCGGCAAGCCCCGGCCCCCGCCCAGCCAGCTGCGTCCGCCCTCGGTGCTGCTGGCCACCGTGCGCTACCTGGCCGGCGAGGTGGCCGGGAGCGCCGACGCCTCTCGCGCCGAGGTGGCCGGCTTCGTGGCCGACCGCCTGCGCGCGGTGCGGCTGGACCTGACCCTGCAGGACGTGAGCGGCGCCGAGGCCGCGGCGGTGCTGGAGGCCGCGCTGGCCACGCTGCTGGCCGTGGTGGCGCGGCTCGGCCCGGAGGAGACGCGCGGACACACGGACCCGGTGCTGCTGCAGAAACAGGTGCAGGAGGGCTTCGGGTCGCTGCGGCGCTGCTACGAGCGAGGCGCAGGGACGCAGCCGCGCCAGGCCGCCTTCCAGGCTCTCTTCCTGCTCTATAACCTGGGTGAGTCGGGGTCGCCGCGGGGCCGAGTCCTCCTTGCAGCAGGGACCCCTCCTGGGGGTGCTAAAATCTCCTGGTTCCAGGCTGGGGGCGGGGGGTGGCTTGGCCGTAAGGCGCATGCGCAAGGCCCCGGGTTCCTTTCCCACAAACAAAATTCCGTTCACTGTTAGGTTCCCCAAAAAGTCAGTGCCGAGCCGGGCACTGGTGGCTCCCGTGTGTAATCCTAGCCTTTGAGGAGGCTGAGAACTAATGATCGAGGTTCAAATCCAGCCCCGGCAGGAAAGGTGTGTGTGTGTGTGTGTGTGTGTGTGCGCGTGTGTGTGTGTATGTGTATGTGTGTGCGTGTGTGTGCGTGCGTGTGTGTGTATGTGTGTGCGTGTGTGTGCGTGCGTGTGTGTGTATGTGTATGTGTGTGTATGTGTGTGCGTGTGCGTGCGCGCGCGTGTGTGCGTGCGCGCGCGTGCGTGTGTGTGCGTGCGCGTGTGCGCGTGTGTGCGTGTGTGTGTGTGTGTGTTTTGGTGTTTTGCCAGTCCTGGAGCTCAGACTCACGACTTTGAGACTTTGAGACTTTTTGCTCAAGGCTAGTGCTCTGCCATTTGAGCCACAGTGCCACTTCCAGCTTTTTCTGTGCGGTACTGAGGAATCAAACCCCAGGTCTTGGTGCCTGTTAGGCAAGCACTCTACCACTAGGCTACTCCAGGCCTGGAAAGTTGTTGTTTTTGCCCTTGGTTGTGAGGCTTGAACACATACAGAAGTGGTGCTGAGGCTCAAGTGGTAAAGTGCTAGCACTGAGCAAAAGTAATTCAGAGGCAGTTCCCAGACCCTGAGTTCAAGCCCTAAGACTAGCCCAAAATAAAGAAAAACATAGCAAAAGGGCTAAGAGCATAGCTCAATAGGTAGAGTGCTTATCTGGTATGCTGTACGATCTAGAATCAATCTCCAGTACTGAAGAAAAAACTTTCAATACTTGAGTGCCTTTCTTTAAATGATACATTTTAGTAAATTCTATTTAATTGTAATAAAATGCTATTGAATTCATAGCTTAGTCAGAAATCTCCATATTTAAAAAAAAATCCCAAGCCAGGCACAGTGGCTCACGCCTGTAATCCTAGCTACTCAGGAGGCTGAGATCTGAGGATCTCTGTTCAAAGCCAGCCCAGGCACCAAAGTCCCTGATATTCTTATCTCCAATTAACCACAAGAAAACAGGAAGTGGTTCTGTGGCTCAAGAGCTCAGGGACAGGGCCTAGACCCAGGGGTAGGGCGGTAGTCTTGAGCTGAAAAGCTCAGGGACAGTGCCCAGTCCCAGAGTTCAAGCCCCATGACCAACAAAGTCCATAGGCTCCAGTGTCCATGATTGCCTGGAAGAGAACCAGGGATAGAGTCACCTCAGGGTCATTTCTAAGGTGGTCAGGGGAAAGGTGACACCATCATCTCTGAAAAGGGGTGCAGGGCAGCCAGAACAGTGGGAAACTCAAGCTCAGGAAGTGGGGGTAATTAAATTATGTGGGCCTGTGTACCCCCTCTGAAAACACTGCCCACTTCTTCCCTGTGACAAAACCTAGACGGAGTTGAGATCTTGTGTGTGGCACCTCAGCAAGCTGAGGATCAGGGATTTGCCTGGTAGTGAGATCTGTCTTGGAGAAGGGCATTGCCAGGAGAGAATCATGCAGGTTACCTGAGTGGTCCAGTGACCAAGGTCAGGAGATGAGCTTGACTGAAGGTCAGAGGAGTTGGGACTCTCTAAGACTGGAAGTGGGAGTGGGTGGACCCCAGAAGAACCCAGCATCTCATCCTACAGGTTCCGTGGAAGTTCTGCGTGAGATTCTGCAGCTGCCTGCCTCCCTGCGCGCCTGCCCGCCCCTGCGCCGGGCCCTGGCAGTTGACGCTGCTTTCCGAGAGGGCAACGCTGCCCGCCTGTTTCGCCTGCTGCGAACGCTGCCCTACCTGCAGAGCTGCGCCGTGCAGGGCCACGTGGGCCGTGCTCGCCGAGAGGCCCTGGCCCGCTTCGCCCGAGCCTTAAGCACCGCCAAAGGACAGGCATTGCCATTGGACTATATGGTTCACCTGCTGGCCTTGGACGATGCTCACGAAGCACAGGACCTGTGCCGGTCCCATGGGCTGCCCTTAGACGGAGGAGACAGAGTTGTGTTCCTGAGAGGCCGCTATGCCGAGGAAGGGCCGCCCCCAGCCGGTTCCTGCCAGGTGTTAGTGGAGAGCAAGCTCGGAGGACGCACCCTGGAGGACGTGGTCATGGAGGAGGAGGAGGAGGAGGACGGTGTGCACAGACCCCGATCCCCCACATGAGCTGCGGAGCTGCCTTTCAGAGCCTTGGTTTTCTTGGTGTTCCCAGTGTGAAGGGGTGCAAAGACTGGTGCCATCCCATCCTGAACAGCTAAGAGCTCTGCGCCCCATTGTGGAAGGTCAACAGTAGTCAAACACCCCAGTCACCTTTGCTCTTCCAGGGAGGGGCAACCTTCTCCCCACCCCCCATAAGAAAGGATATCCGCTTGGTTCTTGGGAGGGACCTGCTTTGTGTGGAGACCCACCAAATCTGGGCAAAGAGTCCGACCAAAGATGACAGCTTAGTTCAAGTAATGACCATGAGGTAGGCCAGACCCTGTTGGCTACCTAATGTAGCCGGATATGACTATAGAGACCCTCAGTGTTTGTAACAACCCCATTGGCTGCCTGCGTCCGGCTGGGCTTGACCTAGCAACCCCATGGATTGACCACACGGTTTTTAACCTTAAAAACCCAGTTCACTATCTACTTCCCCAATAAAGTCACCTTTTTGTATGAGATGGCCTCTGCCTCGTGGATTCTGGTGGGACGTGGAGCCTGTCCCCCTGACCCCTTAACACCAAATAATAAAAGGAACTTTTTTTTATAAAGACTTGTTTTATTTGGGGGTGGGGTGTGAGGACAGGAAAAACTGCAAAGGGGCCTCTCCTCCTTGTGCCTTAGTTTCCCCATTTCCTATGGAGTGACCTGGGTGTTCTTACCATCCACAGCCATAAGGAGTTGGCAGGGTTTAGGTTCCCAGCTCCCACCCCCTCCTCGGCAGCCCACTCTCTGCCAACCAAGATCCAGAGAGTGACTGCCCCTCTCTTCAGGGCTCTGACTGGCAAATGCTTCAGAGGGTCCCCTGGTTTTGTCACTTGTGGCCTCTACCCCAGGAAAAGCTGCATTCCAGGAAACCAGGTGAGAGGCAGAAGATAAAGGAAGCAGTGAAGACACAGCTGGTCTCAGAGGTCAGCCACAGGCCTCAGGGTGGCTGCTGCCCCTTCCAGAGCCATCACCACAACACTGAGCTGCCTCTGCACCTCAGACCAAGCTTCAGATCCAGAGCTGGTATTCTGGGCCTTGGAGTAGGCATTAGCCAGGCCTGGGAATGTGGCAACCGAGCTGGTGCGGGGCGCCCAAAGCACATGGCTGACAAGGAATAGGATAAAAGTCAGTGGGAGACTTGGGCCTCACAAAGCTGCTATAAACAGGTACGAAAGCCCCTTCCAGAATCTGTAAAATGGGTGCTTACTGCAGTAGGGGTCCCTCACATTCTTATCTCTGAGGCATGAATTGATCTTCACTTCCCAGTAAGTGGCCATTATGCCGCCCCATCTTGGCACCTCCCAAGTCTTTGAGTTAAGCTCACCTGTAGTACAGTTCCTCCGGGAAAGCCCGGGGGTTCAGGAAGGCCCTTTCCAAGAGCATCAGCTGGTCATTGACTATCCGGACCTGCAGGGGGCTGGAGGAGACAAAACCTGCCAAAGACTGCAGCCACAGGCCTGCTGCCAGCCTGACATCTTGCCCACATATCCTCCTGGATGCCCACTGCCCTTGCTCACTCTGGGCTGCTGCTCTGAAGTGCTGCTATGTGTTGGATCAAGGCTGCGGCTGCTGTCTCAAACTTCTCCACTGCCGTCACCAGAGGCCCTGTGAGGAAAGAGCCAGTGGCTTAGCCCTGGGGGTTCAGGGCTTCCCAGGCCCTGTGTCTGGAGGTATCAGTACTCAGGCTAATGTTGTGCTCCGCCAGAAGGGTTTCAAGGTGGTCCTGAGCTGCTGTCAGGAAGCTGCGGAGAGTCTCGCTGTAGTCACTGACGTTGAGTGGCAGGAAGAAGCTGTCGCTGAGGCGGAGAAGCACACTGACGGCTGTCCGTGCCACAGCTTGGTGGCTGCTGAAGTCTGCAGAAGGATGACAAGGCCAGGGCTGGGTCTGCAGCCCATCCTCCTCCAGTCCATCTCAGGGTGGCCCTGTCCCTCTTCTCACCAGGATCCACAAATTTCTCCACATACTCAAAGGTGTCGAAGGCGGTGTGGTAGGTGGGGTAGATGCGGGCTGAGGTCTTGTTCTAGGGGAAAAGGCATGGGAAATGGGTGCACCTCCCACATTGTGTGAGCATTTTCTCAGGAGATGGATTCTAGGATTTCTAATTTATATCACTTCTTGGCCTTTGATTAAAACCATGTGTAGAATGTCTCTCATTTCTCATTCTTTCTGTGTGAGTACCATTACTGGGGCTTACATTCAAGGCCTAAGTGCTTTTTCACTCAAGGCTCCATTTCCAGATTTTTGCTAATTAAGTGGAGATAAGAATCTTACAGTCTGGGGCCAGGAGTTTGGCCTAGTGGTAGAGTGCTTGCCTAGCATGCACGAAGACCTGAGTTCGATTCCACAGTACCGCATACATAGAAAAAAGCCGGGTGGTGCTATGGCTCAAGTGGTAGAGCTCTAACCTTGAGAAAGACCAAGGACAGTGCTCAGGCCCTGAGCTCAAGCCCAGGACTGGTATAGTGGCTCATGCCTGTAATCTTAGCTACTCAGGAGACTGAGATCTGAGGATCACAGTTCAAAGCCAGCCTAGTCACTAAAGTCTCTGAGACTTTTATCTCCATTTAACCACTAGAAAACAGTAAGTGGTGCTATGGCTCCAGGGGTAAGGTACTAACCTTGAACTGAAGAGCTCAGAGACAGCACCCAGGCCCAGAATTTAAGCCTCATGACCAAAAAATTTTAAAAATAAAAGAGTGGGGGGGCTCTCATCATAGGCTTCCCTGCCCATGCTGGTTTTGAGCTTTGACTCTCAGATCACAGCCTCCTGAGGAAGAACCTGAGGCTCGGAAGGATTTCCTTGCCTGGCATTACCAGCATAAGAAACAGCTGGAAAAGAAAAGAAACAGCTGGGCCAGTGCGAGTTATAGTTTCCACAGAAAGGAGCAGCAGCGTGGGGGTGGGGAGTGAGGCCTAGTGGTAAAGTGCTTGCCTTGCATGCACCAAGACCCAGGTTCAACTCCTCAACACTACATACATAGAAAAAGCCAGAAGTGGTGCTGTGGCTCAAGTGGCAGAGTGCTAGCCTCGAGAAAGCCCAAGAACAATGCGCAGGCTCTGAGCTCAAGCCCCAAGACTGAAAAAAAAAAAAGGAACAGCACGGGGCTTTGGAAGTGGATAAGGGCATCCAGTCGCAGCTCCCCCTGCACGAGCTGAAGGACGGCTGGGCACCCCACAGCCCTTGCCTGGTTGCATTCTCCCACCAATGCTATGAATCTCCCTGACTTCATAATGTTCCTTAATCTATGCTGAAACAAACCACTCCCCCTGCATCACAAGATCCCAGGGCCTCTTTCAGTCATACCATCTACAATTGATTGGCAGTATGACTTCTTTTCTTCCACCTAAATATGCAAAACCTGAAGTACATCTTATAGTCAGTAGTACTGTACACGAGGTAATAAACAGACACACTAAGAAGGTAAACTACCAAGCAAAGGAACCTAATCCAGCCTGTATTAGAACACGAGGCAGGGTGGCTGAGGTTGGTGAGATGACTAGAAGACGAGTGCACAGGACAGACTGGGGTGCCTGCTCACCCGGTCATAGGTGTAGGCGAGGTCCATGGAGGAGATGCCGAGGAAGTGAATGAAGGGAGCATAGTCACTGCCGGCGCCCAGAGTGCCCATGCTGTGGACAGGAAGAGGGCAGTGCTGCAGGCTGCTGAGCAGCACACCAGGTGCCAAGCCCCTGCCAGTCCCGGGCTCACCTGGGGATCAGGCCGTACACCGGGCTTCTGCGGTTGGAGTACTGGATCCAGTTGTCATAGATGCTGAGTCCCCGGCGACCGGGAGCGTCAATCTATGGCCCAGGGAAATGGAGTCTATGGAAGCCCACTGTCCAGACACAGACTCCCCGGTCTCCTCTAGCCCCCCAAACCCCCCACCGCTTTTTTTTTGTTTATTTCAGTCTGGGGGCTTGACTTCAAGGCCTGAGCACTGTCCCTGAGCCAATCTGGGCTCAAGGCTAGCACTCTGCCTCTTGAGCCACAGTACCACTTCCAGCTTTTTCTATTTATGTGGTACTGAGGAATCGAATGGTGTTTCATGCATGCTTGACAAGCACTCCACCACTAAGCCACATTCCCAACCCCCCTCCCACCCCACCCCGCACCTCTTTTACTGCAGAGAAGATGACACTCTGTACCGGGGGTGTCCCCTGGGCCCGAAGGGTCGCGTTGGCTGTGGGGCGGGGGGACAGGGGAGGACTGCTTGGACCTGGCTCCTGGCCCCTTTCTTCCCCACCCCCCTCCTGGTGTCCTGGCGCCCACCTCCTACCAAACACTGAAATATCCACATTGATGTAGGCCACTGTGCGTTCCTGCAGCTTGCTGAAGAATTCCTGTGGGGTGAGGGTGTGTGATGAGGTGACCTCAAACCCCAGCCAGACGCAGCCCAAAAGCCCCATTCCTTCCCTGGCCTGTGGGACTTGCTCACCTCAGTGAATTCCGTGGAGCCAATGAGCGCAAACTCCTCTGCCCCCCAGCTGGCAAATATGATGGATCTGCGGGGTCGCCAGGTGCCTGGTGGGAGACCAGGAAGGGTTGGAGGGGGAGGTCCCCAGGAAAGCTGGGGACATGGGAGGGAGGACAGCTGGCAACAGGAGGGCAGCCTTTAGCCAGGAGACTGTTCTCTGTGACAGTCCACGCCAACACCAGATAACCCCCATCAACCCCTGCAGTGGTCACTTCCTCCAGATTCCCTGCTTCCTTTCCATAGACATAGACATGTTTATTTAAACACACACACACACACACCATTTTTGGATGAGTTGTAGAGTGCTTGCCTAAGCTACTCAGGAGGCTGAGACCTGAGTATCATGGTTAGAAGCCAGCCCCAGGAAGAAAGCCTGTAAGGCTCTTCTCTCCGATTAATCACCCAAAAAGTAAGGGGCTGGGAGCATGGGCTAGTGGTAGAGTGCTTGCTGAGCATGCATGAAGCCCCAGGTTTAATTCCTTGGTACCACATACACAGAAAAAAAGCCAGAACTGGTGCTGTGGCTCAAGTAGTCAAGTGCTAGGCTTGAGAAAAACCCAAGGTCAGTGCCCAGTTCCTGAGTTCAAGCTCCAAGACTGGCAAAAAAAAGCCACAAAACTGTGGCTCAAGTGGTAGAGCACCACTCGAGCTAAAAAGCTCAGAGACAAGACCAGGCACTGAGTTCAAGCCCCAAGACCAGCACAAACATGATAAGAATGGGAATGGGGGAATGGGACAAGGATCCCCGGGCTAAGTCTTTGCAGTAAGGGAGGGGTCGCCTCACCCTTCCTCAGCAGGGTCCCCAGAACACGCGTGATCTCCAGGAGGACAGCAGTGCCACTGCTGGGGTCCACAGCACCGTGGATCCAGCTGTCCCGATGGTTTCCGTAGACGACATAGCGGTCTGGCAGGAAGAAGAGTCAGAGCCACAGAGGAGGGGCTGGGTGGCAGCTCAGGGCCCGATGGCCTCCAGACACAGGGCGTGGGGGCTCACCAGGTTCCACAGCGCCCCGGATGATCCCAAGGACATTGGAGGAATTCCGCAGCACCAGGCGATTGTTGACAGTCAGTTTTACCATGCTGAGGAGGTGATGAGAGGGACAAAAATCGGGGCCCTGTCCAGTGTTCCCTACTCAAAGCAGGACAAGCTGAGGTCCCAAGAGGGAAGGGGTCAAGGTCAAGTCACTTGTCCTTGAAGGCCTGAGGAAGGTCCAAGCGCAGTGCTTAGGACTGGAATCTCTCTCTCTCTCTCTCTCTCTCTCTCTCTCTCTCTCTCTCTCTCTCTCTCTCTCTCTCTCTCCTCCTTCCTCTCTCCCTCCCCCCCTCCCAGCCCTGGGGCTTTAATTCAGGGCCTAAGCCCTGTCTCTGAGCTTCTTTTGCTCAAGGTTAGCACTCTACCACTTGAGCCACAGCATTACTTCCAGCTTTTTCTGTTTATGTAATGCTGAGGAATTGAACCCAGAGCTTCATGCATGCAAGGCAATCACTCTACCACTGAGCCATATTCCAAGTCCTTGGAGTCCTCTCCTTGGCCCAGTCACTAAGTGTTTATCGGGAACTTTGTGTGTACATGCGTGTACCCTAGCCTCACTAAGACTCTGCCCAATGATTGAGACAGGGTAGGGAGAGCTCCCTCTTCTGAGCAATAGACCACAAGTGAACGGGCACTTGAGGGAGGGCAGACCCCATGCAGCAGGGATGCTGCTGGTACGAGGCTGACATCAGCCAGGAGTGGTTGAAGCCCTAACATGGAAGGTCAAGGTAAGTTGTGGCTGCAATGTGAGAGGGGCAGAGAAGCTCAGGCTTCCCCTAAACAGGAAACATACTTTGGGATCCCAGGAAGGACTGGAAGGGAGAAAGGGAGAAGGCTGAGGACAAAGTTAGGTAGGAAAATAACAGTTGAATGGAAGCGGAGGCATGGCTCAAGTGGTAGAGCACCGGTCTCAAGAGAAAAAGCTAGGGGCCGGGAGTCTGGCCTAGTGGTTAAAGTGCTTACCTAGCATGCATGAAGACCCAGGTTCGATTCCTCGGTACCATATACATAGAAAAAAAGCCGGAAGTGGTGCTGAGGCTCAAGTGGTAGAGCTCTAGCCTTGAGAAAGTCCAAGGACAGTGCTCAGGCCCTGAGCTCAAGCCCAGGACTGGCAAAAAAAAAAAAAAAAAAAAAAGAGAGAAAAAGCTAAGCGGCTAGGAATGTGGCTGAGTGGTAGAGTGGTTGCGGTGAAGCCCTGGGTTCAATTCTTCAGTACCATATAAACAGAAAAAGCCAGAAGTGGTGCTGTGGCTCAAGTGGTAGAGTGTTTTCCTTGAACAAAAGATGCTCACAGAGAGTGCTCAGGCTCTAAGGACTGGCAAAAAAAAAAAAAAAAAAAAAGCTAAGCAAGAGCAGTAAACTTTGAATTCAAGCTCCAGCATTGTTTTTTGCATTTTTTTTTCTTTTTGGTCAGTTGTGGGGCTTGAACTGTGGGCCTGGGTGCTGTCCCTGAGCTCTTCAGCTCAAGGCTAGCTTTCTACCACTTAAACCACAGTGCCACTTCTGTTTTTTTTTGTTTGTTTTGTTTTTCCTGGTGATTAATTGGAGATAAGAGTCTCCGGGACTTTGTACCCGGGCAGGTTTTGAACAGGCACCTGTTCCCAGGCTTGTCTTTGGCTGAAATGTCCCCCAACGCCACTCACCTGCCTTCTGGAAAGCTTCCATTTGTCGAGAAGCCAGGCCCCAGCTTATAGTCACAGCCCAGCGCCCCCTGCCAGGTGTCTGGAGCTGAGGGTCCACTGAGGTTACTGGGGAGGAGAGAGAAGTCCCTCAGCGCATGTGTCCTGGCCATCCCAAATGGGCAGGGGTTCCCGGGCTCAGACTCACCAGAGCAGCTCTTTCGCATCTTGGAAGCCAATGGGCTGGGCAGGAATTGGAGGAAATCCAGGGGTGTTATTAAGGTTCAGGCGGAAGGAAGCAGGATAGGCTGGTAGGTAAGGAGTCAGTGGGTCCCCAAAATATTCGTAGTAGGAGCCTCTTTCCACACCAGAGGGAGGCAGGCCCCAGGAGTTGGGGAAGGTCTCGCTGGGCAAGCTCTTCCCATCGTTGATGTCGCCAGGGTCTGTGTACACCAGCACCCCAACCACGCCATGCTTGGCTGCATTCACTGCCTGCAGGAGGCAGAGGAGCCTGAGTGTCTACTTCCCTCCCTCCCTCTTTCCCTTCTTCCTCCCTCCCTTCTTTCCTTCTCCAAGTGAAAGCGGGTACTGATGTTTATGCAAGGCATTTATGGCATTTATGGCAATAATTCTTTTTTTTTTTTTTGCCAGTCCTGGCTTGAACTCAGGGCCTGAGCACAGTCCTTGGGCTTTTTTTTTTTTTTTTTTGGTGGGTCATGGGACTTGAACTCAGCCTGGGTGCTGTCCCTGTACTCTTCAGCTCAAAGCTACCACCTTACTTGAGCCAAGCCCCACTTCCTGTTTTCTAAAGGTTAATTGGAGATAAGAGTTTCAGGTCCTTTTGTGCCCAGGCTGGCTTTGAACCTCGATCCTCAGATCTCAGCCTCCTGAGTAGCTAGGATGACAGGCGTGAGCCACCATGCCTGGCTTGTCCTTGGGTTTTCTCAAGGCTAGTGCTCTACCACTTGAGCCACAGCATCATTTCTGTTTTTTTTCTATGTATGTGGTACTGAGGAATCAAAGCCAGGTCTTAATGCATGCTAGGCAAGCACTCTACCACTAAGCCATTCTCCCAGAACTATGGCAATAATTCTTGTAACAGCAAAGACTATTTGGTACAACCAAGCCAGTGACTCTTGGGGAATCTCTTTCGTTTTTTTCAGTGGTGCCCAGGAGTTCAGGTTTAAAGTCTCAACTTCCAGCTGACAGCTCTGCTTGTCTCACTACCCAGCTTTGCTGTCCCCACTCCCTTCCTTTCATGTATTTCTGTCGCCCACCCCGTGCAGAAGAACTACTCACCTTAGCCCCACGCCCAGCGCCCCCATAGCGAGTCAGGGCAATGGTGCCTTCCAGTTTGATGCCTCGGGCCTGCAGCTCCTTGAAGTCATTTTCTGTGCCTTGGTTGGCATAGACAAGAAGGCCCTAGTGCCAAGAGAAGGGATCGCCATGGATCTCTTGGGCTTAGCCAAGAGCAGGTGGAGGAGGGACAGGAAGGCTGGTGGGAAGAAATCTGGACAGAAGTTGGGGGTTACGCCCTGGCAGCGTGGGGGTGGGTGTCTGGCCCCACCTTTGGCGTTCCAGGAGGGGCGTAGGCCGCGTAGGGTTGCACCACATTAGGTCCTGCTTGCTCCCCAGTCACATTCTCCTCACCAGGTTGGAAGGAGTGGAGGACAGTCTCTTTGGTGTCCACTGTGGAGACAGCCAGCAGTCAGCATCTCCCCTCGCCACCCCAGACCTGCCCTGCCCACCTGGGCGGGGCCTCACCGAGTTCCACAAGGTTGGGCTGCTCCTGGTTAGGGAAGGACAGCAGCACCTCATAGGTGGAGGTCATGGCCGAGTCCAGGCCAGACGTCTGGTCCTTCCAACGCTGCAGAATGAACTCCACAAGGGCCTCATCCCGGGGGCTGGAGGCCAGGTGCGGCTCCTTGGAGAGTTCTCTGCAGGGCAGAGAGGGAGAGGAGCAGGGCCGGGGTCAGGGAGGGCCCTCTGGGCAACAGGGGGAGGGGGTACAGGTGCCTCTCACCGAAGGTTCTCCCGGATCTTGCCGGCATCCAGCTGTCCCAGGACGTTTTTAAGGATCACCAGGTCCAGGTCCTGAGGGGCTGAAGTGCTGGTGGCTTTGGGGATAGCAAAGTGGCCCAGGATAATCCCCAGTGCCAAGATGGCAGCGACACCCACTGCTGACCCTACTACCTTCACCCAGTGCATCCTGAAGACTCAACTAGCTGGACGCCCTGGAGAGGCCTCTTAAAGAAGGGGTGTTAGCCTAGTTAACCATTACCCAGCAGGTAAGGGGTTGCCCTTTTGCTCCAACAGCAGAAAAGGGGGACATCCCACAGCAAAGGACTTGCCACAAGAGCCATATTCTGCACCAGCCACACCAGCGACCTGCTAGGGACCCTGAGGGCACCAGCGCAATCAGAACACTGAGGTCCAGAAAGGGCCTCCCCTTCAACAAAATGCCACACCAGACCTGGGACTCAGAGCCTCTGTGTCCAGAGCCAACTGCTACTGGCACCACCTATGTCTGGCTTGGTGTTACCCTGATCTCTGGCACAGCGAGCTCTGCCTGCTTGAGCAGAAATGTGTGTGTGTGTGTGTGTGTGTGGGTGTGTGTCATGGGGCTTGAACTCTGGGCCTGGGTGCTGTCTCTGAGCTCTTCAGATCACCCTAACCCTGGAGTCACAGTCCCATTTCTAGTGATTAATTGGAGATGAGTCTCTCAATCTTTAGTGCCCTGGCTGGCTTTGAACCCCAATCCTCAGATCTCAGCCTCCTGAGTAGCTAAAATTACAGGCATGAGCCACCGAGCCTGGCTTGCTTGAGCAGATTTTTTAAATTCAAATCTGATTCTGTGAGCCAGGCACTAGTGGCTCATATCAATAATCTTAACTATTCAGAAGGCTGAGATCTGAGGATCTTGGTTCAAAAACAGCCTAGGCAGGAAAGTCCATCCAATTCTTATCTCCAGTGAACCACCAAAAAGCCAGAAGTGGATGTGATTCAAGTGGTAAAGCACCAACCTTGAACAAAAAAGCTATGAGACAGTGAGTGCTTTGGCCCAAAGTTCAAGGTCTAGTGCTGGCACAAAAAAGAAATACAATCAGACATTCCATGACAGAAGCTGTGTGGCTTTGGACAAACTACTCTGCTTCTTGGGGATGTTAGGACCTAGTTCACAAAACTGGGATGTTGTCTTCATTCATATTCATATAATAAATATTAAGCAAGAAAGAAGCTGTAGAAATAACCTGGTATGCAATGTGCATACCAGTAAAGTGTACTTGCCCTGCAATTCCCGGAGCATAAAGCTTGCAGCTAAAAGACCTAAAGGAATGTTATGGCTGTATCCTGAATGGTGCTGGCTTATGGGAGGAGGTGGAAGGGAGGGGCTATATCTGGAAACCCATACAAGGTGATTTGTCCTTGATCTCCTTGCAGCATGTGGAATTCACTCATGCATCCACCTGTTCCTTTACCACCACCCCCATTCACTTTATGTGAGGTCTGTGCCCAGTGAGGGGGTAACAGAGTCCAGTAGGAAAGGCAGGCAGGTAGTTGGTTATCAGCCATATCTTGAGTGTGACCTTGGGTCTTATCAGAAGCCCATCCTTAGAGAGCACACACCTGCACATGATGACCCAGGATGGCTGCCTGCTCAGGATGACACAGGGTGGTCACCAAGGCCACCTGATAAGGTGAGAAATGGACACTGGAGGCAGCAACTCCACCCTCCCCTGGGAGGACTTAGTCCTTTGAATACCTGCACACCTGAGCGTGTAAGTGTGCTGTTAATGTGGTTCTCATTTGACCATGCTATGATACTCAAGAACTCATCCCAGTCTGCCAGGCCCTCGTGGCCCATGCCTGTGACATCTGAGGAACACCATTCCAAGCCAGCCCAGCCAGAAAAGTATGACACACAAAAAAACACCCTGAAAGTGGAGGCGTGGCTCAAGTGGGAGAGAACCATCCTTGAGTGAAAAATCCAACAAGAGTTGAGACCTAGAGTTCATAGCACCAAAACAGAGAGAGAGGGAGAAAGAGGAGAGAGAGAGGGAGAGGGAGAGGGGGAGAGAGAGAGAGAGAGAGGGAGAGGGAGAGGGAGAGGGAGAGAGAGAGAGAGAGAGAGGGAGAGGGAGAGAGAACACTCAGCTCAGGGTCTCAGAGTCAGTTGGTGTCTACACTGCTTTTGGTAGTATACTTAGTCTTCCTTCGCCTACCTTGACTGGTAGGGAGTGTGTCCCCTCCTTGACTATTCTAGAATGTGGTTGTTGATGGAGGGCACCTCATTTAGCTAAAGCCTAGGAGCATCCCGTCTCTCCACCCACTCCCATGATCACTGGCTCCCCAGCACCTGTACCCCATTACTTTTCCCTTCTTCCTTTCCTCCTGGCCACTCTATAGGCCTCCCCTCCAGGGCAACACCTCCTCTCCGCACCATTATCAATCTGTTTCCTGTGTCCTCAGGATTGGAGAAGTCACAGCAAAGGTCCATACTCCAGCTCCCAGAGTTGGCTCAAACTCCTTGACCTTGCCTCTTAACCTACTACACAGGCCATGCCCTTGGGGAAGGCCAGATGCTACCTTTCTACCCTAGATACACAGTTTAACCCCTTCCATCATTTTCCACATCACTCCTTTTTTTTTTTTTTTTTTGTCAGTCCTGGGGCTTGGATTCAGGGTCTGAACACTGTCCTTGGGTTTTCTCAAGGCTAGAGCTTTACCACTTGAGTCACAGCACCACTTCTGGCCTTTTCTGTGCATGTGGTACCAAAGAATCAGATCCAGGGCTTTGTGTATGCAAGGAGAGCACTCTACCTCTAGGCCATGCTCTGGGCCCTCTCTGATCTCTTTTCCTCAAGGCTAGCACTCTACTACTACTTTGAGACACAGCTCCACTTCTAGTTTTGTGGTGGTTAATTGGAAATAAGAGTCTCATGACTTTTCTTCCCAGGCTGGCTTTGAACCACAGTCCTTATTATCTAAGCCTCCTGAGGAGCTAGGATTACAGGCATGAGCCACCAATGCCAGGCTCTTTCTTTTCCTTTCTTTTTCGTGTGTGTGTGCTGGTCTTGAGGCTTGAACTAAGGGTCTAGGCACTGTCCCTGAGCTTTTGGTTTGCTAACACTCTACTTGAGCCACAGTACCACTTCAAGCTTTTTCTATGTACATAGGACTAAGGACTGAGGACTCAAACCCAGGACTTCATGCATGCTAGGCAACCACTCTACCATGAAGCCACATTCTCAACCCTCCACTTCTGGATTTTTGGTTAATTGGAAATAATGGTCTCATGGACTTTCTTGTCAGGTGGAGGCCTTAAGTTCTGATGGCGAAAATCCAAATGCCTCTTTAAACCTCAAGAGTATTTGGCCCTTGTGGCGCCCGTATGATCTCTCTTCTCCTTCACGATCCCATACCCCAAACCCCTTTCCCAGCTTATTCAAGGAGGCACGTGGTGGCTCCTCAGGTCTGTAAGTATAAGGCCCCCCACTCAAATGAGCCTGGCTGATTCCATTTTGTAAAGACCTCCATACTGTCTGGCAGAAAGGTTGTTTTGCTTGCTTTTTCAGAAACTTTTTCTGAACTCAAGCAGAGCCCTGCCTGCATCCTGTTTGGACAAGAATGTATGCGCTGATAACCAACTGCCATTGGCTACACTGACACACTCCAGTGCTCTCCAGAACAGCTAGCTGAACACAAACTTACAAACCAAAATGTCAGCAGTCCAGTCCTCCTAGATAATTCCTTTCTTTCCTTCATTCTTTCTTTCTTTCTCTCTCTCTCTTTCTTTCTTTCTTTCTTTCTTTCTTTCTTTCTTTCTTCTCTCTTCTTTCTTTGTGTGTGTACTGGAGCTTGAACCCAAGGACTCTTGCTCTCACTCAGATTCCCACTCTCAAGGCTGGCATGCTCCCAACTGAGCCACACCCCTACTTGTGCCTTTTTGAAGGCTAACTGGGGATAAGAAACTCCCAGACTTGTCTACCTGGGTAGGTTCCAGCCAAACAGCATCTCAGTTTCTAGTCTAGTTAGGATTACAGGTGTGAGCCACCACACCCATCTTTCCTTCTACATCTGAAATGCTTAAAAACCCAGCTTAGGCCGGGAGTGTGGCCTAGTGGTAGAGTGCTTGCCTAGAATACATGAAGACCCAGGTTCAATTCCTTGGTATCACATACATAGAAAAAGCTAGAAGTGGTGCTGTAGCTCAAGCACTAAAGCCCTAGCCTTGAGAAAGGCCAAGGACAGTGCTGAGGTCCTGACATGAGTTCAAGCCCTAGGACTGGCATAAGAAACACAAACACAGCTTAAGCCAGGCTCTAGTGACTCACACCTATTATCCTAGCTATGCAGGAAGCTGAGATCTAAGGATCTCAGCCCAGGCAAGAAAGTCTGTGAGACTCTTATCTCCAATTAACCACTAATGTGGCTCAAAGCTGCAGAGCTTAGAGACAATCCTGGGGCCCTGAGTTCAAGCCCTAGATCAACTAAAATGACAACAAAAGGTCCAGCCCCACTCAGGGCAGACACCGCCATAGTGTCTACTCCTTTCCTCCCTTTGCCTCTTTGCTTGCTTTTCTGCCTCCTGGTGGACTGCTTCACACCCCATGGATTGGTCAAAGTCTCTTGACCTAACAAGGCCACAGACTCATGATGGAGCTGTGGCTCAGAGGCAGAATTTATTGCTGAGACCTAGCGAGACTCCGACTTCCTCAGGAGGTGTCCCACGTCCTGCCTCGAGTCAGTCAAGGGCTGCCTGCGGTGACTGTGGACGCGAGGAAGGTCAGGGGGGCTGTGGCAGGGAAAGGTGAGGAAGGCTCTGTGAGCAATGCTGTACAGGAGTCCTCCCTCCTGCCCCCCTCTGCTCCCTCCTGCCCATGCACCTGGCATAACACGGGTGCCTCCGCATCCTCCGTGTCCTCATCACCACTGTCATTATTCTGTTTCTTCCACCGGAGTCATCTCAGCTTCCACCTGACAGGCCAGGACTTCCTGCTTTATGCTCTGGTAGTAAAACGTAGTAGACTGGAACGAAGAGTAGAAGGGCGAGAGTGGGCAGCTGAGCCACAGGACAGCCTTGGCTCCCAGAGCAAGGGGCTGGGTGAGGTGGGGCGAGGTGGCAGGGAGGCAAATTCCTGCACAGAGGCTCTGTCTCACCAGGTTTTGCAGCTTCTCCCTCAAGGACAGGTTTTCCAGCTGGATAGTGCTCACTGCATCCCGAAGCCTAAAGTTCACAGAGACCCATTGAGCCCTCCAGGTTCTAAATGACTTCCACTCTCCCATGCCCTGCATCAGCCACAGAGAGTAGGATTTCACTAGGAACTGTCTTTTTGAGGCACCATTAAAGAACTCTTTTTTTTTATATTGTAATTAGCAAAAGGGGTTACATGATATTTGCCAGACATTAAAGAACTCTTTTCCCCACATGACTCTGCTACCCGGGGAAATAAAAATCAGAATTACATTAAGATGTAGGGTCGGTCCCAGAGGAACTAATCCAGCTTTCCCTTCTTCTGTCTTCTCTCTTTTCTTTAAATGTGGGTGTGTACATGTGTGCACATGTGTGTGTGCTTTAATACTAAAGCTGGAACTCAGGGCCTGGGTACTGTTCCTTAACATTTTTTGTACAAGGCTGATGTTCTACCACTCGATCCACTTCTGGCTTTTTGTTAGAAATGAGAGTCTCCTGACTTTTCCTGCCCAGGCTGGCTTTGAACATTAACCATCAGATCTCAGCCTCCTGGATTAGCTAGATTACAGTGTGAGCCACTGGTGCCTTGCAAGAATTTTCTGAACCATTTTTTGTGTCTATATTCATCAGGAAAATTGTCCCATAGTTTGTTTCCTTCCTTCCTTTCTTCCTGCCTGCCTTCCTTCTGTTCGTTTTTGGTATCAGGATGATCCTGGCTTTGTAGAATGAGTTTGGAGAACATTTCTCTTCCTGTTTTATGGACTAGTCCAGGGCAGACTGCTGTGCTTAGAGGTCTGATAGAATTCAGTAGTGAATGCATCTGGTTCCGGACTTTCCTTTATTGGAAATTTTTTTTCTTTTTGGTCAGTTGTAGGGCTTGAACTTATTTAATTGGACATAAAAGTCTCACTGAGGGGGCCGGGAGTTTGGCCTAGTGGTAGCGTGCTTGCCTAGCATGCACGAAGACCCAGGTTCGATTCCTTGGTACCACATACGTAGAAAAAAAGCTGGAAGTGGTGCTGAAGCTCAAGTGGTAGAGCTCTATCTAGCCTTGAGAAAAGTCCAAGGACAGGCTCAGGCCCTGAGCTCAAGCCCAGCACTGGCAAAAAAAGAAAAAAAAAAAAAGTGTTTTAGGGGGCTGGGAGTTTGGCCTAGTGGTAGCGTGCTTGCCTAGCATGCATGAAGACCCAGGTTCGATCCTTGGTACCCCACATACATAGCAAAAAGCCGGAAGTGGTGCTGAGGCTCAAGTGGTAGAGTGCTAGCCTTGAGAAAGTCCAAGGACAGTACTCAAGCCCTGAGCTCAAGCCTAGAACTGGCAAAAAAAAAAAAGTCTCACTGAGAAAAAAAAAAAATCTAATCAGCCAAAAAAAAAAAAAGTCTCACTGAGGGGCCAGTAATTTGGCCTAGTGGGTGCTTGCCTAGCATGCATGAAGACTAGGGTTTGATTCCTTAGTACCACATACATAGAAAAAGCTGGAAGTGGTACTGTGGCTCAATTGCTAGAGCGCAAGGCTTGAGGAAAAGCCCAAGGACAAATGTTCAGACCTGAGTTCAAGGCCTGCGACTGGCAAAAAAAAAAAAAAAAAGTCTCACCAATTTGGGGCAAGGAATGTGGCTTAGTGGTAGAGTGCTTGTTTGTCTAGCATGCATGAAGCCCTGGGTTCAATTCTTAGGTAGAGCACTAGTCTTAAGCAAAGAGAAGCTCAGGGACAGTGCCCAGGCTGTTAGTTCATGCCCTAGGAGTTGGTGGGGGGGGGGAATGGGGGGGGGACTCTCACCAATTTTACTGCCTGGGCTAATTTTGAACCATAATCTTCAAATTTCAGCCTCCTGAGTAGCTAGGATCACAGGCATGAGCTACCAGCACCCAGCTTCGGGAGATTATTGCTTCAGTCTCATTACTAATTTTGGACTTGTGTAGGTTATTTTCATCTTCTTGGTTCAATTTTAGTTGGTCATAACCATTTAATAACGTATCCATTTCTTGCAGGGCGATGGTGGCTCACACCTTTAATCCTAGCTACACAGGAGGCTGAGATCTGAGGAACTCTGTTCAAAGCCAACCTGGGCAGGAAAGTCATGAGACTCTCATCTCCAATTAACCACCAGAAGTAGTGCTGTGGCTCAAAGCAATAATAGCTGTAGCTTTGAGTAACAGGTTCAGGAACAGTACACAAGCCCTACCTTTAAGCTCCATGACTGACACAACAAAAAAAAGAAAAAGGCCCCTGATATTCAGTTATTGGAAAGTCCACCTACCACACACATCATGGAAAGGGAAGAGTTGTGGTGTGCCCATGGTTTCCATACCCATGGGATATGAGAGGACCCTGCTACTGGGAAGGTGATGGCAATGTCATGCTGACGGACTGTGCAGGCAAGGGGGAAAAAAAACAGCAAGTAGATACAAACCTACAGCATCCATCCAATGACTCACCTAAGAACCAGGCCTGATCTGGGCACTACCGGTGGCTCAAGCCTATCCTACTAGCTATTCAAGAAACAAAACTGAGGATCAGGGTTCAAAGCCAGCCCAGGGAGGAAAGTCTGTAAGAGTACTGTCTCCAGTTAACCATTAAGAAGCTGAAACTGGAACTGTGGCTCAAATGGTAGAGTGCCAGCCAGCCTTGAGCCAAAGAGCCCCCAGTACCAACACAAAAACCAACCAACCAACCAACTGGGCCGGCAGCAGTGTTTCTGCCATCCAACATGCCCTTACTTGCCTGCCTAGCTCACCTCATACACTCATTCTGCAAATGCCTCATCTCCTTCAAGGTTCGTTTGGGACCCCAATCTTCTTGACCAAGGAACAGATTTTCCTGGATATCTGATTCTCTAGGAGAAATGATAGACTAGTCAGACCACAGTGTCTGTGAGCTGAATGAGGAGTGAATGGGCTGCCCAGCCCGAGACCTAGGAGTCTTTGGTCCTGACAGGCCTCCTCCCCCCACCCAACAGTTCAGGACCAAGCAGTGTTCCTGAGGGAAGGAAGTCCTCTCTGCTTCCCCCATTTCCCACCTGCTCCTCCAGCCTTACGAGTCATTGTCTTTGGGCTGAGGAGTATTGAGGAGTGTAAACAGGAATGTGACGGTAGGTTCTGGTTGCACGTCTGGCATTGGCTCCACAGATGATGGCTTTGCAGAGAAGGTGTTTTAGTGACTGAGGTTCTCCCTTCCCCTGTTGCCCCTGCCATCTCCCTGCCTTGCACACTCCCTGTACTTTGCCCTCACCCATGTGACGGTAGGTTCTGGTTGCACGTCTGGCATTGGCTCCACAGATGATGGCTTTGCAGAGAAGGTGTTTTAGTGACTGAGGTTCTCCCTTCCTCTGTTGCCCCTGCCATCTCCCTGCCTTGCAGACTCCCTGTACTTTGCCCTCACCCATGGAGGAGGGGTGATGGGGGTGGGGGGAGGAATTCATGGGAAGTGTTCAGACCCTCTAATAGCTGGAGGCTGCCGTAAGAGGACAGGGTATGTCAAGGGAGTTCAGGTCTCCACCCAGCCAGAGAAGAGCTTCTCAGCCCTCCTGCCACCCCTCCTTTGCCTCAGGAGGCCCCAGTGATTGCTGTCACCT
This sequence comes from Megascapheus bottae, assembly GCF_031878675.1. Taxonomy (NCBI): domain Eukaryota; kingdom Metazoa; phylum Chordata; class Mammalia; order Rodentia; family Geomyidae; genus Megascapheus; species Megascapheus bottae. The sequence goes on along the minus strand of NC_143524.1, from coordinate 5,582,954 downwards.
CTACATTTGACTCCTCGGAGACCTGAAATTCTTCAGGCTTCTGCTCAACAGGTGGCACACGGTGGCCAGAGAAGGGTCGTCCACTGTCCCTGTAAGGCTGAGGAAGACATGTCCCTCGTTGGTGACCTATGTGTGCCACCCTACCTTAGGAAACAGCTCCATCCAGCGAGCTGGTGTTGTACCCGAATCCCTAGAACCCCAAAAAGACCACCAGAGGCCACAGCCAAAGCTAAAAAGCAGGGGTCATTTTATTTACGAGTCTAGACTCGGGCCTCCGTGTACCAGCAGCCGGAAACGCTGAAAAGGCCCTGAGCAAGAACTTTCCACTGCTTTTATAGGAAAAGTACAATTACCTGATTGGCTATTTAACTCAAACCAGTGGTCGAATCAGAGCTCAGGTGTCTAACCACTGAGCACCAAGCTGTTACCACCTGGGGTTCAAGTACATGGGCCCTAAACAAGGGGGGGGAGGGGGTCATTCCCAGAACATGGAACAATCTTGGCACAACATTTCCCCCTTTCCCATGATACTTTTAGAGCCAATCTTGGATCTATCTACTTAAAAATCACACAAGGGCCTAAGGGCCCAGCTAAAACAAAAAACAGGGTTATCAACCAAGGGGAAAAGTTCCTTCACTTTGCTCCCTTTCCCATTTTAACACCATTAGGTGGAAATGCACAACTATGAGTATTTACCCACACAAAGTCCCTATCCAAATATTGCCCATAACTATTATTGATTTTGGCGGCATAACTTAATTTTTAAAGGGCTACTTTTGGTCCAATCAATCTTCCAAGCTGTTTTGGACAAGGGTTCTATGAAGTCTGGAAATGGATCCACTGGCTTGGAATGGGTGTAATGGATCCAAGAAGCTACTCCGTCTAGTTTGAGGGCGGTGGGTGTTGTCAGGATGACCTGAAAGGGTCCTTTCCATCGTGGCTCCAGGTTTTCTTGCCGGTGGCATTTCACGAGTACCCAATCACCAGGTATATAGCGATGAGGCACCAGAGGTGGTTCTGTCTCGTACAGGTCCCTCAGCTTTGGCAAGACTTCTTGGTGAGCCCTTTGCAGGGCTTGGAGTGAAAACAAAAATTCAAAATCACCATCCTCTTCTTTTCTAACAAGATTTTCTTTAAGATTGGGTATTATAGGGGGAGGTCTACCAAACTTTACTTCATAGGGGGTAAGTCCTAATTTAAAAGGGGAGTTTCGAACCCTGAACAGAGCATAGCGGAGAAGAGCTACCCAGTTTGCGCCAGTCTCCATGGTCAATTTGGTCAGGGTCTCTTTCAATGTTCTTTTCATTCTCTCTACCTGTCCTGAACTTTGGGGTCTATAGGCACAATGTAATTTCCAATATGCCCCAAGTATGGAAGCCAGTCCCTGACTTACCTTGAGACAAATGCAGGTCCATTGTCCCAACCTATCATTACTGGAAAGCCATACCTGGGTAAAATGTCCTCAAGTATCTTCTTAGCCACTATCTGTGTAGTTTCCCTTTTAGTGGGGAAAGCCTCGACCCATCCTGAGAAGGTATCTACAAAAACTAACAAATACTTATATCCATACTTCCCTGGTTTTACTTCAGTAAAGTCTACCTCCCAATAGGCTCCTGGCTTATCCCCTTGCTGTCTTGCCCCTAAATTTTGCTGATTTCTCCCTACATTATTTAGCTGACATACTCTGCAACCTGAAATAATCTGATCAATTTTCACGGTTGCTTCCTTAATTCGTAGTCCAGTTTGTCTTATTAAGTCTTGCATCTTTCTGGCTCCCAGATGAGTACTATGGTGAATTTTTTGTAACACCATCCCTAATTTTTCTGGGAGTACTATGTGACTCCTGGAATCTCTCCACCATCCATCAAGGAGCTGTACCATAGGTAGTTTCTCAATCCATTGCAAGTCTTCCTCCTTATACCCCGGGATCGGTGGTAAGACTCTGGATCCTGGATCTGGGAGTTGGAGGGCTAGAGCTGGAGTTGAAGATAAGGCCACCTCTCGGGCAGTCTGGTCAGCCAGATGATTGCCCCTGGACACTAGATCTACAGGGTTCTGGTGTCCTGGGCAATGGACTATTACCAGTTTCTTTGGTTCCCAAAGAGCAGGCAGGAGTGCCAATATTTCCTCCTTATTTTTGATAGTCTTCTCCCTTCTGCTGTGAGGAGGCCCCTCTCTCTGTATATTGCCCCATGTATATGGGCGGTGGCAAAAGCATACCGACTGTCTGTATAAACTGTCAGTCTTTTATCCTTACCCAGTCTGAGAGCTTGGGTTAAAGCCACCAGTTCCGCAGTTTGTGCTGACGTTCCTGTAGGCAGGGACTCAGCCCAGATTACTTCAGTCTCTGAGATACTGCAGCCCCCGCATACCTCTGGCCTTGGTGCATAAAGCTGCTTCCATTGGTGAACCAGACAATCTCCGCATCTGGCAGAGGCCTATCTTGCAAATCCTCTTACTCCATGCACTTGGGCCAAAACCTCAGCACAATCATGAAGTGGGGCTTCCAGTCTGGATCGGGCAATAGCGAGGCCGGGTTAAGGGCAGTTGGACGCTGGAAGAGAATCTTAAGAGAGTTTAACAATAGTCCTTGATAATGAATAAGCCGGGCGTTACTGAGCCATCTGTCTGGGGGCTGTTTGAAAATGCCCTCGATGACTAACACGGAAGTTTCTCGTTGCCACTGGTCCGATCTGTTCTTTTTCTTTTTTGGGCATTTCCTAGCCCAGTGACCAAACTCTTTGCAATAAGCACATTGATCTTTGCTCAAATCTCGAACCGAAGATCTCAAAGATTGTGGGCCACGTGAAACTCTTTGTGGTGGTCTTCCCTCTTGAACTACAGCAGCCAGTACTTTAGTCATGCTGTCTGTTGCTCTCAGCTGTTTCTCCTCTGAGGCATCCCTATTATTAAAAACTCTCTGAGCAATCCTGAGTAAGTCTTGGGTACTTTTTCCTTCTAGGTCCTCTAATTTAAACAAATTCTCATTTAAATCTCTAAAACTTTAACTCAAGGAAATAGCCAAATTCCCTTATACCTCTGGGCTAAACAAGACATAAAATTAAACAGCTCTACCCAATTACGTTTAAAGCGCGCAAAATTAATATCAGCTGTACATTTTCCGGAAGTTTGTTTTAAGAGTTTTGCCAATCTTACTCTTGCAGGTGAGAACCAAGTTCTTTTACAAGGTAATTTAGCTTGTTATAACTGCTGCCACGCGGGAGCGGCCATACTAGGCCCGAGACCTAGAAATACCTCACAAAACAAGACAAAAGTAAAAACCTTTAAGTACCCCCAAATTTTAATGGCATGCCTGGCAGCAGTCAGAGTGAGGAAGACACCTGGGGCCCTGAAAAACTCTCAGGGGGGCGCCTCCCCATGAAGACTTCCATTTTCTGGCAGCCGGCTGGCCAAGGCCATCCTACCTGTAATCAGGGGAGCAAGAGTAACAGCTCAGTCCTGGGGAAATCAAGACTGATGCCTCTGTCCTGCCACCAATTGTCTTAGTGACAAGGACACAAAAAACAAGAATCCATAAAAACATCTAACAAAACATTTAGAGCTGGTACCAGACAAGACAAAAACATCTAATAGAGAAGCAGAGACCTTTAAGTAAACCCCACATTTTCTCTAAAATGTTGCAAGACCAAGTCTAGGTAAGGAATTTGATCAGAGTGGCCAGATCATCCTGGTAAGAAAATTTTTCTCCCTAACCTTCCAAATTGTGGGAAGGATGGAGGTGCCCTCTGGGGGCAAGAGGGTATTCTGAGCCTGACCCATCTCGGCAGGGAGCAGCACCCAAACTGAAAGAGAAACTAAACAAACAACAGAAACAACATACGCATGTGCGCCCAGGCTGATAACCAGAAGGGAACTGTTAGACAGAGGGGCAGTCGCAGCAGGGCCGTCCTGACAATAGTTCCCCAGAAGGGCGCAGGGGACACATCTCCCACTGGCCCCGTAAACAATCCTCTAGTGTGTCCGCCAGGATTCTTCATTGACCCAGATACAGAACCTATAGGCAACCCAGATTAACAGATTATCAGATAAAACATAATACACAGAGACAAACGAAGCCAGCCTATTTACCGTGGTTTTCCACGACCCCTTGACTAGGAGTCTGAGTGGACTTGGGGGTTCCCAGCCAATGCACCAAATGTTGTACCCGAATCCCTAGAACCCCAAAAAGACCACCAGAGGCCACAGCCAAAGCTAAAAAGCAGGGGTCATTTTATTTACGAGTCTAGACTCGGGCCTCCGTGTACCAGCAGCCGGCAATGCTGAAAAGGCCCTGAACAAGAACTTTACACTGCTTTTATAGGAAAAGTACAATTACCTGGTTGGCTATTTGACTCAAACCACTGGTCGAATCAGAGCTCAGGTGTCTAACCACTGAGCCCCAAGCTTGTTACCACCTGGGGTTCAAGTACATGGGCCCTAAACAAGGGGGGGAGGGGGTCATTCCCAGAACATGGAACAATCTTGGCACAACACTGGAGCCCCAAGATTGCCAGTTACCTAATACAACGCAGGATGCCCAGTTAAACTCAATGTCATGTTAAAAAGGACTACTCCGGGGCCAGGAGTTTGGCCTAGTGGTAGAGTGCTTGCCTCACATGCACGAAGACTCAGGTTCGATTCCTCGGTACCACATACATAGAAAAAAAGCCAGAAGTGGTGCTGAGACTCAAGTGGTAGAGCTCTAGCCTTGAGAAAGTCCAAGGACAGTGCTCAGACCCTGAGCTCAAGCCCAGGACTGGAAAAAAAAAAAAAAAAAGGAATACTCCGTGGGACTTGAACTCTAGGCCTGGGCGCTGTCCCTGAGCTCTTCTGCTCAAGGCTATTGCCCTACCCCTTGAACCACAGTGCTACTTCCTGTTTTCTAGTAGTTAATTAGAGATAAGAGTCTCGTGGACTTTAGGGGCTGGGAGTTTGGCCTAGTGGTAGAGTGCTTGCCTAGCATGCACGAAGACCCAGGTTTGATTCCTTGGTACCAGATACATAGAAAAAAGCCGGATGTGGTGCTGAGGCTCAAGTGGTAGAGCTCTAGCCTTGAGAAAGCCCAAGTGCTGGAGCCAGCCAGCAACAAGGCAGGATTCCTGATTTAGGGGGTGAGGATGAAAAGAAGACAAGAAACAGATGGGGTCGGGAGGTCTACAGCTTAAGTCCGCAGCCCAAGACTGTAGCCTAAGGCTGTAAGCTTAAGACTGTAGCCCCTTTTATTTCTAGTTCCAGTCTTACATACTTTTCTTAAAACCAAGAAAGGGTCAGGGGTTACATTGGTAGGAAACGGTAATCAAGTCTCAGATCAGTTAAGCAGAAGTGATTGAAAGCCCAAAGTCATCATGATAACAGCTTATCTCCTTGTATACTTAGCTCTAATCAGTAGTGCAGGTCAAAGGTCAGTCTGACCCCAGAAAAAGTAAAGTCTCATGGACTTTTGGGCCAGGGCTGGCTTTGAACTGCCGACCTCAGATATTAGCCTCCTGAGTAGCTAGGATTACAGGCATGAGCCACCACACCTGGCCACGACCAACCCCCCCCCCCAAAAAAAAGTCAGATGGGCCCTGGGAAGCAAAAAGAGAGTGGAGCATTGATGACTCATGCCTATAATCCTAGCTACTCAGAATGCTGAAATCTGAGGTTCCAAGTTGGATGCCAGCCTATAAGACTCTTGTCCCCAGTTAACCAGTAAAATAATTTAAAACAACCAGAGATGGAACTGTGGCTCAAGTGGTAGAGCACCACACTTAAACAAAAATCCTCAGGGACACTGCTCCTGGCCATGGCTCTCCCCACCCCAGCCTCCCTTCACTGATGTGTAACGCCACCCCCAGGACCCTGCCAGACTGTCCACAGCGGGGCAGACATCCGAGCCTGAGGACATTTCCAACTCTTGAAGCATTGTGCTGTGAGATGATCTACCAACAAAGCTGGAAATGGCTTTCCCCAAATCCTAAGTGTCTGAAACTCCACACTCACCCCTCTTGCTTCCCTTCTACCTTCTACGCTGCCATCATGATGCCCAAGAATGTTCTAGCTGATGCCTTAAAATCAAGATACCTGGCACTAAGATCACACCTGTTATCCCAGCCTGCAAGAGGCTGAGACCTGAGGATTGCCGTTCAAAGTCAACTAGGTAAAGCTGAGATTCTGACTTCCAATTAATCAGCAAAAAGCCATAAACTATGGCAAGTGATGGTGAGCCAGCCTTGAATGAAAAAGCTAAAGGACAGCACCCAGACCCAATCCCCAAGAGAAAGCACATCAACAGTGCCAGTTATCATGGCTGGCTATGCTCCTAACGGTGATGGCAACGCATGGGAATACTGGCAAGTGTGCAGTGGCGGCAGTTGAGAGCTATGATCCCCTTCAAGTTAGTGAAGCATTGTTTAAAGCCAGCCCAGGTAGCAGGAGACTCAGCTCCAATAATCACCAGAAACCTAAAAGTGGCACGATGACTCACAGCGGTACAGTGTTAGCCTCAAGCAGAAAGGTTCAGGGACAGTACCCAGGGCCTGAGTTAAAGCCCCATGACCAAAACCAAAAGGGGTGGGGCCACTAGTGTCACCTGCATAGATCAAGTGGCAGGAACTGGCATCTCTGAGCAGTTCCCTACAGGACCTCACCAGCATTCAGGGTTGTAGGGCCACAGGCTTCTTCTAGGTGACAGGACTGGCTCTGGAGAGAATTTGGTGATAGACCTCTCCCCAGGGCGGGAGAGGGCTTAACAGCCAATCAAATCCAGTCTCTTCCTTTGGGACAGGAGTGGGTGGGACTTGTCTCCAGATCTCCCAGGCAGCCCTGCCCAGGAGAATGGCCCAAATGATAGAAAAGAAACAGATCTAAGAGTGGGGAAGGATAGACCTGGGCAAAGAGACAGTCTCAGTGATGTGGCTCAAAGAAGGCTGGGCACCTTCTGTGCTAGCTCGGATCCAATAAAACAAGCGCAGTCTATGAACAGACACTCTTTAATCAAAACAAAAGCCGTTTTCCCTTCAGTTCCCAAGACAGGGATAGGGCCACAGGGGTAACATCCACTCCTGCATGACCAGACCCTCCTCAAGTTCCGCCTGCCCGGTTAGTGGAGGACCATGGCTCTTCAGCTATGGTCTAGTAGAGGGTATCTTGCCCTGCTCTGGCCAGGAGACTTGCTTGCAGAGCTGGACAGAGGACAAGGTGTTGCATGTGCCGTCTAGGCTTCTGAGATGGCGCCAGTGGCGCCCACTAGGTTGGTACCTCTCCAGACCCTCCCCAGTTTCCACTTCTATGAAGCTGCAAACCAGAAGAGCAGCTGCACAGATATGGCTAGAGTCAGGGTGCACAGGGCACTTTCTCACAGAATTGAGGAAAAGGAGAAGAGACGATGAGATGCCCTCCCCCCACCACCTATTTCCACTCCCAGCACATGCCTTCGCAGGGACCCCACACCAGTGAAAGGAAACTGCACATGAAAGTCACGATCAACCAGCAGCTTCCTGGAATTTGGAGAGCTGCTTGGAATTTACCAGTGTCATTGCAAAATACAGGTGTGGCACCTGGAGCCCAGGACTCTATAGACCTTTATAATCCTAGCTACTCAGGAGGCTGCAATCTGAGGGTCTGTGGTTCAAAGCCACCCAAGGCAGGAAAGTCCAGGAGACTCTTACCTCCAATTAACTACCAGGAAGCCAGAAGTGGCACTATGGCTCGAAGTGGTAGAGCACTAGCACTGAGCGAAAGAGCCCAGGGACAACCTCATGACCACCACCAACAAAAAGATCTGGAAAACCAAAACCAAAACCCAGTTCCTATTAAACCTAGCCAAGTTCTGTCAATACTTGGGTTCACGTCTGTGGGTTCAATGCCTAGCTTCTTCCCTTCGAGCAGAACTGTGTCTTGGAACAGAATGGCTCTTGGCTAGGATCAAATGCTGCCAATAGAGAACAACTCTGGAGACAGCCGGAAGCTGGCCATCCCTGTTGCTGTCTGGGCTGGTTTAGAGCAACCACTTCTGCCTAAGAGCAGGGTGGCCTCTCACATCCACACTGGGGCAGTAGGAAGGACAGGATGACCGTCAGGACATTGGCAAGTGGGCCAGCTCCAGGCAGGGCCCAGCTCTGAAACCAAGATAGTTTCACTCAGCGGTAGACAGCCTCAGACACCTAAGCAGACAGCAAAGCCAACAACGGATGTTTCCACTGAGAGGGGAGTATGTACAGAGGGGAAATCTGACCGCTTCACTCCCACTTCACTTCATTCAACCAGGAGATCAAACTGCTCAGCAGCTTCAAACTCAGCGTTCATGGCCGCGGCCCATTCATCCAGTTCCGATTTCTGGTGGGGGGGAAGGGGGGCAGGGAGGGAAGAGAAATGGGGCAGGTGAGTGGAGAGGGCAGCCACATTAATCCAAGCATGTCACCCACTCCTGAAGGTGTTGCCTTCTCCCAAGAGCCAGAGACAAGCCCTAGCCATGCACCAACTCCCGCTAGCATGGGATACGATTGCTGCACAGAAGGCCTTGCCACCACTTACCAGTATCTCAGGCATCTTTTTCTTCTTCCGTTTCTCCTTTACAACAGGGGGAGAAATTCCAGGGAGTGTTGGGTCTGGGAGCAGTGGGTTGGCAGGGGCCTTGAAGACCTCAGTTACTTCTGAACTCACCACAGGTGAGACTCTGGGCAAGTCTTCGAGGCCCTCAAAGCCAAAGCAGGACTGGCGGTCAGGGGTGGAGGTGGAGGTAGAGCCAGGGGACTGGAGGCGGCTGTAGGATCGCCTGACTTTTTTAGACATTTCCACATCTCTGGCATCTAGCTCTTCCTGGTGGTCAGATCTGATGACATTCAGGTTAGACAGCACAGGTGTGGTGTTTGGGGTCATGGGGACGCTATTGATCGTGAAGAGATCGGTCTTAGTGGTCTCTTGATTAGGAGGGTTATTCTCTTTCTCCAAGAAAAAGGCAATCTGTACCAGGAAAGGGGAGAATGCCTCCTTGTTATACAGCCAGACCACTCCCTCCCACCGAGGCCTGAGAAGATGGAGGGGTAAAAGGATAAAGACTTTGTAGCCTGGTGATTCTTGTCTGTAATCCTAGCTACTCAGGAGATCCTAATTTATGTTCACAGAGAGGGGAGAAGGGTCAGCAAACATGCAAACTAACACACTATTAGATGTTAAGGTTTATGCACTGATGAGCATACACAGGACCTGAGTTTTACCTCCAGCACCACACAGAGAGAACAGTTCTCAAAACTGTCCAGACCCAAGCATGCTCTCTCCTAAACAGATCTGCTTCAGATACCTAACAAACTGCTGTTCTCCAAATTTTGTTTTTCCTTGGACTACAAATCTCTGCCAACATGGCTTCCTTTGCCCAGAACAGCCTCACTTATCTCAAAGATGTCATCATATGTTTCTTCTTTAGTGAAACAGCCACTAAGGTATCTGGTCAGGATTAGGTACCATCAGAGTTTCCAGAATTTCCTTACAACTCTTAGCACACTGTGCTGCAGTGCCTTGGATATGCCTTTCTTAACTGTAAGCCTCAGAAGTTTTTCCAAGCCACTTATCATTTCTCATTTATTATAATCTTCAGAATCTCCCCCCTCCCACCCCCTGACATCATGGGGCTTGAACTCCCTGAGCTCTTCAGCTCAAGGCTGTTGCTGTACCACTTGAGCCACAGTGGCACTTCCTGTTTTCTGGTGGTTAGTTGGAGATAAGAGTCTCATGGAATTTCCTGCCTGGGCTGGCTTTGAACAGTGATTCTCAGATCTTAGCCTTCTGAGTAGTGTGAGCCACTAGTACCTGGTCAGAATTTCTTTCTTGTTTTCGGTTGTGGGACTTGAACTCTTGGCTTGGGTACCATCCCTGAGCTCTTCAGCTCAAAGCTAGCACTTTACCACTTGAGCCACAATGCTACTTCCAATCTTAAGATTTTCTATTACTGAAACATACTTAGTAACAAGTTCTGCTAAAACTGTAACATCACCATGCATAAAACTCATAACCACCATAAACAAAAACAAAACAAAGGGTTATAACCGGGTGCTGTGGTTCATAACTGTAATCCTAGTTACTCAGGAGGCTGAGATCTGAGAATAGCAGTTCATCACCCTCCTGAGCAGGCAAGTTTTTAGTCTCTTTATCTCCAATTCACCACCAAAAAAGCCAGCAGTAGAGCTCTGATTCAAGTGGTCGAGTGCTAGTCATGAGCAAAGAAGGCTGAAGGGATAGCACATAAGCCTTGAGTTCTAGCCCAGAAACCGCAAAATAAATAAAAAGTTTAAAAACTAGGTTAGACGGTAGGCAGAACAGTTAGAAGATAGCTCACATAGCTTTTAAAGGAAAACAGTAGAAATACAGCAGACATAAAGAGCTAAAACTTGCCTAGGTAAGGTTCCGATGTCAAACTTCAGTACCACCAAACAAGTAAACAAATTAGGTAAGCAAGAAGCAGTCAAGATTAACAATGCAGGGCCAGGAGCGTGGCCTGGTGGTAGAGTGCTTGCCCAGCATGGGTGAAGCCCTGGGTTTGATTCCTTGGTACTACATACCCAGAAAAAAAGATGGAAGTGGTGTAAGTGATAGAATGCTAGTCTTGAGAAAGCCCAAGAACAGTGCTCAGGCATTGAGTTCAAGCCCCAGGACTGCCCGCTACCCTCCCAAAAAAGATTGCAATGCATGAGGGTGTTTAAAGGCAGATTGTTCCAGAATATTGCAAAAGTTTCCTGGGTAAATGTAATCACCTGGATTACTCTTGGATCACCCTCAACCAAGCAGAGAGCAATGCACTTACCCTAGGGCTCCTGCGAACCAAGGGGGATCCTGGGATCTGTAGGGACAATAGCAATTGATCCAGTCGCTGGTACTCACTCTTGACCTCCCACACACAGCCCATTCCCTTAGCCCTTACCTCTACGGCATGAGCCACAATCTTCTTCAGGACAATGGGCTTTCTGACTGGAGCTGCTTGGGGTGTCTGGAGAAGAGGAGCGATCATGAAATTCACGTTAAGTCAGAGTGGCTACGGGGCTGGACTCAGGAAACTTTGAACAACTCACCTGCCACATTTCAGGAAGAGTTTTCGGGAGATTGGAACCTGATTTCCGCTGGGACTTGCGCAAGGACTTAGTAGGAGATGTGGTCTTGGACCCTGAAAGGGAAAAATGCTCGTCTGTGTATGTGGTGCAGGAGGGGGGCGGGAGATTCTAGGTCCAAAGGTTTCTAAACCAGGTCCAGGAGAGCGGAGGGAGGAGCGCCACCTCCGGAGAGGCAGGGGAAGGCGCGTGGGTTCCCCAGACGGCCCGGCCCCTCCGCTTACCGGATAGCTGAGAGGCCCCTCCGGACCGCGTCCGCCTCGGAGACATATCTACCGTCCGTCTAGATGCCCACCGCGGCCAACCCACGCTCGCGCCAGGGAAGAGAGGAAGCCGCCACAGTTGCCGGCACGGCTGGAAACGTTCAAACTACCCGCCAAGACAGAGAGGAAGCGGAAGCGACGCCAGACAGGAAGGGCCCTCGGCCCCGCCCTTTATTTACCCGCCCCGCGGCGAGCGTCGGTGGGGGCGTGGCCCCGCGGCGAGCGTCGGCAGGGGCGTGGCCCCGCGGCCCGGTGACGTCATCTCCGCGCGCCGCACCCGGAAGAGACGTGGCAGCGGAGATAATCCGAGCGGCCAGAGCTGTGGGAGGCAGAGTTAAAGCTACGGCTGGACGCTGTCCCTGGCTGGCCGCCCCTCGAACCACCGCTCGCGCCCCTTGGGACCGGTGCTGCGGCAGCACAGTAAGACGGAGAGTGTCGGGGGGTGTCTGTGGGACGGAGGGGCGGGACCCTAGGGGCGGGGCCGTGGCTTGCGGGTTTGCTGCTGGAGCGGCCGGGCCAGCGGCCGGATGCTTGGGGGAGCGGGGAGACACCGGAGGCGGGATTTATGCGGGGGGCGTGGCTCTACGTGGGCTGGGGCAGTGGGCTAGAATTTGGCCTTGGGCGAATGAGGCGTCGTCTTGGGAAGTTGAGAGTGGAAACGAACTGGGTGGGCGAGAACGGACTGGCAAGCCGCCAGAACCCGGCTTCCTACCAACTCAAGCCCACTCCCCAGGATCGGTCATGGGACTTTGCAAGTGCCCCAAGAGAAAGGTGACCAACTTGTTCTGCTTCGAACATCGAGTCAACGTTTGCGAGCACTGCCTGGTAGCAAACCACGCCAAGGTGGGACATTTAGAACAATGACTGAGCAGGGCATTGGGTGGGCTGGCAACACTGGCTTCCTCCAAGTCCATGGAGGGTGCCGTGCACTTGAATGTACGAGGACTTAGTTGATTTTGCACACTGCTTACATCCCAACCCCTAAGACAGTTTTAGATAAAGTAGGTGCTCAGTAAACCAAAGGATGTGTCTTTTGTGATATGAAGTAGTTAAACCTTATAGTGGTAGAAGAGAGAGGAGCCGGGGTTCCAGTTGTGACATTTCTCTCCCATTCCAGTGCATCATCCAATCCTACTTGCAGTGGCTCCAAGATAGTGACTACAACCCTAATTGCCAGCTATGCAACACACCACTGGCCAGCCGGGAGACAACTCGCCTCATCTGCTATGGTGAGACCTAGCTACCCTGCAGGGATCAAGGGGAACAGCTTAGTTTTCAGATCCCCTCAAGTGGCTAATGTAGAAACTTAGGCAACTCATTGTCCCTTCTAAGCCTCAGTGGCTTTCCTAAAAATTAAAGGTACTTTGTTTTTCCCTGCCAGTTTCAGAGAGTTGAGCAAGGGCTAGTCAGTCTTGTGGAGATGGTTATACCTGTGGACTAGCTGGGTGAAGTTGCTAGCCACACCCTTGGAGTTTCCAGATATTCAAGGCCTGTTGTTGAGTCTAAGACTACACAAGAATTGCAATGTAAAAGTTAGCTAAAGGGCTGGGCCCCAGTGGCTCACACCTGTAATCCTAGCTATTCAAGGGGTTGAGATCTGAGGATCACAGTTTGAAACCAGTCTTGTGCAAGAAAGTCCATGAGATTCTCCTCCAATTAAATACACACACACACACAAAAAAAAACCCCAAAAACCTAGAAGTGAAGCTGCTCCTCAAGTGATGGAACACTAGCCTTCTAGCCCTGAGAAAAAAGGCTCAGGGACAGTGCCCAGGCCCTGAGTTCAAACTCCAGGACCAGCATGAGCACCAAAACGTTAGCTAAAGGGAGCCAACAAGCACCATTGTCAGGGACCTTGACTTGAGACTAGTATAAGATCCTTAGCGTCAATTCACTTGTGGGGTTTGAGCTTAGGTCTTATACCTGCTGGGCTGTTACTTTGCTACTTGAGCCTTGCCTCTACCTCTGATTTTTAGCTGGTTATTTTAGAAATGGATCACACCAAAATCTTCCAGATCTCAGCCTCCTGGACAACTAGGATTTCAGACAAGAACCACTAGTACCTGGCTTCAATGTCTTTTCTTTTTTTTTTCCCCAGTCCTAGTGCTTGAATTCTGAGCCTGGGCTCCTTTTGCTCAAGGCAAGCATTCTACCACTAAGCTACATTCTCAGATCCTCCCCTTTCCTTTTTTTAAGTAACTGGTGCAACAGAGGCAACTAATTGCATAAATGCTTTTTCTATTTGAGAATACACGTGTAGTTTCATGGGTTTAATTTAATGTGCATTGTGTCATATGTGTTCATTAATACTTGTGGGTGACTGAATGAGCAAATGTATGAACATGTGAATGCAGGTGTGTTGTGGACATGTAAGGAGAACACAGAGGTAACATGGCTTGAGTGTTAAGAAACGCTAATATACAGACAAGCATACAAAAATATATGGGAGGCATAGTGGCGCACGCCTGTAATCCTAGCTACTCAGGAGGCTGAGATCTGAGGATCAAGGTTGAAAGCCAGCCCGGGCACAAAAGGACCTGAGACTTTTTTTTTTTTTTTTTTTTTTTTTGCCAGTCCTGGCCTTGAGCTCAGGGCCTGAGCACTGTCCCTGGCTTTCTCAAGGCTAGAGCTCTACCACTTGAGCCTCAGCACCACTTCTAGCTTTTTTCTATATATGTGGTACCGAGGGATTGAACCCAGGTCTTCATGCATGCTTGGCAAGCACTCTACCACTAGGCTAAATTCCTGACCCCAAAAGGACCTGAGACGCTTATCTCCAGTTAACCTCTAGAAAAGGGGAAGTGGGGCTTGGCTCAAGGATAGGGTGGTAGCCTTGAGCTGAAGAGCTCAGGGATACCACTCAGGCCCAGGGGTAGGACAGTAGAGCTTTGAGCTGAAGAGCTCAAGGACAGCTCACAGGCCGAGTTCAAGCCCCGTGACAACCCCCCCCCCCCCAAAAGTATATGGGTATATTGGAGATCTAGGGAATGGTGCTGTGTTTATGTGTTCATAAACACATAACCATTTGGGTCTATAGATATGTCAGAAATGTATGCTTGTGTATGTTTTGGAACCTTTAATGGAAGAATTGCTAATTAGCCATTAGTCCAAAGGGAAATTAGTGTGAAAGGGAAGGTGGCATTTTCCTCCTGTCCACCTCTTGCAGAATGCCAGCACCGTTGTCTGTCTTGATTTAGTGAAGAGGTAGGAAGATTGTGGTCCAAGCCTGGGCCAGACAAAAGCTTGAGGCCCTATCTGAAAAATAGAAAGCAAAAGGACTGGGCTGTGGGGCTCAAGTGGTAGGGCACTTGAATAGAAAGTGCAAGACCCTGAGTACTGCCAAAAAAAAAGCTTAAGCCTTAGGGAGCACTGATCAAATGGACCTGGATTGAAGAGGCATGTGCATGTTTACATTCATTGCTGAAACGGGTTGGGGCCACTGCTGGGCCAGGGGCCTGAAGAGACTCTTCTCCTCATGTCTTTCCTCCCTTATTCTGTGGGTCCTAAGATCTCTTCCACTGGGCCTGCCTCAATGAACGTGCTGCCCAGCTACCCCGAAACACAGCGCCTGCTGGCTACCAGTGCCCTACCTGCAATGGCCCCATCTTCCCCCCAGCCAACGTGGCTGGTCCTGTGGCCTCTGCACTGAGAGAGAAGCTGGCCACAGTCAACTGGGCCCGGGCAGGACTGGGTCTCCCTCTGGTGAGAGTCCTTCTATCTGTTGACTGTGGGCCTCTCCTGACTCGGATGGATGGGTAGGGGCAGCACTGGGTAGGCTACTGACCCAGACTCTTTCCTCCAGATCGATGAGGTGGCAAACCCAGAGCCTGAAGCCCTCAATTCCTCCGACTTCTCTGACTGGTCTAGCTTTAATGGTAAGTGGGAGACCTCTACCTGCTTTCTGGGCTCTTGCCTCCCTGCTCCTCTGACAGTTCTCTTCCTCCCCACAGCCTCCAGTCCCCCCAGACAGGAGGAGCCAGACAGCACCTCCACTGCCCCAGCATTCTACAACCAGGCTCCCCGGCCCCCTCCGTCTCCCAGCCGGCTCGAGCAGCACACGGTCATCCACATGGACAGTCCCGAGCCCCTGAGTCATGGTGAGCCACAACATTGTCTGGGCCAGAGAAGAAGAGAAAGAGGGTGGGTGCTCCTCGTGGAGTTCAAGGACCAGAAAGTGACTCTTCCTCACTCCCAGCACAACCATTACCTCCCCACAGTTCCAAGAGGGTCTCTCAGGCTGGGGAGGCTGGGAGATCCCCCCACTGCACAGGGTCAGTGAGCCCTGAGCCTTTGATGCTGGTGTCTTCACCCCTGCAGCCCCAAGAAAGGTGTATGACACACGGGATGACAGCCGAGCAACAGGCCTCCACGGGGATTGCGACGATGACAAGTACCGCCGTCGGCCTGCCCTGGGCTGGCTGGCACAGCTGCTCAGGTACGGAGATATCAGGATGCCAGGAAGAGGAGGAGAAGCCAGAGGCTTAGCACTAGATGATTGGATGCCAGCAGGGCTTGTTCTGAGCACTGATGGTATCCTAGGTCTCAGTGGAGCTGTGTATTTGCCTCCTATTAGAGATTTGGACTCAGGTTCTTTCAGGCACCTCCTTGCTCTGACACCTGATCTTTATACCGCTCCCCCATGCCTGAGTATTGTAGTTTTCAGAACAGTCGTGTGCCTGGTTTGAGCTGCACAGTGCCCTGATCATGCCTATGACACAAGGCCCAACAGGCATCCTCAGGGCTTCTCTGTGTGCCATAGGGGCTGCCAGGGGCATGGGCCTGACCTCACTTCTCATTGCTCCTAGGAGCCGGGCTGGATCTCGGAAGCGACCATTGACCCTGCTTCAGCGGGCAGGGCTGCTTCTGCTGCTGGGACTTTTGGGCTTCCTGGCCCTCCTGGCCCTCATGTCCCGCCTGGGACGCGCTGCAGCAGACAGCGATCCCAATCTGGACCCACTCATGAACCCTCACATCCGTGTGGGGCCCTCCTGAGTTCTTACTGTGGCTGGGCCAGCCTGGGACGTGGGGTCCTGAGGAGGGAAGGCTGGAAGGCCTGGGGCTCTTCTTTGTGCTACTCCCTCAAGCCTGAGACACTAAGATCCCGGCCCAGACTAAGCCTACCGGCACGTGTGCAAACTGGGCCTGGAGTTCCATAGGTCAAGCTTTTGTCTTAACCTGCCTCCCCTGAGTCTCCAGCCTCCCACCCATCCCTGGAAGGACCAACAGGTGCAAATAAAAGCAGACTTTATTTAAAAAAAAAAAGAAAGAAAGAAAAAAAAGCCACCCAGAGCAGCCTTTTTCTTCTCCTCAACCCTGCTCCCAGGCCTCAGTGGTTCTCCTCCCGGTAGTAGATGGACAGAAACTCCAGAGACAGACGATTGAAGAACATGATTCCATTGAGGGCTAAGTAGAGGAAAGAACCCATAAAATCCCAACATGCCTGTCACCTTGTCACTTCTCAGGGGCTCCAAAACCACCCCTCCTGTCAGTGCCCCCTCTCCCACTCACTCACTCAGACAGATGAGGGAAAAGTACTGAAAAGCCTTGTTTTCTGTCATCTCTGCGTAGAGTGTCCCCATGGCAGCCCAGCAGATGCCGATCACCTGGGAGAACTGTAGACCCACCCAGTGGGAGAGCAGCCACCCTCCCCTCTCCCCCGACACAGCAGGTGATTTTCCATCAGACCCCCCACCCCCTGCCAGCCCTTCAGCTACTGCCCGGCCTACTGTCAGGACGACTGTATAGTGGAAGCTCATGCGGTCGTAGTGGTGGGTGAAGTAGAAGTTGTTTATGTCGCTGACAAAGATGCTCAGGTGTATGAAAAAGAGAATCAGGGCAACCATAGAGAGCATCATCCCATGGGGAAAGTAGAGCACAGCAAAGCGGTCCCGCCACCGCATAGCGTCCTCAGCCTGTCGCCCTCAGTGCGGACGCAAGTCAGGCCCGAGAACTGGAAGAAGCAGGCACTTCCCGGGGAAAACG
The DNA here is from genome assembly GCF_031878675.1 of Megascapheus bottae. Taxonomy (NCBI): domain Eukaryota; kingdom Metazoa; phylum Chordata; class Mammalia; order Rodentia; family Geomyidae; genus Megascapheus; species Megascapheus bottae. The sequence goes on along the minus strand of NC_143524.1, from coordinate 5,565,631 downwards.
CAGCAAAACCCTGTGCTTCTGGTCTGGAATAGCAATGGGACTCCAGAGCCAGAAGAACAGTGGAGGAACCAAGATTCTAGAACACAGTCTGATTCCAGCAAACAACCAGAGTGCATCATGGGTGGCTGGGAGTGCTCTGGTAAAACACCAGTGGGGACTCATGGAACTGGGAAGAGGTGGCAGCCCATGTTATTTTATCCTCTGCATTTTGTGGAATCTCAAAGGAAGCATGGGCTCTGTCCAGATGAAGGGTGAGGTTAGAAACATCGAGGGTGACCAGACCCAGGGCTACAGCAAATGGTAGGCAGGAGAGAAATAAGGCTTTTTTTTTTTTTTTTTTTTGCCAGTCCTGGGCTTGAACTCAGGACCCAAGCACTGTCCTTGGGCTTTTTTTTTTTTTAATTTTTTATTGTAATTAATAAAAGGGTTACATGATATTTGCCAGATAGAAGGTGCATTAATGTCCTTGGGCTTTCTCAAGGCTAGAGCTCTACCACTTGAGCCACAGCTCCACTTCCACCTTTTTCTATGTATGTGGTACTGAAGAATAGAACCCAGGTCTTTGTGCATGCTAGGCAAGTACTCTACTACTAGGCCAAACTCTCAGGCCAAACACAAAGCATTTTATTTTATTTTATTTTATTGTGGGTCATGGGGCTTGAACTCAGCCTGTGTGCTCTCTCTGAGCTCTTCAGCTCAAGGCTACTGCCCAATGCCCTACCTTTGAGCCAAGCCCCACTTCCCATTTTCTAGAGGTTAATTGGAGTTAAGTGGCTTAGGTCCTTTTGTGCCCGGGCTGGCTTTGAACTTCGATCCTCAGATCTCAGCCTCCTGAGTAGCTACGATGACAGGCGTGAGCCACGACCCCCGCATTGGCTGATACAAGGCATTTTTGATGAGAAACACTTGGACCGGATCCTAGATGATCTCTCCCGTGCCCCATTGAGGTAGAACTAGGGAAAGAAGGGACAATACATTCTCCACATCCTCAAATTGACACCCCATCCCCATCCCCGCCCCACGTGTGGCTTTCCCAGCCTCTTCCCAAGGGTTCCTTAGGCCCAGTGCTGGCCAGCTGTCCCCTCCTTCTGCCTTCAGATCCTCGGGCTTTTCTGTGTGCGTACTTTTCATCACTCCAGGGGGCCCATGAAAGAGAGGGATGCTGGTATGGAATATTCTCTTCTTTTTTCTTTTTTCCAGTCCTGCAGCTTGTACTCAGGGCCTGGGCACTGTTCTCGAGCCTTCTCAAGGCTAGCACTCTACCAGTTGAGCCACAGCACTACTTCAGGCTTTTTCTGTACATGTGGGACCAAGGGATCGAACCCAGGACTTCATGCATGCGAGGCAGGCTCACGTCATTGTTAGGGTTCAGTTCACTCACTTGCTTGAGGCCTAGGAACGGAACGCATGGCCCTGAGCATGCTAGGCAAACAACTCTACTATGAAGCTAAGCCACAGTCCCTGCCCTCTCACTGTAATTTGGATCTATGGGTTGTCCCTGACCCACTCGCGGCAGGAGTGTAATCCCCAGTCTCATACTGGCTATGGTGTTTAGAAGCCAAATCTTGCAGAAATGACTGGATTAGAACATTACGGTAACAGCCCTATGGTTGAATATTGGTGGCTTTAGAATATCCCATAGACTCAGAGGTAGACATGTGGTTTGATGTCATGGAGAGGGTCCTTGCCAAAGTCTGGGCCATGCTGTTTGAACTTCCAGCGTCCAAATGGACTATAAAATAGCCTGCCTTTTGTTAAATTAGTGAACATTAGTTCAGTCTAAAGGGATGATGCTCCAGTGTCTAGCCATGGTCCTGGACAAGTATTTGTACCTGATTTCCCATTTAAATACAGGTGAACTTTCCCAACTCAGTGTTATTTCACATATGATTCAAGTAATATATGAATGCAATTGTAAGAAAAAAAGCCTCTAGCAGCATACTGGGAATAACATTATTATTCTTCCTCCTGTACACTTCTTCCACCTCTACAGAAGTGACCCTTTTACCAGTGTGGTGAGTCATAAACCTGTATGGTCATATCTGTGCCTGACTTTTTATGCCTAATCTTTTTTGCCAGACCTAGGGCATGCACTCGGGGCCTGAGCACTGTCCTTGGGTTTTCCTCAAGGCTAGAGTTCTACCACTTGAGTCACTGAATCACTTCCTGCTTTTTCTGTGTATGTGGTACTAAGGAATCGAACCCGGGTCTTTCTGCATGCTAGGCAAGCACTCTACCCCTTGGCCAAGCTCCAGCCCCTTTATGCCTAATTTTTAAAACATTAAAAAGCTCATACCATCTGTACTACCAGAAAATTTCCACAAGTTCAAAACTTAATATCTAAACACAACGAGTGTAACAAAATTAACTTACCGGTGAAGAGTTCCCTCAAGATCTTGAGGGCCCAGACATGAGTGGACATTTGAGGAAGCATGTTAAGAGCTCCATAATGCTAATGCCTGTAATCCTAACTGCTTGGAAGGCTGAGAGTGGGAGGACCATGACTTGAGGCCAGCTGTGCAGGGATCTGAAAGACCCCTTACTCAACCCAGTGGGGGCAGTGATTAATTCCTATCAACATAAACTACAATGAGAGGCTGAGATTGAGAAGATTGCAGAGCAAGGCCAACCTGAGGCAGGAATAAGTTGTAGAGAAAATGAGATCTGGTGAAAGCAACTTAGAAACAAGGTATTTAGAAACAGAAGCACTATCATTGCTTCTAAGACATACCTCCCTGAGAAATGCCTAAGAATTAGGGAGTCTAAAACATAAAGACAGGGCCTGGTGGCTCACACCTGTAATTCTATCTACTCAGGAGGCTGAGATCTGAGGATCTCGTTCAAAACCAGCTTGGGCAGGCACTAAAGAACAGGAGACTCCAATTAATCTCTAATTAATCTCTAGAAAAGGGAAGTGGGGCTGTGGCTCAGGGGTAGGGCAGTGGCCTTGAGCTGAAGGCCTCAGGGACAGCACCCAAGCCCAGAGTTCAAGCCCCATGATCCACCAAAAAAAAAAAATCAGAGTGGTAAATAAAAGACAGGAACTTAAGAAAGTGTAATACCACCCAGAATGATTAATAGCAAAGATAAACACCAATCTCTATAACTTTAAGTCAGACCTTCTGCCTTTATCATATTAATGCCACTTAGTCCCTGAGATCTCTGTCTCCTCTTTGAGAATACTCACACTCAGAGTGTGCCTCTACCTTTCTGTCTGTTTGCCTACTTGCTTACTTACTCAATAGAGCTCTGCCAAGTTTTCTTCCCATTATAACTTGTCCAGAAATTCTTGTTCCGCAGTGGAAATCTAGCATCCTAAGTGAAAAAGTCTCTACTTTTAGAGAGAAACATCACAAACCTTTACCTGAATCAGGAGACAAACACAGGCAGAAAAGTCCGTGAGAGGGCTGGGAGTGTAGCCTAGTGGTAGAGTGCTTGCCAACCATGCATGAATACCAAGGTTCGATTTCTCTGTACCACATACACAGAAAAGCCAAAAGTGTTGCCATGGCTCAAGTGTTAGAGCACTAGCCTTGAGCAAAAGAAGCCCAGGAAGGGTCTGGGAGTTTAGCCTAGTGGTAGAGTGCTTGCCTAGCATGCATGAAGACCGGGGTTCGATTCCTCGTACCACATGCGTAGAAAAAAGGCAGAAGTGGTGCCGAGGCTCAAGTGGTAGAGCTCTAGCCTTGAGAAAGTCCAAGGACAGCGCTCAGGCCCTGAGCTCAAGCCTAGGACGGACACACGCACAAAGTTCAAGACTGGCAGGAAAAGGGGGGGGGGGAATTCCTGAGATACATCTCCACAGAGGGAAATTAAATGCAGTGATACACACCTACCACCCCAACAACGACAGGAACCCTAAAAAATGGGCAGGCTAGAGTTCGAGCACACATTTAGGCAGATACCCTACTCCCCAAATGAAACAAAAACCATCTGGGGAGCCCAGAGCCTCCCCCGCCCAGCCTATGCATCCCAGTTCCGCAAGTCACCCTGCCTTCAGCCCCGCGGGAACGCTTGCCGTCTAGCTCAGCGCGGGTGCCACCGGTCTGGTCTCATCACACACCCCAGGGCCTTTGCCCAGAAGGTCTGCTGGGGAGAACGGGGAGGCGGAACTGCGGTCCCCTGTGACCCGCAGTTGCCGGAGGGAACGTTTCACCGGATGCACTGGCTGGCTCCCGGAAGTGCGTCCTCCCCCCCCCCCCAGCCTCACGCCCGTGGGCTGCGGATGGGGCGATGGCGGCGGCGGCGGCCAGCGGGCCTGGCCTGGGATCCGGGCCTGGAGAAGCCCCGGAGGGGGCCGAGGCGGAGGCTCCGGAGCGTCGGAGGAAGGCGCACGGGATGCTGAAGCTTTACTACGGCCTTTCCGAGGGGGAGGCGGCGGCGGGCCGCCCCGCGGGGCCGGACTCCCTGGACCCGACCGACCTCAACGGGGCGCACTTCGACCCGGAAGTGTACCTGGACAAGGTGTGTTTAGAGACGAGTCGTCTCCCGGACCATGCCGCCGGCCCTTTGCATGTTTCCTCCTGGGGGGGAGAAGCAGGGGCCCGGCAGAGGAGACGACCCGGGGCCCAGAAGTAGGGTACACCGGAGTGTCAGGGGCGTGGACGGGCCTGAGGCTCAGCGGGGTCTCTCGAAACCGACCTTCCGACGGGCCCGCGAGGGGGGCGTGGCCCGGGTCAAGACTCAGAAGGTGACATTCGGAAGTAGGTCAAAGCTGGTAACCTCCTGAGGATACCGCTGGTCCCCTCCATCTCTGGGATTGGTGACAGGAGAGGGGTGGATGAGCGTCTAATGACACTGAAGGTCTCTCCGGTTGGGGACAAGGCCGGGGGGACTTGAGCACTAACACAGAACGTTAACCACTGTGCTGTAGCTGAGGAGAGAATGCCCCCTGGCCCAGCTGATGGACAGTGAGACGGACATGGTGCGGCAGATCCGGGCTCTAGACAGCGACATGCAGACCCTGGTCTATGAGAACTACAACAAGTTCATCTCAGCCACAGGTGATCCCCACGAAGATGCATCCCTCACATTTTCACATGCACCATTCCTCCCCGTCTTGGGAAAACAGCAGACATTTAGAGGGAGAACACATTTGCCAGACCTGCCTTGGCATTCGACTGCTTACCACCTCTGTCTTTCTAAGAGGATCCAGACGCTACTCACTGTCAGATCACTATGGGGGAAATAAATAACTAGTTTTAAAGACCAGAGGAAGCGGGTATGGTGGCTCCTGCCTGTAATCCTAGATACTCAGGCGTCTGAGATCTGAAGATCAGGGTTCAAAGCCAGGCCAGGCACTAAAAAATCCTTGAGACTCTTATCTCCAATTAATCACTAGAAAACAGGAAGTGGGGGCTGTGGCTCTAGGGATAAGGCAGTAGCCCTGAGCTCTTGAGCTCAGGGCCAGCACCCAGGCCCAGAGTTCAAGTCCCATGACAAAAAAAAAAAAAAAACACACAAAAAAACAGAGGACATAAAGGATAAAATTAAATTTTGGGCTGTGTGTGTGGCCTAGTGGTAGAGTGCTTGTCTAGCATGCATGAAGCCCCAGGTTCCATTTTTTGGTACTACATGTGCAGAAAAAGCCAGAAGTGGTGCTGTGGCTCAAGTGGCAGAGTGCTAGCCTTGGGTAAAAAGTGTCCAAGGATAGTGCTCAGGCCCTGAGTTCAAGCCCCAGGACTGGAAGAAAGAAAGCAAAAAAGAAAGAAGAAAAAAATTTAATATATATCTAAAAGAATCTCTGACACCAAAAAAAACTAACATAAGATATAAAAAAAACACTTTCATTCATTTGTGTGTGTGTGTGTGTGTGTGTATACATACACGTGTACCCACATGTGTGCTTGAACGCAGGCTCTACCACACTACTACTAGCTTTATTTTTTTCATATATTTTTATTGTAATTAATAGAAGGGTTCCATTATATTCACCAGATAGAAGGTGCATGACTTCACAAACACTGATACCCCTTCTTATGTCTTGATCTCCATTTCCCTCCCCCCACCCTCACCTAGCTTTATTTTTTTTTCCTTGCCAATACAGAGGTTTGAACTTAAGACCTTGAGCTCTTCTTGCTTGACTCCTGTTCAAAACTGGCACTCTACCATTATACTTCTGCTTCTGCCTTTTGCTGGTTAAGTAGAAATAAGAGTTCTACCCTGAATGCCTTCAAACTGAGACCCTCAGATCTCAGCTCCTGAGTAGTTAGGATTACAGTGTGAGCCACCAGTGCCTGGCTCACAATAAGATTTAGTCTTTTTTTAACCAGTCCTGGGGCTTGAACTCAGGGCTTTGGCATTGTACTTAAACATTTAAACTTTATTCTTCTTTACATTTTCCTCCTCCTGTCCCTAAATAAGCAAGGAGAGAAATATTATGACATTAAGAGTTAGAGGCCAGGGCCGGGAGTTTGGTCTAGTGGTAGAGTGCTTGCCTCGTAAGCATGAAGCCAGGGATTTGATTCCTCAGTACCGCATACATAGAGAAACCCAGAAGTGGTGCTATGGCTCAAATGGTTGAGCTCTAGCCTTGAGAATACCCAAGGACAGTGCTCAGGCTCTGACTTCAAGCCCTAGGACTGGGGGTGAGGGAGGGAGAGAGAATTATAAATTTAAGTGGGATATCAGTGGTCAATTCTGTAATTTTAATTTCTCAAAGGATCTTAGGATCTGAAATCTGAGTATCATGGTTTAAATCCAGCCCAGGCAGGAAAGTCTGTGAGACTTATCTCCACTTAGCTACCAGAAAACCATTAGGGGAGCTGTGGCTCAAAATGGTAGAGTACCAACATTAAGCAGAGGAGCTCAGGGACAATGTGCAGGCCCTGAGTTCAAGCCCCACCACCAACTAAATAGAAAGTGTTCGGCTATTATTCAGGCCACTTTCTGTCCTATTTTAAGGAAATATACTTCAGATTTGAGCAATAATTTTGGACCCACACATTTGTATTCTGGAAAGCAAAGCCAAAGGGTTTAAGTGCACTCCTTGGGAAGTTTCATGAGCACTGTGGGTTATTTCTTCACCTGTGTTACTGTGTTGGGTATGGCAACTCCATGGTTGCTTTTCTATCTGGTCTGAAGTAGTTTCAGCAAACAGGCGCTTCATTTGCAAATGCTAGCATCAAAAAAAAAAAAAATTGCTGGGCACCAGTGGCTCACACCGATAACTCTAAAGCTACTCAGAAAAGAACATTCTTTTGTTAGATTTTATTTTATCGTTGGGGTGATGATGGACAGAGCGCTTGCAGTTACATTCATCAGGTAGTGGGTACATTACTTCCTGAACAATGTTCCCTTCCCATGTTTTTCTCCCATTCCTGCCCTGAGACTCTTATCTCCAGTTAACCCCCAGAAAACTGAAGTGACACTGAGGCTCAAATGGTTGAGCTGTAGCTTTGAGCCGAAGAGCTCAGGGACAGTGCCCAGACCCAGAGTTCAAGCCCCACGACCGACCAAAAACAGAGACAGTAAACGTCTCTGACCCAGTGCCCTGGGAACCAGCATGGAAGCACCTGCTGAGCCCAGCGAGCCCTCTCCAGCCGTGCTGTGGAGGTGAGAGTGCTTCCATTCCAGGCCTCTGACACGACTGCTGCCCATCCACTCCCCTCCCGCCTTGTCCTCCCAGACACCATCCGGAAGATGAAGAACGATTTCCGGAAGATGGAGGACGAGATGGACCGGCTGGCCACCAACATGGCGGTGATCACCAACTTCAGCGCTCGGATCAGTGCCACCCTGCAGGACCGCCACGAACGCATCACCAAGCTGGCAGGTGGGCGCCACCCGCGCGGGCCGTGCGGGCGCCTCCCCCCGGGCCCTGGGACTAGCCCTGCTTCCTCCTGTCCCCAGGGGTGCACGCGCTGCTGCGGAAGCTGCAGTTCCTTTTTGAGCTGCCCTCGCGCCTCACCAAGTGCGTGGAGCTGGGCGCCTACGGGCAGGCGGTGCGCTACCAGGGCCGCGCGCGGGCGGTGCTGCAGCAGTACCGGCACCTGCCCTCCTTCCGCGCCATCCAGGACGACTGCCAGGTCATCACCGCCCGCCTGGCCCAGCAGCTGCGCCAGCGCTTCAGGTGTGGGCCCCGAGCAGGAGCGCCCTCCCCACCCCTGCGCCACCGTGGCCGCCTCCCGCCCCTCACGCCCTCTCCCTCCCCGCAGGGAGGGCGGCTCCGGGGCTCCCGAACAGGCCGAGTGCGTGGAGCTGCTGCTGGCCCTGGGCGAGCCGGCCGAGGAGCTGTGCGAGGAGTTCCTGGCCCACGCCCGCGGGCGGCTGGAGGAGGAGCTGAGCGGCCTGGAGGCCGAGCTGGGGCCCTCCCCTCCTGCGCCCGACGTCCTGGAGTTCACAGACCGCGGGGGCAGCGGCTTCGTGGGCGGCCTCTGCCAGGTGGCAGCGGCCTACCAGGAGCTGTTCGCTGCCCAGGGCCCCGCCGGCGCGGAGAAGCTGGCTGTCTTCACCCGGGAGCTGGGCGGCCGCTATTTTGCGCTGGTGGAGCGGCGGCTGGCGCAGGAACAGGGCGGCAGTGACAACTCGTTGCTGGTTCGGGCGCTGGATCGCTTTCACCGGCGCCTGCAGGCCCCTGGGGCTCTGCTGGCCTCGGCTGGGCTCGCAGAGGCCGCCACGGAGATCGTGGAGCGGGTGGCTCGTGAGCGCCTGGGCCACCATCTGCAGGGCCTGCGTTCCGCCTTCCTGGGCTGCCTGACGGATGTGCGCCAGGCACTGGCTGCCCCTCGCCTGGCCGGGAAGGAGGGCCCCAGCCTGGCCGAGTTGCTGGCCAACGTGGCCAGCGCCATCCTGAGCCACATCAAATCCTCTCTGGCTGCCGTGCACCTCTTCACTGCCAAGGAGGTGTCCTTCTCCAACAAGCCCTACTTCCGGGTATGCCACCGGCTTGGGTTCTTCGTGCCCTCTGGTTGGCTCTCCAATGCCTGTGGCTGGCCTCCTTTTACTAGAGCTTAGGGAGTTAGTGATGGGCCTGGAGGCTCCACGCAGCCAGATGGGGCTCTAGGGTCTTGGGAGGTACAATCTGGGGCTGGAGGGGGATCAGGAAGCTCTGAGAACATTGGTTCTCTGCAGGGAGTCTGAGAGCAGGAGTGGGCCAAGGTCCCCAGAGCTGCTGTCCATCCCCTCTCCTGCCAAGCCCGGGAACAGGTTGAGGCTGTCCCATGCAGGGACGGCTGCCTGGAGGAGAGGATGGGCTGCTTATCTGGGCTGCTTCTCCCAGGGTGAGTTCTGCAGCCAGGGAGTCCGTGAGGGCCTCGTCGTAGGCTTCATCCGATCCATGTGCCAGACAGCCCAGAGCTTCTGTGACAGCCCCGGGGAGAAGGGGGGCGCTACCCCACCGGCCCTGCTCCTGCTGCTCTCACGCCTCTGCCTGGACTATGAGACGGCCACCATCTCCTATGTCCTCACACTCACCGACGAGCAGTTTCTGGTGCAGGTAAACAGGTTCGTGGGTGGCAAAGGGGGCTGCTGCCAGGACCACAGAAGTCTGGGTGATCTCGTGGCCAGACTCATGCCCACTCAGCCTCTGTGTTTCTGTGTTGACCAAGTTAGGTCCACCTCCTGATTGACTGTAACCTTTGGGCTGGAACTCAGGGCCCGAGTGCTGTCCTTGGGCTTTTTCCTCAAGGCTAGGGCTCTACCACATGAGCCAAAGCATGTGTATGTGGTACCAAGGAATTGAACCCATGTCTTTATGCATGCTAGGCAAGCACTCTACCACTAGGCCAAACTCCCAGCCCCATAGTACCCATTGTTATTGTCCTCCGCTTCCTTGGGTTCAGGATCAGTCCCCAGTGACACCTGTGAGCACACTGTGTGCGGATGCCAGGGAGACAGCACGGCGGCTGCTGACCCACTATGTGAAGGTGCAGGGCCTGGTCATATCGCAAATGCTGCGCAAGAGTGTGGAGACCCGGGACTGGCTCAGTACCCTGGAGCCACGCAATGTGCGTGCTGTCATGAAGCGGGTGGTGGAAGACACCACAGCTATCGACGTGCAGGTACGCCCCAGACTGGGGGTGGGGGAGAAGCTCTCCAGATCAGTTCAGCAGGGGCCTCAGCCTGGGCTGGCCTCATTGCCTCCATTCACCTGAGATGTGGAAAGCCCAACATCACCCAGAAGGCTGGGCAGAGTGGAAGACTGGGTCTGGAGTCTTTGTTCTCCTGCATGAGGAGCAGGAAATGTACACAGACCTTCTCTAGCTCTCTCCCTCCTTATTTATTTACTGTGGGTCATGGGGCTTGAACTCGGCCTGGACACTGTCCCTGAGCTCTTCAGCTCAAGGCTACTGCCCCACTCTTGAGCCAAGTCCCACTTCCCCTTTTCTAGAGGTTAATTGGAGATAAGAGTCTCAGGTCCTTTTGTGCCTGGGCTGGCTCTGAACCTTGATCCTCGGATCTTAGCTTCCTGAGTACCCACAGCGCCCAGCTTCTCTCTCCCTCCTTATTACATTGAAATCCTCACTAAAACTTCCAACAAGGAAAAACAGAATTGCATGCTCTTGCCTTTGCCTCTACCCACTACCAATTTTGTAAGTGGTTTCTGTAGCTAGTTATAGGTTAACCAGTGGTCCCAGACTTCTGCATTGTTAGGGTTGCTCATGTGAGCTGTCATCACTGATGGTTACCCTAAGATTTTTGGGGTATTAGAACGAAGGGCCTCCTGCTGTCTTGGCTTTTCCTTCACTCAAGGCTGGTGTTCTGTCACTTAAGCCACAGCATCACTTCCTCCCCTGTGATTCTTCTAACAAGTAGGTAACCGAATCCTCTGTGCTGCTTCTGCTGCTGTCAGGACACCCAAAGGGACCGAGCTTTAGTGCTCCGGCCTTGCAATGCCTCTTTGGTACCACCAGGTGGGGCTCCTGTATGAGGAAGGTGTCCGGAAGGCTCAGAGCAGCGACTCCAGCAAGAGGACCTTCTCAGTGTACAGCAGCTCCAGGCAGCAGGGCCGCTATGCACCCAGCTACACACCGAGGTATGGCTGCAGGGAAGCCCCAGGGGGAGGGGCCGAGAGGATGTTGTGAGGTCGGGCTCTGATTCCTTGTCTCCCGCATCCAGTGCTCCTATGGATACCAACCTCTTGAGCAATATCCAGAAGCTGTTTTCTGAGCGAATTGATGTGTTCAGCCCTGTGGAATTTAACAAGGTCTGACCTCCCTCAAAACCCAGAAAGATTGGCTGGAGCAGCTGCATACCAGTCCATGAAGCCCCAGGACCCTGTCTACACCATGCGGGCAGGGAGAGGTGTCCTAACTCTAGTCCCTGTCTCCAGGGTTGGTTGTAGGTGGACTAGAGCATTACCGACACTCATAGTCCCATCCACGGTGCTGACCTAAGTGCTTCTGTGCCCTTGTCCTCCTGTCCATCTAGGAGAGGTGCCTACCCCAGTCCAAGCTCAGGGATCTGGTTTCCCCCTTTCACATAATGCTTCTCCTATCCTGCCCCCCTCCCTTAATGCTGTCCTCCTCTGCTCTGCTACCCTGCCGACCATGGTGCCTGGGCTGTGGGAATTGCTGCTGTATCCGCCTTTGTCTCGGGTGATACTGAGCTGCACGCGTCGCTGTGTCCCCTCCTGCAGGTGTCAGTGCTGACCGGCATCATCAAGATCAGCCTGAAGACCCTGCTGGAGTGTGTGCGGCTGCGCACCTTTGGGCGCTTCGGGCTGCAGCAAGTGCAGGTGGACTGCCACTTCCTGCAGCTCTACTTGTGGCGCTTTGTGGCTGACGAGGAGCTCGTGCACCTGCTGCTAGATGAAGTGGTAGCCTCTGCTGCCCTTCGCTGTCCAGACCCAGTGCCCATGGAGCCCAGTGTCGTGGAAGTCATTTGCGAACGTGGATAGGCCCAGCTGACGCTGTGCAGCCACCACATTGCCACCCCTCCCCCGGGCCAGTCTCATCCCGGCGGCCCTTCCCGGCTGCGGGCTGCGGGTGCCAGGACCCGGTTAATAAATAGAATGTGGCCTGCCTCTCGCTTTCACTTGCTGGGGCGGGGCCTTCGGGGACGGGGCGTGGGGATTGGCTTCTGAGGCGCCCGCGCAGGGCCCGCCCCGAGCGCCTATTGGCTGCGGCGCTGGGGCCAGGATGGGCAGGGGGCGTGTCCACGTAAAGCTCTCTGGGGAGCGGAGCTGCCGGCCTGCTGTTCCGAGACAGGTGCAGGCCCGCAGGCCGGGCCGTTCCTCCGGTTTCTCCGCGTTGTCTCGCCCACGAGTGGATGGAACGGGCCGCCTTCCCTTGATCGCCTTTTGTGAGCCCCTGCTTCCCAGCGGAGCCGAGACCATGACTCCTCAGGGGCCCCAAGCCCCACTGGAATTCGGGGGCCCCCTGGGTAATGGAGCAGAGGGCAGGATCTGAGGATGGAAGGCTTGGGGCGAGGTTGGGGTTTGCAGGGACGTTGCACTGGGGGGGCCCTCCAGGGGCCGGTGCTGAGGCTGGGCGAGGCATTTCGGGTTGAAGATTCAAAGCTGAGGGAGGAGGGGGGAGGTGGGAGCGGGGAAGGGGACTGTGAGGAACTAGAGAGTCTCCCCAGGCCGAGCCGTGATTCCGCGAACCCCTCCGCAGGCGCGGCGGCGCTGCTGCTGCTGCTGCCCGCCACCATGTTCCACCTGCTCCTGGCGGCCCGCTCGGGCCCAGCGCGCCTCCTGGGCCCGCCCCCGAGCCTGCCCGCGCTGGAGGAGCTGTGGAGCCCACGGGCGCTGCTGCTGCTGCTCGCCTGGCTCGGCCTGCAGGCGGCGCTCTACCTGCTGCCGGCGCGCAAGGTGTGCGCTCTGTCCAACGGCCGGGGGGGCGGGGCCTGGGCTGGGGGCGGGGCCTGGCCCGGGAGGCGCCGCCCCACCCTTACCTCACCCCTCCTTTGTGCCTGCAGATGGCCAAGGGGCTGGAACTGAAGGACAGGAGTCGCCTGCTGTACCCCATTAACGGTGCCTGGGGGTCCCACCCTTGCATTGAGAGTTGCCCCGGTGGGGTGAGGTTTCCAGTTGTAGCAGGGAAGTCCAGGGAGCTTCACCCCCAACCCCAAGCTCCCTTAAGGGGCTCTTTTTATGTCCAGCCCTGTTGGCCACCACTCTGCACAGTGGCTGTGTGTGGGGTGAGAGTGTGCTGGGATTCACGGGGAGAGGAGCGAGGTGCAGAGCTCCGGCGCTCACTTCTTGCTGGGCTTCAGGCTTCCAGGCGCTGATGCTGACAGCCTTGTTGGTCATTGTGGGGGTGTTGGCCGGGCTGCCCCTGGGGGCGCTCTCAGAAATGCTCCTGCCCTTGGCGTTTGCGGCCACCCTTACTACCTTCATCTTCAGCCTCCTCCTCTATTTGAAGGCGCTGGTGGCCCCTGCCTCAGCCCTGGCACCTGGGGGAAACACAGGTGAGAGGGGTTCGGGTAGGGTGGGGAAGCGAAGAAGGGGTACACCACCCCCACCTTCACTCTCTTGTTCTCCAGGCAACCTGATTTACGATTTTTTCCTGGGACGAGAGCTCAACCCTCGAATCTGGTCCTTTGACTTCAAATATTTCTGCGAGCTTCGGCCTGGCCTCATGGCCTGGGTATGCTGGCAGCCAGGAGAGGGACAGGGCGGGTGAGCACCACATGCATAGGACGGGAAAACAACTTTGCAAAGGACAACCATAAGTTATTTCACAATGTGCTGATCCACACATGCATGCCTTTTACATTGCTACTCATAGGAGAGAAAAATGCCTTATCAAGCTCTCATTTTAGTGGGATAGACTAAAATCAGCAAAATATACCTAGGGGACTGGGAGTGGAACAGTGGTAGAGCACTTGCTTAGCATGTATCAGGCCCCCAGATTCTATACCTACCACCACCAAAGCAGAAATGCAGGGAAGACAGGTCTTGTGGGGAAAACAAAGCAGGAAAATGTAGAGAATGCAAGCTGGTTTAAATGTGCTAACTCCATTTCAAAAATAGTGCCCTTTGTTACTTCAAGGTCAAGTCAATGAAGAACCCAAACCTATGGCCAGGTTTAGCAACCTGTTGTCACTAAGGCCATGATAACACTCTACCTGTGTTCTTTGATTATGGGCTGCTGGCCCAGACTGCAGAAGTGGAGCGAAGTCCCACTTTTCACCTTGCATGCCCTCATCTTGCAGCAAGCCTGCCAAGGACTCCATATGGATTCAGGAAGGTTTTTGTGTGTTTAGTTTATCTATACACAAAACACTGGTCATAATCTTAGCTACTCAGGAAGCTGGGATCTGAGGATGGAGGTCCTAAGCCAGCCTGGGCAGGCAAATCTGAGAGACTTTTACCTCCAACTAATCTTTTTTATTGCCAATTCTAGACCTTGAACTCAGGGCTTGAGCACTATCCTTGGGCTTTCTCAAGGCTACAGCTCTACCACTTGAGCACCACTTCTGGCTTTTTCTACATATGTGGTACTGAGGAATCAAATCCAGATCTTCATACATGCTAGGCAAGCACTCTACCTAACTAGGCCAAGCTTCCAGCCAATCTTAAGTGTGACCTCACACACAGTTCTGGTTCCTGGCTCCTCAGTCATTACCAGCTCACTGGTGAAATGAGATAGAACGAGAACTTTCTCCAAAAACTATTATGAGAACAAGAAAAGGTACTCCTGTCCCTTCCACCCCCTTTGCCGGTACCAGAGCTTGAACAAAAGGCTTTGTGCTTTCATTCAGTGGCTCACTGCAGGTGCTCTACCATTTGAAATGTGTCCAGACTGACATACTGATGATTAATTGGAAGTAAGAGTCTCACACTTTCCTGCCTAAGCTGTTTGTGAGCAGTGATCCTCTAAGTCTCAGCCTCCTGAATTACTAGGATTTCAGGCATGAGCCACCAGCACCTAGCTAAAAGAAGTCATAGCATCATCACCAAGCTCAGTGTGGGCTAGTTCCCATCTAACCCTTAGTCCTTGTACACCTTACCTCAGAGTCCTTGTCCCAAACTCTCCATTTTCTACATGGCAGTGGCTTTGGAGAGATAAGTGGCTCAAGTGAGGGTTAAGAGGATAACCAGCTCAAGTGAAAAGCTCGGGTTCAAAGCTACTTTTAGTTAGGTACCGGTGGTTCACCACTGACCTTAGCTGAGATCTGAGGATCATGGTTCAAAGCCAGCCTGGGGAGGAAAATCTGTTGAGACACTTGTCTCCAATTAACCACCAGAAACCCAGAAGTGGTACTGTAATTCAAAGTGGTAGAGAGCAGAAAAGCTCAGGAACAGGGCCCAAAGTGGGCCGAGTTCAAACCTCACAACCAGCAACAAAAACAAAACCCTCAAAGTTGTTTTTTTTTTTGCCAGTCCTGGGCTTGAGCTCAGGGCCTGAGCACTGTCCTTGGACTTTCTCAAGGCTAGAGCTCTACCACTTGAGCCTCAGCACCACTTCCGGCTTTTTTCTATGTATGTGGTACCAAGGAATTGAAGCTGGGGCTTCATGCATGCTAGGCAAGCACTCTACCACTAGGCCAAACTCCTGGCCCAGAACCCTCAAAGTCTTAACTGTAGAGTCCCAGCTCACTTCCCGGGGTATAGGGCCTGGATGCACGCAAGGGACTGGAGACTGACTGACCGTGACAGCAGAGGCTGGCACCTGTGTGGAGACGATGGCCTTGTCTCCTAATCTCTCAGGTCCTCATCAACCTGGCCCTGCTGTTGAGGGAAGCAGAGCTGCGGGGAAGCCCTTCACTGGCCATGTGGCTGGTCAATGGCTTCCAGTTGCTGTATGTGGGTGATGCCCTCTGGTATGAGGTGAGGTTGGGCTGTCCTGGGGAGGCCAGGAAGGGCACTGAGGACCTCCCCGGAGCAAACCAGTGTCTGGATCCTGTCCCTGCAGGAGGCTGTCCTCACCACCATGGACATCACACATGACGGGTTTGGCTTCATGCTGGCCTTTGGGGACCTTGCCTGGGTACCTTTCACCTACAGCCTGCAGGCCCAGTTCTTGCTGCACCACCCACAGGCCCTGGAGTTGCCCATGGCCTTGGTCATCTGCTTTATCAATGGTTAGTCAGGAAGGGGAGCAGATTGGGCAAATCATCCCACTCCATTTCTCAAGCTGGGAGCTGGGTCATGGGTGTCTCTGCAGATCCTGGGTGGTGAGGGTCAGGTAAAGGCTCTAAACAAGCATTCATCCTCCCCCCCTCCCCCAGCTGTTGGTTACTACATCTTCCGGAGGGCTAATTCTCAGAAGAACACTTTCCGGAAGAATCCTTCTGATCCTAGTGTGGCTGGTGAGCTGGGTTTCTTGGGAGCCTTGGAAGATGTGGTGTGGCAGGGCTTTCTGGGAGTCCCTACTTCCCTACCTATTTCTCCCCAGGCCTTGAGACCATCCCTACAGCCACAGGGCGTAAACTGCTGGTGTCTGGGTGGTGGGGTATGGTGCGCCACCCCAATTACCTTGGAGACCTCATCATGTCTCTGGCCTGGTCTCTGCCTTGTGGTGAGTTGCATGGATAGCTATGCTGGTGGGGTGGTGAAGTAACCACGGGCCTGGCCTGGGAATGTCACTGTGGAATAGTGGGAAGTGGGGTCGGGGCAGACTCCAGTGCCAACTAGTCCTGTGCATCTCATAAAGAAAACTGAAGCTCTGGGAAAACCTTGGTGACCTGGGGTGCTGGCGTGGAGGATCAGTGTTCCTTCCTTACAGGGGTGTCCCACCTGCTGCCCTACTTCTACATCCTCTATTTCACTGCGCTGCTGGTGCACCGGGAGGTCCGGGATGAGCAGCAGTGCCTGCGCAAGTATGGTCGGGCTTGGCACGAATACTGTCAGCGAGTGCCTTACCGCATCCTGCCCTATGTCTACTGAAGGACTTCAGCTGTTCACCAGTGTACTGCTCCCAGGACACAAGGCCCTGCACCCAACCTGGTCTTGAGCTGCATCAGGCGGCTTCGGGGGAGCTCAGTCTGAGAAGAGAAGATGAAGACAGTACCTACAGGGACACTTTCCCCCTTCAGATAAATGTCTGGAACTGTTGGTGTGCTTCTTTCCCGTTCTAGGGCTAGGGTGTTTATGGCGGCTGGATCAGCGTGACTAGAGAGAAGCTGGAAGGTGGCTTATGGGCCCTAGAGTCTGCTACTCAGAAACGGGCACTGCTAACCTTTGGACAGCCCAGTCACAGCTTTATTAATGACCAGGATCCTCAACTCAGCCAGGGAGCTCCTCGATCAGAGTCCTTGGGGCGGGTGGCATGGGGCCTCCCCAAAGCCGCTCCAGCTCTCCAGTAAGGGCTGCCACTTCTTCAGCTGCCATGGCATGGGCACGGTAGGCTCCGGTGCAATCTAAGGCCAGGGGTGTGAGGGAGGCCTCATTTTCGTTGGTCCAGGCCAACAGGAACTGGCACTTCTTCCGGGCCCGGTAGAGGCGCTCTCGATCCTCGCTGGCCACAGCTACTTTCCGGGCCCGGCCCAGCGTCTGCACCAAATGCCCGAGGGCTGCCAATGTGTAGCCTTTCTGGTTGGCCGGACCCTCGCCCAGCAGGATGCGGGCAGCCTCTTGCATCGCACCCCGAGTACCCAAGGGCCCGGGCGGGTGTTCGCCGGCTTCTAGGACGTGGGCTGCGGCTTGCAGAGCTTCCTCCGTAGAGGTGAAGACTTGCTGGGCGCCCAGGGCTCCAGAAACGTCCAGTAGCGTGGCACAGAGGTCCGAGAGCAGCAGCGCGTCGTCTCCACCGTGGTACAGGGCAAGCGCGTGCGCGTACGCGAACAGCACGTTAGGCAGCTGGAAGCGCACGAGCGGCGAGACGGGGCCGCGGCTCAGGCTGGCCAGAGCGGGGATGCGGGCGGGCACTGCGGGCGGACGGGCCCCCGGGACGGCTCCGGGCGCCGGTTCCTCGGCGGGGGCATCTTTCCCGGACGCTGGCGCCGCGGACCCGTCATCCAGCTCTTCCAGAAGCCGCGGCTCGGCCCCGCGGCTCCACCACCACGGCCGCCAGGGAGGAAGCAGCCGCCCGGCCTCGCCGCGGCTCAGTAGCCGCTCGAAGGCTGCTTTCTCGGCCGGCGCCAGCCGTTCCCAGAGTCCCGAGAGGCCTCCGGGCTCCGGGCCGGGGCGAGGGCCTGCGGCCTCGGGCTCATCCTCGGTCTCGCGTTGCTCACGCAGCCGGCGTAGCGCGCCTGCCAGGCGGCTGGGCGAGGCGCTGCGGCCGCGGAGCTCTCCCAGCACCTGGTCGCGGTAGAAGCCCTCGGCACAGGCGCCATGCGCCCGGTAGCAGCGCAGCGAGCAGTAGGGCACATTGCAGCGAGGGCAGGTGTAGCGCGCTGGCTGGGCCTCCCCGGCCGGGCAGAAGCCACAGGGCCCGCCCGGCTCCATGGCAACAGGAGCGGCGTGTGAGGAGCGGGCGCACTCTCCCGCCCTAGACCAGGCACTTCCGGAGCTGCGTTAGTTACTTCCGCTCCTTTCGTGGGCCACTAACGGAGCAGGAACTCGGCAAGCATCGCGAGGCTTCTCCGTAAATCCCCGCCCACACCCGGAAGTCACGGAGCGCTTTGGGCAGGCGCAGACGCCGGGAGTGACGCAGGACGCCACCCCACGTGGGGGCGTGGCCACGTCGGCGCAGGCCAGCCGCCGGTGCGCGCCCGCTCGCCCTCGAGTGCCTGCGGGAAGCCGCGGACCCCGACCCCCGGGAGCAGCCAGCCGCCGTGCTTGCACCTGCGCGCTGCAGAAGGAGCCGGTGTGCATGCTAAGATCTCACTCTGGGCCGCAGGCCTGGCAGGCCTTTGGAAGAGGTTTCCGGCGCTAGAAGCGCAGCCATTCTCTAGTAGGGACTAAATACAGATTAAAGAGCAATTAGAGGGAGGGAAAAAAAGAAGATCCAGATGAGGACACCTCCCCTAGCCCTGCGCTGGAGAGCCCTGGTTCCTTCAGAGCCAAGCAGGGCCTCATATCCGAGCTTCTGTTTGATTTTCTTCGCCAACGTCCATCCAACCCTGAAGTGTAGTCTCCAGAGGAAGGGCTAAGAACTCTTGGAAGAGGATCAAAAGAGAAGATAGCCTAAAGAGCCTGGTCCAGAGGTGCAGTGAAAATAACGAACCAAGGCGCAGGCGGCTTACACCTGTAATCCTAGCTACTCAGGAGCCTCCGATCTGAGGATGGCGGTTCACAGTCATACTGGGCAGACCATGAGACTTATCAACAATTAATCACCAGAAAACTAGAAATGGCACTCAGTGCTCAAAGGCACTAGCCTTGAACAAAAACGCTTAGAGATGGCCGAGAGTTAGCCCCAGGACTGGAAAAGAAAAAAGAAAAAAAGCCTTAGGGACAAACTCCCAGGCCCTGAGTTCGAGCCTCACAACAAAAATAATGAACTACAGGGCCAGCCATGAGCATAGCCTAGCATGCAGGAAGCCCTGGATTCAATCCAGTACCACATGCACAGAAAAAGCCAGAAGTGGAACTGTGGCACAAGTGGCAGAGTGCTAGTCTTGAGCCAAAAGTGTCCAAGGCCAGTAATCAAGGAGGAGGATGAGATATGAAGATCATGCATTTGCAACCTCCCTGGGCTACATCTTTTAAGGCTGGCAGCGGTAGCCTGTAATCTTAGCTACTCAGGAGGCTGAGATCTAAAGATTGTGGTTCCAAGCCAGCCAGGGCACTAAGGAATGTGAGACTCATCTCCAATTAAACACCAAAAAAACAGGAAGTTGGGCTGTGGCTCCAGGGGTAGAGCCTTGAGCTGAAGAGCTCAGTAACAATGCCCAGGTCTGGGGGTAGGGTGGTAGCCTTGAGCTGAAGAGCTCAGGGACAGTGTCCAGGCCCAGAGTTCAAGCTCCATGACCCACAAAAAAATTTAAAAAAAGAAAAGAAAGAAAACTTGTCCAAGGACAGTGCCCAGGCCCTCAGTTCAAGCCCCAGGACTGTCAAAATAATAATGATGATGATGGGCCGGGAGTTTGGCCTAGTGGTGGAGTGCTTGCCTAGCATGCACCAAGACTTGAGTTCGATTCCTTGGTACCACATACATAGAAAACAGCTGGAAGTGGTGCTGAGGCTCAAGTGGTAGAGCTCTAACCTTGAGAAAGTCCAAGGACAGTGCTCAGGCCCTAAGCTAAAGCCCAAGACTGGCAAAAAAATAATAATGATGATGATAATAATAAACTACAAACAACTCTGCCAGGCACCATTGTTTATTCATTGCATTCAAAGTTGTAAGCCCTGGTTTTTAGTCACTCTGATTTCACATCCAATCCCAATTCTACATTTATTTATTTATTTATTTATTGCCAGTCTTGGGTTAGAACTCAGGGCCTGGTCAATCACTGTGCTTAGGCTTTCTCAAGGCTAGCACTCTTCCACTTGAGGCACAGAACCATTTCCAGCTTTTTCTTTTCTGTGTATGTGGTACCAAGGAATTGAATCCAGGGCTTTGTGCATGCTAGGCAATCACTCTACCACTAGGCCATGCACCTTGCCCTCTGCATTTATCTTGATAAGGATTTCTTTCCCTACCAAAATTTAGATAGATTTGAAGACCATCTTTATATCCCCCACAAGTGGTTTTCTTACCTAGATTTTACCCCCTTGCCTGTTTTCCTTTCTACTCCTCCAGAAAAATTAGGTCACAAGGCTGGATGTGTTCAGTGGCACAGGGATTGCCTAGTGTGCTTATAGCTGAATTTGATTCCCAGCACCAAAAAGAAAAAAAGAACCATAATAAATTAGATTACAAGTCAGATCATATTATTAGTTTCCCTCTTAAATCCTTTTCGTGCCTATTGCAGTTGGACATTGGACTTTGTTCTTGCTGTCGTGTAAATGTCCACAGGGACACTAATATTGAGCCAAACATAGATGTAGTATCACCCACCTGTAACCAGCATTTGGGCAACTAAGGCAAAACTATCTCGAGTCTTAGGCCAGGCCAGTCTAGACTACAGACAAATAGGAAGGAAGGAAAGAAAGGGAATTAGGAAGGGAGGGAAGGAGAAGAGCAAGGTGTAACAGAACCACAAAATATCAATCCCCTACAAATTCTAATGTAGGAACTTAATCCCTGCTTCAAGGTACCAAGAGGTGGTTTAGTCATGAAGTTCTGCCTTAATGTACTAATCCACTCATGGATTGTTTGGTCTGGAAGTTGTTATATAACTAAGCCAAAACAAAACTTTAAATTACTCAGGATGGTATCCAGAGCCACAGGAAATGGACTCAGACAAAACTTTCTCACTGAGACCATACAAATTCTGCATCTGTCTTTGCAATTCCTTCCCCAGGTGACCCTTTATTGGGAAGTTTTTATCATATTTCATCGTTAGTGGCTTTCTCCCTAAGGAAAAGGCAATTCAAAACCCTGCTTTATGTATCTGAGGCCAAACACTTTCATCTATTTAAGTTTCCTCACTTTCCCTTACAAAAAATTTAACACCCACGCACCAGTGGCTCACACCTGTAATTCTAGCTACACAGGATGCTGAAATCTGAGGATTGTCTCAAAGCCATCTTGGAGCAAAAAGGAAACTCTTCTCCAATTAGCCACTCAGAAAACACAAGTGGAGTTGTCAGGGACAGTGCCCAGGCCCTGTGTTTAAGCTTCATTTTACACACACACACACAGAGAAGGGCTTGAGTCATGGCTTCATGGCTTTAGCCCATGATAGTTAGCCCAGCCAAGTTTGAGTTGAGTTCAAACTCAATTCCCCTCACAAAAGGCCATCTCTAAAAAAAAAAAAACAAAGCTACAGAAACAAAATAGGCAATTACATGCAACTACAGTCATGAGCATACCCAAGCATTTTATGTATTTTAATCCTCATATAGCAGGCAGATATTAGTAGTTTAAGGTCAGAGCCAGAGGGAAAACAAAACATCGAGGCTCAAAACCCAGCAGTTCAAGCCTAGAATGCAAAGGCTTTCTGAGTATACTGCATTCCAAGAACCAGCAGATTCACCAACACTGCATGAGAGTGTGTGAAGTTCAAAAGTGCTGCTAGGTAGAAACTGTGAACCAATCAACTACTCCCTCCTGGCTGTGCTTGGTTAGGCCAACCAACCAATCAGAAACACAAAGGTATCCCTAACCTATGTGTCAGTGTAATGAAGTGATAGGATAAGCATGCCAGTTCCAGTGTGCTGGATGCCCACTGGCATCCACTTCAAGACTTTTCACCTCTTCCAATGTCTATTTTCCTCAAATCAAGGGTTTTTGCTTTTCTCATTGTTTTAGGGAACACACCACCTGCCTACAATCGCTCACACCCCCAGCAAATAAAGACAAAACAACAAACTGCATGGGCGAAGTAGCTTTATTACAGAAAGACAAGATTACATAGGGCTTAAGAGTTTGCATTGGGGCCCTTCTTCTTGCCAAAGGTGGGCACAACGTTAACAAAGCGTCGGTTGTACTGCATCCGCCTCTTGGCCCGGCCAGTCTTCTTTTTCTTCTTCTCCTGCTTGGCCACCTGGAAAAAAAGATGGATTAGACTTTAGGTTACTGCTGCTATGCCAGGACCTTTCCCTCAGGATCCTTCTTCAGGAAGGGAAAAGGTGTACACATAGAAGACCAGAGTTTTAGGTATTTTAGTAGGAAAGAATAGCAACCAAAAGCACCAAAGTTCGAATAACACTACTAATCCACTCACCTTGGGAGTCTGACCTCTCACTTTTCCAGCACGGGCCAAGGATCCATGGACTTTACCTATGGTGTGGAAAACAGATAGCCACAGGTTAGAATTAGGCACTCAACAACCTAACAGTCTCTTTCCTCAGCTCAGACTTCTAAAGACAACTTGGATCAACAGAACATGAAGTCTGTAGAGTTCTGACTTCTGATCAAGTTTCCCTGCATATCTTTCGCCTCGGGGATATAGTCTAACTCTTGGGTCAGAAACTGAGAACTGCGAACTGGGAGTTTGACCTAGTGGTAGATTGCTTGCCTAGCATGCATGAAAACCCAGGTTCAATTCCTTGGCACCACATACACAGAAAAGGCGAGAGGTGGTGCTGTGGCTCAAGTGATAGAGCTCTAGCCTTGTGAAAGTCCAAGGACAGTGCTCAGACCCTGAGCCCAAGCCCTAGGACTGGAGGGAAAAAAAAAAAGAAGAAACTGAGCTGAGAACTGTAAAAACATTGGTAAGGGACCAAGGGGGAGTTACTCTCTGGCACAGTTTCGCCTTGAAAGTTGTCTCTGTTCTACCACAAGACACTGAGCTACCAAATATTTTCACCCACCAGCAATTTCAAAGAAAAGAAAACCAAAACACTCCCCCCCCCCCCCCCCCCCCGCTCACCTCCAAGCAGGCGGCCGACTATCTGCAGGGTCGTCAGGGCCTCCACCCCACACTGGCCGAGGGTAGCGTCGTCGTCCAGTGGCGTGCCTGCCAGCAGCAGGACTTGATCTTCCGGGACGATCCCCTCCAGGGAGGCCACACGAGCCTACAAGCCAAGACATACAAAAGAAGCAACTAAGTGAGGGCCTCGAGTCTCTCCGCGGGGCACGAGGGCGGGAACCGGAGGGCCCGAGGCGCACCAACCTTAATCTGGGCGATCGTCTCCTGGCCGGTCACCTCAAGGGTGTGGAGCTCCTGAGCGCGGACAAAGAGCTGCATGTTGGCGACTGAGAAAGTTAAAAAGGAAGAAGAAGGCTGTGAGAGACGGGAGGAAATGCCCGGGAGGACGCGGGGCGGAGGACGATCGCGGCGGGGCCGAGGAAGCGGCGGGGGCCTCACGTGTGGAACGCCGGGCCTACTGGAAGTCCCGAAAGCCCAGGGCCACCCTGGAGCCCTTCTCCCTGGCTCTGCCCCGCGCCCGCGGCCCCACTCCGCGGCCAGCCCGCTCCCAGCGCGCCCCAGATCCACCCGCCCTACCAGCCTTACCGGAACCGGGGGACCAGCGGCCGCTGCCGTGAAGATGGAGCCGAGAAAGAGGAAGGAGCGCGGCGCGCAGACGTGCTGACGGCGGGCTGCGTGTCTCGTCACTGGGGAGGGGCTGGACGGGCTCCTCTATTTGTACCGCCCACCGCCGTTCTAGCCCCGCCCCTCGGCGCTGGCGGACGTTCCGCCCACCGGCGGGGTGGGACCAATCGGACAGGCAGGGTGGGACCAATCCCGTAGGGTGCACCGGAAGTTAGCCTAAGGCGGGGCCGGTGCAAGATGGCGGCGGCCACGGTCAGGTGTGTGCTGTGGGTCTGGAGGCGAGCCGGCGACCAGCGAGACCGCGGACTACGGCAGCTGGTGAGGAGGCTCAGAGCTGGTGGCGGCGGGGGTTTCAGGTCCTCAATCCACGTACTTTCTTCGGGGTGCGGGGGCTTCGTTTTCCTACCTGACCGGCGCACTCATCCCGAGAGTAGCGCCCACTAGAGTAGGAGGGAAGGCGGCCGCCTGGTGACAGCGCCGAGGCAGGACCGCCTGCGCGGGTCGGCACGCGTGACCTGTGCCTGAGTGGGTGAGGGGCCGAATCCAGCGCTAGAAAGCTTCGTTAGAATGTTCAGAGAACACATTGGAAAGCGCCATGCTGGGGGGGTGTGTGTGTGTGTGCCTGACTTGATGCCTTGAGCTCAAGGCCTCAGCGCTGCCCTTGGACTTTCTCAAGGCTAGAGCTCTACCGCTTGAGCCACAGCACCATTCCCAGCTTTTTCTGTGTGTGTGGTACCGAGGAATCAAACCCAGGTCTTCGTGCATGCTAGGCAAAGCCCTCTACCACTCGGCCAAACTGCCGGCCCCTCCCTCGTCTATTTTTGCAATGGATAAACTAATCAAGAGATGGTTATTTTGTCTCAGAGCCAGACCCAGGGTCCTCCTGTCTACCCCAGCTTTGTGGAGTCTACAGATGAGTATCGGTTCGTGGAGCGCCTCTTACCCCCTACCAGCATCCCAAAGCCACCAAGGCATGAACAGTATCCCACACCTAGTGGCTGGCAGCCTCCCAGAGGTAAGCAAGCTGGGTCATGGGGATAGTTTGAAGTTTTCAGCCTGTCCCCCACTTCATCTTTAGAGTCTCCAATGGATCCTGTACTCATATTGAGATTTTTTTTTTTTTTTTTTTTTTTTTTTTGCCAGCCTGGGGCTTAAACTCAGGGCCTGAGCGCTGTCTTTGAGCTTTTCTCAAGACTAGCACTCTGCCACTTGAGCCACAGCATCACTTCCAGCTTTTTCTATGTATATGGTACCCAGGAATCAAACCCGGGTCTTCTTGCATGCTAGGCAAACACTCTTACTACTAGGCCAAACTCCTAGCCCCCCCCCCTTTTTTTTTTTGGTCTGTCAATATACTTGAACTCTGGGGCCTGGGTGCTGTCCCTGAGCAATTCAGCTCAAGGCTAGTGCTCTACCACTTTGAGCTATAACTGCCACTTGTGGTTTTCTGGTGGTTAATTGGCGATAAGAGTCTCACAGATTATCCTCTCCAGACTGGCTTTGAACTTTGAACTTCAGACCTCAGCCTCTTGAGTAGCTAGGATTACAGGCTACTGGCTTTTGGATGATTAGGTAGAGATGGGAGTTGCCTAACTTCAAACCATGTTCTCCATATTTAAGCTCCAGAGTAGCTAGGCTTATAACTGAGCCACCAGCACCTGACATGACTCCATTTTTTTAAAATTTATTTTTATATATTTATTATTATATTAGTATTGTTTTACCACTCCTGGGGTTTAACTCAGGGACTCGGCCCTGTCCCTGAGCTTCTTTTTTCAAGGCTGGCATTCTGGCACTTGAGCCACAGTGCCACTTCTGGCTCTGTTTATGTGGTACTGAGGAATCAAACCCAGGGTTTCATGCATGCTAGACAAGCACTCCCCCACTAAGCCACATTCCCAGCCCCTCCATTTTTTTTTTCTTGAGTATCTACCCAGTCACTTCGTAGGACCTTGAAGGTACCATGGTAACTCAAAGAAGAGTTACCCTTACTAAGTCAGGGTGGCTGGTCCAGTTGGATGCAGAGGGAATTTTGAGGGGAATGACCTTGGCCAAGTGAGACGGAGTCTAGAATAAGTTGGCTCATCACTGTTGTTCCCTGTCACAGACCCCCCGCCCAACCTGCCCTACTTAGTGCGGCGCTCCCGGATGCATAACATCCCTGTCTACAGGGACATCACACATGGCAATCGCCAGATGACTGTGATCCGGAAGGTGGAAGGGGATATCTGGGTAAGCCAGTGGGAGCTGGGCTAGTCTGGTTCTGACTGGGAGCTAAGGGATGGGAGGCTGTGGAAAGGATTATTGACTAAACCAGACTTGTTGTCTTTCCTCAGGCTCTGCAGAAGGACGTGGAGGATTTTTTGAGCCCACTACTGGGGAAGAAGCCAGTCACTCAGGTTAATGAGGTGACGGGTACTCTGCGAGTCAAGGGCTATTTTGATGAACAACTTAAAGCCTGGCTTCTTGAGAAGGGCTTCTGAATCCCACTGAGCAGCCTGTGTGGCTGTGTCCCCCGTGGGGGAGTGGGAGGCCAGGGGACCTCAGGAGGAGGGAATTGGACATTGGAGCCTTGTGGGACAGGATTCGAAGGCCAGGGCTAAGGGCTCAGCTGGACAGAGGAGGCTAAAGGGCTTTAGGTGTCAGGTCAGACTTCTTCATACAAGGGTCCAGTGGCACAACAGAAATAACCATTCTCAAGCTCGCTGCGGGCGGGGGGGGGGGGTCATTAGCTGCTGTCCCTCCACTCCTTGTGGCTCGTTTCTTCGGCCTCCTTTGGTTTAGCTCTCGGGGCTGTCTTCTGGTGGAGCAGTTGTCCAGCCCTGTTTTGGAGGGTTCTCAGGTTTGACTCACTGCACACACACCCTCGAGCCCTCTGGCGCTCACTGGGGTCTCTCCCAGCTCTTGCTCCATGTCAGACTTGGCTTGGTAGAAACTGTGGAAACAGGGACCTGAGGAGCATCTGAACTTCCAAAAGCAGTGTTGGAGAAAAGGAAGAACCAAATATCATGTCAGCCCTTGAAGAGGTAGGAGACCCAGTCCTAGTCCTGCTCCATTCCAAACCAGAGTTGGCCTGATCAGGTTTCGAGTCACAAGTTAAATGATTTGGATTGGCTCACCTAGCCACGAGGAAGCACCTGGTGCTGCTCAACACAGCCCAACGCCTCTTCTTAGTCCCCTGACCTGGACTCAAAGCTGCACTGGGGTTTGCAGGTAGGAGGGTGAAGGTGCAGGTCCTTTACAGTCCTGCCGTCCATCCTTCTCTCTTCACACCAACTAACCTTCACATTTGTCCCACCTTCACAGCTACAGGGGACTAAGCCCCAAGTTTCCACTCCTACTCCATCAGACAGGCTATGGTGTTGGCTCCTGGCTACCCTACTTATCTCTGACCCAAGGTGGAGGGTGCTGAAGCTCTCTAGGGCTCATTTCCCTATATGTAAAGACTTCCTAGCTGTTGATTCACAGCACTGTCCTCCCTCCTGAAGATTCAGGCCGTTGTGGAGTCGGCAGCGCAGGCAAGGAAGAGCCTGGCCTGTATCCTAAACACAAGCCCCACCAGTCGTTAATGCAAGTTTTTATTTGGCCGTATATACAATTTAAGCTATTAAAATTTGTACAATATTTACAAATTAAATAATCATCTGAAACTGTCTCCAGCAACTCTTGTAACACAAAACCGAGGGGAAGAAAGACAGCTGGGCAGGCCTTGGCGCCTGTGGTCTCTGCCTGGCGCAGAGCCTGTTGTGAGCTGACTGTAGAGAGCAGGAACCCCACTCTGGTACCTCCTTCCTGGGGTCAAGCATTCAAATTCTAAAGACAAAATTTAAGCCAAAAGCCACTAGGTCAGGAAGCAGTTTCAACCCTGAGCTGGAGCGGAGCTCTGCAGGTCAGGAGTGATCTTCCTTGAATTCTAGGGGTCGCAGTGGTTAAGGAGCAGCGCACTGGCCCTCAGCCCACGTGGCTGGGCAGTGGCTGCTGGGTGAGACTGTGTCAGCTGAGAAGCTGCAGGGAAAGGGGGCCTGGGTGAGGGGTGGAGCGGGGTCCCTCGGTGCTGCCCGCCTGCTCCCCACCCCCAGGCACTCCTTTCCCTGAGTTGTGTGGTTGCCAGTAAGACATGGAAATGCCACAGGGTGCAGGGGACACAGCCACCATCACAAAGGGGCTTCTGGGGAGATGGGTGAGAAAAGGATGGGTACCACTCTTGGCTGGGGGGGCCAGGGGCTAGCTCCTGCCCTGCCTCCAGCCCCTCTGGGGTCCACACTTGGAAATGGGAGCTAATACTGTTCAGTACGCAGCGTGACCCCCTTACACACAAGGGCCCAGGGGGCTGCCCCTCTTCCCAAAAGGGGAGTGGTGGAGAGAGGGCTTCTCAGAGGCCAAGCCTTTTGCCTTCCCAGCCCCAGCAGACCAGGGCAGAAGAGTAGAGGGGAAGGCTGGAACTGCCCAACACCCCCACGGCCTCCTGGAGCTCCGAGGGCTCCAGTTCTTAGCCAGGAGGCCAACCTCTTTCCACTAGGCTTAGGGGCGCCCCCACTTCTTCCTCAGAGCTGGGGTTACTACTCCCTGGTGCAGACAGAAAGGGAGCTGGCACTTGGTGGCAGGACGTGTTCCAGCGAGGGTTGCTCAAGAGAGCGGGGACAGGGCCAGGACCGGGGCAGTGTCAGTGGGCCACTGGGGCCTCCAGTTTTTGCAGGCGGCGCCGGCGGAGCTCGGCAGCGTCAGGCTCTCCATCCTCCGGCAGCTCCTCAGCAGCCAGTGTCTCAGGAGCTGGGGACAGAAGTCAGGAACGGAGCTCACAGAAGGCCGCAGCCCACTAGCCCACCCTCTCGGACGCTGGTCACACCTACCTGGAGGCTTTTCCATTTCAGAGGCTGGTGGGGAGGCTCCTGGGGGTAGGGGGGTGGGCTCAGCACTGGGGTTGCTGGCAGAGGATGCAGCAGCAGCAGTAACCACTGTTGAGGCCGTCTCTTCAGTGGGGTTGACAGTGGCTGGCCTGGGGGGCCTGGTAAGAGAGGACAAGGGCACACTGGCTGGAGCAGATGGAGGATTCTATCCCTGTGCGCCCGGCAGGACAGCTCAAGACTCTCAAGACTGTACCTCGTGGCCCCAGTGAGCACGTGTGAACATAGGTGTGGAACAGTCCAGACAAGGCCAATCCACGAGCCAAGCGACTGTCAGCACTGGATTACAAATCTCTTGCAGCCTGGGACTGCAGACAGAGGGGCCCTGCTATCCTGTAGCCTCCCCCTGGGGACATCAGCACTCCCACCACAGTCTTCAGTGTCCCTCTAGGCCTTTGCAGCCCTGTCGGGTGCCACCTAGGTCTAGGAAGTAGGACTCCTGTAGCAGTCAGTAAGGTGAAGGAGGCCACAGAGCAAGTGACTGGCACTGGGGCCCAGCCAGCCTGTCTTCCTGAGTACAGGGATGAGCCCAGCAACCCGAGGATGTTAGGAGTCAGAGCAACAAAGTCAGATCAAGGAAAAACCAAGAGTTTGGAAAAACCTAACAGCCCCAGTCAGAGTCCTAATCAACAGCACTCAGCTGCCAAGATGAGCCTAGATGTGCCTGTAGGTAGGTGGTGTGAGTCAGTAGGTGTCAGTAATTATGGTTGCTGGAGATGGTTCTTGGCAGTGCCACCCCATTTTCCCATGCAGACGCACCCCAGGGAGGCCAGCACAGTGAGGTACTGATTGATCTGCAGCATGGCGGCATCCAGTAGCGTGTGGATGTTGCGCAGACTCTGCAGCCGGGCTTCTAGGTGCTGCCGCTCATGGCCCTCCAGAGCTCGAAGCTCCTCTGGGGTCAGCCCAGCAAAGCCCGCGGGGGGCACAGGCATTGGCGGGAAGGCTGGAGAAAGGTGAACACTGAGTCTGGGCTGCCAGGGCCCAACTCATACTTTACCTCCAAATACATCCCAGAGTGGCCCAACTTACCGAAGGGTGGAGGCAGGGGCATACCCATCCAGGGAGGAGGGAAGGGGAAACCAGGGGTGGGGCCAGCTTCCGGGGCGGGGGCAGAGCCAGGGGCAGGGGCAGAGCCAGGAGCTGGGATTGTTGTCGCTCCACCGGGCCGAGGAAGGGCTGCTGAAGAACAGAAGTTGGTGTGCTGTGGGGTCTGCCTTCACCCCTGCCACCACCCCCCCAGCTACTTAAGTTCCCCAAAGGCTTACCTGCACTGGTGGATGGAGGGGCCACAGCCTCGCCTGAGTTTGGGGGAGGTGGAACAGGTGGAAAGGGGCCCATGGGTGGCCACAGTGGGAACATGCCTGGAGGAAAAGGAGGCAGGAGGCCCTGGGGGACTGGGGAGAGAACGGAGGGTGGTGAGATAGGGTGAACTGAGTAGACCCTACTTCCAGGCAGGAGGTTAAGCTACCAACAGCTTTAGCCTCTGCTCCTGTAGGGCTTGGAGCTCACTCTGGGCCTCGGCAACTGCACGTATTTACTTCTCATGTTTTAACCCCGCCTGTGCAGACTGAGCTTGAGGAGGGCAAAGACTTGATTATCCAACATCTTCTATACCCAGCCCAGGACCCATTCCCCAGTGGCATGGTAGAGAGCTAAATGAAGAAACACTCACAGTTAGGGGGCTGGGGCAGGAGTGGTGGGGGGTGGGGAGCAGGGGGCGGCCCCTGGTCCGCAGGCTCAGGGGGTGGTGGTGACTGGGCTGGCAGTGATGCCCGCAGGACATCCATTCGGCAGGTAGGGCAGGTCTGCTGCCTCTGGAACCAGGAGCGCAGGCAGCTGGGAGTCAAGACGAGGCAGTGGTCAGCAGGTCCCGAGGGGCCAGGGCAGGTGTGCAGGCTCCCCAGGGCTGCCCCCACCTGGTGTGGAAAATGTGGTTGCAGGGCAGTCTCTTGGCACCAGTCACCATCTCTTCTCGGCAGATAATGCAGACGTTGTCCACTGCCTGGAGTTCCTCAGGGGTGGCATCGGGGTACCTGGTTCGGGTGGCGGGGCACAAGTCAGGGGCAGAGCTGGCGCAGGGCTGAGAGAGCCGCCAGGACAAGCTCACTTACAGGGTGTTCATGTTGCGGATCGCTCGGCGAGACATGATGGCGTCTGTCACAGCTTTCTTGAACTGCCTGAAAGGCCAGCCAGTGCATGAGCGAGCGCAGGGAAACAGAGAAGACGCAGGAGAGGGGAGGGGAGGGGAGGGCCAGGGCGGGACTCACCTCATGGCCAGGTACATGGGCCGGATGGCGAAGAGCGGGAAGGTGTGTACCTTGATCATGATGGTCATGAAGGCCATGTACAACAGAACCTTGATGAAGCCTGAACAGAGCAGCCGGTCAGGGGCCTGCGGGCAGGGTGGGATGGAAGGGGTGGGGGGTGGAGGGAGAGCCCCCTCACCTGTGAAGAGCTCTGTGTAGAGCATATACACCGCCTTGTTATCCCAGGGGTTCTCGCTCTGGAGGTCCACAGAGTGCAACACGTACTTGACGAAGATGGTAAGCACCATGGTCATCAGGATGGCATACTGGGAGGACACGAGGGGGCCATGACCACCGGCCCCCAGCCCCCCTCTGCTTTCGCTGCAGAACTACTGCCCATTTATAGCCATGTCTTGCTAATTAAGACAATCAGGTCAGGATGGGCCAGGAGTTTGGCCTAGTGGTAAAGTGATGCACGAAGACCTAGGTTTGATTCCTTGGTACCTCATACATAGATAAAAAGCTAGGGGCAGAGCTGGGTGCTAGGCGTGGTGGCTCACACCTATAATTCTAGCTAGGCAGGAGGCTAAGATCTGAGGATCAAGATTCAAAGCCAGCCAGGCACAAAAGACCCTGAGACTCTCATCTCCAATTAACCTCTAGAAAATGGGAAGTGGGGCTTGGCTCCAGAGCTCAGGGACAGAGCTCAGGCCAAGTTCAAGCCTCCTTAACCCATTAAAAAAAAAAAAAAAAAAGCCATAATCTTTGGCTCAAGTGATAAAAGCACTAACCTTGAGAAAGCCCAGGGACAGTGCTCAGACCCTGAGCTCAAGCCTGGGACTGGCAAAAACAAAAACACACCAGGTCAGGAGTTCGGCACAAGACCTGACATACATCAGCCCTCTGCAAATGTGAACCGTCACTGAACACACTCCCTCTGGTCTGGGACATGACGTCCCTAGCAGTCATGCCATCCAGAGCTTGCTCTGATGCCAGCTTCCAGCAAGATGTCCTGAACCAAGTCAGGGTTTCCCAGAGTCAGTCACCTATCACCCAGGAGCCATGTCTGAATGACCACTGTTCCATGGCGGCCAGCGGAGGGATGACCACACAGCATATGCCCAGTCTCATTTGTTGGGTCACCCAAGGCCCTGGCAGGGCTGCCTCAGGCTTGCCCCCACCCAACCCTCCAAGTCGCTTTTACCTCAAAGCCAAACACCAGCTGCACAGAGGCCCCCCGGGTCAGGATGCTGTGATAGGCATGGCTGACGAAGAGGAAGTCCAGGATGCCCAGGAGGAACATAAGAGCTGTGGAGGAGTAGAGTCAGCCTAAAACAGCCAACCTCAAGTCCACCATGGCTGTGGCATCACCAACTAGGCAGGTGGGCACACTCCACTGGATTCAACCCTCTGGAAACTCTCGTTTTGCCCAGGTTAGGTCATCAGGGCAGCCCCTGGAGGCAAAGAGCTGAGCCTCCAGACAGCTGAGTGCACCAAGCAAGAAACTATGCAAATTAACTTCCTAAATTATATTTCCGGAACAGGTGTGGGCTGAGGGGCATCCTGGCCCTGGGGTAAAGACCCTGGACTAGTGACGACCCATGGTATCTCTCCTTCCAGCTATGTCCCCTGCCCTCCATGAGCCTCACTCACAAACGATGCGGCAGTGAAAGAGCCAGGAGATATTGGGGCTTCGTTCCATCTGCAGCAGAGCAGAAAGAGGGGGCCCTCTGTCAGGGAGGCAAGGCTCACCTTCCATCCCCAACCCAGTCACACGCTCCCAAGCCTGCCACTCCCAACTCACAAAGTCCACACGGTCCTCTGCCAGCCAGTGGAAACATTTGAGAAAGAGGAGAAGAGTGAAGAGTGCAACAAAGCGGGGGCTGAAGTCATCCCGAAAAACAGTGAAGGCCAGACAGGTCTCAGTGACGGCATACCAAGAACGCTCCAGAAGGTGCTGGGGTGGGCATGGAAAGATGAAGAATCTAGACATTCTGCTTGCTCAGTCCCCAGCCCCTCCCTTAGGAGCCCACCACTGACACCTTACCTCCATCTCTGCTGCCCTCAGCTGCCCAAAGAACACTTTGCCCATCACCTTGCCCAAGAGGAAGACAAGGACGAAGGCCTGTATATACAGAACCTAGGAATGGAGAACGGCTATGGTTTGAGGTCATTTTCTGTTTTCTGCTCCCCAATTCCTCATCAGTTCATTCAAAAGTTAGGCAGTTAGGGGCTACCCCTCTCTTACTTACCAGAAGTGTAGCCCCGCCTCTGCCCCAGGCAGACTCCTCCTTCCCTCCCAGGGCGATCCTCCCTCCCTGAGCCCTGAACTCACTGCCATGCTGGGGCTGGACTTGGTCAAGTACACCACAGTGGGGTAGAACTGGTGTTTGAGGTAGTAGGCATGTGCCACCACTGCTCCGGTCAGCGCCAGGCTGGCCGCCATCATCACTGCGGTGCGGAACATTGCCCTGGCCCGCAGACCTGCAAGGGGGATGGGGGGGAGCCGGAAAAGAAAATGTATGGAATGATCGCAAAGTTAACACAGTGCCTGACACAGCGACAAGAGGAGACTCGCAACCATCAGAGCCAGAAACTGAGGTTCAGAGGGTCCCCGAGATCTCAAGGCATGGAGCCTGGATCCGTCCTGTTTCAATCTAGGACTCTTCAGGCTGCCCTGCCAAAGCGATCCTCTAGGGAGGCGAAAACAAAAAGCAATACTGGGCCGGGGGGGGGGGGAGTGGAGAAGGAAGGGGGGTGCCTACGCTGAACACCGAGTGAAAGAGCTGCAGTGAGAGGCGGGAACGCCTGGCCGAGGCCGGGAGAAGCCAAGGCGCCCAGGGGCGCAGCCTCCTCCGTGACAGGTGTGCCCGGGGGTCGGCGCGGACGCGCGCCTCTCGGGAGCGGGTTGGGGGACGTCAGCCTGGAACCCTGACGTCCCCCCAAGCCCCGAGGCAGTGTCAGCTCGGGGGGGGGGGGGGAACGGCCGATCGACGGGGTGCAGGGGCGGGACTGAGGGCCCCGGGTCGCCCTCGCAGCCGCGCACCTGTGAGCGCCGGGAGTTGCGAGAGTGGCAGGCGGGGCTGGGCCTCCGGGAGTGCGGCCGCGCCGGCGCCGGAGTCCACGGCCATCTGACAGGCCGGGCGCAGGCGGCGCGGCTAAGGGGGTGCTCCGGCTCGGATCGCCCCAAAGGGAAGGTCCTGGTCCCGACCCGAACCCCAGCCAGGGCCGGACTTGGCCTCACTCACCAGGAGCCCAGCGCCGCGAGCCCGCTTAATCCCCGCGACTGCGGCAGCCGCTCCGGTTAACAACACTCCCCACCCCCTGCGAACCGGAAGTTCGGGGTAAGACACCTCACTTCCGGCGGCGCGGGGCGCGGCGTGGGCCGTACCAAGTGCAGCCGTCCTCAGAGCTCGCCCGGCGCGGCCCACGGGGTGCCGGAGACAGCCGTCTTAACGCCGTTTCAGGCGTCCGTGTCCACGGAGAGGGGCTGGACAAGACACGCGACGGGAGACTGGGACGGGAGAGGGCGACGAGGCAGCGCCGGGACCCCTCCGTGCGCCTCGCAGATGGCACGGTCCCCGCCCGGAGTGGCCCCTACCCCGCCTGCACTCGGGCTCCGGGAAGGCGGGTGTCCCGTGGGCCGTGCCACCCGGAGGGGAGCGTGTGCCAGGGACAGACTTTACAGCAGGCTCCGAGGAAAATGTCTCAGCGATCCTCTCCGGAGCCTGACACGCGAGGTGCTCTCGGGGAGACACCGGATCCAGAAAACGGAAGCTCCTCTTCCCCCGCCCCCCGTGTGTGGGAGTGGGGCCCGTGGCTGCCACGGATTGGCTACAGTAAAGTTACGCGGACCAATAGGAAAAGGAAAGGGAAATTTCTGGCCAATAGAAAGGGAAGAGCAGGTGAGTGGTTGCTAGGGGCGGTAGGCTACGTCGCTTAGGCCCAGGTGCGGGCCGGGCTGTGAAAGCGCAGGCCTTGGGCTGGAGATACCGACCCCGCCTCGGCCAGAGTTCGCGGAGCTGCGAGAAGGAGAGGCGGGCAGAAGTGCCAGGACGCGGAAGAGGGCAGCACGTTAATTCCTACTCTTGTTTCGTTTCAAGTGGATTGAACTGGCAGCGGCGACGCGCCCACCTTCTACTCTGCTTAGTGTTTTTACTATAGCGTCTGGCGTATTTCTTGGCCACAGTCTTGGCACCAAGACTTGGTCCTGAGATTGCAGGCTGTTTCATTCTGAATCTGATTGGCCGTCAGCTCAGTCCTTCAACAGGGTGGAGCGAATGCACCAGGTTGTGCCTTGTATTTGTCTTGTCTTACTGAAATAAGGATACTGGCTGGAGCTCAGTAGCGCTATCTTGGCATCTTGATAGAAGTTAATAGTAGATGCGGGGCTTTCTGAGAACTCTAGAAGTTATAGAGGACACTGTTTGGATTGCGACTATGGGATGGGTTGTTGGGCCCAAGGAAGCTCGTGTGTCCCCAAGATAATTGGGGTCCTGGTTGTCCCTTAATGTTTCCTTGTATAGTGTGCTCTGCTTACGTTAGAGCTTAATATCCCCATCTAGTTTGCTCTGCTTATGTATAACCCCTTATTAGGAATAAGTATCTTCATCTAACTCGCTTTGCTTTATCTATATGTGTAACACTTGTTAAGGCTGTTACTGAATTACTGAATGATCTCTTTTTTTTTTTTTTTTTTTTTGCCAGTCCTGGGGTTGAGCTCAGGGCCTGAGCACTGTCCTTGGACTTTCTCAAGGCCAAAGCTCTACCACTTGAGCTTCTGCACCACTTCGGGCTTTTTTCTATGTATTGGTACCAAGGAATTGAACCCGGGTCTTCGTGCATGCTAGGCAAGCACTCTATCACTAGGCCAAGCTCCCAGTCCGTGATTTATTTATTTATTTTATTTATTTTTTTTTTTTTGCTTGTCCTGGGGCTCCAACTCAGGGCTTGTCCTTGGGCTTTCTCAAGGCTAGCCCTCTACCACTTAAGCCACAGCACTATTATATGGTGCCAAGGAATTGAACCCAGGACTTTGTGCATGCTAGGCAAGCACTGTACTACCATGCCATGCTCCCATCAACATGGGATTTTTTTTTTTTTTTTTTTGCCAGTCCTGGGGCCTGAACTCAGGGCCTGGGCACTGTCCCTGAGCTTCTTTTACTCAAGACTAGCACTCTGCCACTTGAGCCACAGTGATACTTCCAGCTTTTTCTCTTTATATGGTACTGAGGAGTAGAAGATAGGGCTTTATGTATGCTAGGCAAACACTCTATCACTAAGAATCCTTAATTGCCCCCAACATGTGACTTTAGTCCTTATGTGCTTTAGCTGGGCCTGGTGGCTCACACCCATAATCCTAGTTACTCAGGAAGCTGAGATCTGAGGATCAGGGTCCAAAGCCAACCTGGGCAATGCAAAGCCGACCCTTATCTCCAATTAATCACTAGAAAATGGGAAGTGGGGCTAGGGCTCAAGGGGTAGGGTGGTAGCCTTGAGCTGAAGAGGTCAGGGACAGCACCCAGGCCAGAGTGCAAGCCCCATGACACCCCCCCCCCAAAAAAAAAAGTTATGTTCTTTGAGCAGCCGGAGCTTGGCCTAGTGATAGAGTGCTTGCCTAGTATGCACTAAGACCCAGGTTCAATTCCTCAGTACCACATACACAGAAAAGGCCAGAAGTGGTGCTGTGGCTCAAGTGGTAGAGCGCTAGCCTTGAAAAAGCCCAAGGACAGTGCTCAGGACCTGAATCCAAGCCCCATGATTGGCACAAATAAAAAAGGAAGTTATGTGCTTTGAGCTGAAGAGCTCACAGCACCCAGTCCTAAAGTTCAAGCCCCACAACCAGTAAGCAAATGTTATATGCTTACTGTCCACCTTGCTGTCCCTGGCCTTTAATCGATTCTTGGTTTTACCTCTTAACATGTGGCTTCTCCATTTATTTAACCACCAGTTACCAAGGCTGTCCGCTAGGTGGTGATCTTTCTATCTAAAATGCTGAAACTTAACAGGACCTGTCTTAGGATGCCATCACTAGCTGCTTTAAAATGTTCCAGCAGGCCGGGCATGGTGGCTCTTGTCTGTAATCAAAGCTACTCAGGAGGCTGACATCTGAGGCTCAATCTCAAAGCCAGCCCTGGGCACTAAAGACTCTTGAGATTCTTATTTACAATTAACCACTAGAAAACCACAAGTGGCACTGTGGCTTAAGAGGTAGGGCGAGAGTCGGGAGTTTGGCCTAGTGGTTAAAGTGCTTGCCTAGCATGCATGAAGACTCAGGTTCGATTCCTCGGTACCACATACATAGAAAAAATCTGGAAGTGGTGCTGAGGCTCAAGTGGTAGAGCTCTAGCCTTGAGAAAGTCCAAGGACAGTGCTCAGGCCCTGAGCTCAAGCCCAGGACTGGCAAAAAAAAAAAAAAAAAGAGGTAGGGCGATAGCCTTGAACTGAAGAGCTCAGGGACAGGGCCCAGGCCCAGAATTCAAGCCCACAACAGACACACACACACACACACACACACACACACACAAAATCTGGGGTTGAGAGTTTGGCCTAGTGGTAGAGTGCTTGCCTAGCATGCACGAAGATCCGGGTTCGATTCCTCCGTACCACGTACATAGAAAAAGACCGGAAGTGGTGCTGAGGCTCAAGTGGTAGAGCTCTAGCCTTGAGAAAGTCCAAGGACAATGCTCAGGCCCTGAGCTCAAGCCCAGGACTGGAAAAAAAAAAAAATCCTCCTGCAGGACAGACTTACACTGCATTCCTAGATATTCAGGAGGCTGAGATCTGAGGATCCTACTTTGAAGCCAGCTAGGGCAGGAAAATCCTTAAAACTCTTTTCTCCAATTAACCACATAAAAGCTAGAAGTGGAGCTATGACACAAGTGATAGAGCACCAACTTTCAGTGAAAAAACTCAAGGACAGTACCCTGGCTCTGCGTTTGTTACATAACAATTTGATGGATGAGATAACAGAAGCGCCATACTTGGAGAAATCAGATGGGGAGTCTATCTCCCAAAGCTGATGACTGTGAGTGGACTCATGTCCCAAAGAAATTCATTGCCTCAAATGCAGTTAAAAACCTCACAATTGGTATAAGGAATTGTAGCTAGCAAGATGATGTTGTTACAGAAGCAAAGCAAACAAGGGGAATAATCAGGCAATCAAGGGCAAGAGTTCCCTGGATTTTAACCCACAACACACCTGCAATTCCCAGAATGATTTGCATAACACACCTGCAACTCCCAGAATGCCCTGCGTCACCTTTGTAATTCTTTTTTTTTTTTTTTTGGTAGGTTGTGGGCCTTGAACTCTGGGCCTGGGAACTGTCCCTGAGCTCTTCAGCTCAAGATTAATGCTCTACCACTTGAGCCACAGAGCCATTCACCTTTGTAATTCTTGGAATGCCATGCATCACATCTGTAGTTCTTGGAACAGGTGAAAAGTCCCCACCATCTATTAGGATGCCAAGATGGCAGTGAGGACAAGATGGTGTTACGTAGACCCAGTATCTGTATTTCAAGTTCAAGCCCAGGACTTGCACTGAATAAATAAATAGGGTTCCTGGGCCAGGAGTTTGGCCTAGTGGTTAAAGTGCTTGCCTAGGATGCATGAAGACCCGGGTTCAATTCCTCGGTACCACATATAGAAAAAAGCCAGAAGTGGTGCTGAGGCTCAAGTGGTAGAGCTCTAGCCTTGAGAAAGTCCAAGGACAGTGCTCAGGCCCTGAGCTCAAGCCCAGGACTGGCAAAATAAATAAATAAATAAATAAATAAATAAATAAATAAATAAATAAATAGGGTTCCTAGACTCCAAGGGCACATTCCAGCTCTGGAACCCTGGGCACCATGCTCACAGAGTCCCCTCTTTGTGGCTCCACATCCACACTGCTTTAAAGCAAGCCTGCCCAGGAAAGTCTACAAGACTCTATCTCCAGTTAATACAGAAAGCCAGAAGTGGAGCTGTGGCTCAAATGGCAAAGCACCACCAGTCTTGAATGGAAAAAGCCAAGAAATGAGGATGGTTATAAACATGACAAATTTACTAAAACTCTGAATTATATGCTTTAATTAGGAAAATTAGATAATTAAATATGCCTCAAAGTATTCTAAGAATGTAAAAGATTCCACAAAGACACACACACACACACACACACACACACACAATGGAAAAGATCTAGATTGTGCACTTTATTTTGGAATCCAATGGAGCCCTTTTTTATTCCCCAGATGTCACCACCTCTTCAGTGTAGTTCTCTTACTCCCTACTCCAAAGACGGCCACAGGCTTTCCCTCTGTTATTTGCCACCCTCAGTGGACAGCCAACGACGCTTCCAGCATCAGCCATGTACCCTCGGCATTTGACCCAGTACCAACCCCGCCCTGGATGACCATATATTGAAATCACTTCCGTGGCTGTGACTGCCACTAGGGCTTGGTTCAGGACAGTAAACATATTCCCGTTTGCATGCTGTATGTAGATAGTTGGGGTGTCATATGACCCAGGGCTAATGAGATTGGACAATATGCCAGGCACAGAATTCATCCTCGAGTCAACACTAGGAGGAGGTAGTTTCACAGGAGTGGAAATTGGGCACAAAGACTTAAATAGGAAAGAATTTATTTGTGCCAGTACTGGGGCTTTAACTTAGGACCTTTGCTCTTGCCAGGCTTTTTTGTTCAAGGTTGAGCCACACCTCCACTTTCAATTTTTTTGGGGGGGGGTGGGTTGTAGAGCTTTAACTCAGGGGTATGGGCATTATCCCTGAACTTTTTCACTCAAGGCTAGTGCTCTACCACTTTGAGCCACAGTGACACTTATAGGTTTCCAGTGGTTAACTAGAAATAAGAGTCTCACAGACTTCCCTGCCCAAGATGGCTTCGAAATGCGATCCTCAGATCTCAGCCTCCTGAGTAGCCTGAATTACCAGGCCAAGAATCAATCCATTTCTTTTTAGACACTGTGACCTCTTCCATGGCTGTCTCCCAGACTTTCCCTCCATCCACACCCACAAGTTGTATAGTTCATTTCAGTACAGTGTCTTCTGAGTACCACTGCTGCATTTCACCCTTTGTCCCTCCATTCCTGTGCCCCTGTGGGGATGGTTTTTATACAACAGAAAAGTAATACTTCAACTGTCTTTGCTGGAGAAAGGCATGTTTAGAGATCAGGTTTCCAGCTGGCTATTTAGAGACCAAGGCTCCTTCAATCTTAGGGCTTTGCCATCCCCAAGAACTTGGGATTTGATGGAGATGTGCATTCTGTTAGAAGATAGGAAGTAGAGAACGACCTGGAGTGTGTCAAGTATTAAAGCAGGCACCTGTTTAGCAAGCCTGGGTCCTTGAGTTCAAACTCCAGTATTGAAAAAAAAAAAAAAAGGAAGGAAAGAAGAAAGGGAGGGAAGGAGGGAGGAAGGGAGGATACATAGTCGTATATGACAGGGCCAAGCCTGGCAGTAAACAATAAAATGTAATAAAAGTGGAACAAAAGCCAGGTGCTGGTGGCTCATGACACCAGCTATTCAGAAGACCGAGTTCTGAGGATGAGGTCTGAAGCCAGTTAGTCTAAGCAGGAAAGTCAGTGAGACTTATCTCCAGTTTAAAAAGCCAGAAATGGGGTTGTGGTTTAAATGGTAGAATGCTAACGTTGAACAGAAAAAAGCTCATGGACAGTGCCCAGGCCCTGAGTTCAAGCCCTGTCACCGGCACTAACAATAAATCAAGTGTGAGGTGGTTTTCTTTGACTGCGACAAAGTAGCTACTTAAAAGAGATTTATTTTAGCTGTGGTTTGGGAGATTTCAGTCCATGGTTGCTGGCCCTGTCACTTGGGGCTTGTAGCAAGGCAGAACACAGAGGTGGGGAGCACATGAGAAAGTTGCTCAGAAGGTGGCCAGAGAGCAGAGAGACAGAGGGAGGGGCCAGGGACCTTATAGCCCTTGAAGGGCACACCCCCACTAGCCTAAC
This sequence comes from Megascapheus bottae, assembly GCF_031878675.1. Classification (NCBI taxonomy): domain Eukaryota; kingdom Metazoa; phylum Chordata; class Mammalia; order Rodentia; family Geomyidae; genus Megascapheus; species Megascapheus bottae. Next base: position 5,524,700 of record NC_143524.1, on the reverse strand, counting down.
TTCCTTCCACTGGGCTCCAACCATTTAAGGTCCCACAATTCCTCATAGCACCATCAGCTGGCAGCCAGACCTTCAACATGGCCTAGGAAAAAGTTCAAGAGCCAAATTGTAGCAGGAACTTACACTGAAGACCAAACCAGGGCCTGGAGTATGGCCTAGTGGTAGAGTGCTTGCCTAGCATTCACGAAGCCCTGGGTTCGGTTCCTTGGTACCACATACACAGAAAAAGCCGGAAGTGGTGCTGTGGCTCAAGTGGTAGAGTATGAAGAAGCTCAAGGACAGTGCCTAGGCCCTGAGTTGAAGCCCCAGGGCTGGCAAAAAAAAAAAAAAAGACCGAACCAGAATAGGTAGGATGGAGTATATGTGAGGCAAAAGACATGAGAATCTGTGGGCAAACCCTGTGGTCTGAAGGTGTGTGTGTATTTAAAGAAAGAGTCCAGATGCTGGGCAAGGCCAGGAGCATGGCCTAGTGGAAGAGTGCTTACCTAGCATGCATGAATCCCTAGGTTCGATTCCTCGCTACCACATACGCAGAAAAAGGCAGAAGTGGTGCCGTGGCTCAAGTGGTAGAGCACTAGCCTTGAGGAAAGCTCAAGCATAGTGCCAGTCCAAGCCCCAGGTCAGGCAAAAAAAAAGAAAAAGAACGAAAAACTTGTGAACAGCACCCAAGCCCCTGAGTTCAAACCCCAGTATTGGCACTAAAAATAAATAAAATATATAGAAAGAGAATCTCCTGGAGAGGTGTAGAACACTTACCTTAGTATGCAGGAGACTCATCTCAGCCCTGCCAAAAACAAAAACACTAGGGCCAGAAGTTTGGCCTAGAGGTAGAGTGCTTGCCTAGCATGCACAAAGACCTGGGTTCAATTCCTCGGTACCACATACATAGAAAAAAGCCAGAAGTGGTGCTGAGGCTCAAGTGGTAGAGTTCTAGCCTTGAAAAAGTCCAAGGACAGTGCTCAAGCCCAGGACTGGCAAAAAATATATGTGTGTGTGTGTGTGTATGTGTGTGTGTGTGTGTATGTATGTGTGTGTATTAGTAAAAATGAATCAGTCCTGGGGTGACTGGGCTTAGGGAGTGGGAATGTGAATTGCAGAAAATGAATCTGTACAGGGAGATGGCCACAAATCACCCAGGGCCTCCCGGGCCGTCTCCTCAGACTGTGGGAAGGAGCTGGCTGGCTTAGGCAGGGGACAGCTGAGTTGGCTGAAGTGGGAAGCACCATTCTGGCAGCAGAGTGGGGGAGGGGAAGTTGCAGCAGGAGCTTGGTCAGGAAGTGGGTACAGCCACAGCCTGGGTAGAACTGGGGGGGCAGGGGAAAGGTGGAAATGTGGAAGTTACTGACCTGTAATGCTCTAGGAGCAGGTCTCCAAAAGGGAGAGCTATGCCCTTTGGGTGCCAACTTCATAATGCCATGCCAGTAAAGAATCTGAGGACACATCAAGGTAAAGATCAAGACGTTATTAGTCAAGAGAGGAAAAGAGGGACAAAAACATGAGAAGGGGTATCAATGTTCCAGAAGTAATGCACCCACTACCTGATGAATGTAACTGTAACTCAGTATATATTACCTTGACAATAAAATTGAAAAGATAAAAGTTATTAGTCAAGCAAAGCCAAGGATAGATAATTCACTACTCAGACACCTGATTGTAAGGGCGCCATCTATCCTATCTATCATGGGTCTGCATGGTGGGAAACAAGGATGGTGGTTTGGTCCATTCACCTTGTTAGGATGAGAGTGCTCCTTTGTTCTGATACTTGGCACATCTTTTTTTGGGAGGGGGCAGTACTGGGACTTGAGCTCAGGCCTGAGCACTGTCCTTGGACTTTCTCAAGGCTAGAGCTCTACCACTTGAGCCTCAGCACCACTTGAGCCTCAGCACCACTTTCGCCTTTTTCTAGGTATGTGGTACCATGGAATCCCAGGTGTTTGTGCATGGTAGGCAAGCACCCTACACTAGGCCAAGCTCCCCCATTCTTGCTGCTACATGTTATCAGTTGCCCCAGAGACTTCCAGGTTTTTCCCCTCATCACTTTTGGGTCATTGCTTGGGCATCCCTTTAAGCAAAGCATAGGTTCTGTCAGATGTCCCCTTCCAGATTCGTGTCCATCCTTGAGACAAGTATTTAGTTTTGCAAAATTTTGTGTGTTTGTGTGTGTGCCTAGAGGAGCCATTTACCAACAACCAGGATAAATGTGAGATATCCTTGCTCTGTTTGCCTAATTATTTGGGCAATCAGAAAAGGTTAAAAGGAAAGAGCTGCTTCCCCCTCTGTCTGTTGAGTAAATATTTCAGTGTATCAAGGATTGTAAGGCTAAAGGCAAAAATAAATAATAAATAATAAAATTGCCGGGTGCAGTGGCTCATGCCTGTAATCCTAGCTACTCAAGAGGCTGAGATCTGAAGATTGCAGTTCAAAGCCAGCCCAGGCACTAAAGAACATGAGACTCATCTCCAATTAACCACTGGAAAACCGAAAGTGGGGCTGAGCCTCAAGAGGTAGGGCAGTAGCCTTGAGCTGAAGAGCTCAGGGACAACACCAAGGCCCAAAGTCCAAGCCCCACGACTGACTAAATAAAATAATAAAATTGCCCCAGTGCTTTTAATTGTTATTCATCAAAATAGTGTTTATCTCTGAATTTCTGACTGTTGTTTCTGGTGCCTCATTTTGCTGATCTGCCTGCCTCAGCAGGTGTGGGGGGCCTGGCGTCTACCTGATTGGGGATCCTAATCTGAAGAGTCCTCGAGACCAGCAAGCTTGGGGCAGTGAGTTGAGTGTGTGTGTGTGTGTGTGTGTGTGTGTGTGTGTGTGTGTGTGTGTACTCCCCAGTCTTAGACCTTGAACTCAAGGCCTGGGCTTTGTCCCTGACCTTTCTTACTCAAAGCTAGCATTCTATAGTCTTGAGTGCAAGAAGCTCAGGGACAATGCCCTGGCCCTGAATCCAAGCCCCAGGACTGGCAAAAAAAAAAAAAAAAGAAAGAGAGAGAAAGAAAGAAAGAGAAAGAAAGAAAGAAAGAGCAAGTACACTACCACTTAAACTATAACTCCACCTAGGTTTTCTGCTAGTTTTTTGGAGAAATTAGAGAAAAGGTTCTCATGGACTTTCCTACCCTACTAGAATAGCTTTGAACGACAATCCTCAGATCTTAGCCTCCTGAGTATCTAGCATTAGAGATAGGGGCCACCAGCACAAGGCATCTTACAAGTTCTTTTTTTCCTAAGGTAAAACTGTGCATTTTAGAGAATACATTGTAGCCACTCTAGGTTCTGGTTTTCTCTTAGGAGTTAATGCAATTGTTATTTTCTTGGTCATTTGTTTAATATTATGATTCAATTAACTGTGCAAAATCTATTTTCCTTGAAGTGAGTAGTTTAGAATAGCTATACTTAGATTTTTATTCCCTTATTTTTAGTTTTTAGTCTTGCTAGTTTCTTTTTTTAGGGTCCCAGGTATTGACTTTTTAAAATATATATATATATATATATTTTTTTTTTTTTTTTTTTTTTGCCAGTCCTGGGCTTGAGCTCAGGGCCTGAGCACTGTCCTTGGGCTTTCTCAAGGCTAGAGCTCTACCACTTGAGCCTCAGCACCACTTCCGGCTTTTTTCTATGTATGTGGTACCAAGGAATCGAACTCGAGCCTTCATGCATGCTAGGCAAGCACTTTAACTACTAGGCCAAACTCCCTGCTTCTTAAATATATTTTTATTGTAATTAATAGAAGGGTTACATTATATTCACCAGATAGAAGGTGAATTACTTTACAAACATTGATACCCTGTCTCATGTCTTGGTCCCCATTTCTCTCCTCTCACCCCTGTCCCTCATCTTGTTTTCCTCCCTTCCCTATCTGATTTCAAATAACCAAATAAGCGTATATACAATATATCAGATAACAAGGCGAAATACTGTAACAAAATGAGATAACCAAGGGACAGCAAAAAAGATAAGAGATAACATAGTCCATTAAGAACAACAATCACTCATCATTAGCCTTGCTAAGTTTTTAAGCTTACACCTGCAACCCAAGCCTCTCAAGAGGTAGGGATTGGAAAGATATTGTTTCAAGTCCAGTATGATCAAAAATGTTTGTAAAACTTTATTTATCCTGACCAATAAAAACTGAATGGAGGGGCAGGGGAGCGGGAGCATAGCCTAGTGGTAGAGTACATTTCTAGTGCACAAAGCCCTAGAGTTCAATTCCTCGGTACCACATACTCAGAAAAAGCCAAAACTGGTGTTGTGGCTCAAGTGGCAGGGTGCTAGCCTTGAGCAAAACATGTCCAGGGACAGTGCCTGAGTTTTAGCCCCAGGACTGGAAAAACAAACAAACTGAGTGGGGTGGCATGAGCTAGTGTCCCAGTGAAGAAGTGTCTTGAGAAGTGGTCCAGCCATGAATACAAGACCTGATCTGAAAAATAACCTTGAAGACAGCACCGGGGGCTCGCACCCGTAATCCTAGCTATTCAGAAGGCTGAGATCTGAGAATCGCAGTTCAAAGTCAGCTTTGGCAGGAAAGTCCTGATGAAACTCCAGTTAACCATTCGAAAACCAGAAGTGAAGCTGTGGCTCAAGGAGGAAGAGTGCTAGTTTTGAGCAAAAAGAGCTCAGAAACTGCTCCCAGGCCCTGAGTTCAAGTCCTACAACTGATAAGAAAAAGAAACAGAGGGAAAGGAAAGGAAAGCAAGCAAGGAAGGAAGGGAGAAAGAGTGGGGGGGGGATAACCTTGGGTTAGCATAAGTCAGTTATTGGTCAGTTTGTGCTTAAGTTTCCTAAACCAGTTAGACCTTCCCCTCTATTAAGGGCTCGTGTGTGGCTGCAGTTGTAGCTCGAGGCGTTTGTTTTTGCCCATATTCAGCAGAGCCTAGCAGTTTGCGGTTTCCCTCACTGCCTACTCTTGAGACAGCACAATCTCGCTTGTCTGCAGTCGGTGGGCTGCCAGGACTGTGATTTTCTTTTGAAGTTGGACTTCTTCCCAGGAGCTATCTCAGGGTCCCAGCAACCTACTGTCAAGCCGAGGTCACACTTCAGCCCAGGGCAGTGGGGATGCTTTGGCCTGGGTCAGTGCATCTGTGTGGGGCTTAAGGAAGGTTTCAAACCTCCAGCGAGAGTGCAACCCCACACCTGCACACAGCTTCGCCACCTCAACACGGGCTGTGGTCCTGGGAAGGTTTTTCTTGACACGCTCCTTCTCTGGCTCTCTGCTAAGTTAATGGCAGTTCTGCCTGCTTCTGCGTGTGTGTGTGTGTGTGTGTGTGTGTGTGTGTGTGTGTGTGTGTGTGTGTTGGTCTTTGGACTCAAACTCAGGACCTCAGCGCTATCCCTGAGCTGCTTTCACTCAAGGCTAGCATTCTACCACTTGAGCCACAGCACCACTTCCAGCGTTTTCTGTTTATGTGGTAGAGGAATTGAACCCAAGGCCTCCTGCACTCTAAGCATACACTCTACCACTAAGCCACAATTCCCAGTCCCCTTCCCCCCATCCTCTTATATCTTACCTAGGATTACGGATGTGAGCCACCAGCAACCCAGCAGTTCTGCCACGTTAAGTTGGTGTCCAGAAGCTTAGGAGTCTGACTTGCTCCTCCAGGATCTGCCTCCTGTAGGACAGAGTATTGTTCTATGCTTCTAATCTTAGCCTCTCAGGAGGCAGAGGTAGCAAGATCACACTTCTAGAGCAGCCTAGGCAAAATGTTTCAGGCCGGGAGTTTGGCCTAGTGATAGAGTGCTTGCCTAGCATGCACGAAGACCCAGGTTCGATTCCTCGGTACCACATACATAGAAAAAAAAGCCAGAAGTGGTGCTGAGGCTCAAGTGGTAAAGCTCTAGCCTTGAGAAAGTCCAGGGACAGGGCTCAGGCCCTGAGCTCAAGCCCAGGACTGGCAAAAAAAAAAAAAAAAAGTAAATTGTAGCCAGGTGTGGTGGCTCATGCCTGTAAATCCCAGCTACTCAAGAGGCTGAGATCTGAGGATCAAGGTTCAAAGCCATCGCAGGCACAAGAGGACCTGAGACTCTTATCTCCAGTTAACCTCTAGAAAACTGGAAGCGGGGCATGGCTCAAGGGTAGGGCCTTGAGCTGAAGAGCTGAGGGATAGCACACAGACCCAGGGGTAGGGTGGTAGTCTTGAGCTGAAGAGCTCAGGGACAGGGCACACACCAAGTTCAAGCCGTATGACCCATTAAAGGAGAGGGAGGGAGGGAGGGAGGGAGGGAGGGAGAGAGAGAGAGAGAGAGAGAGAGAGAGAGAGAGAGAGAGAGAGGAAAGAAAACAAAAAAAAAAATGCAAATTGAAGCCACTGTGACCATTACAATGACTAAGAGGGGGAAAAAAAGCTGATAGTCCCAAAGTACCACTCTGCAAAGCGGTTTGACTGGTTCTGAACACACAGGATCCTCCTATGGATCAACTAGGTATTTACTCAGAGAAAGAACCCGGACATAAATGCTATAGCAGCTTTGTTTGAAATGGTCTTATCCCATAAAATATTATTCTTATTTGTGCTGGGAGTGGACCTCCATTGGGTTTTTTGCTCCAGGCTAGTGCTCTACCACTTGAACCACCCCCTAAGTGTGGTATTTTGCTGGTTAACTGGAAATGTGTATCTCACAGAACTTTCCTGCCTGGACTATCCTCAAACCTCCATCCTCAGATCTCAGCCTCCTGAATGGCCAGGATTAAAGGTGTGAGCCACCAGTGCCAGGCTCCATGGACTAATATTTGTTGAGAAGGAATGGGCCAGGGTATACTCAGCGATAGAGGGTTTGCCTAGCATTTGTGTAGCCCTGGGTTCTATTTCCAGTACTAAAAACAAAACAAACAAACAAACAAACAAAAACAGGGCAATGATCTGATTGGATTTCAAAGTATTATGCTGGGTGGGGAGAGGGGAGGAGCCAAACTTGAAAGTAATCTACAGTGAGTCATTAATAACATTCTTGAAATGACAGAATTATAGAGAGAGGAGAACAGATGTATGATTCAGGGGCAGGAGAGGTGTGAGGTTGCTGGAGGGAATTTCTTTGGAGTAAGGGAATACTTTGTGTTCTAGTCGAGATGGTGGTAATAGAAATAGAAATCTGTGCAGTAATAAAAGCCCGGCTTAGTGGTTTGTGCCTGCAGCATGTATCAGCACTTAGGAAGTTAAAACAGAGGATTGAGAGTTTAAGGTCAGTCTGGGCTACATAGACTCTGTCATGAAAAAAAAAATTAAAAAATAAAAGATACAGAACTATACACTAACCAAAGTGATCATAGGTAAAATACAGAGAACCCGAGTAAGGTCAGTTCTTTAATTGTAATAATATCATTTCCTGCTTTTTAATGTGCTATAGTTGTGTAGGATGCTACACAAGGTGATTTGGACATTTTATTTTTTGCCAGTCCCAGGGCTTAAACTCAGGCCCTAGATGCGGTCTCTGAACTTCTTTTGCTCAGGGCTAGTATTCTGCCACTTGATCCATAGCTCTACATCTGGCCTTTTGGTGGTTAATTGGAAGAAGTGTTTCAAGGACTTTCCTGCCCAAGAGGGCTTCAAACCACAATTCCCCAGTCTCCCAAGTAGCTAGGATTGCAGGTGTGAACCACCAGTACCTGGCTCTGATCTTCTATCTTGCCCAGATTTGGACCTAGACAACAATCCACCCATTTTAGGTTCCCCTCTGCAACTGGGATGACAGGCCTGCCATCACACCCAGTCTCTTCAGGGAATTTTCTGCCACAGTTGCTCTGGAAACATGATCTTCTCAATCCAGTCTCCCAAATGGTTAGTATTAGAAGCATGAGCCACCAGCACCCAGCAAGAACTGCCATCATTATATATAGACCATCTTTTTTTTTTTTTTTTTGGCCAGTCCTGGGGCTTAAACTCAGGACCTGAACTCTGTCCTTGGGCTTTTCAAGGCTAGAGCTCTACCACTTGAGCCACAGCACCACTTCCGGCTCTTTCTATGTATTTGATACTGAGGAATTAAACCCAGGTCTTCGTGCATATTAGGCAAGCTCTCTACCACTAGACTAAACTTCCGGCCCCTATAGAGCATGTTTGAATCCACTACAAGGTAGGTGTCTGTCCCCCAGGCCTCTACTTCTTTCAGGTGGCAGCCATGACCAGTGAGTGCCACTGGGTACCTCCATTCTGAACCAGGCTTGTTCCCACACTCAGGTCTCTTCCTGTGGATAGGAGAGTCTCAAAGATACAACCTTCTCTACCTTAACCTATTTCCTGTGGCTAAACCACAGACTGGGTAATTTACACAGAACACAGTTTTGTCTGGCTTCCAGTTCTGGAGGCTGGGAAGTCCAGAGTTCAGCCCCAGCCTCTGACGAGGGCTTAGTTCTTTATCATAGCAGGCAGGACAGAGGGTGGGTCCCACTTACTCACTTCCTCTTATTGCCCACTTCACATACCATCAATATTAGTTCAAGGATTAAGTTTCTAACATGTGAAATTTAGGGGAGCCAGGCACCCCTGGTTCACCTGTAATCCTAGTAGCTAAGGAGGCTGAGAGCTGAGGATCATGGTTCAAAGCCAGCTAGGGCACAAAAGTCCTTGAGACTCTTAGCAAGAATTAACCACCAGAAAACTGGAAGTGGCCCTGTGGCTCAAGGGGTAGAGCAATAGCCTTGAGCTGAAGAGCTCAGGAACAGAGCCCAGACTCAGAATTCAAGCCCTCCTACCGACAAAAAAAAAAGTGTGAAGTCCTGAGTTCAAGCACATGCACATACACACACACACACAGAAAAGAAAAAAGTCCAATCATAGCACACTATAAGCTTCGACCCCTGTCCTTTCTGCCTCACTTATTCCCCCTTGACACTAATCTCCCCTAGATCAAAGGTCTAGAATTGTCTCTGAGACCTCCATGTATCCCAAGAGCAAGATGCAATTGCTGTTTTTAACAACTTTATTGATGTATAATTGCCATGCAATAAACTACACAGTTTAGTGGAAATACTTGCTATGTTTGTTGTCATTTGGGTTTGAATCCAATCTTCTTTCTCAGCTTGGCTGTGCTCCACCACTTGAGTCATGCCTCCAGCCCAGACTTTTGTTGGTTAATTGGAAGTGGAGTCTCTTGTTTGACTTTTCTGCCCAGGGTGTCTTTGAACCCCAATCTTCTAAGTCTCAGCTTACTGAGTAGCTTGCTTACAGGTATGAAACAGCCACATCCAGCTGAATAAAGTTGGTTTTTTTGTTGTTGGTTTTCACTCCAGATGTGGGGCTTGAACTCAGGACTTGGGTGCTATCCCTGATATATTTTGCTTAGGGCTAAGGCTCTACCATATCAAGCCACTGTGCCACTCTGGTTTTCTGGTAGTTATTTGGAGATAAGAGTCTCAAGGATTTTCTTGCCCTGGCTGGATTCAAATCAGCATCCTTGGCTCTGTCTTCTGGGTCACTAGGATTATAGATGTGAGCCACCGGTGTCTGGTTTAATAAATTTGTTCTGACATCGAAGAAATCATTACTATAGTCAGGCTAATGAACATAACCAACATCCCAAAATGTGTCCTCAAGCACCTCGGTCCCTTTCCTATCCTTTCCATTGATCAGTCCTCTCAGGCAGCCACAGACCTGCTTTCTGTCACTAGAGAAGTCTGTTCATATACTACTTTTTTTTTTTTGTGCCAGTTCTGGGGCTTGAACTCAGGGCCTAGGCACTGTCCCGGAGCTGCTTTTGCTCAAGGTCCACATTCTACTACATGAGCCACAGCACCACTTGTGCACTTGCGGTTCTTTCTGTTTATGTGGAACTGAGGACTTGAACCCAGGGCTTCATGCATGCTAGGCAAGTCCTGAACCACTAAGCCGCTACCACCCCACCCCTTGAGCCACAGCACCACTTCCAGTTCTCTGGAGGTTCATTGGAGATAAGTCTCCCGGACTTCAGTGCCCGGGCTGGCTTTGAACCGCCATCCTCACCTCTCAGCCTCCTGAGTAGCTCGGATGACAGTCCTGGGACTTGAACTCGGGGCCTGGGCGCTGCTCCTGCGTCCCCTTCCCAGCCCCATGGGCCTCACTCCTGCATGGCCTTTTAACTCAAGACTATGGCAAATCGCTACCCGCTCCACTTCCGGCCTTTTGGTAGCTGCTGGACAGGGGGCTCACACCTGGCACCTTAGCTCCTCAGGAGACTGGGATCTGAGGATCCAAGCGTCAGGCCAGCCCGGGCAGCAGAGGCCGGAAGGGGCTGGGGACAGGGCTCAGCCCCGAGTCTCACCCCCTTCCCTGCTGGCTCTGCCCCCCCTCTGCTCCCTCACGCGCAGGTTCCTGGCGAGCCCCCCCCCCCCCCCGGCCTGGTGTCTCCCGGCCCCTGCACCAGCTCGGGCTCGCTTAGACCTCCCTCGGCCCCGACGCCCGGATTCACGTCTGAAGACGGGACCCCAGTGTGCGGGGACCCCGGCGGGCGTCCGGCCCGGAGGGAGACGTCAGTGCCCACCGACGGCCAGCCCGGCACGAGGATGGCCCGGGAGGCGATGCTGACCTCGGCCGGCCGGGGCGGTGCCTCCCGGGCCGGTGGGCAGGGGTCGCCCCCGCTCCGTCCCCGTCCCGCTCCGCCCCGCCCGCCCGCGGCTGCCGCAGCCCCGGCAAATCTCGGCCCCGCGCCGGGAGCGGCGAGGACAGCTGCGGCCCCGGAGCCCCCGCCGGAGCCCCGCGCGGGGTGCGGCGCCCGCCCTGCAACTCGAGCCGCCCCTGGTTAAAAATACCCCCGCCCCGCCCCGCCGAGCGCCCGGGTCCCCGCCGAGCCCCCGCCCCGCCCCGCCGAGCGCCCGTGTCCCCGCCGCGGCGCCCGTGTCCCCGCCGAGCCCCCGCCCCGCCCCGCCGAGCGCCCGGGTCCCCGCCGAGCCCCCGCCCCGCCCCGGCGCCCGTGTCCCCGCCGAGACCCCGCCCCGCCCCGCCGAGCGCCCGTGTCCCCGCCGCGGCGCCCGTGTCCCCGCCGAGCCCCCGCCCCGCCCCGGCGCGCGCCCGCCCTCCCCGGGGACGCCGCGGAACGTGGCCTCGCGCGGAGCTGGCCCCGCGCCCGCGGGGGAGGGCCGGGCGACTCCGGCGGGGAGAGATAGTCCCCGACGGCGCCCGCGATAAGGCCGGCGTAGGCGCGGGGCGCGGGGCGGGCGGCGGAGGAGGGGCGGAGGGCGGAGGGCGGAGGGCGGGCGGGGCGGGAGGAGCCCTCTTCCTGGTTGGGCCCTGCCCGGCGCAGCCACCCGGGAAGCCGGCCGCGGGGACCGCAGCTCCCCCGTCCCCCCCCAGGTAAGGAGTTTTGGGGTCCGCGGGCGGGGCCGCCCCAGATCCACCCCCTCCTCCCGGTCCTGCGCGGGTCGGGGGGCCGCGGGGCCCGGGCGCCCGCCCCAGCCTGCGCCCTCCGCCGCCGGCCGCCGCCCAGCGCCCCCGCCCCTGCCCCGAGCCCCGCTCCGATCCCCGGGCGGCGGGCGGGAGGGTGGCCGGCCGGCCGAGCACGGGGTCCCCAGCACGCCCGCCCTCCCGTCCGTCCCCAGCATGGCGGAGGAGATCATCACGCCCGTGTACTGCACCGGAGTGTCCGCCCAAGTGCAGAAGCAGCGGGCCAAGGAGCTGGGGCTGGGCCGCCACGAGCACGCCATCAAGTACCTGGGCCAGGACTACGAGCAGCTGCGGGCGCGCTGCCTGCAGAGCGGGGCCCTGTTCCGGGACGAGGTCTTCCCGCCCGTGCCGCAGAGCCTGGGCTTCAAGGAGCTGGGGCCTGCCTCCTCCAAGACCCACGGCGTCAAGTGGAAGCGCCCCACGGTGAAGGGGGCCGGGGGAGAGGGGCCCCGGGGGGAGGGAGCTGGGTGAGAGGGGGACCTCGGGGGGAGAGGGGCCAGGGATGAGGGGGGCCATGGGGGAGGGGGGCCGGGGTGAGATGGGGGACCCCGGAGTGAGGGGGCCCCGAGGTGAGAAGGGGGCCCCGGGGAGACCCCGGGGGGAGAGGGGTGCCCAGGGGGAGAGGGTCCGCGCCCCGGGCGCGCGGGGCAGGCCAGCCCCGGGTGCCAGCGGGTCGGGGCGGTCGGGGCCACGTCGTCCAGGCCCGGTCTCGGGGTCGGGGCCCGCGGGTCTGGCGTCCTCTAGTCCTCGTCTCTGCTCTCGCAGGAGCTGCTGTCAAACCCGCAGTTCATCGTGGATGGAGCCACGCGCACGGACATCTGCCAGGGCGCGCTGGGTAGGAGGGACCCCTCCCCGCCGGAGCTCCGTCCCTGCCCTGTCCCCGTCCCTGTCCTGTCCCCGTCCCTGTCCTGTCCCCGTCCCCGGCACCGCCCCGCCAGCCGCGCCCTCCCGCGAGCCCGGGCAGGCTCGGCCACGGCCCGGTGCTGGTTCACCCGGATTCCTGGGGGGCGCCCCGCCCCGGGAGCCCCGGTGCCCGCTCCCCTCCCCAGCCCCGCTGACACGGCCCGGTGCCTGCCGCAGGGGACTGCTGGCTCCTGGCCGCCATCGCCTCCCTCACGCTGAACGACACCCTCCTGCACCGGGTGGTTCCCCACGGCCAGAGCTTCCAAGATGGCTACGCGGGCATCTTCCACTTCCAGGTGACCCTGGCTCCCCGGCCACGCCCAGGGCCCCCCCTCCTCCCCGAGGCGTTTGACCTCGGTGCCATCTGTGGCCTGTCATGCGCGAAGGGCTCGGCAGGTATTTGGCAGCCTTCCTGGATGGTATCCTGTCCAGGAGAAGGGGCTTGAAAGAGTAAAAGCAAACAAACAGCCCCACTCCTGTGTTGGACTCTGAGGGGCAATTCTTTCAGCCCAGGCCTCAGTTTCCCCACTGGAGAATGACGCGTTCCCGGGAGGGGGGGTGCCGGGGCCAAGCATGTCGCTCTGTTCTCCATTTGCCCCACCCGTCCTCTCTGCTGCGCTCCGCACCCCCTGACCCAGAGAAGGAACCTGGGCTGTGCCTGTGTAAGCCAGCTTTTCCTCACACTGGGGACAGAGCCCATTTCTTGTCACACTCGTGAATTCTCAATGAGCTGGTGTTGAGGGACACATCCTAGCAGCTCTGGGTAAGGCCCTCCTTCCCTGGTGGTTCCAGCCCTGCCCTGAGGGCCCGTGGATTTGTGGATCAGTGGATCCGAAGCGCGGAAGCGCGGAGGCCCCTTGGCGCAGCCCCTTGGCGCAGCCCAGCTCTAGCCCGCAGGGGCGCCGGCTGTGCCTCCCCTCTCCCCGCCCCCCTCTCTCCTTCCTCCAATCCAGTCCCCTCTGGCTTCTGATTGGGGACCGGAGCTCCTGGCCCTCCTCTGTCCCTCATTGTCTGGGACAATACTTGGAACTGCCCGAGCCCCACCCCTCCTTCCACCCCAGATTGCAGGAATTGCCAGAAGCAGCCCGCCCATCTAGGGGTGGGATTGCCACATTTTCATTCCACACTTAATAAATCCCACTAACCCCCCACGTCCAGGTCCAAAATGGGGAGGCAGGCGCTTGGTTTTGGGGGTGACCCCACGCCCGGGGCTTTCCACCATTTTACCCGCAAAGGCAATTAGGTGTTTCCCTGCTGAGCCAGAGGTCAGCTTTCCATCGCTGACCTTGTTTGACTTTCCAGTGAAGAAAGCGCCGCTGCTTCTTGTAACGGTTAGGGAAACTGAGGCTCAGAGGAGAAAACTGGCCAAGGGTTATGTATCCAGGCCTGTGCAGCACACACGGATGCCAGGGCATTTATAGAATAATATTCTAGTATGTTCATATAACCTACCCTCCTTATTCTGTATACTTTATTTCTATTATTTTTTGTGACATACGCGGGCTGGAACTCAGAGCCTGCTGCTCTTGCTTAGATTTTTCACCTAAGGCTAGTAGTGCTCTACCACTTGAGCACAGCGCCTCCACCTCTGGGTTTTTCTTGGTTAACTAGAGATAAGATTCTTACAGACATGGCTGTCCAGGCTGGCTTCCAACCTTGATGTCAGCCTCCTGACTAGCTAGATTGACAGCTTTTCTTCTTCCTCCTCGTCTTCCTCCTCCTCCTTCTCTTTCTCTTCCTCTTCCTTCTTCTAAGCCAGTCCTGGGCCTGAGCACTTCCTTGGACTTTCTCAAGACAAGACTTCTCCCACTTGAGCCACAGCATCACTTCCAGCTTCTTCCATATATGTGGTACCCGGGTCTCTGTGCGTGCTAGGCAAGCACTCTTCCACTAGGCCAGACTTGCAGCCTGGGTGGACAGTTTTGAGCTGCCTGATGCTTTCTTTACTCTTGAATGTTTCCCAGGTGACGCTATCATACTTGATGCACGTGGAGTACAGATGCCGTTTTCTCTTCAACGTTTGAAGCCCATTAGGGGTCAAACGCAGGACTGCAGAGCGGGGGACAGAGTGCTGACGGCAGGATGCCCCCCTCTAGTGTAAATGGTGATCAGGTGTGACACAGGGCTGAGCGGCCCTCGGCGCTCCTCACCACACCCCTCCCTGCAGCTGTGGCAGTTTGGGGAGTGGATCGACGTGGTCGTGGATGACCTGCTGCCCACCAAGGACGGGAAGCTGGTGTTCGTGCACTCTGCCCAAGGCAACGAGTTCTGGAGTGCCCTGCTGGAGAAGGCCTATGCCAAGTGAGAAGGGCGCAGGGGACAGAGGCCCCTCCCTTCTGTGGGCGGGGGCTCCTGGCTCTCTTACCTGGTCCCGCTTGATGCCACAGCCCTGACCCGGAGCTGCCCGCAGGGTGAACGGCAGCTACGAGGCCCTGTCGGGCGGCAGCACCTCAGAGGGCTTTGAGGACTTCACAGGCGGAGTCACCGAGTGGTACGAGCTGCGCAAGGCGCCCAGCGACCTCTACCAGATCATCCTCAAGGCGCTGGAGCGAGGCTCCCTCCTGGGCTGCTCCATCGACGTGAGTGTCCACGCCTGGCCCTGGCCGCGCCTGCCGTCCAGTCCCATTCTCCCGGGATCCCAAGTCTCCTCCTCCCCCTCCCCCTCAGCACCACCTCTGGATGCGTCTCCAGTCTGGTCCTGCTCTTCCACCCTCTGTCCTCCATGCTCAGGGCTAGTCCTCTTCCCCCTTTCCTCTTCCTTTCTCCAAACCCCAGGCCTCAGCTCCACTCTGCACTTAGGGTGCTCCCTTCCCACCTTCTTCCTATTGCCTCTCTCCCAGCCTTCTAGCTTGCTCTCTTGCCCTCTCCTAGCCTAGCCACTTCCTGTCTTCATTCCAGGCCCACTCTTGTCTGTCCCTCCGTTTCTACCATCTCCACACCTGCACAGTCACCCCCAAATCACTGACATCCTTGGCTCTACCTCCTTCCCCCTTTTCTGTTGGTCTGCATTCTGCTTCCCTCCACACCGAGTATGCTTGGGAAATGCGTGCCTGGAGGGGTGTGTGTGTGTGTGTGCGCGCGTGCGCACACGTGCACACTCCTAGCCAGTAGTAGTGTTGGTGGGGGTGTCTGGGCCTCCCCCTGACACCAGTCGTAGCCCCACTTGCAGGACTGCGTCCATGGTGAGAATGGAGAGATGGGATTAGGACTTGTCTGTCATACCCAACAGCTGCTGGATGAGCGAGGGTGGGGGATGGGAGAGCAGCTTGCCCAGGCCTAGGGGTGTGCTTCAGGCGGGGGAGGCGCCCAGCTCCCCCCAGCCTCCCAGCACAGTGCCCACATGTGTCTGCAGATCTCCAGTGTCCTGGATATGGAAGCCATCACGTTTAAGAAACTGGTGAAGGGCCATGCGTACTCCGTGACTGGGGCCCAGCAGGTACGGCCCTGAGTGAGGCCCCTCTCTGCTGCTTCCACAGGGCGGTTCCTACCTCCTGGCCTTTCCTTGCCTCACTGGCATCTGACCATGGGAGGTGTTTGTGACCCAGTCCCAGCACCTCATCTGTCCCCAGGGACACCCATCCTGGTGCTTATCTACACAAGCTAACCGACGGACGGGCATTTGAGGGCGCGGGTGCCTCCCAGCCCCTGGGTCATGCTGGCAGGGAAGGGGTGTCAGAACACGTGCAGAAGCTAGAGCTGTCGGGTGCTTTGGGGAACAGGTGAACTACCAGGGCCAGATGGTGAGCCTGATCCGGATGCGGAACCCCTGGGGCGAGGTGGAGTGGACAGGAGCCTGGAGCGATGGGTGAGGGACACCTGCTGGCACGGGTGGGGAGGCTGAGGAGCTCCTAGGTGTGCCCGAGACTCAGCATTAACCAGGGAGCTGACTAGGCTCGGGGGGCACAGCCCTGACAAAGCACAGGCCAGGGGGGTCCCTCGGGCACCTCGCCCATCCAGACAGGGGAAGCCCGGGTCTGGGATCTGGGAGTGGGCTCAGAGCCTGTCTCCTAACCCAGGGCATGGTCAAGACGAGCCAGGGTGGATGGGCCCAGCAGCCCAGTGCCCTCCAGCCCTGGCCGTGCCCTGCTCCCACAGCTCTTCCGAGTGGAATAATGTGGACCCCTATGAACGGGAACGACTGAGGATCAAGATGGAAGATGGGGAGTTCTGGTGAGCAGCCCCTCTTCCATATGGCCCCCCCCGCCCCCCGCTTCCTCCTTCTTTCCTACTGTACCTCTTTCTTTTCCTCCTGTTCCTTCATCTTGTACTAGGGTTTGAACCCAGGGCCTGGTCCATTCTACCTCTCAATTCATGCCCTTTAGTCTTTCCTTCCTCCCTTCTTCTCTTTCCTTCTTTCTTTCCCTCCCTCCCTCCCTTTCTAGCTGTATTGTCCTAGAACTTGGACTCAGGGTCTGAGTACTATCCCCAAACTTTTTCGCTCAAAGCTAGTGCTCTACCACTTGAGCCACAGCTCTACTTCTGGCTTTTTTGGTGGTTCACTGGAAATGTATCTCATGGATTTTGCTGTCCAGGTTGGCTTTGAACTGTGATCCTTAGATCTCAGTCTTCTGAGTAGTTAGGATTCTAGCCCCTGCGGTACCTGCTTTGGACATCAGGTTTGTTTTTTTAAATATTATTTTGATTTTATAGTTAGTCTTACTTTTTTAAAAAGTAGTTCTTATTAGCACTACTATATACTACATACACTAGCTACATACTGGAGACTTGCATTGTGACGTTGTATAAATTGTATGCACAAATATATACATAAATGTATACAATGTATTTCAATCAACCAATCCCCACCTCCCTGTTCTCTTTCTTCCTCTTCTGAATACAATTTCAAGACGTTTCTTTGTATTACACTCATACTTGCTGATAATCTGTTTAAATAATATCTATCCACTTTCATCCTGGTTAGGGCAACTAGTTCCCTCCCCCCCCCCCCAAAAAAAAAACAGCCAACTTCTCCACACCATTCTTCTCTTGATCTGGACTTGAACACATGATCCTCCTTCCTCTGCCTCCCTAATAGCTGGGATTGCAGATGCCCATCCCCACACCTAGACCTTCTGAGGGGCTCCCTCTCTCCTGTGTACCCCAGACCCACCCCATGCCTGGGAAGTGGGGCCCAGCAGTGTGCTTTGACCCCCACCCCCAGGATGTCCTTTCGAGATTTCATGCGAGAGTTCACACGCCTGGAGATCTGCAACCTGACGCCGGATGCACTCAAGAGCCGCACAATCCGGAACTGGAACACCACGCTGTATGAGGGTACCTGGCGGCGGGGGAGCACGGCCGGCGGCTGCCGGAACTACCCAGGTGACCTGAGCCCCTGGGCTCGCACATGGGTCGGGTTCGGGGCCCTGGCCACCTGGCTGTGTCCTCACCTGTGGCTGGTGTGTTTACTCTGTATGTGTGTCAGTCCTGGGGCTTGAACGCAGAGCCTTGAGCTTTCAGGCTGGTGTTCTGTCACTTGAGCCATACCTTTGCTTCTGGATGATTTTTTTTTTTTTTGGCTATTTAATTGGAAACAATCGTCTCTAGGATTTATCTGTCCAGGCTGGCTTCAAACTGAGATCCCCAAGTCTCAGCCTCCTATCTGGGATTTCAGGTGTGACCCACCAACATCTGCCTCATAGCTGGTGTCTCAGATTTACTTTGAGGACTAAATAGGAAATGTCCTTGTCAGTGCTAAACTGCCCCTCTGGGGCCTGAACCCAGGTGGTCATCAGGAAGCCATCTTGCCACCATCTAACCCTGGGAGCTCCGCGTGCCCTGAGCTCTTCCCGTGTCCGCACACTTCATCCCTGTCCTTCCCTTGCCTTTCTCTAGGCCTCTCAGGGCCGATGTACCACTGTCCACCGCCTGGCCTCTTTGTTCCCGAAGCTTTTCCTCTAATTAGTTCCGCTGCTCTGCTGGGTCACTGGGGCTGGCCTCCCAGCCACTGCTCACCTGGCCTTACGTCATCGTGGAACCCGCCCCTGCTGGCTTCTTGCCCTCTCCTCTCACTTCCAGCTGTTTCAGCTCCCCTCAATCCAGGTGTCATCCTCCTGGAACCCTCCTATTTTATGTTTGTGTGTGCATGCATGTGCGTTTGTACGTGCCAGTCAGATTACAGCTTGAACTCAGGGCCTGGGCACTGTCCCTGAGCTGTGTTGCTCAAGGCTAGCACTCTACCACTTTGAGCCACAGTGCCCCTTCCAGTTTTCTTGTGGTTAACTGGAGATAGGAATCCTAGGGACTTTCCTGTCCCAGCTGTCTTCAAACCAGAATCCTCAAATCTCAGCCTCCTTAGTACAGTCTTGAGCCACCGGCACCCAGCTCAAGGCTGGTGCTCTGTGACTTGAGTCGCAGCTCTACTTCAGGCATTTTAGTGGTTAATTGGAGATAAGACTTTCCTGCCTGGCTGACTTTGAGCCACAATCCTCAGCTCTCCAGCTTCCTGAGTAGGATTACAGTTATGAGCCACAGCGCCTGCTCTGTCATCTGTTAAACCTCTCTGCATACTGGTACACTGTCATCATCTCCCCTGTGCCTTCTCCCTCCCCCTGCAGGACTCTTCCTTTTTTTTTTTTTTTTTTGCTAGTCCTGGGCCTTGAACTCAGGTCCTGAGCACTGCCCTTGGGCTTTTTATGGCTAGGGCTCTACCACTTGAGCCACAGCACACTTCTGGATCGAACCCAGGTCTTTGTGCATGCTAGCCAAGCACTTTACCACTAGGCCAAACTCCTGCCCAAGACTCTTCATCTTTAGCTTGTTCCTATAAACACAGTTTCCTGGCCCTCCGCTCCCTGTGTCTGCCACTCAGCACAAACCGCAACATTCCAGTGTTGACTGGCTCAGAACCGTCCATGAGGCTGGAGAGGAATCACGCAACTGAGTCGCTGTTTTCCCTGTAACCTTTGCAGCCACAAACCTGGAATGAGCACATTAGCCATCCCTCGCCATTCTATTCCCAACTGTCTCCTTTGTCACCACCATCTGAGCTGCTGGCCCTTCCACTCCACAGGAAATAGAGACTTCACAGGACACCACATGTCCATCTCCAGATCCCATCTGTCCACTCCACCTGTGCACACCTGCGCCTCTCTTTCCGGGGCTCCTACCATGTGCTGAGTCTCAATCTCTTCCCCCGTTTTTGGTGACAGTACTATGGCTTGAATTCAAGGCTTGGGTGCTACCCCCTGAGTTGTTGTTTGTTTGTTTGTTTGTTTTTGTCAGTAATAAGGCTTGAACTCTGGGCCTGGCCACTGTCCCTGAGCTCTTCAGCTCAAACTACCCCCCTACCCCTGGAGCCATAGCGCCACTTCTGGTTTTCTAGGGGTTAATTGGAGATAACAGTCTCACAAACTTTAGTGCCCAGGCTGGCTTTGAACCACAATCCTCAGATTTCAGCCACCTGAGTAGCTAGAATGACAGGCATGAGCCACTGCGCCCAGCTATCCCTGAGTTTCTTGTTCAAGGCTAGCACTCTACCACTTGAACCACTGCTCTACTTCTGGCTTTTTGCTCATAATTGGAGATAAGAGTCTTCACTTCTTGTCTGTTTGGGGCGGCTTTGAACTGTGATCCTTAGATCTCAGTCTCCTGAGTAGCTAGGACTCAGGTGTGAACCACCAGCGCTTGACTGATTGTCCCTTCTGCTGAAGTATGTTGCTCCCCTGTCCTTTGCGTCTTCCTCCTGTGTCATGATGGAAAAATCCCCTGTCTTCACGTGACCTCCTCACCCCACTTCTCCACTACTGCTCCCCTTCAAAGCAGAATTGCTCAGGAATTGCCACATGGCCCATTTCCTTCCTGGCCACTTTGACCTTGCCAGGTCAGCCACCGCTGTGCTCCTCATGCAGTTTCCTGCTCTGTGCTCCACTCTCTGTGTGGAAGCCTTTCCACCTGCACCTGTCCCCTTCAGTTCTGCTCCCGTGTCCAGTGAGCGCTTTCCCCGGTCCCCTGACCACCGAGGCTGCAGGGCCAGCTCCGTCCCACACTGCCTGTGGATTTGCCTGTGGGGGTGGCATGTCCTGTCTGTCCTGTCTCTAGGTCTCTCCTGACAGCAATGCATTAATTGTTGCTATTTCACAGGCTGAATTCCTTCAGGAATCTCAGCACTGTGACTCACGCCTATAAGCCTCACTACTCTGGAGGCTGAGATGGTGAGGATCAAGGTAAAAGTCCAGCCTGCCTAACAAATCTGAGACACTTTTATCTCCAGTTAACCGGCAAAAAGCCAGAACTGGAGTAGTGGCTTAAAGGGTATAGCTGTGAGTAGAAAAGAATCGACTAAGATATCCTAAGTTTAAGTCCTAGTATTAGTATAAAAAAGTCTCATAGCTATTCTGGTCCTTTATTTTTCCCTATGAGAGAAAAAAAAAAAGACTTTGAGGGCTAGACATGTGTCCTAGTGACAGAGCGCATAACCACACATGCATGAGGGCAAGGGTTCAATCCCCAGCATCACCAGAAACAAACACCACTAAACATGCAATCTGTGGACGAATATGAGGAGAGTGGGCATCGTTAAAACATTGAGTCATTTATTTTGGTCTTTAATATCGTTCAATAGTATATTAACTTTTATTGTAAAAACCATCTGTGACTTATTCCTGGGTATACAGTCATTGATACTGTAAATATAGTTTGAATATCCCATATATGGGGTTGGAAGTGGGGCCTAGTAGCAAAGTGCTTGCCTAGCATGCATGAAGACCAGTGTTCAATTCCTCGGTAACACATACATAGAAAAAAGCCGGAAGTGGTGCTGTGGCTCAAGTGACAGACTGCTAGCCTTGAGCAGAAAAGCCCAAGGGCAGTGCTTAGCCCCTGAGTTCAAGCCCCAGGAGCCTAGCATATGTGAAGCCCTTTGTATCACATATACATCAAGTAGAACACTAGCCTTGAGAAAGCTCAAGGACAGTGCCCAGGCCCTGAGTTCAAGCCCCTGGGGTGGGGGGGGTAGGGTTGTGGGGATGACTCCCAGACTCTCCTGCCTGGGCTGGCTTGAACCATGATTCTCAGATCTCAGCCTACTGCCTGGCCGCAGTTGGTCTTCTAAATGTAATTTTTGTATTCAGCAAGTTTGTTATACTATTCTTAAGTTTACTTATTTATCTACATTATCTTTGGTTCACTAACCGATTCTAGGGTAGGATAGGATCTATAAGTAAGGGAAGATTTGTCCATTCTTTTCTTTTTTTGCCGGTCCTGGGCTTGAACTCAGGGCCTGGGAGCTGTGCCTGATCTTTTCTACTTAAGGCTAGTGTTCTACCACTTTGGTCACAGCTCCACCTCCTTTTGATAATTTTGGTAATTAATTAGAAATAAGAGTTTTATAGACTTTTCTGCCTGGGCTGGCTTCAAGTTACAATCCTCAGATCTCAGCCTTCTGAACAGCTAGGATTGCAAACTACTAGCGCCTCAAATAACTTTGTTTTAGAGGTGATATACAGCAGGGTTACCTTTATATACATCAGGAAATAAGTACATTTCCTTTCACACAGTGTCGTCTGCTCCCTCATTCTCTTCCATTCCCTCCCTCCATCTCTACCCATGAGTTACATAGTTCACTTTCAACAATGTCCAGTGTGCTGTACTGCTGCACTTTGGCACTCTTTTTTCTGATTTTGTGCCCAACCGTGTCACAGATATGCATGTGAATACACGGTACATATGGGTAAAGAATACAGAGTCAGAGCTGGGAGCATAGCCTAGTGGTAGAGTGCTTACCTAGCATGCATGAAGCTCTGGGTTCGTTTCCTAAGTACCACGTACTCAGAAAAGGCTGGAAGTAGCGCTGTGGCTCAAGTGGCAGAGTGCTAGCCTTGAGTAAAAAGTGTCCAAGGACAGTGCTCAGGCCCTGAGTTCAAGCCCCAGGACTGGCAAAAAAAGAATAGTCATCAGAAACAGAAAATATATTTATATATATATATATATATATATATATATGACGTTTGTTTCCATATCTCTGAACTAGCTACCCAAGTTCATGAGTAAGATTTGCCTGTTACCTTCTTTTTTCATATGGATCAAACTGGTTTGGTACACTATATTGTAGACTTGATTGGAAGATGTCGGCTGCTTTACTGAGTTTACACACAGTGGAAACAGTTCCTTGCCTGAAAGTTTGGTAGAACTTGTCTGTTAAGCCATCAAACCCACTTGTTCCTTTTTTTTTTTTTTTTTTTTGCCAATCCTGGTACTTGAACTCAGGGCCTGAGCACTGTCCTTGGGCTTTCTCAAGGCTAGTGTTCTACCACTTAAGCCTCAGTACCAGAAAAGTGCCTGGCTTTTTCTGAGTATGTGATACCAAGGAATCAAACCCAGGGCTTTGTGCATGTTAGCCAGGCTCCTGGCTCCCCCTCCTTGTTCCTTTATGTGAAGATCACCTCTTGATACTGAATATCTTTTCTCTTTCCCTCTCTTTTTTTTTTTTTTTGCCAGTCGTGGGCTTGAGCTCAGGTCCTGAGCACTGTCCTTGGACTTTCTCAAGGCTAGAGCTCTACCACTTGAGCCTCAGCACCACTTCCAGCTTTTTTCTATGTATGTGGTACCGAGGAATCGAACCCGGGTCTTCATGCATGCTAGGCAAGCACTTTAACCACTAGGCCAAACTCCCGGCCCATCTCTCTTTTTTTTCTGGGGGAGGGGGCGGTTGCTCATGGGGCTTGGACTATGGGCCTGGGCACTGTTCCTGAGCTCTTCAGCTCAAGGCTACCACCCTACTCCTTGAGCCACAGCCCCACTTCCAGTTTGCTAGTGGTTAATTGGAGATAAGAATATCCTGGTCTTTAGTTTCCTGGGCTTTGAACAGAGATCCTCAGATCTCAGCCTCCTAGATAGCTATAATTTCAGGCATGAGTCGCCAGTGCCTGACAAGAACACTGTCTCTCTCTCTGTCTCTCTCTCTCTGTCTCTCTCTCTCTGTCTCTCTCTCTCTGTCTCTGTCTCTCTCTCTCTCTCTCTCTCTCTCTCTCTGTCTCTCTCTGTCTCTTAAATTTCTGTGCCAGTCCTGGTACTAGAATTCAGGGCTTGGTGCTGTCTCTGAGCTTTTGTTTTTGTCAATTGTGGGTCTTGAACTTGGGGTCTGGCTACTGTCTCTGAGCTTCTTTGTACTCAAGACTAGCACTCTACCACTTGAGCCACAGTGCCACTTCCAGTTTTTAAATGATTAATTGGAGATAAGTGTCTTATGGAGACTTTTCTGGCTTCAAATCCCAATCTTCAGATTTGAGCCTCCTGAGTAGCTAGGATTACACGAGAGAGCCACCAGCTCTGGCGTGTCTCTGGTCTTTTTTGCTTGAGACTCTGCATTCTGCCACTCTACCACCCTGGCCACAGATCCACTTCCAACTTTTTGTTGATTAACTGGAAATGAGGGTCTCCAGGACTTTCATGGCCTGGCTGGCTTTGAACTGTGATCCTCAGATCTCAAGCTTCCTGAGTAGCTAGGATTACAGGTGTGACCACCTTCTCCCTCCCCCCTCCTCCTGCCTCCTGCCTCGTCTCCCTCCCCTCTCCTAGCCTTTTTTTTTTTTTTTGGTGCGTCATGGGGCTTGAACTCTGAGCCAGAACACTATCCCTGAGCTCTTCAGCTCAAGGCTACTGCCCTACCACTTGAGCCACAGCACCACTTGTGGTTTTTCTGGTGGATAAGAACCTCATGGACTTTCATGCCCAGGCTGGCTTTGAATCTCAGTCCTCAGGTCTCAGCCTCCCAGTAGCTAGGCCACTGCCCCTGCCCTTTTTTTTTTTTTTTTTTTTTGGGCAGTCCTGGGGTTGGAACTCAGGGCCTGAGCACAGCCCTTAGGCTTTCCTCAAGGCTAGTGCTCTACCACTTGAGCTATAGCATCACGTAGGACTTTTATATGTATGTGGTACTGAGTAATCAAACTCGGGTCCTCGTGCATGCTAGGCAAGCCCTCTACCTCAAGAGTTTCACTGACCTTCCTGCCTGAATTGGCTTCAAACCGTCATCCTCAGATCTCAGCTTCTTGATTTTATTTTTGTTTGTTTTGTTTTAAAGATAGCTTTCTTAAGCCAGCATGGTGGCTCACACCTGTAATCCTAGCTACTCAGGAGGCTGAGATCTGAGGAACAAGTTCAAAGCCAGCCAGGGCACAAAAAGACCTGAGACTCTTATTTCCATTTAACCTCTAGAAAATGAGAAGTGGGGTTTGGCTCAAGGGTAGGATGGTAATCTTGAGCTGAAGAGTTCAGGGACAGTGCCCAGGCCGAGTTCAAGCCCCATGACCCACAAAAAAAAAAAAAATCTTTCTTGAGATTTAATTCACATATGATATGATTTACCCATTAAAATTTTACAGATCAGTGGTATTTATTCTTAGAAAACTGTGCAACCCTCACCATATCAATGTGAGGACATCTCATTCTATCCCCCCCAATACCCTTAATTGTCATATCCCCAGCCTCCGGGAGCCACTAATCTCCTTCCTGTCTCTGAATTTGTGTGCAATAATTCATGTAAGTGGAATTATCTTTTCTTTCTTGTAATGTTTTTGGGGTTTAGTCTTATCATACCATGTATTATTACTTGTGTGTGTGTGTGTGTGTGTGTGTGTTTGTGTGTGTGTGCGCGTGTGTGCGTGTGCGCGTGTTGTATGCTGGTACTGGGACTTGAACTTGTGGCCTCACCTCTCCCTTAGGTTTTCTTTCTTTTTTTTTTTTTGCCAGTCCTGGGCTTGAGCTCAGGGCCTGAGCACTGTCCTTGGACTTTCTCAAGGCTAGAGCTCTACCACTTGAGCCTCAGCACCAACTTCTGGCTTTTTTCTATGTATGTGGTACCAAGGAATCGAACCCGGGTCTTCGTGCATGCTAGGCAAGCACTTTAACCACTAGGCCAAACTCCCGGCCCTCCCTTAGGTTTTCATTCAAGCCTGATGCTCTACCACTTGAGCCACACCTTCAGTTGCAGGTTTTTGCTGGTTGGTTGGAGAACAGTCTTCAGATCTCAGCCTCATGGGCAGCTCAGATTACAGATGGGATCCCCCAGAGCCCAGCAGCTGGATTTGTTTTGTCTTGTTAATTCACATGAGTTGTTCCTGCTTCCCCTCCCCTTGCAGTGTAAGCCCTGGAGGTTCTGGACAAGATTCACAGCTGCTTTCGTGTCACACACAAGATGTGCTCCTCTCCTCGCCTCTAATCTGGGCCTCCCTTTTCTGCAGCCACCTTCTGGGTGAACCCCCAGTTCAAGATCCGCCTAGAAGAGGTAGATGATGAAGACGACTATGGGAGTCGTGAGTCTGGCTGCAGCTTCGTGCTGGCGCTCATGCAGAAGCATCGCCGCCGTGAGCGCCGCTTTGGCCGGGACATGGAGACCA
This sequence comes from Megascapheus bottae, assembly GCF_031878675.1. Taxonomy (NCBI): domain Eukaryota; kingdom Metazoa; phylum Chordata; class Mammalia; order Rodentia; family Geomyidae; genus Megascapheus; species Megascapheus bottae. Next base: position 5,499,118 of record NC_143524.1, on the reverse strand, counting down.
TAGGCTTCGCCGTGTATGAGGTGAGCCCTGGGGAGGGCGGCCCGCCCTACAACCTCCGTGTCTGTCCACCAGGGGGCACCAAGGCCTCCCAAGCAGCCCTGAGTGCCCCAGAGGGTCTCACCTGACCTGGGTGGCTCGTCTGACAGTGGCCTGAAGTTCATTGTGAGGCAGGGGGAGGAAGGAAGGCCATTGGTTCCAGGAAGGGAAGGTTCCAGAATTCACCTTTTCCTGTGGGGAAACAGACATTGGGTGGCAGCCCAGATTTCAGTGGGGCTTCAGAAAGAAGTGAGCAAGTGGAGGTGGGGGGAGGGGGGAGGGCACCCACCTGGGGAGTGTGTGCTAATATCTCTAAGTCCTATACTACACTTGAGATGGGGACCGAAATTTGTGGATGGTCCCTGGCTGGGGTCAAAGAAGGCCATTGCCTTGGCCACATTCAGGTCCCCTGGAAGTGGAAGGGTGAGGGGTGAGGGCCTCTGAAGTCCCTGGGCTTCAGGACACTGCCACTGGCCACCCAGCCTCTGTTCTGCTGCTCCGATTCACAGTGCCCTGCCTCTCCCTCCCTCCTCAGGCCACTCCTATGTGAAGACAGGCCTGGGGCATCCTTAGCCTCAAGCCTGAGGTTCTGCCTCCTGTCTTCTTATCCACTTCCTGTAAACCCTGTATAATTATCAGGACAATAAAATAAAAAAGAAAGAACTCAGGGCTGGGGACCAGTGGGCCACATCTGTAAGCCTAGCTACTCAAGAGGCTGACATCCGAAGATCACAATTCAAAGCCAGCCCAGCGGGAAAGTTCATGAGACTCTCCAATTCAATACCCAAAACTGAAAGTGGAGCAAAAGCTCGGAGCCAGTGCCCAGGCCCTGAGTTCAAGTCCCATGACCCACAAGACACACAAAGAACTCAGGACCTTGACCCTGCATTTAACCCAAGTTCACCCCAGGCCAGCCTCCGTGGACAGGCACACATCTGCACTTCTCCCGTCTTTTGCAGGTTCCCCCAGAGGTAGGTGTGGTTCCTGGCTCGCCTGGTTTACCTGCCCTGAGCAGACAGTCCACCGAGCAGAGGGGTGAACCCTGGAGAGTGCTGAGACATCGATTTGCTTTACTGCCTGAAAAGTGTTCTCGGTTGAACTGGGGTTTGAACTCAGGGCCTTGCTCTTGCTGGACAGGCTCTCTGTACCACTTGAGCCTCACACAGCCCAGTCCTCTGACTCGTATCTGGTGGGCAGAGCGGGGAGCGGGAGGATTCCAACACAGCTGTGATGCAGCCCTCTGGCCCCTCCGCTTGGAGTTGGCATCTGGGCCCGGGTTTGGGGTGACTGTCCAGGGGTGGGCACTGCAGCCCTCTGCCTGCTTCCCCCTGCCAGCTGGTGGGCCAGCCGGCTGTGCACTTGAAGCGAGACTTCTTCCTGGCCAACTCCTCCCGGGCGCGCTCGGAGCAGTTCATCAACCTGCGGGAGGTGAGCACCCGCTTCCGCCTGCCTCCCGGCGAGTACGTGGTTGTGCCCTCCACCTTCGAGCCCAACAAGGAAGGCGACTTCGTGCTGCGCTTCTTCTCGGAGAAGAGTGCTGGGACCCAGTGAGTCATGGACAACGCCCTCCATTCCTATCTCCTCCCTGCGGCCCCCAGCCCCAGCCCCCCCTGAACAGCCTCTTTCTCCCCACTCTGCAGGGAGCTGGATGACCAGGTTCAAGCCAACCTTCCTGATGAGGTGTGTTACCCCCTCCTCCCCAGGGACCTGGGTGTCACATCCTCCTCCCTCATAAGCATCATGGAAATAATAGTGTCCAGCCGACCGTGGCCTGGCCTTTTGCAGCTTGCAGAGGTCTTGTGGTGGTGGTGGTGGCGGTGATAGTGAAGGAGGAGAAGGAAGAACATCCCTGAGCCGGCTCTGCTGGGCTGTGCCGTCGAGTTCCTCCCCAGGAACAATGTCAGAGTCCTGTCATCCATCTCTCTCCTTCAGTGGAAAATAAGTTCAGAGAGATTGAGGATGTAGCCCAATGTCCCCCAGCACTGATCCAAACCCTCACCGGCTGTCACTGAGCTAAACCATACCTCTGTCATCTTTGCCTCGGTGGGAGGGGAGCTCTCCATTTTATAGGTTACAGTGGTGAGGCTCCAGCTGGGTACTAGTGGCTCACACCTGTAGTCCTAGCTTCTTAGGAAGCAGAGCTGATGATGGTGGTTCAAAGCTAGCCTAAGTAGGAAAGAACTTGGGACTCTGTGGCTCAAAGGGTAGAGTGCCTGCCTTAAGTGGAAAAAGTTAAGTGAGTCCCTGAGCTCAAGCCCCAATATAGGCATGGAAAAGGAGGAAGAGTGAGGCGCAGAGGTGAAGGTGGATTCCTGCCCCAAGGGCAAGGCCCGGGCGCTCTCCCTCACCTGTCCCCTCCTCTGTGCAGCAAGTGCTTTCTGAAGAGGAGATTGATGAGACCTTCAAGGCCCTGTTCAGGCAACTGGCAGGGGAGGTAGGTCTCGGGGCCTGGCCGGGGGGGTGAGCCTGGGGGGACAACAAGGGCACCCAGCAGCTGCCATCCTCCATCTTCTCCCCAGGACCTGGAGATCAGCGTCAAGGAGCTGCAGACAATCCTCAACAGAATCATTAGCAAACGTGAGGGTCCCCTAATGGCAGCTCTGCACCCCATATGGCCTCTCCCCTGTCCTGCCCCCGCCTGCCCCTCATTTCATAATCCAGGCATTTTCTGTGGCCTGGAGCTCAATCCTGCCAGCTTCTAGCAGAGCCAGCTGCCAGCGTCTTAGTATCATGGAAAAGGTTCTGTTCTTCTTCATCCCGAAGGTGTCCCCCAGGCCAGGCCAAGGGTGTGGAGAGCACAGCACATGAATGCCTTCACCCCTGCACACACACAGCCCCCACCCCCACCCTGGCTATGGCTGGGGACTTGCATGACCCAACCCCCATGCGCCTGCTTCCCTTAGCCCCGAACTTCCCAACTCTGTGGACAAATGCCTTTCTGCCCTTCAGCCAGTCACCCCGCCAGGCCTACGATCTTCCCACCTCATTCCTTTCACTTTGGTTGTTGGGTATTCATGCATCTGGTGGGACCCTATCTTTTTTTTTTTGTCAGTCCTGGGGCTTGAACTCAGGCTCTGGGTACCATCCTTGAGTTGTTTTTGCTCAAGGCTAGCACTCTACCACTTGAGCCACCGTACCACTTTGGGCTTTTTTCTGTGTATGTGTACTGAGGAATTGAACCCAGGGCTTCATGTGTACTAGGCAAGTGCTCCACCACTCAGCCATACTCACGCCTTGGGGCCCTGTCGTGACCACGGAAATACTTCATTGTCTGACAGTGGGTACCAGGGGCTCACACCCGAGGTTTGCGATTTGAAGCCAGCTTGGGAAGGCAAATCCAAGAGACTCTTGTCTCCTGTTAACAAGCAAAAAGCTGGTAGTTGAGTTGTGGTTCAAGTGGTGCCTTGAGTGAAAATGCCATGTGAGGCCCTGAGTTCAAGCACCAGTACCAGCACATGCACACACACATACACACACACAGAGCTCCTACGCAAAATCTGCTGCCAGGGCCTCCCAGCCTGAAAGCAGGGACAGGAGGCCCAGTGGGCTGAGGTCTTAGAACTTCTCTTTCTTGCAGACAAAGACCTGCGGACCAAAGGCTTCAGCATGGAGTCATGCCGCAGTATGGTCAACCTCATGGACGTATCCTTTCTTCTGTGTTTGTCTGCTGGTGGGTCTGGGGACTGAAGGCTTTCATGGATAAACTGACCTAGGGACAAAGCCAGGGTGGGCTATAGATGCATCTGGGCCTTGTGTTCAAATACATGGAACATCTTGTTGTTCAGGAAGGGAAACTGAGGCCTTGTGTCTTGTGGAAGGTAGAGCAAGTCCTGGCCTGGCAGACTGTGAGGCTGGAATTGTTTCTGCCCTCTCCATTCCTGGCCCCTGCTCTGCACCCGGAGCAGAGAACACAGGTTGTAGGAGGCCCAACCTCACCTGTCCCGTTCCTGCTTCTCACCTCTGCTCCCATTGATCCCCCCTCACACACTCGTCCCAGCTGTGGTGTTACCTTCTTAACCTCCTCCACCCAGCGTGATGGCAACGGGAAGCTGGGCCTGGTAGAGTTCAACATCCTGTGGAACCGCATCCGGAATTACCTGGTGGGTGGAGTCACAGCGGGCCCCTCCCCTGCCAGATGCAGGCCCCAGATGGCCACCTTAGCGCTGCCTCTCTACATGCCACCCCCTCCCACTTCTGAGCCCACCTTTCCCAGTAAATGCCCCCTTTGCGGGCTGCTCCCCTCTGGCTGAGTCAGCCAGGCCCTCACCCTCTGCTCCCCACCACGCCAGTCCATCTTCCGGAAGTTCGACCTGGACAAGTCGGGAAGCATGAGTGCCTACGAGATGCGGATGGCCATAGAGTCTGCAGGTGAGGCTCCCAGGTGGATGGCGTCTTGGGGACCTGCTCTGATCCTGTGCCTCAGGCTGAATCCTGAGCAGCTGCCCTGGCCAGTGACCACTTACTCGGCTGCCGTAATGGCCATCTCTGGCCTTTTTCCATAGTCCCAGAGCTAAGGCTGTGCTTCAGAGCCAGGCTTCTCCCACGCTGGGCTGTTTTAGCATGGAGCCAGGGCATCTGAAATAACACCCAGACCCCTTGGCCCTCTGCAGCCAGTTTCTGATTCCTAGGCTAGACCCGCTACACTTGCTGTGGGACTGACCCTCACTTGTCCAGCTTGCTCCTGGCCCTGCCAGGAGGGCGCATGCTCTTCTCTCTGGAGAATGGGCCTTCGTATCCAGCATGGATACTCCAGCTGGAGCTCCTATTCTCTCCCTGCCGACGCTCGCTGGCTTTCCACGCAGGCTTCAAGCTCAACAAGAAGCTGTACGAGCTCATCATCACCCGCTACTCGGAGCCCGACCTGGCCGTGGACTTCGACAACTTCGTGTGCTGCTTGGTGCGGCTGGAGACCATGTTCCGTGAGTGTCCGCTCGCCGGGGCCTTGTGTCCACCAGGGGCCGAGGTCTCTACCCCAAGGGGAGGCCTTTCAGGATAGTTTGGGGTGCAGTTCTGGCCAGACGTGGAGTACATCAGAAACTCTGAGTTCCTCTTTTCTTGAACACGCAGGGTTTTTCAAAACGCTGGACACAGATCTGGATGGAGTCGTGACCTTCGACCTGTTTAAGGTGAGGCTCTCCCTCCACCTGGCGAAAGAGTCTGAGGTGTTATTTTCTTTTATTCCCTTTCCTTCCCCCCACCTCCTTTCCCTTCCTTCCTTCCTTCCTTCCTTCCTTCCTTCCTTCCTTCCTTCCTTCTTTCCTTCCTTCCTTCTTTCCTTCCTTCCTTCCTTTTCTTTCTTTGTTGTGTTGTTGACCTGGGGCTTGAACTCAGGGCCTGAGAACTGACCCTGAGCTTTTTTCACTAAAGGTTAACTCACTACCACCTTGAGCTGTATCAAGACATTGGGTTTTCCAGTTTTGTTTTGTTTTCCTAGTCCTGGGGCTTGAACTTACGGCCTGCACACTGTCTCTGAGCTTCTTTTGCTCTAAGCTAGCACTTTGGCCACAGCGCTACTTCTGGCTCTTTCTGTTTATGTGATACTGAGGAATCAAACCCAGAGCTTCATGCATGCTACCCCTAAGCCACCTTCGCAGATAAGAGTCTCACAGACTTTCCTGCTCGGGCTGGCTTCATACCATGATCCTCAGATCTCGGCCTCCTGAGTAGCTAGGAGGAAGGCTTGAGCCTCTGGTACCCAGCCTGTCTGTTCTTTTCTCTTTGAGTGTGTGTGTGTACGTGTGTGTACTTGGGGCCTTGTCCTGTCAGGCCGGGTCTGGGAGTCCTCTGGGAGCTAGGTCTCCTGGTGCAGTGGTTCAGAAAGCATCCACCTGCCAGGCTTCCTCAAGTATGGGAATGAATGAGTGCCATTTGTGCTCTGCTCACTCTGGACTCTGGACTCTGGCTCTGGGTAGAGACTGGGCCTGCGGTGGCCATTTCTGCTGTCCCCAGCTGACCTGTCTCTCCTCCCCCTGCAGTGGTTACAGCTGACCATGTTTGCATGAGGCGGGGCTTGGCCCCCTCCTTGCTGCACCCCTCCTTTTCCTCATCTGCCAAGCCACAACTTCCTGCCAAGCCACGCCAGGCCACACCAGCTGCAAGTGCCTTCCTTGGAGCAAGAAGGTGTCCTCATTCTCCAGTCCCCGGTCTTCTGGGCTGCCATATTGACGTGCTCAGGGCTGAGCTGTGTGGCCCTCGCTGACCCTCTGGTCATGGGCTCAGGATGGACTCATGGTGGTCAAAGCAGGGAGACAGATTTCTGCTTATTCCTGCTTCAGGCCTACTTGGGTCAGAGTGGGGCCCCCTCTCCAACATCTTGATGCACCCCCTGTCACTCCATAGCCCCCCCCATACCCCATCCTGGCCTTACCTGCAAACTTTATAACCACTAGCTCTGCACATCCTGCTCCAGATGTGTGAGCCCCTCCCTGCTCTTGAGGAATCCCGCCCCCCCCCCCGTAGGGGGACTGAGATCGCCTGTGCCTTCTTGTGCAAAAGCCAATGCCCTCTCTGCTCTGCAGCACCCCTCAGCCTCTGTGCCCCCCTGTGCCCAGCAGGAGCTGTCCAGCCCGTGAGTGCTCAGGCATTCTCCTCTCCTCCTCTCCTTGTTTTTTATATCATGATTTTAAAAGGGACTCTTTGGGGACTGGTATACTGATGATGGGGTGCCAGAGGAGTGGGATAGGGAGGTCCCACGTTTCCATGCAGAGGAGCCCCAAATAATAAAGGGAAAAGGCCTCACATCTGTCTCCGGAGTGTGATTATCCTAAACCAAGCCTTGTGCCAATGGAAAGCTCATGTTCGCCCTGCTGGAGGCTGGACGTTTGAGTAGCGCGATCTCTGAAACCAGGGCCCGCGGACAGGGACAGGGCAGCGCTCTGGAGGCTCCAGGCGGCTCACCCACTGGGGGCCTCTACCTCCTCCCCTCATCTGACAAACAAGGCGCCAGCTGAAACCCAACCCCTTCTTAGCACAAACCTGACCCCCCAGGGAGCTCCCCACAACACAGAGCCTCCTTCAGCTCCTCTGGCAGTGTGGGGTGCCCTAGGGCCCACACATCTGCTGCTTACATAAACCACGCTGGCCACTCTGATCTTGGCTGTTCTCGCCTAAGATAAGGGAGGGTTGACGTGGGACAAGGAGGAGAGCCAAGACAGTGATCAGGGCACAGGTGGCAGCTGAGGGAGCTGGGCGGGGGGGGCGGGGGGGCTGCCCGAGCTGCTACAATGTGGAGAGGGAAGTAGGGGGCCCCTAGTCTGAAGCCTACTCTGGCACTCTACCACTTGAGACACAGCACCACTTTTGTTTCGGTGGTTAACTGGAGAAGCTCGTGGGCTTTCCTGCCCAGGCTGCTTTTCAGCTGCAACCCCTAGGTCCCAGCATTCTAAATAGCGAATTTTAGAGTTACCTGCGAGGTCCAGTCTCTGGCTTGGCCTGGAGCAGAGAAGGGCAAGCAGCCACTGTCATTGGCCCTGTCCTCCTGCACACTACCCCCAGCCCCCACCACATCTCTGCACCACGGCTCAGGCTGTGCCCGGGAGCCTCATAGAACTGGTGACTGCTTAGGCTGAATCGGGGGCTCCTGAGTCATGGCCTACAGAGGCAACGGAAAGGGACCCAGCCTCGGTCACCTTTGGGTCCTTTTGGGGGGGGGGAGAAGCAAGGCCCCTGAGACTGTCAGTTTGGGTGGGGGGCTGCAAGGTGACCCTCCAGGGTAGAGAGAGATTAGAAGCAGCAGCCTGGGAGGGGAACTACCCAGATGTGGGGCTAATCAAGGCCTCCTGTGAGTGTAACTAGACCTTTCTGAGCTGCCGGACACAGGGCGTTTGTGGTCCTAACCCCTGGCCTGATCCTCCCCGTCCCCCTCCACTCCCCTGCCCCTCCCCACCCCTGCCCTAGCCCCTTTACTTAAGGCCAGCGCCGCACAGGCTGAGCCTTGGATCCAGGCTGTTGCCATGGCTTTCACAGACCTGCTGGACGCCCTGGGCGGTGTAGGCTGCTTCCAGCTCGTCTACACAGCCCTGCTGCTGCTGCCCTGTGCCCTGCTGGCCTGCCACACCTTCCTACAGAACTTCACAGCTGCCACAACCCCCCACTACTGCCGGTACCCCACCAACTACACCGAGGCCACCCCCAATGACTCGGCAGCCTGGCTGAGGGCCATGGTTCCCTTGGACCAGCACGGGGTCCCTGAGTCATGCCAGCGCTTCGTGAAGCCTCAGTGGACCCTCCTGAGCCCCAACACCTCCGTCCATGGGGTGGCCACGGAGACTTGCAAGGAAGGCTGGGTCTACAACCGCAGTGCTTTCCCATCCACCATCGTGATGGAGGTCAGAAGGGGCTGGGCGGCATGGCGGCAGCGCCCATGGCCAAGGCTGAGGGTCCCCTCTTCCCTTGCAGTGGGACCTGGTGTGTGAGGCTGGCACCCTCCCTGACCTGGCACAGTCTGTCTACATGGCTGGAGTGTTAGTGGGGGCCGCTGTGTTTGGAAGCTTGGCAGATAGGTGAGACTTTGGGGTTGGGGTTGAGGGTCCCAGGCACAGAGTTGGAGCCAGAAAGTCCTAGGCTCCCAGTCCTGGGCTTGAACTCAGGGCCTGAGCACTGTCCTTGAGCTTTCTCAAGGCTAGAGCTCTACCATTTGAGCCACAGCACCACTTCTGGTCTGTCTGTCTGTCTTTCTTTCTCTCTCTCTCTTTCTCTTTCTCTCTCTCTCTTTCTTTTTTTCTTTCTTTCTTTCTTCATCAGTCATAGGGCTTGAACTCTGGGCCTGGGTGCTGTTCTGGAGCTCTTCAGCTCTGAGCCACTTCTTGTTTTCTAGTGGTTAATTGGAGATGAGTTTCACAGACTTAGTGGCCGGCTGGCTTTGAACCACAATCTTTAGACTTCAGTCTCCTAATTAGCTAGGCATGAGCCACTGCGCTCGGCACTTCTGGCTTTTTCTATATATGTGGTATTAAGGACTTGAACCTGGGTCTATGTGCATGCTAGGCAAGCACTCTACCACTAGGCAAAACTCCCAGCCAATTTTTTTAAAATTATTTTTGGCTGTCATAGGGCTTGAACACAGGCCTAGGCTCTGTCCCTGAAGTTTTTCACTCAAGGCTAGTGCTCCAGCACTTGAGCCACAGTTCCACTTCCAGCTCTTTGGTGGTTAATTAAAGATAGGAGTCGTGGATTTTCCTGCCTGAGCTGGCTTGGAACCTCAATCAGCCTGTGGAAGTAGGTAAGATTACAGCTATCATCCACGCATGCCTGGGCGAATCCCCGTCCTCTCCAGTTTTCTTCCACATGTGTCCTTCCTTCTCTGAGCAGCCTTGGAACTGATGCCTGGAATCCAGAAATAATGGGTCTTATTTTGAGGGCTGGCAAAAGCCCAGCTTTCCTTTCATGGCCTTGATGCCCGTGTAGGAGAGAGAGCAGATGGAGGCAGGCTGTCACTTTGAGACAGCTTGCTCCCAGAACCCTAATGCTTTGCTTGTTCCCTGGGCTCAGGCTGGGCCGCAAGGCCCCCCTAATCTGGTCATACCTGCAGCTGGCAGTTTCGGGGGCCGCCACGGCATATGTGGACTCCTTCAGTGCTTACTGCATCTTCCGGTTCCTGATGGGCATGACTTTCTCTGGCATCATCCTTAACTCCCTCTCCCTGGGTGAGTGCGTTCCGGGGGGCTTAGAGGGGCTGGGGCTGGGGGAGTGGTGCCCCGGAGTGCCCCATTCTACTTCCTGTTGTTGAAATTCTCATCTAGGATCTCTGTTGACCATCTGGGGTCCAGACCCAGGAGACCCTCACTCTCAGATCATAGCCCTGCCAACAGCTAGCTAGCGATGGGCCCAGGTGGTCTTTCCCTTCTGTGGGCTTTAGTTTCCTAATCTGAGAAGATGTGGTGTATTTAATTTGTTAGTTAACGCTGATCACGTACAAAGCGCCAAGCATTGGGGAGTCCCAGAGGTTGAGCTATGATGGTTCCCAGAGCTGCTTGTGGCTCCAAAGCCACTGGGCTCTAAGCAGGGTGGGCTTCAGCTAGGCTGTCCAGGCTGGTGGCTTCTTCGGCTTGAGACAGAGCCTCTAGTAGCTGGCAGGTCTCAGGAGGTCCTGGTAGAAAGCACTATGGGGTAGCAGAAAGCCCACCCTGTCACAGACCTGCCCAGGTCTGTGCTTCACCTAAGCTACTTAGCTTGCTCCTGGTACCAGCACCAGGCTGAGAAAAGCCACCACGCTCTGTCATCCAAATTAGAAACACAGCTAGGCTCATGTGGCTCAACTATGACTCAAGCCTGTAATCGTAACTGCTCAAGAAGCTGAGATCTGAGGATCGTGTTTGAAGTCAGCCCAAGAAGTAAAGTTTATGAGTTTCCTACCTCTGTGTTGACTACCAAAAACCTGGAAGTGGAGCTGTGGCTCAAATGGTAGAGCACCAGCCTTGAGCAAAAAAGGCAAATGAGAAAACAAGGCCCTGCATGCAAGCCTCACTTGCACACCTGAGCACGCGCGCACACACACACACACACACACACACACACACGCACACACGGTGGTCACAGAGCCACAGGGCGAACCTGAACCCCTACCAAAGGAGTGAACATGACAATGACTGGGTACAGGGGAGAAGTCTACAGGTTTTTGTGTCTTGTTTGTTGTGCTGATCCTGAGGCTTGAACTCAGGGCCTGAGCACTGTCCCTGAGCTTTTTTTGCTCAAGGCTAGAACTTTACCACTTCTGGCATTTTTGGAGATGCGTCTCATGGACCTTTCCTCCCTGGTCTAGCTTCAAACCTTAATCCTCAATTCTCAGCCTCCTGAGTAGCTAGGATTATAGTCGTGAGCCACTTTAAAGAGTAATGGCTTGGCCGGGAGTTTGGCCTAGTGGTTAAAGTGCTTGCCTAGCATGCATGAAGACCCGGGTTCGATTCCTCGGTACCACATACATAGATAAAAGCCAGAAGTGGTGCTGAGGCTCAAGTGGTAGAGCTCTAGCCTTGAGAAAGTCCAAGGACAGTGCTCAGGCCCTAAGCTCAAGCCCAGGACTGGCAAAAAAAAAAAAAAAAAAAAAAAAAAAAGAGTATGGCTTTTAATCCTGAATGAGACAGGAGGCAAAAGGACTCTGAGCTGTGTGGAGCCCTGATTTAGGAACTGAAACTTGATACTCTGGTCACTGTTATATGACACCAAACCAGAAGCAGGAAGGCCAGGGAGAGCAGCAGTTAAACCAAGGGTGACAGCACAGTAGAGGCAGATGGGGTGAAATTGTGAAAGCAGAAACAACAGGACTTGCTGGCAGATGGCACAAACATGCTCCCTACCACTGGAAAGAAATGTCCCTGCTAATTTGTTGTGGCTTTCTTGTACAGGTGTGTCCTAACTTATTTAACCAATCCCCAATGGGTGAATGTTTAAGGTGTTCCAGACTGCTTTTTTTTTTTTTGCCTTCTGTACTGATCCGTCCCATCTGTTGACTTTGACTTTTTTTTTTCCTTTCCACCTGTTCTGGTGTTTGAACTCAGGGCCTAGTCATTGTCCCTGAGCTTTTGTGCTCAAGGCTAGAACTCTACCACTTGAGCCACAGCTCAATTTCTGGTGCTTTTTTTTTTTTTTTTTTGGTGGGTCATGGGGCTTGAACTTGACCTGGGGTTCTCCCTGAGCTCTTCAGCTCAAGGCTACCATCCTAACCCTTGAGCCACAGCACCACTTCCGGTATTCTGGTGGTTAATTGGAGATAAGAGTCTCACGGATTTTAGTGCCCAGGCTGGCTTTGAACTGCTATCTTCACATCTCAGTTTCCTGAGTAGCTAGGATTGCAGGCATGAGCCACCCCGCCCGGCTGCACCTGGCTTTTTTTTTTTTTTTTTTTTTTGGTAGGTAGTGGGGCCTGGGCATTGTCCCTGAGCTTTTTGCTCAAGACTAGTGCTCCACCACTTGAGCCATAGCTTCAGATCTCAGCCTCCTGAGTAGCTAGGATTACAGGAGTGAGCCACAACTACTATGTTTTTCATTTTTATGAGTTCAAATTTGTCACACTTTGATTTTATTACTTCTAATGTAGTCTTTCCCTACATTAAGACTCAGTACTCAGGACTTGAACCTTCTGTCATTTCATTGGTTCTGGTGAGCTCTTTGACCCTCCCCCTGGGTGTATGGAGTGAGGTAGGGATGCTTATTCTTAGTAAATCTTGAGCTTCAGGAACCACCATGGCAACAAAAGACTGGGTGATTAGACAATCTCTCTGAGCACGCTGTGTTTCCTCCACAGTCGTGGAGTGGATGCCCACACGGGGCAGGACTGTGGCAGGCATCTTGCTGGGCTACTCCTTCACCATGGGCCAGCTCATCCTGGCGGGAGTGGCATATCTGGTCCGCCCTTGGCGATGGCTCCAGTTTGCTGTCTCTGCTCCTTTCCTGATCATTTTCCTCTACTCTTGGTATGTTCAGCAAAATGGAATGTTGAAGGGTGTGGCCCTTGTGTGACCCCATGGAGTGGGGGGAGTGGCTGGGACTTGCTAGACTTGGTGGGGGCACACAGGGTCTCCAGAAATCATAAGTAGAATCAAGGAAGCCTTGGAAAACCTGTCGCATGAGCAAGGGGCTTTGACACACGTGGAGGGATTTTCATCTTGATCACATCCTCTGCTTCTCAATAACCCCATGGTGCTTCGTTTAAGGCAACTGAGACACAGCTGAAAGTGGGTCTATGATTCAGTCAAGACCAACAACCACTGTCGGAGTCAGATTCAATGTTGGGCATGCTGTTGTCTCTGTGTGATCTGCTACAAAAACAAATAAATAAAAATTAAAGGAAGGCTGGGAGTTTGGCCTAGTGGTACAGTGCTTGCCTAGCATGTATGAAGACCTAGGTTCAATTCCTCAGTAACACATACGTAGGAAAAAAAGCCAGAAGTGGTGCTGAGGCTCAAGTGGTAGAGCTCTAGCCTTGAGAAAGTCCAAGGACAGTGCTCAGGCCCTGAGCTCAAGCCCAGGACTGGCAAAAAAAGAAAAAAATTAAAGGAAGAAGGAGGAAGGGAGGGAGGGAGGGAGGGAGGGAAAGAAGGTGTCTTCCTGATTCAAAAACAGCGGAGCATTTCATCTTTTTGTGTGTGCTGGTACTGGAGCTTCAACTCATGGCCCCATGCTCTTGTTTGAATCTTTTGCACAAGGCCAGTGCTCTGCTGTAGCTCCACTTCTGGCTTTTTGCTGAGTAGATGGAGATAAGAATCTTGGGCATTTTTTTTCTGAACTTGGGGATTTTTTTCGAACTCTGATCCTCAGAATTGGGTTTGCAGAAGGGAATGAGCCCCACAGAGCCCTGGACCTTCTTTATCCTCTTTCTGTCCCAGGTGGCTTCCAGAGTCATCCCGATGGCTCCTTCTTCATGGCAGGTCCCAGCAGGCCGTGCAGAACTTGCGGAAGGTAGCAGCAATGAATGGAAGAAGGGAAGAAGGGGACAGGCTGACCTCGGAGGCAAGTAGGGTGTGTGGAAGGAAGCTAGGAATGAGCTGAGGTCTTCCTGAAAGCTCCCAGCCACACTGGGATCTGGTAGTTTCTCAAGACTCACCTGCTATCCAGGTAGTGAGGCTGGGAATGCACAGGCCAGGGAAGGTTCCAGGCAGATGCTTTATAAGCCCTTGAATGTGGGCCAGGAGTAAGAGTGCTTGCCTAGCATGCATGAAGACCCAGGTTCAATTCCTCGGTACCACATACATCACATACATACATAAAAAAAAAAAAAGCTGGAAATGGTGCTGTGGCTCAAGTGACAGAGTACTAGCCTTGAGAAAAGCCCAAGGACAGTGGTCAGGCCCTGAGTTCAAGCTCCACAACTAGCAAAAAAGAAAAAAAAAGAAAAAAAAAAGGAATAAGCCCTTGAATGTGACCTAGGACAAATGGCTGAGCTGTTAACATTCATTAATTTATGTAATTAGGAAATAATCTCATCCACATTGATATCCTGTCAAAATGTGGATAAAAATGAAAATTTTAAAATAGTGATGACAAGGTAAAAGTATTGGAAAACCAATGACAAAGTGTCATTCATTCTAAATACCAGTTATTATCAGATAACCATTATTTACTATGGATATATAAGACAGAATCTTTCCCTGAGCTCTGGGCAGAAATTACACGTTATTGAGCATTGTTAAATACTGTTGAGTAATGTTAAATGCTATTATGGTTGTTAGTTCTGTGATGCTTTTTCATGAAACCTTTATTATAAAAAGCCTTTTACTGCTTTCTGTGACTGGTTAAAACTGTGAGAAGAGCCGGGAGTATAAACTAGTGCCCAGTGCCCAGGCCCTAAATTCAAGTCAGGACTGGCAAAAAAAAAAAAAAAAGAAAATGAGAAATAAATGTGCTCACCCAGGAGCCAGTGTCTCATATCTCTAATCCTAGCTACTCAAGAGATACAGATCTGAGCATCGTGATTCAAAGCTGGCCTGGACCAACAGTCTACTATGTTCAAGGCTCAAGAGCTATCAAGGGCCAATGGTCCTGACGCTCTAAGCTTAAGAGCCATAACATTAACAGCTGTAGGATCTAGGATCCTAATACTTAAGACAGAATCAGGAACCAGAATACTAGACTATGTTGCTTGCCGCTGCTGTGGCTGCCGCTCCTGGGTCGGAGGCTGCCATGCTGTTTTTTTTTTTTTTTTCCTTTGGTCAGTTGTGGGACTTGAATTCTGGGCCTGGGCGTTGTCCCTGAGCTCTTCAGCTCGAGGCTACTGTCCTACCCCTTGAGCCACAGTGCCACTTCTGGTTTTCTGGTTGTTAATTAGAGGTAAGAGTCTCAGGAACTTTCATGGCCATGCCCAGACTGGCTTTGAACCTTGATCCCCAGCTCTCTGCCTCCTGAGAAGCTAGGCTTACAGGCATGAGCCACCATGCCTGGCAAAGCTGCCATGTTCTGGCTGGCTGGTGGTTAAAGCACAGAGCAGCTCCCACCTGTGTGCCTAGAGCTGTAAGTAACTGGCTTCTGAAGCCTGGCACAGCAGGCTTGGAGCACTCAAGGAATGAGACTGTATGCATCTAAGTCTTCCAGTCTAGCCCCAAGAGCTCCTGCACCCAAGGGCCCAGGATGGCCACCATTAGAAAAGCTAATTCTCAGCCAGATGGGGTGGCTCACACCTGTGGGGCATCTCAGAGCCCTGAAAGCAAACTAGCTGGAGACATCTGTCCCCCAGGAGACTAGAGCCGGCCATCTTCCTAGAGGGTACACACTGTGGCCCTCCTTTGCTCAGATGAAGGCACTCCTACAGCCACATGGGGCCGCGGGTCCCTTGCTCTCCCTGATCAGATATTTTACACCCAGGTGGTGAGCTCCTACATCCACAGTGAGTTTGCAAATGTGCGCACCTCCAGCTCCATCTTGGATCTCTTTCGAACTCCAGCCATCCGTAAGGTCACGTGCTGTCTCATGATGGTGTGGTGAGTGCTAGCTCATGCCCAAGTCTTTTTGGAGTCAAGTTTCATGCCCTCCCTTGGCTTTTGCGCACAAGGCTGGTACTCTGCCACTTGAGCCACAGCTCCACTTCTGGCTTTTGGCTGGTTCATCGATGATAAGACTGTCATAGACTTTTCTGTCTAAGCTGGCTTCAAATCTCTCTCTTCAGAGCTCAGACTTATGAGTAGCTAGGATTATAGGCATGAGCTACCAGTCTGGTCCCCTAAGTCTTTGACCAGAGGCAGGGACATGCTTCCTGGCTTCCTGGCCCTGAAATGCTCTTAATGCAATGTACAGGGGAACCTGTGGATTCAGTTGCATTCCTTTCAACATGGGGCCCCTACGAGGTGCTGGGATGTGGTGGTAAATGTCACATGGTGTTGGCCTGAGTGGCCCATCCGTGGACAGTAGGCCTCACCAGGGGGATTCAGGGACACAAAGGCTACTGAGTCGTCTGAGCAGCATTTCCAGAATGCATAGTTTCACTGCATGCCCTTGAGGACATACATCCCCAGGGGATTCTGGGACGTTAGGGAATAACAGCCATTCAATATGCCAGGTCAGTGAGCCGTGGGTGAAGCACGATCATTCTGCCTGCCACCTTTTCCAGGTTTTCTAACTCCGTGGCCTACTATGGCGTGGCCATGGACCTGCAGAAGTTCGGGCTGAACATCTACCTGGTGCAGGCTCTGTTTGGCCTAATCGACATCCCTGCCATGCTGGTGGCTGCCACCACCATGGTTTATGTCGGCCGCCGGGCCACAGTGGCCTCCTTCCTGTTTCTGGCGGGGCTCATGGTCATCGCCAACATGCTTGTGCCAGAAGGTGAGCTGTTGCTTTTTCCTAGGATGCAAGCAAAGGTTCCTGGAGAACTGGGAGCCTCTGGGGCCCGGGGACCCACGACACAATAAGGCCGGGGGTATGGTTCTGGTCTGCAACGAAAATGACTATAGATGGGTAGTTTTTATTATTTACTTGTTTTATGACTTACTTAGTGCCCAGGGAGTGGGGAGGGCTACAGATGGCAGCATCTGTCCTCAGAGCACTGTTTGTCCTGTCCACAATTCAGATAAATGCACACATGCCAGGTGCCAGTGGCTCATGCCTGTAAATTGTAGCTACTCAGGAGGCTGAGATCTGAGGATCATGGGTAGAAAACAGCCAGAGTAGGCAAGACTGTAAGATTGTTATTGCCAATTAACCAGCAAAAAAGTGGTAGAGCAAGCTGAGCACTGGTGCCTCACGTTTAAAATCCTAGCCACTCAGGAGGCTGAGATCTTTGGATCATCGTTCAACCAGTCCATACAGGAAAATCCATGAGACTTTTAACTCCCAATTAACCAATCACAAGTAGAGCTGTGACTCAAAGTGGTAGAGTGCCAGCCTTGAGCAGAGGAGCTCAAGGGCAGTGCCTAGGCCCTGAGTTCAGTCCCTACCATCACCACCACCACAACAAAAAAGCAGTAGAATGAAATATCCTAAGTGAGAGGCCCTGGTACTGGCATGCACGTGCATTAATAGTAATAATAATAATAATAAGAGCCATTGCTAGGGTACAGGGTAGAGTGGGGCCCAGGTCTGGTCATGGTAGGAAATTTCCCACCAGAACCCAGCTTCTTCCTCCTCCTGATTCCTGGCTTCCTCTTCTGCATCCTCCCCTACCATCCTCTGTCTGAGATTCCCCCAGCTTCTCCTCAGTCACCCCTTACCCCATCCCCATCCCCGAAGCTCAGCCATCCCCCCTTCCTTGTGTCTAGGCATGCAGACCCTGCGCACTGCCCAGGCAGCCCTGGGAAAAGGCTGTCTGGCCAGCTCCTTCATCTGCATATATTTGTTCACGGGAGAGCTGTACCCCACAGAGATCAGGTGGGAGCACTGGAGGACGGGGTGCCTGGGCCGAGAGCTCTGCCCCCTGACACCCAGGGCCTGCTCCTGACCTGTCCACACCTCCCACAGGCAGATGGGGATGGGCTTTGCCTCAGTCAGTGCCCGCGTTGGGGGTCTGGCAGCACCCCTGATCACCACTCTGGGGGAGTTTAACCCCATCCTGCCACCTATGGCCTTCGGTGCCACCTCGGTGCTGGCTGGGCTGGCAGTCACCTGTTTCCTGATGGAGACCCGCAATGTGCCCCTGGCGGAGACCATTGCTGCTATGGAGAGACGGTGAGCTTGGGCACTGCTTGGGGGCAGGGGAGCTGTCAGGCGGGGATTAAATTGAACCCACGTCTTCGTGCATGTTAGGCAAGCCCTCTACCACTAGGCCAAACTCCCGGCCCCTGTCCTTGGCCATTTTTTGCTCAAGACGAGTGCTCTGCCACTTGAGCCAGAGCCACTTCTGGCTTTTTCTGTTTATGTGGTACTGAGGAATGGAACCCAGGACTTAGTGCAAGCTAGGCAAGCACTCTACCCCTATGCACATTCTGGGGCCCCCATGAGACTCTTGTCTCCAGTAACTTCTCAAAAGCCAGAAGTGGCAATGTGGCTCAAACTGATAGAGTGCTAGACTTGAGCAAAAAAAAAAAAAAAGCTCAGGGACTATGCCCAGGCCCTGCATTCAAGCCCCATTATTGACCAAAAATAAATAAATAAATAGAAAAGAAATAAATAAAAGAAAATGCTTTTTGTCATTGCTTTATAGAGCTTGAGGCACATGGGAATAAGAAATTGAGGATTGCAGCTCCTTTCCCTTATCTCAAATGCTTTCCCAGTGACAAAATTGTTGGAATTTGAAAAAAAAAGAATTCCAAAAATGGAGAGCCAGCTTAGAGTAAACAGGATATATGGGCAAGATAGAAAATTGATTATAATAAGCAGATTACTGAAAATTTTAATTTACATTTGAACAGAGTCAAAGAGACTCCTTCCAAAAAAGATGCAGAAGAAAAGAGAGAAGAAATTTCTCTTCAGCAGCTGGGAGCCTCTCACCTCAAGGAAACCATCTGAGCTGCCAAGAAGAACCTGGCACTGGCTGGCTGCAATCCAGCCAATCTGAGTTTCTACTGGAGACACTGAGCGAGGCTGTCGCTGACGCCAAGCAAGGTCAGCCAAAGGACATGGCAGTGGGGTACAAGCCACTGCTGAGACTTCTCAGACAAATGCCCAGTAAACCTATTACTGATATATAAAAAATGAGAGAAATCACCTCTAGGAGGCCAAAGCAGAGACTGGCTCCATGATAATAAAAATACTGTTGTCTGTTCTTATCTCCAGACCGTGAGTGTGTGTGTGTGTGTGTGTGTGTGTGTGCACGCGTGTGTATGCATGCTGGCCCTGGGGTTGAATTCATGGCTTTGGTTCAAGAGTCTCATGGATTTTCCTGCCCAGGCTTGCTGGGAACTGCAATCCTCAGATCTGAGCCTCCTGAACTGCTAGAATTAGAGGCGTGAGCTACCAGTGCTCAGATTAGTTTTTTTTCTCTTGGAGACGTGACATCAAATTCTCAAATGACATCACAGTTCAACCCCTACAGTCCAAGAGAAGCACAATAGGGGAAGTAGAAATGTCACACTTTGGGTCCCAGCTTTTGTACCTGGCATTCCTCTGAGGTCAGCCTTCCAGCAGTGTTGCCCCAGGACCAGAGGTTGGATGTGACTCTCCAGGAAGTTGTCTCAAGGCCCTGGCATTGGCTTGGGGTGTGGATTAGGGGCAGAGACTTGCCCAACTTGTGCAATGCCCTGGGTATATTCCCAGTTGTAGCCAAAGACCCAAGGCCCAGCAAATCCTCAGTCCCTCCATGGAATTATGGGCTTTTTCTCTTGTTGATCACATCCAGGAACATTTGTCAGTAATTCACGCTGAGCTTTCTGGGAGAGTTTTTATTTTTATTTATTTCTTTATTGTGTGTGTGAACTTGGCCTGGGTGCTGTCCCTGAGCTCTTCAGCTCAAGGCTACCTCTGTACACTGGAGCCAAGCCCAATTTCCCATTTTCTAGAGGTTAATTGGAGATTAAGAGTCTCAGGTCCTTTTTGTTCCCCAACTGGCTTTAAACCTTGATCCTCAGATCTCAGACTCTTGAGTAGCTAGGATTACAGGCATGAGCTACTGTGGCCAGTGAGAATTTTTATTTTATTTATTTATTTATGTTTTTGATTGATCATACGACTTGAACTCTGGGTCTGGGCGCTGTCCCTGGACTCTTCAGCTCAAGGCTAGCACTCTACCACTTGAGCCACAGTGCCACTCCCAGATTTCTGGCAGTTTAATTGGAGATAAGAATCTCAAGGACTTTCGTGTCAAGGCTGGCTTTGAACTAGGATCCTCAGATCTCAGCTTCTGAGTAGCTAGGATTACAGGCATGAATCCAGTGCCAGGATTGTTTTTCTTTTTGGAGATAGGTCATAGCTAGGATTACAAGCGTGAATCCAGTGCCAGGATTGTTTTTCTTTTTGGAGATAGGTCGTACTATGTAACCCAGGCTGGCCAAGAGTTTTTGGTCCTCCTGCCTCAGCCTTCCAAGTATGGGGATGACAGCTGTGCTGGACAACACACAGATCTGTGAGCTTTCTCATTTGGGTTGTTTTCACGTCTCCACATATCAGTAAGTTAAAAAGGCAGAAGGCATCTGGAAACAGTAGTTCACACCTATAATCCTAGCTAATCATCAGGGTAAGATTTGAGGATCACAGCTGGAAGCTAGCCCAAGCTAGAAAAGCCCAAAGATCCTTCTCTGATTAATCAGCAAAGAACTCTCATGGTATGACTTGAGTGGTAATGTGCTAGACATGAGCAAGGAAACTGCGGCAGTAGGCTGGGAATGTAGCTCTGTGAGAGCACACTTGTCTGGCATTGTGTAAAACCAACAAAAAGGACACTGACAACTCTGAGCTTAATAGCAGGCAGTTGCCAACCAAGCTAGGAACATGGTGGAGATTGTAATTTCAGTGTAATGTTTTAAAATGTGTCCATGGTGGATATACACAATGTAACTAGAATTACAGGCGGGAGCTATCAGCTAGGTGTACTTTTTTTGTTGTTGTGCTAGAACCCAGGGTCTCCTGGAGAGGAAGGACATATAGTCCCCACAGGACAACAGCACTGGCATCTCTGCCCTTTTTGGGGGTGGTTAAATGGAGATAAGAGTGTCATGGACTTTTGTTCCCCAGACTGGCTCTGAACTGGGATCCTTAGATCTCAGCCTTCTGAATAACTGGGATTATAGGTATGTACCACTGGCACCCAGCTGACAGTAAAGAATGTTGGCAAGCAGGATCTTAAATGTCACCAGGAAGAACATGTGGATATACTTATGACTTCAACTATTGTCCGGTTTTAGCAGCTATATTGCATACTGCTGCATTTTAATAAAGCAACATGAAATGCTCTTAGTGATGCTTTCAGTGTATATTCCTCTTCCTCTGCTGTTTTTAATGCCCCAAGTTAGTTGACTTCCGAAGGTGTATTTAGTTAAATGAAGACATCTGGCATCACTTGCAGCGCTGTGTGTAACACCTTCAGTCTAACTTGTGCAATCGCTTCTGATGCTTTAGCAGGGTCTTTGCGGATTTGTGCCCTGTTGGAGGTGGAACCCAGGGTCTCATGTGCAGAACACATGCAAGCAATTTGGCAACTCCTGGGGAAGCTACCAAATCAGTCCCATTAGTGACGCAATTGTTTATTTATGATGTGTGCGTTTCTGTGTGTGCCTGTACTGGGGCTTGAAGTCAGGGCCAAGATGATAGTCTTCCGTTTTTCCACTCAAAGCCAGGGTTCTAGCTTTTTTCTAAAATTTTTTTGCCAGTCCTGGAGCTTGAAGTCAGGGCATGAGGGCTGCCCTTGGGCTTCCCATTTCCAGTTTTTTACTATGTATGTGGTACTGAGGAATCGAACCCGGGTCTTCAGACTCCCGGCCGCTCAAGTCCAGTGTTCTAGCTGTGGAGTCACAGTTCCACCCTGGCTTCTTGCTATTGAATTGGCTTTTTCATCCCAGGCTGTCTTTGCACCTCAATCCTCAGATCTCGGCTTCCTGAGCAGAGATGTGGCTTCAGCCCCGTTCTTACGTTTGCCTTACACTCCACGATGCAGAAAGCGCGCGGACTTGGGGACAGGAGCCCTCACGACGCTGTCCCCGGCACGACGCTGCTCCCCGGCGGGCTCAGGAGGCTGGGGTGCGAGGATCAGGGTTCGAAGCCAGCGCTGGCAGGAGACTCCTGACCTCCAATTACCCAGTCCAGAGCGCGGAGACGCCGGTGACGTGGTCCTGTGGGGACCCCGCAGCCGTCCTCTCCCGCAGGACACGCGACGGCAGCTGCGCTCCAGACAGAGGCCCAAGGGGGACAAACCAGCACGTGGGGGGACCCGCAGGATGGCCGACGCCCGGAAAACAGGAACGCGCGGAGGAGCGGACCGGCTGGCTCCCCGCGCGGACGGACGCCGGGGCCGGGGCCGCGGCCGCGGCCGGGACGAACTGCGCAGCCGCAGTGGAGCGGGCGCGCGGGGAGGGCGGGGCTGACCCGGGCCTCGCGCATGCGCGCGGCGCACGAACTTTGGCGGGTTTTTCCCGCAGCTCCCGGATGCGGCTGTCCGGCCGGTTTCCGAAGGGTCTTTTTTTTCCCGGGAACGCGCCCTCTCGAAGATTCCGCGCCTCTCTTTTGAAACGGGCGTGTGGAGCCCGAGTGTGGAGCTCCCACGTTAATTTTTTTTTAAAGCTCTTTTCGGCGGGCGGCGGCGGCGGCGGCGTCCTGACCGGCGGCCCGAGGTCTGCGGCCGCGCGAGGGGCCCCGAGCCCGGCACGTCCGCCCCCACGGCCGCCGGCTGACCCAGGCCCCGGGTCTGGATCACCATGCTGGTGTCCACCAAGCAGCTGGTGGAGGAACTGCAGATCTTCGGCCTGGACTGCGAGGACGTCCTGACTGAGAAATGTGAGTTCCTCGCCCCCCCCCCCGGGTGCCCCCCACCCCCCGGCCTAGGACCTGGAGGAACTCAATCGAGCCTTGAGCTTGGGGCCCGGGAGTGGTTGATTGATGAGTGCTCACGAGGCACAGCTCAGATGCTAGGTCAAGCATTGCCCTAGGAGAAGCCGGGGCTGCTCTGAGTGAGTTCAGACTGGGCGCCCTTGTGGGAACCCCAGGAACCGAACCAAAGACTTGTAGGTTTGGTTTTTGCGATGGTTCTGGACTTGAACCCAGGACCCGGGTCCTTTGTCTTAGCTTTTTCCACCAAGGCTGGCACTCTACCACTTGAGCCACAGTTCTTTTTTTTTGGCCAGTCCTGGGCTTGAGCTCAGGCCTGAGCACTGTCCTTGGACTTTCTCAAGGCTAGAGCTCTACCACTTGAGCCTCAGCACCACTCCTGGCTTTTTTCTATGTATGTGGTACCGAGGAATCGAACCCGGGTCTTCATTGCTAGGCAAGCATTCTACCACTAGGCCAAACTCCGGGCCTTGAGCCACAGTTCTACCTGTAGCTTTTTACCAGTTCTGTGTAGCCCAGGCTGCCTTGAAACTCAATCCCCCTGCTTCACTTTCCCCAGTGCTGGGACTACAGATGTTGCCACCCCAGCCATCAGCTGCCCTAGTTTTGTCTTTCCTTTTCTTTTTTTCTTTTTTTTTTTTTTAACAGATCTGGGGTTTGAACTCAGGGTCTGAGCACTGTCCTTGGGCTTTCCTCAAGGCTATCCCTCTACCATTGGAACAACACTTCTTCCAGCTCTTCTGTATGTATGGTACCAAGGAATCGAACCTGGGTCTTTATGCATGCTCGGCAAGCACTCTTCTTACTAGGCCAAACGCCCAGCCCCCTAGTTTTGTTTTTCTATATAGCATATTTACACATCTGACATTACTTTCTTTTTAAAGATTTTATTGACATTGATTTTTACATCATATTTCAAATGTCATATTTAACAAACAAGTATTCAAGAAGGGATTCTCTATATACAATCACTGGCACATAGATTTTTGAACATAATTAAAATTAAGCTGAGGGTTTGTCAGTATATAATATGACATCACATATTTTAATTATTCTTTTCTGTCCTTCCCAGTAATAAGCTTTATGAAAACAATGTCTAGAAGAGTACCTGGCACTGAATACGTCAAACATTGTTGTTATTCGTTGTTCTTCATAAGGAAGGCTGCAATGAATGAAATCCTTACTTGTCCACCTTCCCTTTCACAGTGGCAGACCTCTGTGTTCAGTATGGACAGAATGAGGAAGGAATGGTGGGCGAGCTGGTGGCCTTCTGTACCAGCACAGGGAAAGCTTGCCTTACCTCTGACATCCTCAACTCTTTTGAGCATGAGGTAAGAACAGTATGTCAGTGTGTGAGGTACTGAGAAGAGTGTGGGCTTTGGAATCAGACCTGAATTTGATCTTGTCAGACTGGGCAAAATATTTAAAAGGCCTAAGCCTAGTCATAGCCTTTTTTTTTGGCCAGTTCGGGGGTTTGAGCTCAGGGCCTGAGCACTGTCCTTGGGCTTTCTCAAGGCTAGAGCTCTACCACTTGAGCCACAGCACCATTTTTGGCTTTTTCCTAAGTATGTAGTACTGAGAAATTGAATCCAGGTCTTTGTGCATACTAGGCAAGCACTCGACCACTAGGCCAAACTCCTGTGCCAGCCTACTTTTCTTTTTGTTTTGCCCTTTTTTAGCAGGGGGAGGTGTTGGTCATGAGGCACTGACCCTAAGGTCTTCAGCTCAAGGTTGGTGTTCTACCACTTGAGCCATAGCGCTGCTTCTGGTTTACTGGTGATTCATTGGAGATGAGTCTCATGGACTTTCCTGCCTGGACTGGCTTTGAATGGCAATCCTCAGATCTCAGTCTCCTGAGTGCTAGGATTACAGGCATGAGTTTGTTTGTAGGCATACATGTGTATTATACTGGGGCTTGAACTCAGGAGCTCATAGCCTTGCTTGGCTTTTTCACTCAAGGCTGGCACTCTACTACTTGAACAACAGCACCAATCTGGCTTTTTTTTTTTTGCTAGTCCTGGGACTTGAACTCAGGGCCTAAACACTGTCCTTGGGCTTTCTCAAGGCTAGCGCTCTGTCACTTGAGCCACAGCACCACTTCCAGCTTTTTCTATGTATGTGGTACTGAGGAATCGAACCTGGGTCTTTGTTATGCTAGGCAGGCACTCTACCACAGAGTCAAACTCCTGGCTCCCCCACTCTGTTTTTTTGATAGATAAGAATCTTATGTCATGGGCTGGGAGTTTGGCCTAGTGGTAGAGTGCCTATCTAGCATGCACGAAGACCTGGGTTCGATTCCGAAGACCCGGGTTTGATTCCTCGGCACCACATACGTAGAAAAAAGCTGGAAGTGGTGCTGAGGCTCAAGTGGTAGAGCTCTAGCTTTGAGAAAGTTCAAGGACAGTGTTCAGGCCCTGAGCTCAACCCCAGGACTGGCGCAAAAAAAAAAAAAAAAAAAGAATTTTATGGGCTTTTTTTTTTTTTTTTTTTTTGCCCAGAGTTGGCTTTGAACTGTAATCCACAGATCTCAGCCTCCTGAGGTACATTTTGATTTTTTTTTTTTGCCAGTCCTGGGCTTGAGCTCAGGGCCTGAGCACTGTCCTTGGACTTTCTCAAGGCTAGAGTTCTACCACTTGAGCCTCAGCACCACTTCTGGCTTTTTTCTATGTATGTGGTACCGAGGAATCGAACCTAGATCTTCATGCATGCTAGGCAAGCACTTTAACCACTAGGTCAAACTTCCGGCCTTTTTTTTTTTTTTGGTCAGTTGTGGAGCTTGAATTTTGGGTCTGGGTATTGTCTCTGAGCTGTTCAGCTCAAGGATAGCGCTCTACCACTTGAGCCATTGGGCCACTTCTGTTTTTCTGGAAGTTAATTGGAGATAAGCGTCTCATAGACTTTGTTCCCCTGCCTGACTTTGAACCGAGCTCCTCAGATCTCAGCTTCCTCAGTAGCTAGGATTGCAGGTGTGAGCTACCTGCACTCAGCTTGAATGTATCATCTTAAGGCTGTGAAACATACTGTTTTCATTATAAGACTATGGAATAATGTATTATGTTTTATTCCTTAGGTTCTGAGCAAAAAATTATCGAAAGCTTGGCACAATGCCTCCAAGGACAGTGGGCACGCGGGAGCTAGAGACATTGTTTCTATACAGGAGCTGTATCCTTTGCTGCTTCAGGACTTCCCATCAAGCCACATGTTGGATTTACTCATTTTTTATTTGCATGTGTAAATTAGGAACTGAAAAAATTACCTGAAATTAGCCAGGCCCTTGTGGCTCTCACCTATAATCCTAGCTACTTGGGAGGCTGAAATTTGAGGATCATGGTTCAAAGCCAGCCTAGGTAGGAAAATCCATGAGACTCTTATTTCCAGTTAACCAACAGAAAACCAGAAGTGGTATTGTGGCTCAAATCAGCCCTTGCCTGAAGTGGAAATTTATTACTTTCCTTAACCAATGTATTTAGAATCGAAGTAGAAGAAGAAGAAGAGTCTCTACTGAACTCTTACACCACACCCTCCAAGGTGAATATACAATGTTTGGAAATTATTCTGTACAAGTAGCATTTTTAAGCTACTCAGAAGGCTAAGATCTAAGGATGACAGTTTGAAGCCTCCTGGAACAAGAAAGTCTCTGAGAATCTTTTTTTTTTTTTTTTGCCAGTCCTAGTTCTTGAACTCAGGGCCTGAGCACTGTCCTTGGGCTTTCTCAAAGCTAGTGTTCTACCACTTGAGTCACAGCAAGGACCACCTCTGCCTTTTTCTGTGTATGTGGTACTGAGAAATCGAACCCAGGGCTCCGTGCATGCTAGGAAAGCACTTTACCTAGGCCACTCTTCCCAGGTACTCTACCCGGCCCTTTAATGGCATTTTCATTCAAGGCTAGTGCTCTACTGGAGCCACAACTACTGGATTTTGCTGGTTCATTGGAGGTACGAATCTCAAATTTCTACTCAAGCTGCCTTCAAACCAGAATCCTCTAACCTTGAAAAGGCCCAAGGACAGTGCTCAGGCCCTGAGTTCAAGCCCCAGGATTGGCAAAAAAAAAAAAAAAATTCAGCCTGTGTGGGAAAGTCCATGAAACTCTTTATCTCCAATTAAGCACTGAAAAAGCCAGAAGTGGAGCTGTGGTAGAGTACTAGCTTTGAGCAGAAAAGCTCGAGAAACAGCATACAGGCCCCAGGATTGGTAGGAAAAAAAAAAAAAAAATCTCTCAAAAGGCCAAGGAATGTGGCTTAGTGGTAGAGTGAGTGCTTAGCACATGTGGAAGGCCCTGGGTTCCGTCTCCAATCCCTATTTCTGCCGGAAATAAATTGTAATACTTTCTTGAGGAAATATGATAGAAAATGCTCTGTGCATCAAGATGTATATCCCAGAATTGTGTGCTCAGGACCTTAGACTCTTACCTAACTTGCTTTCTGTGCTGGCACTATCATTTGAGCCATTTTTGGCTTTTTGCCTCTGTGCGTGTGCGTGCATGTGTGTGGTGTGTGTGTTGTGTGGAAGTTTGAACTCAGAATCTCAAACTATCTCTTAGCTTTTTTTTTTTTTTTTTTTTTTTTTGCTAATTCTGGCTTGAACTCAGGGCCTAAGCACTGTCCTTGGTTTCCAGTTTCCTTTATGTATGTGGTACCAAGGAATCCAACCTATGTCTTCATGCATGCTAAGCAAGCACTCTACCACTACACCAAAATCCCAGCCCTGGCTGGTGTTCTGACATTTGAGCCATACCTCCACTTCTGGATTTTTGCTAGTTGATTAAAAATGGAGTTTAGCAGTTTTCTTACCTACTTGTCTTCAAATTGTAATCTGGATCTTAACCTCTTGAGTAGTTATGGTTATATGCGTAAACCATGGTCTCCTAGCATTATTTGTAAGAAATTAAAAACGAGACATAATCCAGCAATAGAGAATTAGTTGTATAAATTCTTGTCCATCATCTCAACCAATTAAGAACTACTGAATAAGATAAAGAATTAAATAGAAGACAGTTGCTGTGGCTCATGCCTGTAATCCCAGCTACTCAGGAGGCTGAGATCTAAGGATTAAGGTTCAAATCCAGCCTGGGCACAAAAGGACCTGAGACTCTTTATCTCCAATAAATCTGTAGAAAATAGGAAGTGGGGCTTGGCTTCAAGGCTCAAGGTAGGGCAGTAGCCTTGAGTTGAAGAGCTCAGGGACAGCGCCCAGGCTGAGTTCAAGCCCTATAACCGCCCCCCCCCCCGAAAAAAAAAGAATTATAGTGGAACCATGAAAAACATGAATATGTAAAATCCTTCAGCTAAAGTTTGTTTAAAATTTTATAAGTGCTTCAGGTTACATTAACAATTGAAATAACATTAAAATACTAAGAAATTTCAAGAATAGTTCCTATAAGTGACATAGCATAACACCATCCTTAAGTTTACCTTCCATTCCAGCTTTTGTGTATGTGTGTGTGCATTTGCGTGTGTGCGTGCATGCACACCCAAACTGGGGCTTAAACTCAGGATCTCAAAGTCAGTGCTCTTCTAGCTTGAGCCACAGCTCCAGTTCTAGCTTTTTGGCGATTAATTGGGGGGGGGAGGGCGTGGAAATCTTACAGACTTTTCTGCCTGAGTCTTGAACTATCATCCTCAGATCTCAGCTTCCAGGCCTGGGCCACCACTGCCCAGCTGTCAATGTTGTAACAGTTCTTAATTTGTTTTTACATTCTAAGCTCCACAGGATCCAAGTGTCCAAAGCTGGGTGACCTAAACTTAAGATCGCCACCAGGGGGAGCCCTTAAGTAAGAAAGGCTTGTGCAGATTAGGCCCCCTGGTTGTGGGTTGGGCAGGAATTTTTGTCTTTCCTCTGTTGAATTCAGTTATCTTAGACTTTAGGGATCAGTGGGTCCTCCGAGGGGTTTCAGGCTCCATGTGGGGCTTATCTCTGGATTCTTGTTGATGAGTCAAAGAGAAAAAAGTGACTTATCAGTGAGGTGTTCACTAGCGGTTCTCCAAGTATGAGCTCAGCCTTGTTATCTGCATCTACTCATGCCTGACTTTAATTTGGAAAATATGTGCTGGACTTAGCCAGAAGATGTGTAACACACTCCCATCCCATCTCAGGAAAATGTGCGCCTGCAGATCACAACCGTATGCATTGCAACTCCCAGATCTGCATAAAGCACAAAGCAGTGACAATGGATAGTGAACACAACCAAGGTTCCCCAGGGTATCCGCGTGAGCATCCTTTTCAGAAAATGTCTGCTTTTGTTCACTATCACCTTCAAAACGGGGAGAGCTTCCTGGCGAATACTGAGATGAAGATGTCTTTCTAGAATTGAACCTCAAAGCTGCTGCCTTGAGAAGAGACCTTGCCCGACTGGTATCCTTCACTTGGGCGCCACTGCCCCTTTCCTAAGGAACTGTAGGGAACTCTACACTGCTGGGGCCGGTGGCTCATGCCGTCATCCTAGCTGCTCAGGAGGCTGGGGATCAAAGCCAGCCCAGGCAGGAAAGTCCATGAGATTCTTATCTCCAGTTAGTCACTGAAAAGCCAGAAGTGGAGCTATATCTCAAGCAGTAGATCTTCAGTCTTGAGCACCAAAACTCATGTGCAGTGCCTAGGCCCTGAGTTCAAGCCCTAGGATTGGCAAACACACACAAAAAGATATACTCTGCGTTAGCAACTTTGGGTCGCAGTGACTGGAATTTTGTGTTTCATCTTGTTTCTAGGGTCCTCAGAAGAGACCCATCATCACCCCAGAGACCCCCCTAACAAAAAGGAATGTGTCAATGCGTAGCCCTCATCAGATCCTCTCACCATCCAGTTTCTCCCCAAGGTATGCGTCATAATGAAATCCTCCCTCTTGCTACAGCCTAACATACGTTAAATGACACAGTCATTTATTTATTAACTGTGGATCCAGGTACATGTCTGCTGTGAATTAACTTCAAAGCTTACTGCTTTCTGCCCTTCCCCCCCTTCTTATCCCTTGTGGAAAATTACTGTTCCTTGCAGTAGTTAAGGAAACTCACTTTCCACCCACTTCGCTGGGGCTCATTTCCTAGATCAGGAACTGATATCTTGTATTGAAAACAACCTGTCCTTTCAGAAGCCTGAGAGTCTAGCTAGTTTGCCAGGAAAGGCAAATAGGCTCTCACCTACCCAGTTAGCTTGTATTTTGTTAGGTTTCTTTTTTCTTCTTCCTTTAAAAAAAAAAACAAAACTCTCAAGTATTTCTTTTAAAAAAGGAAAAGTACACATCTTTGTTCATCATGTTGCATAACCTGTTGATTGTCCTTCACTCAGGTTCCAACTGGTTTCTGGCAGTTTGTCACTGTGAGTCTCCACTGACTTAATTAATATTTTTCTCCCTGCAGCCACCAAAGTACAGAAATCTACAAAGATCCTAAGCAGTTGTTTGAAATCCTTAAATGACATGTCTTGTGTTAGAGGACTTGCTGAGTCGCAGTCTTTCCTGGGGTTTGTCTCTCCAGGATGCCGCCATATTAACTATTTAGGGGAATACTGGCTGCCTCTGGACTAACCAGAGCTTCAGCTGTTTAAGGGGTTTCTTTCAGACAGGCAGAAGCTGGTTGGTCATTCTACATAAACATTCACTGGACTCTGTGTACGTGTGTGGTATATACACATGCGCACATACCAGGGCTTGGACTCAGAGCCATAAACTTTCACTTTTTTTTTTTTTTTTGTAGTCATGGGTCTTGAACTCTGGGCCTGGGTGCTGTACCTGAGCTTTTTAGCTCAAGGCTACCACCTTATCCTTGAGCCACAGCCCCACTTCCTGTTTTCTAGTGATTAATTAGAGATAAGAGTCTTACGGCTTTGTATTGCCTGTGCGGGCTTTGAGCCATGATCCTCAGACCTCAGCCTCCTGAGTAGCTAGGAATACATGCATGAGCCACCACTGTACCTGGCTTTTTTTTTTTTTTTTTTTTTTTTTTGTCAGTCATGGGGCTTGAACTCAGGGCCTGAGCACTGTCCTTGGACTTTTCTCAAGGCTAGAGCTCTAACACTTGAGCCACAGCCACAGCACCACTTCTAGCTTTTCTTTTCTATGTATGTGGTGCCGAGGAATTGGACCTAGGTCTTTGTGCGTGCTAGGCAAGCACTCACCACTAGGCCATACTCCTGGCCTTGCTTATTTTTTTAACTAAAGGCTGGTGCTCTACCACAGTTCCACTTCAGGCTTTTCACTGGTTAATTGGAGGTAAAGGATCTCATAGACTTTCTTGCCCTCGCTGGCTTTGAACTGCAGTCCTCAGCTCTCAGCCTCCTGAGGAGCTAGGATTACAGGCATGTACCACTAGCACCCAGCTTCTCTTTCGCTTTTGAAGGGTGGTTTGGCTTCCCTGCATTCCACTGTTACTTTAATTTTTTTTTTTTTTTGCCAGTCCTGGGCTTGAGCTCAGGGCCTGAGCACTGTCCTTGGACTTTCTCAAGGCTAGAGCTCTACCACTTGAGCCTCAGCACCACTTCCGGCTTTTTTCTATGTATGTGGTACCAAGGAATCGAACCCGTGTCTTCATGCATGCTAGGCAAGCACTTTAACCACTAGGCCAAACTCCCGGCCCCTTACTTTAATTTTTTTTGTTGTTTTGTTTTGTTTTGTTTTTGCCAGTCCTGGCACTTGAACTCAGGGCCTGAACATTGTCCTTGGGTTTTCTCAAAGCTAGAGTTCTACCACAGCACCACTTCTGGCTTTTTTCTATGTATGTGGTACCAAGGAATCGAACCTGGGTCTTCATGCATGCTAGGCAAGCACTCTACCACTAGGCCAAACTCCTGGCCCTGTCCACTGTCACTTTAGAGATGTCTCACCTTGCTTTCCAAGCTGGCTTTGTAGATGAGAGAAAAGGGCATCTGTGAAACATGGCAGATAGTGATGGTTTTCATACATGCTCCCAGGAATTAGCATTTTGGGGACATGCCCTTTGAAACCTATGGGCATATCTTTAAGTGGCCCAGTAGAAGCCTCTGGTTGTGTTGAAGAGCCTGATGGTATTGTATATGGGACTTTCCAGGAAGGATCTGAGAAGCCAGCCAGCAACAATATATTCCCTGCTCTCTCTCTCTCTCTTTTTTTTTTTTTGGAAGGTCATGGTTCTTGAACTTGTCAGGTCACTGCTTCTGAGCTTTGTGTTCAAGACTAGGACTCTGCCCCTTTGAGCCGTAGCTCCACTTCTGACTTCGGGTGGTTAATTAGAGATAAGAGTCTCACTGATTTTCCTACCCAGGCTGGCTTTGAACCACAGTCCTCAGATCTCAACCTCCTAAATAGCTAGGATTACAGGTATGAGCTGCCAGTGCCCAGCCTAGTCATTAAAAAAAATATATATATATAGCTGACACCAGAAAAACTGGCTTTGTAGTTTATGACAGTAACTTGTAAACTAGTCAGGTAGAGGCAGCACTAGAGGTAGAGATAATTAGTTGAGCTCCTTGGTCATGTAGTTTCTGTCTGGAAGGAAGGCTGGGGTGACCAGGTAAGGTTGGTTCCAGCAGCATTTCAGTGCAGTACAAGAAGCCTGTTTATAGACCTCTGTGTAGGTGATGTTGAGCAGTCTAAGGATTAGAAGTGACTAAGCAGATCAGCCCCGTTGGCTGTTCTTGGAGGTGTCATTTGCCAGTCCGGGGGTGGGAATGTGTGAGGCTGACAGTGGAGTCTTAGACTACACCTCCACAGATGCTGGTGGGAGCTGACTGGCTGTGTTGAACTTCCCTTTATCCCTGTTTCACCCTGAACAGTGTAGTGAGTTTTTGTAAGTGCTCAGTGGTGATGGGCATAGCTACAGTTCCTGGCTCGGAGCAGACCGTGGCCTAGTAAATGCTGACTATTCATATGGGAGGAAAAGGCTGTGCCCGTGTCTCGCACATGTCATCCCAGCCACTCAGGAGGCTGAGATGTAAGGATCATGGTTTGAAGTCAACCTGGGCAGAAAAGTCTGTGAGACCCTATTAGCCACCAAAGCACCAGAAATGGAGGTGTGGCTCAAGTGGTAGAGGACAAGCCTTGAATAAAAGCCAAACAAGAGTGCAAGGCCTTGAGTGTAAGCCCCAGTATCAGCCACAGAAAGAAAAGAAAGAGAAAGAAAGTGGGCATGGTGGCTCATGCCTATAATCCCAGCTACTGGGGAGGCTGACCTCTGAGGATCGTGGTTCAAAGCCAGCCCAGGCACTAAAGTTCATGAGACTCCTATCTCCAAATAACCATTAAGTACTAGAAAATGGGAAGTGGGGCTGTGGCTCAAGGGTAGTGCAGTAGCTTTGAGCTGAAGGACTCGGGGACAATGCCCAGGCCCAGAGTTCAAGCCCCATGACAAAAAAGAGAAAAGAAAAAGAAAAAAAAAGCTCACATTTCACTCTCAGAATTTTGTGTGGCATTATTATTATTATTATTATTATTAGTGCTGATCCTGGGGCTCAGGATCTGGCCTTTTTCCTGAGCTGCATTTACTCAAGACTGGCACTCTACCGTTTGAGTTTTAGCTCCACTTATGGGTAGTTTACTGGAGATAAAGAGTCTCACAAACGGGCCGGGAGTTTGGCCTAGTGGTTGAAGTGCTTGCCTAGCATGCATGAAGACCCGGGTTTGATTCCTCGGTACCACATACATAGAAAAAAGCCGGAAGTGGTGCTGAGGCTCAAGTGGTAGAGCTCTAGCCTTGAGAAAGTCCAAGGACAGTGCTCAGGCCCTGAGCTCAAGCCCAGGACTGGCCAAAAAAAAAAAAAAAGAGTCTCACAAACTTTCGTTTTTGAGCTGGCTTCAATCTGATCCCCACATCTCAGCTATAATCTTAGGTAGGGTTATGGGCATGGGCCACTGGTGCCAGCTACTTCATTTGATTTTAATGCTAGGAGACAACGCAGTCTTTTCAAATAATGTCTTTGGCTTTTAAACATTTCTAAACATTTTCGGTATTTCTTCTCAGTCTGGTTTTCTTCAGCCCCTCATTCCTGAAATTCCTGAAAGGTCTGTGTATGCCCAACCCCATTACATTGATTGGATTTATAAAGCTAACTTGAACTTCCTTCCAGTTCCCATTTCCAAAAAGTAAATTCACTTTCCTTTCTCTCCCCCTGTTGCCATGAATGTAATACTGTTTTTCTGTTTTCCTTTCTATCAGTGCTACTCCCTCCCAGAAATACAACTCAAGAAATAACCGAGGTGAAGTGGTTAATACCTTTGGCTGGTCCCAGGGTGTGTGTTGGTCTGGAAGAGGGGGAGCTGGAAACCCCAGCCTGAAGGTCATTGGATATCCAGAACCACTCACGGGGAGCTACAAGTCCATGTTCCAGAAGCTCCCGGACATTCGAGAAGGTGATTGTTTTTCTGATGGATGTAAAACCACCTGGAAGGGCTTAGAGAGGTAACATACCTCCAGCTGGGCGGGTTGAACAAGTTCTAAGATTGGGGGCTAGAGGGCATGGCTCAGGTTGTAGAGCATTAGCCCATAAACAAATGCCAGGCCCTGAGTTCGAGTTCTCTGGCTGGAGGGGTGGGGGAGGGGGCAGATGGGATTCTGACATTACCTTTGAACATCTAAGTTGGTAGATGTCCTCATAGGTCCTTTGTTAGTGTTGGAACATTGGGTGACACTGTCCTAATGGTTTTCCTGGAGAAAAGATCTAGAGCTTTCCTGTCCACAGGAAAGAAATCCTGAACTATGCAATGAATTCAGCTTCTAAGGATGTTTATGACGTTTCCTGGAAGCCTTCTCTGGCATAGCCTTAGCTTGCCTGAAATATTTCTGATGACCCCAGTGAATTTCTTCCCTGGGATGGGGCGGGGTGAGGTGGGGGTTGTTGAAGGGACTCACTGACTCCTGTATGGTCTCCAGGTGACTCTGTGGCCGGCCAGATTTAGCAAGCAGACACAAGAAAATTGGCTAGGATTTTAGATGTCCAGGCATCTCCCTGTGCCTATAAAATGATTGTAATATTTTACAGCGTGCTGTGTTTTCTTGCCAAGTGAAATGTTTTAAACACAACACTTTCTTTCACATCTGGGATTGCAGTTCTGACCTGTAAAATAGAAGAGCTTGGCAGTGAACTCAAGGAACATTACAAGATTGAGGCTTTTACGCCTCTTCTAGTCCCCGTGCAAGTAAGAGTTGTCTTTCATTAAGAGTTCTCATGAGGGGGTGGAGGCGTGGCCTGCTTGGTAGGGGACTAGCCAGTGAGAAAAAGCAGCTGGGACTGAGTTTGAGTCTTGTTCTCAGACACTTAAAAAAAAAAGTTCTCATGAATTAGTATTTCCTTTTTAAGGCAATGGTAAAGAGATCCTTTTCCATTTATCTGTGCTTCTTTGGGGGTTGAATTTGATAGAAGCTCCTGCATGAAGATTTATAAAAGCTCTCTGTTTGGGGGCCGGGAGTTTAGCCTAGTGGTAGAGTGCTTGCCTAGCACGCACGAAGATCTGGGTATGTGATACCGAGGAAAAAACCAGAAATGGTGCTTTGGCTCAAGTGGTAGAGCTCTAGCCTTGAGAAAGCCCAAGGACAGTGCTCAGGCCTGAGTTTAAGGCCCAGGACTGGGGGAGGGGGTAACTCCCTGTTTTTTTGTTTTGTAGATTCAATTGTTTCAACTGTTCTGTAGATTCAATTGTGTCTGCACCATGCTTTTTATTTATTTATTTTTTTTGCCAGTCCTGGGCTTGAGCTCAGGGCCTGAGCACTATCCTTGGGCCGTCTCAAGGCTAGAAGCTCTACCACTTAAGCCTCAGCACCGTTTCCGGCTTTTTTCTATGTATGTGGTACCGAGGAATTGAACCCGGGTCTTCATGCATGCTAGGCAAGCACTTTAACCACTAGGCCAAACTCCGGGCCCCTGCACCAGGCTTTTAAATCTGCCATATTCGCCTGTTTTCCTTTATTTTTTTTATTTTTTATTTTTTTATTTTTTGTGCGTTGTGGGTCCTGGACTCCCCCTGGGCCCTGTGTCTGAGCTCTTCAGCTCAAGGTGTAGGGTGCCTTACTCCTTGAGACACAGCCCCACTTCCCCATTTTATAGTGGTTAATTGGAGATAAGAGTTTCACTCTCTTCAGTGCCCTGCTGGCTTTGAACTACAATCCTCAGATCTCAGCCTCCTGAGTAGCTAGGATTAGAGACGTGAGCCACCATGCCCAGCTCACCTATATTTTATTTAAGAAGGGAAAAAAAAGGTGTGTATATGTTCACACTTGCATGTGTGTAGTAGTACTAGGACTGAAACTCAGAGCCTCAAGCTCTCACTCATATCTGGCACTCTACCTCTTGAACCATGCCTCTACTTGCAGCTTTTTGCTGGTTAATTGGAGATACATGTCTCAGGTTTGTCTGGCCCTGCTAGCTTCAAACTAGGATCTTCAGATATCAGCCTCCTGAGTAGCTTGGATTGCACATGTGAGCCAGCAGCGCCTGGCACCTGACCTTTTGATCTGGTGTGTGGAGAGGGGTATTCTACAAAATTCCTTAAGGTGCCTTTGAGTATGTTTGTGTCTGGGGAAAGAGATAGGAAATTGAGTCCTGAGGAAGTTTTGGAGATTATTTGGAGGAAGTGCGTGGTGGGTAGGGATACAGTCATATGGGGAAGATTAAACTTCCTGTTTGCTCCCAAGAATGGGAATAGAACAGAGGAAGTCACAGGGAAAGAGAGTTCAGGTCAATCTACTTAGGAGCCACTGTGCCTCGGTGGCACTAGGCATGGTGGAGCACACCTGTAGTGCCAGGCGGAGGAGCTTTGGGCTGAGAGATCACACATGCAAGAGCAGCTTGGATTACATACCAAGACCCTGTCTTTAAAAAATGGTGGGTTGGCCGGGAGTTTGGCCTAGTGGTTAAAGTGCTTGCCTAGCATGCACGAAGACCCGGGTTCAATTCCTTGGTACCACATACATAGAAAAAAGCCGGAAGTGGTGCTGAGGCTCAAGTGGTAGAGCTCTAGCCTTGAGAAAGTCCAAGGACAGTGCTCAGGCCCTGAGCTCAAGCCCAGGACTGGCAAAAAAAAAAATGGTGGGTTGTTGGGTTTTTGTTTTTTTGAGGAATATGTAACTTACAAAGGATTCATACCCATGGAATATAAAGGTCATCTAAAAATCTGAATTAAGATTTAAATATTAACAATTCAACTTTTAAAGATGGAACATTTTTAAAAGCACAGACCTGTAATCCGGACACTAGAGGCTGAGGCAGGAAGATAGCACACCGAGCCTAAACTGTCATCTGCTCATATATAGCCAGGCTACGTTCACATAGAGTTGATAAATAAGCATTTAAAAGCACCAGTTCCCCCCAGGCACCAGAGCTCATGCTTGTAATCCTAGCTTCTCCAGAGGCTAAGACCTAAGGATCACAGTTCAAAGCCAGTCCAGGAAGTAAAGTTCATGAGACTCTTATCTCCAATTACTGCCAGAAAACTGGGAGTGGTGATGGGGCTCAAAGTGGTAGAGCGTCAGTCTTGAGTGAAAAAGCTCAGGAATAGCACATAGGCCCCAGGGGGCCAGTAACTCAGACCTGTTAGCTACTCAGAAGGCTGAGCTTCAAGGTTTGAACTGGTCCAGACAGGAAGAACTGAAGATGCTTTATCTCTAGTGAACCAGCAAAAATCGGGAGTTGAAGCTGTGGTTCAAGTAGTAGAGCACTAGCCCTGAATAAAAAAGCTAAGGGGCAGCACCCAGGCCCTGAGTTGAAATCCTACTACTGTTTGTTTGGTTTGGGTTTGGTTTGGCTTTGGTTTTTTAAGATGTACACTTGGCACAGTGCCTGGTATTAGTTGATTCAGTAAATGTGAAGTATTTTTAGCTGTAGGTCTGGAAAGGTGCTGTGGGCATGTCCTCCCTTGCTAGTGTTGCTTAAACCCAGGCAGCCCCTTGAGACATGGTGAATCTGTCATAGCTCTTCCATCTCTGACATCTGTGATGATGTGATAGCTTATTGTCTCCACACAAAGTGCATGTCTCTAGGGGATCACTTACGGTTCAGTGACTTCTGAAACTGCTTGTTAAACTGCCCCTTTTCTTTGGCAGGAGCCTGTCACCTTACTGGGCCAGATCTGCTGTGACAGCAACGGGAAGTTGAACAGCAAGTCGGTCATGCTCGAGGGAGACCGGGAACATTCCTCAGGTGCTCAGATTCCAGTGGATCTGTCTGAGCTCAGAGAATATTCCCTTTTTCCTGGACAGGTAAGACTGGAGATGCTGCACCAAGATGCTTAAGTATCGTTTATGCTTGCCAGTGTTGTGCCAGGGACAGGTTTTTCTCAGTTTGCACCTCTAATATGTGGCATGTGCCTATGTGGACCAGAGGACAGCATTGTAGGGGTTCTGCATGGTTCCACTGTGTGATCTGGGTTTTCCCCTTTAAGCTTGCTTCTGTCTGCTCAAATTCAAATCCTAACTCTAGCTCACAAGGTATGTGGCTACAGACAAGGTATTTAAACCTTCTAAGCCACTGGATCTTCATCCAAAATGCAAATAATGATCCTTACCTCATGGGATAGTTGTAAGAATTAGATCATTTGTGTACAGTGTAATTATTGTTACTAATGCAGTCCCCTTAATTTGTTTGTAGGAAAACTGCCCTGGGTTTATAGTTGCAAAATACTTGTAACCTCATCAAAATAATTTATGCCAGACCTCTTCATTTCCCCCACCCCCACCCTTGTATAGCACTCCTGTTTGGTTTCTTGTCTTTCAGGTTGTAATCATGGAAGGAATCAATACCACTGGAAGAAAACTTGTGGCCACCAAACTGTATGAGGTACTGAGCAGCCCATCTCCCTTCCTCGTTTGTTCCTGGCCCTCCCTATATGTGTTTCAGGCCATAGAAACTGGTTCTGTCTCTACAGTGGGAACTTAATTCAGGGTTATAAGCCAAAACATTTTCTCCCTCCCTCCCTCCCTCCCTCCCTCCCTCCCTCCCTCCCTCCCTCCCTCCGTCCCTCCCTCCCTTCCTCCCTCTCTCCCTCCCTTCCTTCCTCCCTTCCTGTTGTTTTTTTTTCCCCCAAGTCCCAGAGCTGAGTGCTATCCTTGATATTTCTTGCTCTACCACTTGTAGCAGAGTTCTACTTCTGGCTTTTTGAGGGGTCGTAAATTAGAGATGAGTCCCATGGAGGGCTGGGAATGTGGCTTAGTGGTAGAGTGTTTGCCTAGCATGCATGAAAACCCTGAGTTTGATTCCTCAGTACCACATACCCAGCAAAAGCCAGAAGTAGTGCTGTGGCTGAAATGGTAAAGTGCCAGCCTTAAGCAAAAGAAGCTCAGATATAGTGCTCAGGCCCTGAGTTCAAGCCCCAGGACTGGGGGAAAAAAGAAGAAGAAAAAAAAAGGATCCTGCCAGGCATGGTGACTCATGCCTGCAATCCTAGCTACTCAGGAGGCTAAGATCTGAGGATCACGGTTCAAAGCCACCCTTGGGGCAGAAAAGTCCCCAAAAGACAGTCTCCCTCACCTCTCCATAAGAGTCTTCAATTAACTACTCAAAACCTGGAAGTGGAACTGTGACTCAGAGTGTTAAAGCTCAGGGAGAGCACCCAAACCCTGAGTTTGTCCAACCAAAAAAAAAGTCTCATGGACTTTCCTTCTCTGGCTGGCTTCAAACCCCAATCTTCAGATGTTAGCCTCCTAAGTGGCTTGGATTACAGGCATGAACCACCTGTACCTGGCCCAGTAAAACTTTATTTTGTGATCAAATTCGGCCTCAGGCTGCTGACCTAGGCAGCAGCAAACGTAGAAGGAGGGCTTCTCCCACCTCTGCCTCGGAGCCTTCTGGTGTTGTCAGCACCTCATTGCTCTCCCTGTTGCTGGGTGTCCTGTGAGGGTTTTATTGGTGACTCCATTATGTGGGCTGCTTGGTCACTCTTAAGTTTGGACAAGCATCAGGTCCTCTCAGCTCTGGGCTGTGAAGAATAGGTCAGGTACATCGTCTCCTCTCTCCTATCCCTCCTGGGGCCCTCACACTACCCCCCAACCCACACACACATAACCCATCCCAGTCCTTACCAAAGCGATGGCTGCAGTGAGACCTTACCCAAGCTTTTCTCCTGTTTTAAGGGTGTGCCGCTTCCATTCTACCAGCCCACTGAAGAGGAGAGAGGTGAGTTTTGGTTCCGAAGTTGTTTTGTGACCAGTGAGGATTTATGGACAAGATTCCAGAAATGAGGCTCAGGAAGCTGCAAATGCTCTGTTAGTACAAAATAGGCCGGGCCCTGGTGACTCATGTCTGTAATCCCAGCGAGTCAGGGTGAGATCTGAAGATCATGGTTTGAAGTCAGGCTGTGCAGAAAAGTCTGTGAGACTCTTATCTCCAATTAATTATCAGAAACCCAAAGTAGAGCTATCGTTCAACGTGGTAGAGTGCAAGCCTTGAGTGAAAGAGCTCAGAGACAGTGCCCAGACACAGGCTTTTTGCCCTAGAGCCATGGGTCTGAGCCCTCTGACCATTGTCAGTGTTGCCACCTGGCCTAAAAAGACTAGCCTTTAGTAATATTTGCAGGCCACTTTGAAAAGGAATAATATGTGCACTTTAGGAAGTACATTCTGGCATCGTGGATTGAATTGTAAAAGAGAAAGTCTGAATAAAACAATCAGTTTAGTCAACAGTAACACACCTGCATTAATTCCAGCAGATCTACATAATTATATAAGTTGCTAATCTTAGGAGACTGTGGATGAAAGAGATACGGGAACTTTGTGCTGTCTTTGCAACTTTTTTTTTTTAATTCTAAGTTATTCCAAAATATGCAAATGAAATGAAACCCGGCACTGGTGGCCCACTCCTATAATCCCAACCATTCATGAGGCAGAGATCTGAAGATGGTGGTTCAGATTCAGCCTGGGCAGGAAAATCCATGGGATTTTGATTTCTCCAATTAACCACCAGAAAATCTGAAATGGAGCTGTGGCTCAAAGTGGTAGGAAACTAGCCTTGGATGAAAGAGCTTAGGGACATCAGGAACCTGGGGCATATGACTGCAGCCTGCAATTGTAGCTACACAGGAGGCAGAGATCTGAGGATCACAGTTCAGAACCAGCTGATGGTCAGGGGTGTGATCCAGTGGTAGAGTGCTCATCTAGCATGCACAAAGCCCTGGGTTTGATTCCTTGGTACCACATACACAGAAAAAGCCAGAAGTGTTGCTGTGGCTCAAGTGGCAGAGTGCTAGCCTTGAGCAAAAAGTGTCCAAGGACAGTGCTCAGGGCCTGAGTTCAAGCCCCATGTCTGGTACCCAAAAAAGGCAGCTAAGGTAGGAAAGGCTTTATCTCTAATAAGTACGCAGAAAAGGCTGGAATTGGTACTGTGTGGCTCAAGTGGTAGAATACTGTCCTTGAGCACAGAGGCCTCGGGGACAGTATGCAGGCCCTGAGTTCAAGCCCCAAGACAGGCACCAAAAAAAAAAATGTTAACTGAAAAAGTTTTTCTAGCGGTAGGGAGTGTGTTTCAAGAAATAGAGTACCTGGGGCCGGGAGTTTGGCCTAGTGGTTAAAGTGCTTGTCTAGCATGCATGAAGACCCAGGTTCGATTCCTCGGTACCACATATATAGAAAAAAGCCAGAAGTGGTGCTGAGGCTCAAGTGGTAGAGCTCTAGCCTTGAGAAAGTCCAAGGACAGTGCTCAGGCCCTGAGCTCAAGCCCAGGACTGGCAAAAAAAAAAAAAAAAAAAAAAAAAGAAATAGAGAACCTGCCTAGCAAGATTCAGACCCTGAGTTTTAAACAAAAGTCCAAAGAAAACTTAGTGGTATTTTAAAATAAGCTAGATGGGAAAAGCAAAAAAGGAAATTGAACAGACTTAGTTTCATCCCTAAAAGCCGGATGCCGGGGGCTAGGAGTTTGGCCTAGTGGTAGAGTGCTTGCTTGCCTAGCATGCATGAAGACCGCCTGGGTTTGATTCCTTAGTACCACATACATAGAAAAAAGCCAAACGTGGTGCTGAGGCTCAAGTGATAGAGCTCTAGCCTTGAGAAAGTCCAAGGACAGTGCTCAGGCGCTGAGCTCAAGCCCAGGACTGGCAAAAAAAAAATAAATAAAAGCCAGTTGCCTGTGGCTAAATCCTAAATCCTAGCTACTCAGGAGACTGAGATTTAAGAACCAAGGTTAAAGTCAGCCCAGGCAGGAAAGTCTGTGAAACATTGTTTTGTCCTTTGTGATGCCCTAAACATTTCTGTAAGCAAAGTGTTATACCATTCAAGATTAGCAGTAAGTGCCAGGCCTGGTACCTGGCCGCTACCCTCTCTGGGTGTTGGGGACAGTCTAGATTCAAGAATGAAATTTAGAGGTTAGGACATTGTACAATGTCTGGGAAAGTATGTATGTGAGGAGGGGGGTGGCATGGAACTGTTAGATCAACTTTAAATAATGAAAGGAAGTTAACATGCTAAGTAAGGTGCTAAAAGCCAGAGCTGTGGTCCCAGAAGCAGTTGAATGGGCTGTTCAGCAAACTTTTTTTTGGTACAAGGAATTCAGCTAAGTACTCTTGGATAAATAAGAAGTGGACCTTGTTCCCTGGGCGCTTCTGGTGTTTTCCGGGGTTTAGACCTCAAAACCAAACTTAACTTGGTTCCTGCCCCACCACCATGAGTCACTCACCTCCCTCTTGGATACCATCTCAGTATTCAAGCCAGTGCCCCTCCCCCATCTCTGGAGTCTATGAATGCATGGCCATGTGGGGTTAAAAGGACTTTGCACCTCCAGGTGCTCATGTCTGTAATCCTAGCTACTCAGGAGACTGAGAGACAGTGCCCAGGCCCTGAGTTCAAGCTCTAGTATAGGCAAAAAGAAAAAAGAAAAAGATGGAAGATGGGTCACCAACCAGGTAAGCTACCAAGGCAAGGAAGTGAATTCTCCCCTAGAACCTCCAGAAAGAGCACAGCCCTGCCAATGGCTTAATTTTAGGACTTAGGATCTCCAGAGCTGTAAGACTAGAAATTTAATACTAGAAAATGGATGTGACACTGCATGGAAGTCAGGGATCTTTGGATATCCTTGTAAGCCACAGAAGCTGGCTTGGATTAAGGGAGGGAAAAGAACTTGTTCATGGAAATTCAAGTCATTCACAGACACAGACGGGACAGGGCCCTAGACCCATGTGTGGGACCAGGACATAGGCCTGGCAGCTATCGTGTCCAGCCAGCAGAGATTCCTAGCTGAATCACCCAGGCTCCTCAGCCACATTGGTCTGCTTCAACCTTCTTCTGACCCTGGCAAATTTACCTCTAGATTCCAGACCCCAGGAGGAAAGTATCAATGACCCTTGTCCTTTAGCTGGCAGCAGCCAGATCACCCAATTTATAATCTAACCTAAATACACACATTCCCCACACCAGCCCCCAGCTCCCCCATCACCTTAGCCTGCCTTTGTGGCCTTCTTCACCTCACATTTGGTAGCTACACTGAACTACCAGATGGTCCCTCAAGTCTTAGCACTCTCATACAACTTGTCCTTGCTCCTAGAAACTTCTCTAAAGTGTGAACACCTCCTGACTATGTCATACGAACACAGTCCTGGGGCTTGAACTTGGGGTCTAGGTGCTGTCCTTGAGCTTGTTTTGCTCAAAGCCAGCACTCTACCACCTGAGCCACAGCTCTGCTTCCAGGTTTTTGAGTGGTTAATTGGAGATAAGCGTCTCATAGTCTTCCGTGCCCAAGCTGGCATTGAGCCTGGATCCTCAAATCTCAGCCTCCTGAGTAGTTAGGATGATAGGTCTGAGCTACCGTTTCCCAATTGCCGTTTTTCTTCAATCACTTGGGTGCACTTGTAGGGACAGTGAATGTGTCATGTGGCATCTAATGTCGCTTCTTCCACTGTCCTGAGATCAGTCCTTCTGATCAGTACTTTGTGATCCTTTCTGTCATAGATTTTGAGCAAACAGTGATCTTCCTGGCCTGTGGGCCGTACACCACATCTGACAGCATCACCTATGACCCCCTGCTTGACCTGATCACCCTCATCAACCAGGACCGGCCAGACATCTGCATCCTGGTAGGAGGTCCCCTGGGACAGCTTTATACAGGGGCCAGCTTTTGAAAGGGGTCTTTGTGCTGCCTTAAACTTTTAGGAAAAGTCAATCTGTCCTTTTTAGAAATGTTTTGTAGGGAATTTGTGTTTGGTTTTGGGCCTGTACAGGGGCTTGAACTCAGGACCTGAGGTTTTTTTTGCTCGAGGCTGATGCTCTACCACTTGAGCCACACCTCCCCTTGTAGTTGATTCATTGGAGATGAGAGTTGTATGGACTTTACTATCTGGGCTGGCTTCAAACCACAATCCTTAGATCTTACTCTCCTGAGTAGCTAGAATTATAGACATGAGCCAGCGGTGCCCAGCTTGTTTTCTAGTTCTCAGCCTGCCTCTGGAGAAGTTACATGATCTATAGACCGTCACTAAATGCAAACTCCCAATGTTTTTGGGTCCCCTTCATTAGTTTTACAAATTTCTTGTCTCTCTGTCCCACCCATCAGCTCAAAGTATTTCTGCAGGCATGGTGCTTGATCACTTCTAGGTGTGCAGTGTCGTGACAAAGCAGTGTGTGGA
Source organism: Megascapheus bottae (assembly GCF_031878675.1). Taxonomy (NCBI): domain Eukaryota; kingdom Metazoa; phylum Chordata; class Mammalia; order Rodentia; family Geomyidae; genus Megascapheus; species Megascapheus bottae. The sequence continues at coordinate 5,455,251 of NC_143524.1, read as the reverse complement.
GGCAGTGGTCCAGGTTATGGAGCGGAGCCCTCAGTGCCCCTTCAGAGCTCAGGTGCCTTAGCCTGTGAAGCTGGCTAGGTGCCCCTTGCCCATCTGCTGACCTTCCCCAGGCTCTCCAGGCAACCATGGGCCAACAGATGGACCCTGGCTGGCGAGCAGTTAAAAAATAGAATTTGAAGGTGTTTTCAGATGTGTGTGATTCTGATTTGTTGCTTTGATGTTTCTGTTTCCCTCCCTTGGGCTTGTTTGCAGTTTGGCCCTTTCCTGGATGCTAAGCATGAACAGGTAGAGGTAAGTGCCAGGGGCAGGGTGCAAGGAGCCTGTACAGTCACATCAGACGTCACAGCAGACCACCCTTGCTTTTCTGCATTTCTAGCAGGCCTAAGTTAACTCTGTGGCTAATTAGAAAGACTGCACAACCAGTGCTATGGCTCAAGTGGTAGAGCTCTAGCCTTGAGAAAGCCCAAGGACCATGCTTAGGCCCTGAGTTCAAGGCCTTGGTCTTGGGGTGGGGGGAAGAGTCTCGCTAGCACTCTACCACCAGAGCTACAGCACCACTTCCCGCTTTTTCTGTGTGGTACTAAGGAATCATGCATGCTAGGCAAGCACTCCACCACTAGGCCAAACTCCTGGCCCCTGTAACTGGATATTTTTAAATATCTCAAGTTTGCTGGCTTAGTTTCACTAGAATACAAGGTGGACTAGAAGCTGAGGAAGGAAATAGAAATATACCCCTCTACATCTTTGAGCCATTGCTCTACTTCCCATTTTCTGGTGGGTAGAGATAAGTCTCATGGTCTTTCCTGCTCAGGCTGGCTTTGAACTACAATCCTCAGAATTCATCCTCCTGCGTAGCTAGGATTACAGACATGAGCCATCAGTACCTGGTTTAGTGGAAGAGATTTTCAAGCATTCTTCCTTTCTCACCTCAGCTTGCACTTGAGGATTAGTTCTCATCCTGTCCTCTCAGCTCTCCACACTGCTTGCAGATTCCATAGGTCACAGCCTGACAGCCAGCACCTACGGGTGATCAAAGCCATGTGTTGTCTGTTTGCATTCCTTTTTTACAGAAGTGTCTGCTGACAAGTCCATTCGAAGATGTTTTCAAGCAATGTCTGCGAACAATAATTGAAGGGACAAGAAGGTCAGAATCGCAAACACTGGACAGAGCCAGCAGCTTCCTAGGCTGTTCCCTTGTATCCAAAAAAAAATGTTCAGCAATTTAAAAGGAATGGAGGTTTCTTTCCTTTCCATCCTTTTGATCAGTTAGAACCCTTCAACTTCAAGTGCTTCACACTGAGTAAAACAGATAAACAAACTTGAAAGGCAAACCATGTAGTCTCCTCTTCCCTCACTTGCTTTTTGTTTTCACTATTTACTTCCTTTTCTCACTCCTTGTCATATAAACTAGTTTTCCATGAGCATCTTCCCAGGATGTTTTCCACAATCGCCCAGGAGGCTCCAGACCTCTGTGTGTGTGAATGGGTGTTTTGGGGTGGGTCAGTGCTGCTCTGGGTTAGGAAGTGTAGTAGGTGGTTTTGTGAGAGTGGGAGATTTTTGTGTGTGTGCAATACTGTGGTTTGAACTCAGGGTGTCACTCTCGGTTGACCTTTTCCATTCAACCACTGAGCCCCAGCTCCACTTTGAACTTTTTGATTGGATCATTGGAGATAACTGTCTCATGGACTTTCCTGCCCTGATTGACTACAAATCATGATGCTCAGCTTTCAGTCTCTTGAGTGGACAGGATTACAGGCATGAGTCACCAGCGCCCAGCTGAGGGTGGGGATCTTGATTCCTTGCCATGACCCAGGGATGGGACAATGTCAGGGCACAGTGATGTCAGAGCCGGGTGCTGTTCTAACGTGTGGGAACTCGCCCTTCCAGGAAGAGTCTGAAGCTAGAAGCAGAGAGTCAGGAAACTGACAGACACCTCAGTTCCTGTCCTGTTCCTCCAGTGTTGGAGTCTGAAGGAAAGCGGAATAGGGAGTGATCTCTTGGGATTTGTCTGCCTATAGCTGAGCTTCTAAAAATCACGCATTCCTATGGCTGAGCTTTTAAAATAAGTCCTCCACAAAGGGAGTTTTTAAAGCACGATATATAATCTTCCACGTTTGGGCCATAATAACTGATTGTAGAGTTGATTTGTTGCAACATGCCAGTGTGGTAAGCATGGGAGCCCAGTAATGAGGACCCACCTCTCTTCAGAGCTGGGAAATGAGTTTGTGCCAGTGATAGCCCTCAGCTGCTCTGTCCTCGCCCCCTCCAGTGAAGGGAACTCCCAGTGCCTCCCCTCTTCTTCCCCAGATGTGTCATGACCCTGATTGAGTTCATCTGGCCTGGAGAGTGCTAGAGCCCCAGAGCAGGAGCGGAAGCCTTGGGCAGCCCTCTGGGATGGGCAGAGGCTGCTGCAGCAGTGGCTGGTGTGTTCAGCTTGAGGTTGGGTTCTGATTTGGGTTTCTCACCCGGTATGGTAATGACGTAGTGAGCGATACAAAACAAAGAACAGTCCGGGCTTTGTTAACCCCGGAGCAGATACCCAGCACCACCAGGCACTTTCATCTGAGGCCAGTGTGTGCCACGGGCAAGGAGCTACTCCACCCTTCTAGAACCCCTACATAAATGGCCCTCAGTGACAGGGTTGGGGGGGGATCTGTTTTATTCCCCAGAGGTCAGAAATGCAGAGCTTTAAGCTCGTTTATCAGCAGAGGCTGGAGGCAGATCTGCCAGCTCTGTGCTGCAGCCTGCGAGCTGGAGACCCTCCCACGAGGATGTATGAAGTTGTGCAATGCTGAGCATGAGCATAGTTGGAATTTTCTTCCTCCCCCCTCAGAACCGTAAGCGGAAGCCTGCTTCCTCCTTAACCATTGCTCTTCTGAAGCAGGCGCTTCCGACCTGTGACAGCCGCCAGCTGCATCTCAGGTCTTTTTGTCATTACAGGCTTTGGGCCCTTGGGACCCAGAACACAGATTGTCCTATTCAAGTTACCCCCTCCCCCATCCCCAGTTCCACCCTTGGCCTCAATGTGTGTGTGTGTGGGGGGGTGTACAAAGGCTTGAGTTCAGGGTCTTTCACAGACTTTAATGACCCTCAGATCTCTGCCTCCTGAGTAGCTAAGATTACAGGTGTGAACTACCAGCGCCTTGCTGCTCTTTGGCTTTTATGTAATTAGTTAGACGTGAATCTTGTGGACTTTCTTGCCTAGCTTAGCTTTGAATCTCAATCCTCAGATCTCAGCCTCCTTAGTAGCTGGGAGTATAGGCAGAAGCCACCAGCACTCAGAGGCTTCCTTAACCTCAAGACAGTGACTTAGGCAATTACTGTGAGCTCATGACTAATACATGCAAAGCACATTTGGCCTCACAGCTTTGATCTGCTGTTTCGAACAGCCTTGGGTCTATCTGAGTAGGCATGATAAGTAACAAAGTCACCAACCGCTGACAGTTAAGGCCAGGCTTTAAGCAAGAGAAGGGAGAAAGGAACTGGGAGCAAGATCCATTGGCAATTTGGGGTGTGTCCTATGCTAACACTGCCCACCTACTTGGTTTATAATAAGGGCCCTCTGCTAGGACAAGCTGAGGGAACCAAAGAAATGACGTTTTTCCCTTTCCTCTGTGTGCCTAGGGAAAATAAATAGTTGCACACACAGAGCCACAGGTTGTTTCTTCACTGTATTGTAAGCCTGGAGGTTGTCCTCCAACTGCATCCTCCCTGCCTGTGCTCTGCTGCTGAGTATCTGGCACGTTGTGTACTGAGAAATAAAAAAGGGGCGTCACTTTCCAACCTGATAATCAGGGAGTGAAGGGTACAGAGAAGCCAGGCATGTATCCCTCTGGAAGTGTCTGTCTTTGCTGCCCAGTTCTTGTGGCCCAGCCCTTGGCTGGTAGAGAAAGTTTGGGGTTGATCTTGGGAATGCGGGGGCAGTCTCTGGGTCTGACCAGTGTCAGCTGTGTCCCTACAGCCACTCTGGAGCCATTGTAATGTCCCAGGGTGCCCCATGTCACAGAGCGAAGTGGGCTCCAGGTCTGAGGCTATGCTTCCTTGTCTAGATTTTCTATCTCAGTTTCTTCTACATTTCCTGTTTGGATTTTGGTTTTGTGTTTTGCCAGTCCTGGGGAGTTGAACTCAAGGTCTCGGTGCTGTCCCTGAGCCTCTGTGTGTTCAAGGCTAGTACTCTGCCACCTGAGCCTCAGTACCACTTCTGGCTTTTTCCAAGTAGTTTATTAGAGATCAGAGTCTTGAGAACTTTCCTGCCCTTTCTGGCTTTGAACAACAGTCCTCAGATCTCAGCCTCCTGATTAGCTAGCATTGATTACAGGTGTGAGCCACCAGCACCTAACTGTCTTCTCCCATTTTTTATCACAGCAATCCCCCTGGAGCCCCAGTGGGAGAGGCCAGAAAGCAGGGGCAGCATATGCCTAGCTACACGGACCAGGGGGCAGGTGTACCTGACAGCATGCTGCTTTTCCCTGTAGCATCCAGGGACCATGTCTCCCCGGAGAACAGCTATGTGATGCAGGCTCTAAGGCCTTAAACCTGCCTCTATCCCTCTGTACTCAACTTTCTTCCTCTTCCGCAGCTCCGGTTCCCACCTCATTTTTGTCCCCTCCCTGAGGGACGTGCATCACGACCCCGTGTATCCACAGCCACCTTTCAGCTACTCCGATCTGTCTCGTGAGGACAAAAAGGTACCAGTGACCCCTCTGCCCAGTAGGCAGCTCAGAGCATGGCCAGCCTGCAGGGGGAGGAGGGGAGGATCAATAATCAATCCAAATACCTTCTTTTAGCGAGTACAGTTCGTGTCAGAGCCCTGCAGTCTCAGCATAAATGGGGTGATCTTTGGCCTGACATCCACAGACCTGCTGTTCCACATGGGTGCTGAGGAGATAAGCTGGTAAGAAGTGCATTCTGGGCTGGTAAGCAGGGTATCTGCCGTCTCCCCACATTCTGGTCCTGACATCACCAATCATGTCTCCAATCATGGGATTTGAACTCAGGGCCTTGTGCTTGCCTAGGCAGCCACTCTTCTGCAATCTTTTTTGGGGGAGGGGGAGGGTGGTTGGTCATGGGACTTGAATTCAAGGCCTGGGTACTGGCTGTGAGCTCTTTTGCTCAAGGCTAGTTCTCTACGACTGTAAGCCACAGCACCACTTCTGGTTTTCTGGTGGTTAATTGGAGATAAGAATCTCGTGGACTTCTCTGCTACAGCTGCCTTTGAATTTTGATCTTCAGATTTATTCTCCTGAGTAGGTCAGATTACAGGCATGAACTCTGAGGGTGGCTTGCTTTGGTTGTTATTAAGATTGGGTCTTGCCTTTTTACTTGGCTAGCCCAGACTGCTGTCCTCCTATTTAGGCATACCTCATAGCTGAGTTGACAGGTGCATACCACTGAGTCCAGCTTATTGGTTGAGATGGAAAAATCTCACAAACTTTTTACTCAGGTTAGCCTCCAATTGTGATCCTCCCCCGATTTCTACCTCCCAGGAGCAAGAGAGCAAAATTGTTACTGTTGTTGCTTCATTTGTTTTGTTTTTCTGTGCTGGTCCTGGGGCTTAGGGTCTGGGCACTATCTGAGCTTTAGTGCTCAAGGCTACCATTTGAGCCACAGCTCCACTTCCAGCTTTTTTTTTTTTTTTTTTTTTTTTTTTTGCCAGAGCACTGTCCTTGGACTTTCTCAAGGCTAGAACTCTACCACTTGAGCCTCAGCACCACTTCTGGCTTTTTTCTATGTATGTGGTACCGAGGAATCGAACCCGGGTCTTCATGCATGCTAGGCAAGCACTTTAACCACTAGGCCAAACTCCCGGCCCACTTCCAGCTTTTTGGTTGTTAACTGGATATGAGTCTCATGGACTTTACTTTTTGGTCAGGAAACAGGAGGAGCAGTCAGATACATTTGTTTCTGTCATTTGTTTACAGTGTTTGAGACCACAAAGAATTATCTTTTCTGTCTTTACACTTTTACTGTAGACACAGAAATTTGTCTGCATTTTCCACTCTGTTCCTTTTCCTCTCTTCCCCAGACCTGAGCACTCGATGTCTCTGACAGATTTCTCCTAGAGGGCTTTCTCTTGCCAGCACAGTGGGTTGTAGCCCACAGGGGCTCAGATGCAGCCACATCTGTGGCGTTTTGGCTTGGCAGTTGGCTCTCCTTCCCTGCTGAGCAGAGTGGAGCAGTTCAGGAGTTCAGTAAGATGGGTGTGTGCTTCCAGTTGAGATTTGACACACAGGGTCAGCAGCTCTGCATGTTACCTGATAATAGAGCAAGTGTGACTTTTTTTTTTTTTTAACAGAAGATGGTACCAGCTGAGGTCTTTCTTGTTTTGTTCTTTTTGAGCATGGTACTGAGGTATCAAGTGAATGCCTGGGCACTGTCCCTTAGCTCTTTTCCACTCAAGGCCGGTGCTCTGCTACTTGAGGCACACCTCCACGTCTGGTTTTTTGATGATTAATTGCAGATAAGAGTCTTATGGACCTCCCAGCCAGGACTGGCTTTGAACCTCAGATTTTAGATATCAACTTTGATCATCAGATCTCAGCCTCCTGAGTAGCTAGGATTACAAACATGAGCCACCAGTCCTTGGGGGAAGAGTGGGGAAAGTAGGTAATTTTGTATGTTTGGTCTTTTTGTTTTTTGGGTTTTTTGTTGTTGTTGTTGTTGGTTGTGGTACTTGAACTCTGGGCGTTGTCCCTGAGCTCTTCAGCTCAAGGCTACCAACCCTAGAGCGACAGCGCCAATTTTTCTAGTGGTTAAATTGGAAATAAGAGTCATGTGGGCCAGGAGTTTGGCCTAGTGGTAGAGTGCTTGCCTAGCATTCACAAAGACCTGGGGGTTTCAGTTCCTCAGTACCACACACATAGGAAAAAGCCAGAAGTGGTGCTGTGGCTCAAGTGGTAGAGCTCTAGCTTTGAGAAAACCCAAGGACAGTGCTCAGGCCCTGAGGGGAGGAGGGGGAGAGAGTCTCATGGACTTGAGTGCCCAGGCTGGCTTTGAACCGCAATCCTCAGGTCTCAGGCTCCTGAGTAGCTATGCTGGCAGGCTTCGGGGGTTTTTGTTTGTTTGTTTTCTTGCTCATGATTGCCAGGACTCCTGATCCAGGGCTCTGCTTTCCTGTGGTGGGGAATACAACAGCAGGGCACAGGGGTCTCAACTCCTCCCTGAAGAGGAAACAAGGTATGCACCCCATCTCTCGCTGTCCTTCCTTTCTAGTTCTGCTGGAGCATCAGACAGATTCAGCCGAATTCTCAAGCATATCCTGACACAGAGGAGGTGAGCATGCTGGTTGCTCAGCTGGCTGGGAAGACAATGACATGGGGTCACAGACCAGTGGCCAATGTGACAGAGCTGCTCCCAGACCACCCCCAGGGACTCTGCCCTGTAATGATACCACAAGAGCTGGCCCATGAACTTGAATACCTGGATGAAGGCCTGTGGCTGGGAGCCTGTCAGGCAGACAGGAGCCCCTGGATGGGCGTCCGCTGACTGCTTTTCTCGTCCCTGCAGCTACTACCCCCTCTACCCACCCCCCGAGGACATGCCTATTGACTACGAGCACCTCTACGCCTATGCCCAGCTGCCGGTCACTCCCGATGTCCTGGTGGTCCCATCGGAGCTGAGGTACTTCGTGAAGGTACGGGTTTTTTGTTGTTTTGCTTTGTTTTTTTGCCAGTCCTGTCTTTTTTTTTTTTTTTTTTTTTTTTTTTTGCCAGTCCTGGGCTTGAGCTCAGGGCCTGAGCACTGTCCTTGGACTTTCTCAAGGCTAGAGCTCTACCACTTGAGCCTCAGCACCATTTCCAGCTTTTTTTTTTGTATGTATGTGGTACCAAGGAATCGAACCCGGGTCTTCGTGCATGCTAGGCAAGCACTTTAACCATTAGGCCAAACTCCCAGCCCCGTCAGTCCTGTCTTTGAGCTTTCTCAAGAGTAACACTGCCACAGCAACACTTCCAGCTTTTTCTGTGTATGTGGTACTGAGAAATCCAGTGATAGAGCACTATTTGAACAAAAGAATTCAGGGACAGCACCCAGACCCTGAGTCAAGCCCTGTGATAAACCAGAAAAGAAAGTTCACATCCTATATAGCAAAGAGGTTTGCTTCTATTTTATACAAACTCTCTGGGGTCTAATGATGTGTGTTTGATTCCTGCCTGTGTGGTGTCTGACCCCGGTTAGCTGGGGCCCTCCACACCCTGTCTTCTTTCCTCCTAGGACATCCTGGGCTGCGTCTGTGTGAATCCGGGACGCCTCACCAAAGGGCAGGTGGGTGGCACCTTCGGCCGCCTCTACCTCAGGAGGAAGCCGATGGACTGGGAGAAGCAGCGGGGTCTGAGCATCGCCGCACAGGTGGTGAGGATCTGAGTCTTTGGGCTTTCCGCCACCCTGGCCTGCAGCCCCTGCTGATGCCAGGCTGGGCTTGGCCCTCTAATGAGACCAGACTTGCAGAGAAAAGGAGCAGCCATGAGGACAGAGCTGCTGCGGCCATGGGTCTGGTACGGGGAGGGCCACTGCATCTGGGCCCTACTGGTGTGTCTGGGTCGAACTCCTCTCCAGAAGGAAGTTCTTGCTTCAGGAGGGCTGTGGGATCCGGGATCCTGAAGAGAACTGGCTATGGGGACAGCACTCCCCCGATAGGAGGAAAGGTGGAGCTTTCTCTATATGAATCAAATGCACAAACAACTTTGGGAGAAATAAAAATAAATGGATGTCACTGTGTGTGCGCGCACACGTGCTTTGTGCTGGTTCTGGGGCTTGCACTCAGGGCCAAAATGCTCTCCCTTGGTTTTTGCCAATTACTTAGAAATAAGAGTCTCACTTTTCTTCCCAGGCTGACTTGGAACTTTGATCCTCAAATCTCAGCCCTGGCAGGAAAGTCCAAGAGACTTTTTAGTTAACGACCAGGAAACCGGAAGTGGCACTGTGGCTCCATGTGGTGGAGCAAAAAAAGGCCTAAGAACAGTACCCAGGCCCAAAGTTCAAGCCCCATAACCAACCAAGAAAAACCTCAGCCTCCTGCGGTAGTTAAAATTACAGACGTGAGCCACCAGCACCCAGTTCGACTTCTGCATTTAACTTTCTTCCACTTTCTCCTTCCTGGTAGTTACCAAAGAATGTTAGACCAGACTATTTGTCCTGTGTCCAGGGAAGACACAAGGCGGGGCACTCCGGGGTTCCATCCAGCCCGCCCTCATCCTCCCCCGGCCTCCCAGGCTGCGGGGGCCGCAGAACGAGCCTCTGGCAGCAGATCACTTTCTCAATGTGCTCTCAGCCTGACCTTCATCTGGAGGAGGCAGCGGCTTCCCCGAGCCACAGTCCCTGGTGTTGTGCCACATGGTGATTCAGGCTTGCCTGTGGCTCGAGGTTGTCCTGCAGTCAGTCTTCCAGGCTCATCTCCGTGCTGTGCGCTGTGGCACCTAGGGAAGGGCAGAGTGGTTTCTGCCCTAAGTGGGCTGGCAGGCTGTCCTGCCAAGCAGGGGAAAGCCCAAACTGGAAACCTGGCCGTGAGAAGCTCGGAAGTGGGTGAGGAGCAGAGCAGCTCATACCTGTGCTCTGACTCAGAGATAAATAGGTAACCTAAAAGCATCCTGTCCCCACCTGCTCTCCCAGGAGGAAATGGCAGTTAGCCCCAGCTCTGCAGGGCCTGCCCAGTGAAATTGTTCCTCACAACCCAGGCACTGGGCCCTTGTTTCGCTCATGTAGTAATGTGTCTTCTCTGAGAAGTTAGAGCTGAGCACCGAGGCTCATCCTGTAATCCTGTAATCGGAGCATCAAGTTGGAAGACAAAGCTGAGGCTTATCTTCACTTAATCAGTAAAAAACTAAAAGTAGAGCTGTGGTTCAAGTGGTAGAGTGCCAGCCTTGAATGAAGTTCTAATCCCAAGAGTGGAAGAAATAAAAACAGGCTCCAGCTCCCATTTCCTTCCCAGGTGGCATGCTGTGGACCAGGCGCCTCCCTTCAGCCTTCCTCCCCGCTGAATCTCCTCAGCCAGCACCCCACTCCTCCCTGCCATGAAAACCAGGCCTGGGAGGATTAAACACAAGGCTGCTGTAAACAAGACTCAAGGGCTGGCGCTGCAGCCTGTGGCCCTTATCTCAGGAACCCATTGTGGCCAGGGCACTCTTCATGTTGCTTCTTAACAAGGCTCTTGGGGAAGAACGTGTTTTGTTCCCCCCCTTGCCAAATCAGAGGACCCCCCCTTCCTCTTGGAGGTTGGGGTGGGATTAGAGGGTTGATCAAGGAGAAGGGAGAGAAAGCTGGGGTCCCTGTCATTGGGCATGAGTGGCAATGGCTGTTGCCTAGTTACAGGTCCTGTGACAGCTGGAAATGATCTGGGCAGGCCGATCCGGGGTTCAGACAAAAAGAAGTTAGGATGCAAACTGAGAGAGCACACGGGGCTGGCGGACGTGATTTCTCCACCACCAGATGGTTCTTTTTTGTTCTGATGAGGACATCAGGACTGGGCAACTGCCAGCTGACTGTCCCCAGGCCCCACTTCATCTGTGTCAAGTTTCCTGCCATGTCTGTCATCCTAGGGCCCCCGGGCTTGGCATGGCGCCTCTGGGAAGGAATCTGGTGAGGGAGGGTGGAGGCTAGGAGGCCCCATTGAGTCACCACCCCCTTTTAGTGGCATCTCCCCAAGATCTGCTCATGCTTATGCCCTTGACCCTTGAGGCCAAGCGGAGCCACGTCCTGCATCTTACCCGGAGATTTTCTCACATACCCCTTGTTCTCCAGGGCACCCGCACCTCCCCACCTCCCCCTCGCCTGAGTCCAGGCCCTGGCCAAGGGGAACAAAAGCCCCACGCAGCTGTTGCCGTGGGAACTAAGTGGGTGTCAGGAGCAAAGCTGAGAAATTGGAGCTCTGAGGGGCACCCAAGGGTGAAAAGCCTAAACGAGGTTGTGGCATTGTTCAGACCCCTCCATCCTGCCCGGTCCCCAGCAGCCTCAGAGCATGGCATTTTCCTTCCCTTGACCTCTGCTTGCCCAGCCCTGCCCTGCCCCACCCTGCATTTCCCCTGTGGGTGTTGCCATTTGCACTGATTCACTTCTTTGTTCTGTACACATTTCCTTCCACCTGACCGACCCCAGGCCTGGCTTCAGGCTTAAACACCTGAGAGCCACCTGTCCCCGCACACACAGCTCCAGGCTCATACACCTAAGAGCCATCTGTCCACTCACACGTGGCTTCTCCCTCCAGGCTGGAACCCCTAAGGAGGCCCAAGAGATTTTTAACTGGAGCAAGGGGAGACATTTTGCTGTTGTTGGTTTTTGTTGGTTATGGAGCTTAAACTCTGGGCCTGGGCACTGTCTCTGAGCTCTTCAGCTTGAACCATAGTGCCACTTCCCATTTTCTGGTGGTTAATTGGAGATAAGAGTCTCATGGACTTTAGTGCCCAGGCTGGCTTTGAACCTCGATCCTCAGATCTTACCCTCCTTAGTAGCTAGGATTACAGGCGTGAGCCACCATACCTGTCAGGGGAGACAGTTTTTACAAGGCCACCACATACAAAAAGTTAGGTCAGGGGCCGGGAGTTTGGCCTAGTGGTAGAGTGCTTGCCTAGCATGCACGAAGACCCGGGTTCAATTCCTCGGTACCACATACTTAGAAAAAGCCAGAAGTGGTGCTGAGGCTCAAGTGGTAGAGTTCTAGCCTTAAGAAAAATCCAAGGACAGTGCTCAGGCCCTGAGCTTAAGCCCAGGACTGGCAAAAAAAAAAAAAAAAAAGTTAGGTCACCTCATTCCCATAGTGGTAAACACTTGAGGCTATAGATTGAAGGATCATTCTCTGAGGCTGGTCCTGGGCAAAGATACCTGAAAAAATAAATAAATAAATAAAACAATACAGCTCCAGCTAGCACACTTGCTTACAAAGTGTGAGACCCTGAACCAAACGCCAGCACCAACAAAGAGTTATTGAAGCTCAGCATGGTTGTGAATGCCTGTAATCTTAGCTGCTGAGAAGATGGGGGTATGAGAATCATGGTCTGAGTCTGGCCCCAGCAAAAGCATGCGACCCTATCTGGAGGGGGGAGGGGCAGCTAAAAGCAAAAAGGAATATAACAATAACTGAAGTGGTAGAACACTTGCCTAGCAAGTTTAAAGCCATGATTTCAATCACAACCACACAAAAAGCCTAACGCTGGTGATTCATACCTATAGTCCTAAGTAGTCAAGAGGCTGAGTTCCTGCCAATCCAGGCAGGAAAGTCTGTGAGACTCTCCAGTTAACCACCAGAAAGCTGAAAGTGGAGGTGTCCAATAGCCAAGCTCCAGCCTGGAGCAAAAAAAAAAAAGTGTGAGGGGTGGGGGTGCTGGTGGCTCATACTTGTAATCTTAGCTACTCCAGGGCTGAAGCTAAGGATTGAGATTTGAATCCAACCCAAGGCAGAAGAGTCCCTGAGGCTTTCATCTCCTCCCTTGCCTACACCACAGAGCACATAGCATCTCCAGGCTTCAGGACTAGGTCAGGGATGATTGGGTATGACATTCTGAACACAATGACTCCAAGACATCTGCTAGCACTGATAGAAAAGATAGCTGTGAGGGTGGAGCTGGTGCAATCATTTTACCACCATGAGGTAACCTGGTCCCAAATGTGAGCCAAACCGCAGGGCTTGTGAGCACCAGATCTACACTCTAAACTCCACTGAGGCACATCTCCTTCACCTCTAAACAGACCACAAGTGTGTGTGTACAATCACACACACACACACACTCATTTCTGTGTTGAGACAAGGTCTTCCTATTAGCTGGCTTCAAACTTTTGATCCTCCTACCTTGGACTCGACAGTGCTAGAATTGCAGGTTGTTTTGCTTTTCTTAAAATAGTTTGAGATTAATTCTCTGGACTTTGGATGTCAAAGGATGAGGACAGCAGGCTGTCAAACAATAGGCAGAGAAAACAGCTCAGACAGGACCTGCAGATGCACTTTGACCTGGGAGAACATCTCATCCTCCCACAGAGCTTCTGCTAGGCTCTGCGAGGCTCAGGGTCTCAGGTCTAGGTAAACCTGGGGTTGGGTTTAAACTCCACTCCTCTGTCTTCCTGCCCTGGCATGCTAATGAACTTAGCTACCCAATAGGTCCAGTCTAAGGAGTCCCAGACTAAAACCAACCCCCAACCTGGGGCTCCATGAAGAGGGGTGACAGGGAGAGCATAAGGGAGGCACCTAGACCTGATGAAAAGCAGCACCCAGCCAGGTACTGGTGGCTCACACCTGTAATCCCAGCCAGCTACTCAGAGGGCTGAGATCTGAGGATCACAGTTTGAAGCTAGCCCTGGCAGGAAACTCCATGAGGTTCTCACGGCCAGTTAACCACCTAAAACCTGGACGTATGCTGAGGCTCAAGTAGTAGAGTGTTAGCCTGAAGGAAAAACAAAAAACAGGGAGGAGCCAGGAGTGTGACCTAATGGTAGAATGCTTGCCTAGCATGCACAAAGCCCTGGGTTCAATTCCTCGGTATCACATATACAGAAAAAGCCTGAAGTGGTGTTGTGGTTCAAGTGGTAGAGCGCTAGCCTTGAGAAAGCCCAAGGTCAGGGCTCAGTGCCCAGGCCGTGAGTTCAAGCCCCAGGACTGACAACAAAGATGAAAGAGAGAGAGTGGGAGAGGAAGAAAGGGAGGGAGGGAAGGAGAGAGGGAAAGAAAAGGAAGGAAAGAAGAGCCAAGTATTCCCCATGGGCAGTTGGTGTGCCCAGGGCTGTGGAGTACGCAAAAGCTGCAGACCTGGGATCTGGCCAAGAGAGGGGGGGAGGCATGATGCCGTCGTGGAGGGAACTTTGACCACACTTGTGCTGAAGGTCAACAAGGCAAAGGGTGGGACTGGCTTGGGAAGACGGAGGAGAGGGGCAGCAGGGGTGAGGTGAGCCCTGGCCAGGAGGGTAGAAGCTCCCCTGGCCTTCATGATGGGCACACAGGCCTGGTTCCCTGCCCTCAGGCCTCCTGGTTCTCTGTCTGAGGGAAGCCAGACTATGGCCGCCGGCTTGGGGCTGGCTACACTCACGCCAGGCTGGGCACACACCATTTTCTAATTCCCAGCCTGGTTCCACTCCTCAGACATGGACTCCACAAACTCTAGGCTTCTCCCTCCCTGACAGCTGGGGCCCTGCAGCTGCCTGTGCGGCCAGGGGCCTCTGGGGGGCTGGGGACAGCTGCCACCTTTGACCTAGCCCGTGCTGGTCAGGGAACACTGCTCCTGACAATCAGGCCCCGCCCGGACTCCCTGGTCCCTCCCATGCCTCCAAGATCGGCCCCAGGTCTGAAGTACTTTGATCTGAGAAGGAACCAGAGCCTCCAGGCTTTCCCACCCCCAAAGAAGGCAGGGGGAGCCCTCCCTCCCCTCCCCTCCCCCCTTCCCCAATGGAGCAGAGACTTGGTAGCACCGCCCTGGGATAACCCTGCTGTTCCTCATTCCTGGTTGGCTCTTTGCAAGGCCCACTGTCCCCTTGGGGCTCCAGGTCCCCTAGAATATTTCTAGTAACAGAAGTTGCCTCTGGGGATGGGTGTTGGAAGGCTCAGGGTCAGGAGTAGGAGGGCTCAGAGAGCAATTTGTCACGTCCACGCTGTGTTCTCAAAAAACTACCATGTGCATGAATTACTAGAAACGAAAGGGGGAGGGCAGCGTCTGCCCCTGGCCTCCAACTGTAATCCTAACTACTCAGGAGGCTGAGATTGGAGAATCGAAGTTCAAAGCCAGCTCAGACAGCAAAGTCTGTGAAACTCCTATCTCCAGTCAGCCACCAAAAAGCCAGCCAGAAGTGGAGCTGTGGCCCAAATGGTAAAGTGCTCGCCTTGAGCAAAAATGCTCAGATACAGCACCCAGGGTCTGAGTTTAAGCTCCAGGACCAGTGGGTGCATGCGTGCATACACACACACACACACACACACACACACACACAGCATTACTATATCCAAAAAGTATGTGTATATATATACATACATATCCTAATAATTCTATAACTTGAATAAACACAGATTCTTGCTATAGTTCCCAGTGCACATGAGCCATTGCCTGCCTTAATTACCAAGTAATAAGTCTGATTCTTCTTGGCAAGGAACAAGAATTCAACCCCCAAGTAAATTAAGCCATCCGTGGCTCACACTTGTAATCCTCGCTGATTTGCTCTGGAGGCTGAGCTCCAGAGGCTCATGATTCAAAGGCAGCCCAGGCAGAAAAGTCCACGAAAGCCCATCTCCAAGATAACCAGAAAAAAAAAAAAAGCAGAGCAGGAAGCGTGGCTCAAGTAGAGTGCCAGCTAAGCAACGCAAGCTCCAGTGCCAGAGTTCAAGCCCAGTAATGCCTAGATAAATTAGTTAGGCCAAAGTAAGAATTTGTTGGCTCTTAGAGTAGAAATTGCTTCAGGCATGGCTGTATCCAAAAATATGCACAGTGTCACGGAAATTCATTCTTTTGGCTCTCCTTTCTCTGTGTAGTTCTTATTTTTTTTTCTAGTCCTGGGACTTGAACTCAGGGCCTGGATACTGTCTTTGGACATTTTTGCTCAAGGCTAGTGCTCTGCAACTTGAACTACAACATCACTTCTGCCTTTTTCTGAGTACGTGGTACCAGGGAATCAAACCTAGGGCTTCGTGCATGCGAGGCAAGCAATCTACCAATAAGCCACGCTCCCGGCCCCAGTTCTTATTCTTTGGCGAGCACCTCGCTTGGCGGACAGAACTGACTAGAGTGGAATTTGAAAGCCCCAGGCTGTCTACTGCCCTCCTGTCATCCTCACAGCTCAGATCCGCCCAGTGCTGGCCTCAGTGCCATCAACTGGAGACGCTGGAAGATTGAAGGGAAGTCTGCACAAGAGGGATGGGTGCTGAGGAGGGAAAAAGGTCTGGTCCTCTGGCCTCTTGGACTGTCCCCATCCTAGACCCTGGTCTATTGGACATCTCATTTCTGCACCTCATGCATTTGCTCACAGCACTCCTGACCTTTGTCTGCTCCTCCAAGAATATCCTTCCTTGTCTCTGCCTGGTAAACTTCTACTCACCCATTACCACCATGTTCATTTTCCCCTTGAGGCCCTTCTAGCACCACTTCCGGCTTTTTTCTATGTATGTGGTACCGAGGAATCGAACCCGGGTCTTCATGCATGCTAGGCAAGCACTTTAACCACTAGGCCAAACTCCCGGCCCCTGTCAGTTCTTTTTGATTCTTAGTTTGATTCCCAGTCACTGACTGAAGCTCATTTCAGAGGAGGTGACTGAGTGAGACCCTGCTGCTGTGCAGGGGTGGGGGCACGATGGTACTGTGAGCTTAGAATTGGTTGTTAATGTCACTTGGAATTAACTGTTCCCTGAAGCTGGGCCCAACTTGGCTCCTGTGTTCTTTCCTTTTCCCTCCCTGTCTCCCTCCCTTCCCGCCCTTTCATTTTGGGGCTGGTCCTGGGGTTTGAACTTAGCACCAGGGTGCTGTACTTCTTTAGCTCAAGGCTAGCACTCGGTCACTGAACCATAGCTGCACTTTCAGTTTTTCTGGAAACCTTTCCAGTTTATTGGAGATTAGTCTCACAGATTGTCTTTCCTGGGCTGGCTTCAAACCCTGATCCTCAGTTCTCAGCCTCCTGAGTAGCTAGGGTCACAGGCATGAGTCACTGGTGCTGGGCTCTAGCTGTGTCTTTTTCTAGTCCAGCACAACTCCAGGGACAGAGGGAGATGCAGATAGCACAAGACCCAGAGAAGACGCAAATCAGCTTTTCAGAAGAATGCCAAGGTGCCTCAGAGGCGTGGGAAGTACTCATGCCGGCCTCTGCTGACCCCACAATTTATTCTGTTGGCCCCATGACAGCCTTGGGCTGGGACACTCCCAGTGGCCTCTAGGAGGAAGTGCCTGAGCTGTCCCAGCGAGGACCGGCCTCCACTTTGGAAACCCCCAGGGCACTGGGCTGCAGACCAAAAATCAGACCTAAAGGAAAGGCCCCTGTCAGCAAGGCCCTGCACTCATCTCTCAAGGAGGGGTCCAAGGCAGAGGCTGGGGACAAGTCCAAGGGCAACTGCTTAGTTCAAGTCCCAGCCACGCACTAAGTGCTGTGAATGGGGATGAGTCGGGAAGAGAGCAGGGCTGGAGTTGGCAGCAGTCCTAGAGAGGAAGGAAACAAGAAACAATCAAGGAAAAGTCCAGGCCAGGCCTGGGGAGAGCTCAGGCCATGGACCCTGCAGCCTAAATTTGGGCTGGAATGACTGAGGCTTCCCACGGGTGGGCAGAGTACCTTGCTCTGCTCCCAGATATTCTGTGGTCCAGCAGGGGCACTGGTCACTTCTGGAGATGTGGATTTCTTTTCAGGGCTCCCCCTTGATGCCTCTGCTCCTATGGCCTCATCTCCCTTCTTTTGTCACTCTGCTCCTACATCTCTGCCAACTGGTGAACACTGGTGGCTCATACCTGTAATTCCAGCTACTGAGATCTGAGGATAGCACCATCAAAAGCCAGCCTGGAGGTGGGCACGAATGGTTCATGCCTGTAATCCTAGCTACTCAGGAACAGAACTGAGGATCAGAGTTCTCAGCCAGCCTAGGCAAGAAAGTCTGTGAGTCTTCAATTAGCCACCAAAAAGAAGGAAGGAAGGAAGGAAGGAAGGAAGGAAGGAAGGAAGGAAGGAAGGAAGGAAGGAAGGAAAAGGAAAGGAAAGAAGACCAGCTAGAAATGGACCTGTGGCTCGAGTGGTAGAGTGTGAGCCTTGAGCAAAAAGCTCAGGGACAGTGCCCAGGTCCAGAGTTCAAGCCCAGTACCACCGGTGTCCCCCCCCCCCAAAAAAATACCTGTTATTCCACACACCTCCCAGTACCCCAGATCTCCTGGAGGTTAAGATATGGCTCCGGCTTGGTGGGGCCTCTTCGTTTTCCCCTGCCTTGTGGGAAGGGGCTTCCAGTGCTGCTCTGGGACTTCTAGGTCATTAGCTGTGACCGCTGATGAGGGAGATTTCCAGGAAGAAGCAGCTGTGAGGGGAAGGAAGGGTTGAGTCAGTCCCTGTGTGGCCATTACAGTGGGGGAGGTGGCTGTGGGGCTGGAGGGAAGTGGAGACCTGCTGAAAAGATCCTGGAGCTAGGGACTCTCTGGTGTGTGTGTGTGTGTGTCTGTCTGTCTGTCTGTCTGTCTGTCTGCCTAATGGTAGAATGCTTTCTAAGTATGCATGGGTTCCATTCCTTGGTACCACATACTTGGAAAAAGATGGAAGTGGTGCTATGGCTCAAATAGTAGAGCTCTAGTCTTGAGAAACCTCAAGGACAGTGCTTAAGCCATGAGTTCAAGCCCTGGGACCGGCAAAAAAGGAAATAAACAAACAAAAAACCCTCATGGCCTTTTGCTTGGCTTTCTGACTGAAAACTGGTGCTCTGCCACATGACTCACACCTCCACTTCTAGCTTTTTTGTTGGTTCATTAGAGTTAAGCGCCTCATTCATTTTCTGCCCTGTGTGGCATTCACACTGTGATACTCACATCTCAGCCTTCAGAGTGGCTAGGATTATAGGCGTGAACCCCAGCCACTCAGCTTGGTATGAGAAGCTCAATACCTTCCAAAGTGGCTTTGCTTTCTCTTCCCAAGTGCTTTTCTAGGTCCTCCTTCCTCAGCTACCAGTCCAGAAGCCATCTCAGAGAGGACAGCCGGAAACATGAGACTTGCACACAGGTGGAGGGGGCAGGGCACTGGCCAGTGTCTGGGGTCAGAAATTCAGGCCACTCTGAAATTATTCACAAAACTCAGCTGGTTCCAGCCTCTCCTCTCCACACACCCACGTCCTCACACATAGTCTGAGATGTTGTCGATGAAAAAAGCTCATTTTAGCAACTGAGATCCTGTTTTCTAATTGTTCGTGGCAAAACTCACATGCTAAGCCCATCCATTAGCACCACCTCAGGGCTCTTCCCCCCAGGCAAGGGATAAGCTTGCCTGGGAGCAGAAGGAAGTGCCCTACTCCCTGAGCAATGAGCCAGGCCCAATGCCCTCCTAGGGTGGGCATGGTCAGCGAAAGTTGTCCCTAGCTCACACGGTCAAGATCCTGTCACATCCAGGGGGCTGGAAAAAAAAGTTCTCCCGAGTGGCTCCAATCAGATGGTTTGGAGCAGGTGGAGGAGGAGAGCAGGAACTCGGGTGCAGCTGGGGGCTCTGTGACTCTGGATTTTTCCCCAGGGATACACCACCCACCCCTCCTCATCCACTTAATCCAGGACCTCTTCAAAGAGCTCTGGATTATTCCTCATTTGATGTTTGGCTGATGGCCTGTGCCTCTCCAGCCTTCCACACCAGGAACCTTCTGCTTTTTCACCAGCTCTGAAAGGAAACAATGTTCCTTCCCCCACTCCAGTCCTGAAGGAGAAGCCTCAGCAGAGGGGCAGGGCATGAGGGTTCTCCTCACTTCTCCTGCAGGTTCAGGAGGGTCCACTACCATTCCAGATCAGGTAGCAAGGCCAGCCTGTGCCCCTAAGTTCCCAGGGCCCTCCACACCAGGCTGCCAAGGGAACTCAACCACTTGAGCTGTCTTGTCTGGGACCTGAAGCCATACTCAGCCATCACCCTCCTCACAAGTCACCCCCATCCCTTCCCCTCACCCCCATCTCCACTTTAAAAAGCAAGGAGTTTCAAAAAGGGCAAATTTTAGCCAGGGTACAAAACAAGACAATGGCAGGACCAGCTCGGACCTCAGCAGATGGCTTAGAGCTGTCCTGTCACTCCTCCCCCAGTGCTCTGGTGTTTGGGGAGGGCAGGAAAAGGGCGGGAAGGGCCACCATTACCTAGAAGCCTGAGGAGAGGGGGGTCCCCAGAACCTCCTCCTCAGCCACCTTTGGCTGAACAAATCAGCATCCCTGAGTTCAGCATCTGTCTCTGGAAAATAGGGGTACTGATACAGGCTCTGACCAGGCCCCTGGGAGGACCTGCAGGGTTCAAAGAGAAAAGAGAAATGGTAAGGCTACAGGTAGGCTCAGGAGAAATGCTTGGAAAAGCCTGGTGGATATAAAGAGGGAGAGTCATGCCTTTAACTCATGACCTTTGTCTGTCTGCTGCTACTATAACATGATGCCAACAGAATGGGAAATATATAAGTAAGTTTATAAAGTTCCCAGCAGATTGGGAAATTTATAATAATGAACAGAATGTTATTTGACTTATGATCTGGAATGTCTAAGAACACGTTGATAGCACTGAATGAGGTTTTCATCCTGATTTAGTCCATGGTAGGGAGAGAGGGAGTGGGAGAGAGGGGGAGAGGGAGAGGGAGAATGAATATAATCCATTCCTAAAAACAGTCTTCATTAGTCCTCTCCTTTCCAGCGCATTGAAACCACAGCACCAACCATAACCATACAACCACTTGGCCCAGGACCAGAATCTCCTCTTCCTGGACTGTCTGGGTCTCAGTGTGCCTTTAAGCCATCAGGCCAGTCTGATGACAGAATCCACCTGACCTGTCCCTAGGCAGCTGAGAGAGGAGTGGAAGAGGCTCAAGATTAAAACCAGAAACTTCCCTGTATTCATTTTCCATGGCTGCTGGAACAAATTAGCACAAATTTAGTGGCTTGAAATAACACAGATTCATTATTTTGCACTCAGGAGCTCAGAAGTCTAGCATAGGTTGCATGGGTTATGATCCATTTATCAGCAAGGCTGTGTTCCTTCTGGAGGTCCAATCTCCATAGCTTGTGGCCTCTTTCCTCTACCTTCCAAAGCATCAACATAGCACAGTTTCATAATCCTTTCTCCTTTTTTTTTTTTTTTTTTTTTGGTTCTCTCCTTTCTTCTATTCTAGAGCCCTTATTAAACCGGGCCACCCAGATGATTCAGGATAATCCCCCTAATGTCAATTAAGTACTGTTCAATGGCACATGCTTGTATTTCCAGCTATTTGGGAGTATGAGAAAGGTGGATAACTTGGACCCAGGCATTCAAGTCCAGCCTGACAACAAAGCAAAGCTTTATATGAAAAGAAAAAAAGTCAATATTAGCAACTGAAATTCCACTAGCAACTGAAATTCTCTTTTTCCACTGCATCTGCTGGTTTGTTTGTCATTCGGCTTCACGGAGGGCAACCCCCAGCAAAAACTTGAAAACCCGACTGAGAGCTTAGTAATAGAGTGCTTGCCTAGCATGCATGAAACCCTGGGTTCGATTCCTCAGTACCGCATATACCGAAAAAGCTGGAAGTGGTGCTGTGGTTCAAGTGGTAGAGTGCCAGCCTTGAGAAAACCTAAGGACAGTGTGCAGGCCCTGAGGTCAAGTCCCAGGACTGACAAAAACAAAAACAAAACAAAATTTGAAACCCCTATCTGAAAAAATAACTTTAACAGAAAAGGGCTGGAGGCATGGCGTAGCTCCAGGGTGGTAGTGAACCTCACTAGTGTGAGACACTGAGTTCAAACTTCAGTGGGGGGAGAAGAAAATAAAACCTATAAAGAAAATAACCACAAACTCCCAGCACCCTCCTTCCCTGCGGTAGAAGACCTTCACGCCCTCCCCCAGGGGGCTTCCCACAGCGTCCCCAAGCTCTCTCTGAAAAGTGAGATTTCCTTTCCTTCACACCTGGAAAGGTATCATGGTGCCCTTGGACCTTAGGGGGTTTTGTTGTTGCTGTTGTTTGGTTTTTTTTCACATTTGCTTTCACTGGGCCATAGGTCTCAGGCAAAAACGGTTTGACTCCTCAAACACAGGAACAGGACTCGGACCTTAGTAGATGCTCAGCAGACATTTGCTGAATCAAGTGTAGCTCAGTGTCTCGCCAGCCTCCCGGGAACTGCCGCCCGGGTCTCCCTGCTGGCTGGTGGCACGGATGACTGAGCTCCTGGGCACCCGCCCCGCTCGGGAGGTCACCTCTCCCGACAGTACGACAGGCCAGGCCAGCCCACGGGTTTTCTCTCTGCCGAGCCCTTCAAGCCACCCTACGTCTTAAGACTTTATTTAACTTGGGTGCCTCCGAGGCCGGTTTCGTCCCCGAGTGTGCTCGCTGGGGCGTCTCCCCGACCCGGCCCTGGAGGCGCTCGGAGAATTCTGAAGAACTCGGACTTGCGCCCCCTCTCCTCAGGCATGTCTGCAGCCCGGTGTTCTGCGTCCCGCCATCACAGCTGGAATCCGCGCAGTCCTCGCGGCCCGCAGCGGAGGCGCAGCCGGATGGAGCCCAGGGCGCCCGCAGCCGCTGGACCCCGGCGCGGCGCAGCTGCCGGCTGGGCGGCGCCCGGTGGGCGGGGCGGTGGGCGGGGCCTGGCGTGGGACTGGCCGTGCCATTGGCTCGGCCGTCCAGGGGCGTGGCCGCGGGGCAGCGGGCCGCGCAGTGAGGGCACCGGCCGGGTCAAGTCCGTCGCCGCGCAGTCCAGCTCCGGAGCTTTTGCCACCCGCGGATTCGCCGCCGCTTGAGCGTCTCACGGTGAGTTTGGACCGGGATCCTGAAGAGCCCCGCGGGGACCCCTGAGAGACCCATCCTGGAAGCTCGCTAGTCCAGCTCGTGCCGTTCCGCCACCCCGCCCGCCGGTCCTTTCCCGCGCGCCTCGGCCGCCGCGGTGTTTCCCGCCCGGGTTTCCCGGTCCCGGCAGCCCTGCCGGTGGCCCCACGGCCCTCGGGGCGCCGTGCTTCCTGACCCCCCCGGAGCCGGCGCTCCACCCTGGGCCGCCTGCTGACCCCACCGGGGCCGAGGGCCGTATTTTTAGCCGCCGGTGAGGTGTCCTATGTTTAGCTGCGGCCGCAGTGTCCTGAAAGGGATCTGGACGCGGCGGGGCTGCTCCGGGGCCAGCGGCGGGGAGCGGTCAGCGCCGGAACCCGAGCCGGACCCGCGGGGGGGCGAGCGGGGACCCGCGCGCCCGAGCTCTGGCGCGGCGCCCCAGCCGGGGAGCTCGGGGAGGCTCCTCCCAGGCTTGGGGACCGGGGCAGGCTCCCCGGTACCCCACGGCTCCCTTCATGGTCTGCTCGTGAGACAAAGAGTAAAAGACCCCGTGTGGACAATCCGCGTGTAGGTCTGGAAGGCGCCGCGCCACGGAGGGCTTCTGCCTGGAGCCGGAGACGCGCCGGGGACCCGGGAGCTCAGGACGCCAGGGACGGTGGGGACAGCGCGTCACCTAGCGGCTGCAGAGCGGGCGGGATGCTGTGTGCAGGCAGGGCACCTGGGGGGGGGGGCTGCTTTTGTTCTTATTCCAAGCACTGCCCCCTCCGCAGGTCTTGCAGATGTTTTTTGAGTATGTGTTGGCCTCTCACTTGCAATAAACCTGAGGTGCTTTTTTTTTTTCCAGTCCTGGGCTTGAGCTCAGGGTCTGAGCACTGTCCTTGGACTTTCTCAAGGCTAGAGATCCACCACTTGAGCCACAGCACTACTTTCGTTTTTTTTTTTTTTTTTCTCTATGTATGTGGTACAGAGGAATCGAACCTGGGTTGTAGTGCATGCTAAGCAAGCATTCCACCACTGGGCCAAACCCCTGGCCCAAACCTGAGGTGCTTTATTGTCAGTCCATTCTTTTTTTTTTTTTTTTGCTAGTCCTGGGGCTTGAACTAAGGGCTTCAGCACTATCCTTGAGCTTTCTCAAGGCCTAGTGCTCTGCCACTTGAGCCACAGCACCACTTGGGGCTTTTTTGTGTGGGGGGAGGAGGGGTAGGTAGTTATGGAGCTTGAACTCGGCCGGGTGCTGTCCCTGAACTCTTCAGCTCAAGGCTACCACCCTACCCTTGAGCCAAGCCCCACTTCCCGTTTTCTAGAGGTTAATTGGAGATAAGAGTCTCAGGTCCTTTTGTGCCCGGGATGGCTTTGAACCTTAATCCTCAGATCTCAGCTTCCTGAGTAGCTAGGATTACAGGCGTGAGCCACCGAACCCCACCAGGCTTTTTTCTATGTATGTGGTACCAAGGAATCAGACCCAGGTCTTTGTGCATGCTAGGCAAGCCCTCTACCACTAGGCCACACTCCAAGCCTGTCAACCCATTTTATAGACTAAGAAAGTGAAGTCTGGAGAGGAGATGTGTTTCACACAAGGTCACAGTCTCAGCAGGATTCAAAGCTAGGCCCTTATTTTTGTATGTGTATATGTGCTGGAGTTTGAACTCAGGACCTTGTCCTCACTGGGCTTTTTCTTTGTCAGACCTCTAGTTCTGGCTTATTGCTGATTAGCTGGAGGTAAAAGACTCTTGGGGTCCGGGAGTGTGACCTAGTGGTAGAGCGCTTGCCTGGCATGCATGAAGCCCTGGATTCGATTCCCTGTACTACATGTACAGAAAAGGGATGGAAGTGGTGCTGTGGCTCAAACCTTGAGAAAGCCCAAGGACAGTGCTCAGGCCCTGGGTGGGGGGAGGGGAAGGAAGTAGAGAGGGAGGGAGGGAAGGAGGGAGGGAGGGAGGGAGGGAGGGAGGGAGAGAGAGAGAGAGAGAGAGAGAGAGAGAGAGAGAGAGAGAGAGAGAGAGAGAGAGAGAGAGAGAGAGAGAGAAGAGTCACTTGGGTTTGTCTACTAGGACTGGCTTTCACCTGGGATCCTCAGATCCCAGCCTCCTAAGTAGCCAGAATTATAGACATGAGCCACTGGTGCCAGGCATAGCATGTTTGCAAAGTCAGGGGGCTTTAATGAGGATGTCCTTAGTGA
Organism: Megascapheus bottae; assembly: GCF_031878675.1. Taxonomy (NCBI): domain Eukaryota; kingdom Metazoa; phylum Chordata; class Mammalia; order Rodentia; family Geomyidae; genus Megascapheus; species Megascapheus bottae. Next base: position 5,430,703 of record NC_143524.1, on the reverse strand, counting down.
GGACATCTGCCTTAAGGAAGTCCTTTCTCAGAGAGAGGCTGGAGGCTTTGTCCAGAGCTGCCTGGAAAGCTCCTCCCACCATTTTCAGGGAGCCACCCTTCCACACTTCTCAGCCTTGTCCTAATTAGAGCTCATTCTCATATCTCTGGACACTTACAAATTGAGGGGAGGAGGTGACTAAGGTGTTCAACTAGAAAGATGAGGATGGCTTCTCTCCTGTCCCCAACTAGTTCACCAATGGTGTGGCCCCCTGTCTTGAAGTTACATGGACCAGGCTGCATTATCGTACAGCTCTGTGACTTTGGCAGTGTTCTTAACATCTCTGAGGTCCAGCACTAGCGTCTGTCTGTCCAGGGCAGCTAGGACACCTCTGCAATGTGGCTGTGAGCACTAACATGGGAAACTGCATGGTCCCATGGCTGCCAAATCAGAATTCTTGGGGCTTGTTGGTTGTAATTCCCAGCTGTCCCCTGGGTGGTTGATGCTGGCCCCACCCTTCCCTTTAGCCCCCATTCTCCCCACATCTGGAATTGGGTGGGTACATCTGGCTCTGAATGAGACAGCTGTCAGGGACGCCCAGTTTGCTGTGGAAACGCTGAAGCTGTCTTGGCACTCTAGTCTAGGGGGGCGGGGATGGGGGAAGGACCTGGCCCAGACTCTGGGCAGAATCCCCCAGTCAGCCCCTGACTCTCCATGAGAGGCAAGGAAAGAAAAGCTACCCTAGGGCTTTTTCACCCAGCAAGTGACAGATTAGACAGTGTGAGCACGCCTTTGGGGCCTGGCAGGTAGTTAACAGGATGAACATGAAATGGAGTGCCAAGACTTCAGCGTGCTCTCAGCCCGCCCTCCCTGAAGCTCTGCTAGATCTGAGAGTCAGTCCTTTTGTCTATGGGCAGTGGCTCAGCATGACTGACCTGAGGTGGGGTTTCCCCCGAGCCTGTGCTTAGGGGAGAGGGGGGAAGCTGGGACTTTGCCACTCTTGTATCTTCCTCCCCTCCTGCCCTTCCTCTCACCCTCCTCCTGCCTAGGATAGAGAGGAAGGCTGAGATATTGGCAGATGGCTCCTGCATAGGCCTGGAGAGTGCTGACATGGAGAAAGTGAAGAAAGTAGAACCAGCACCGTGGCTCACGCCTGTGAGCCTAGCTACTCAAGAGGCTGAGATCTGAGGATCAAGGTTCAAAGCCAGCTGGGGCACTAAAACGTCCATGAGACTCTTATCCCCAATTAACATCAGAAAGTGGACGTGTCCCTGTAGTTCAAGGGATAGGGTGGTAGCCTTGAGCTGAAGAGCTCAGGGACCGTGCCCAGGCCCAGAGTTCAAGTCCCATGACCAACAAAGTAGGCTCAACTAGCTTGAATCCTCATCCCAAGCTTACCTCTGGAGTGCCAGCCTATAAATGTCTTTGCTTCTGTGCTCCTCTGTGTCTGTGTGGGACCAGTTAAGCCTACTTATGCATTTCCCCTCCCTGGAGACCAGAGGGTGATATGCTCATTCCTTTCTTATTTACTATGACATTCTTCATAGTGCATTTATTTTTTCACATTGCTTTTGCAAGGGGATGGGGGGAGGGAAATGGGGACAAAAACATGAGAAGGATTATCAATGTATGAGAAGAAGTGCACCTACTATCTGGTGAATGTAACTTCAACCCCCCTATACATTATCCCGACAATAAAAAATAAAATTAAAAAAAAAGAAGTTGCCCTGGGGAAAAATAGCTTTTTCTCACTACATAGACATGCACATATAAATAATACATGGTTATTTTTAAGAAGTTAATGGTAGAGCATAGTGTTAGAAAGCTTGCCTAGTATGCACGAGGTCCTGGGTCCAATCTCTAGGACCTCAAAAACATGCACGTTGAGATTATGAAAGTCTAAACAAGAGAAAATACTTGCACTCTCCAGTCCACCTCTCTTTTAGATGCTGGGGCAAGGAAGCAGGGCAGAAGCAGGAGACTAGGCCACTGCCCGTAGTTTCTCACCTCCAGGGGGAGAAAAGGGAAAGTCCTAGGAAGTGATCTCACCCAGTGGAAGATGCCACCCATTCAGCACTGTTGGCCTGTTGGTTGAGCACCTTTCCAACCCTCAGCCCTCAGCCTATGCTAGGCCTGGCCTGGGTGGGAGACAGTTTCTTCTGTCCCCAGCTGAGAGGGAAATTGAGATCAGAGGTAAGGACTCCTGTCCTCCCTGCTGCACCCCATACTACGTAATCCTGTCAGAGCAACCAGTGTGCAGCAGAGATCAGGGAGCCAGTGCTTGGATGAGGATGATGAGCGGAGCCAGAAACCCGGAACAAGAAACCTACGAAGGACTTTGTAGGTGTCTTCTGGCCTGTTACTCTGATTCTCAGTGCCTCTGTTTCCCTCCTATACCGTGAAGAGCTGGGCACTGATGGTCCACTCTGTAAGACCTTGTGGATTGATGACATGCTTCTGAGTTGGGCGTGGTGGTACACACCTGTAATCTCAGATATCAGAGGCAGATGCATCTCAAGTCCAAGACCAGTCTGAACAAGTTAGCAAAAATACACACCAGGGCTGGGAGTGTGGCCTAAAGGTAGACTGCTTGCCTAGCATACACGAAGACCTGGGTTCAATTCCTCAGTATCACATACATAGAAAAGCCAGAAGTGGTGCTGTGGCTCATGTGGTAGAGCACTAGCCTTGAGGATAGCCCAAGGACAGTGCTGAGGCCCTGAGTTCAAGCCCCAGGACTGGAAAAAAAATACATACCAGGATTTGGGGGCATGGTTCAGTGGTTGAGTGCTTGGGCTCAATCCTTAGTATTAGAAAAAAATAAAACAGAGACTGGACATGCTTCCAGCAGTCTTTCCTCAATAACAGCGGCCACAGCTCGGTCTTCAGGACTGATACCTGGGGACCGGAAATGCGATGGCTGTTTCGGGCTTTGGTCCTCTTGTCCCTAATTTGTTACGTCCCCTTTGTCTTCCAGCCCCTCAGTCCTGGACCAGGAAAGAATCTTGAAGACGAGACCCAAGTGCATCTCTGCAGACAAGACTTTAGACCTCCAATTTCCAGAGAATTTTCAACTCTTTGGAGGAGAACGTGACTTTTATTACCTCAGCCCCCCTGACCTCATTTGCCTTTCATCTTCTTTTTTTTATAATTCCTTGGGACAACTTTGGTGAACCCCCCCCCACACTCTAGTCTGTAGTTCTTGGCCAGTTTCTGCAAAACCATCCTCTGGAGCCATTGCTTTGGGCTGAGAGTGTTGAGAGGAGGCAGCGTGAGCTGTGGGCTGCGCGGCCAGGCCTGAGCGCTCCAGCGAACATGTCCACCAAGGTCCCCATCTATCTGAAGCGCAGCAGCCGCAAAGGCAAGAAGGAGAAGCTGCGGGACCTGCTTTCCTCCGACATGATCAGTCCCCCGCTCGGGGACTTCCGCCACACCATCCATATCGGCAGTGGTGGCGGAGACGACATGTTTGGAGACATCTCCTTCCTGCAAGGCAAGTTCCACCTCCTGCCAGGAACGGCGGTAGAGGAGTCAGAGGAGGATGGCAGCTTTGACCTCCCTTTCCAGTTCACCCGCACCACCATGCTGTGCGGGCGGGAGCACCCTGATGGGCCATCGCCTCTGCTCAAGAACGCCATCTCCCTCCCGGTCATTGGTGGGCCGCAGGCCCTCACTCTACCCACTGCCCAGGCGCCCCCCAAACCCCCTCGCCTGCACCTGGAGACGCCCCAGTCCTCTCCACAGGAGGCTGGGAATGTGGACATCTGGAGGATTCCGGAGTCTAGCTCTCCCCACAATGGGCTGACCCCGGAGCCAGGGGCTGAGGAGCCCTTCCTATCCCAGGCCAGCTCCCTGCTGTCCTTGCACGTGGACCTGGGGCCTTCTATCCTGGATGACGTCCTTCAGATCATGGATCAGGAACTGGACCATGTGCAGATTCCCACCTAGGACCGCGGGCTGACCAGGCTAGGGTACCCAGGCTGGGGTGACACCTGGAGGGAGGTGTGAAGATGGGCCTGGCCTAGGAGTCAGGATCCCAGGCCCCACCTGTGAGCACTGGCCAGTGATTCTCCTTTTGAGCCTTTGCTTCCTTTCCTTCTTCTCCCCTCGGACATAATACGTCTCGATGCTTTTCTTGGTAGAAGTCGGTCCACAGTACCCTGAGCATCTTGGGCTCTTGGCCCCTCCCTTCCTACAGGTCCCCTGGGGAAAGGCTCTGCTGAAATGGACCCCTGCCTTGAACCACAAATGGGGCTGATGGAAGAATAGGCATTTCAAATTCTCTGGCTTTGTATTCCAGACTGGGAGCATGGCATCAGTAACACATCTGTTATGCCTCGTGCTCTGCCCCATCCCTTTCTCACATGACCAGGGAATTCTGGTTGCAATAAAATATGGTTGCTGCTGCTGTGACTGCTGTGGTGGCTGAAGAGCCTGTCCCTTTGTCCCAGGTTTCTTTCCCAAAGGTCAGCCAGACTCCAGTAGCCACAGACACATATGAGAAAGACTTTTCCCCCCAGAACTTGGTGGGGAGAAGGCCTGGTTCTCAGAATGGCTGAATGTGGTTGTCAGCCCGTAGTGAGAAGCCAAGTGTCAGTCATGGATTATTTGGACATGGATTCAGGTGTGCAGCAAATTGGCTAAAGTGATGGGATTTATGAGGGGAAATCTGATTGTATAAGGATAAGCACAGTCATGTACAGGGGTCCAACACCATCTAGTTCAAAGCCAGCCCAGGCAGGAAAATCCATGAGACTCAGAAGTGGAGCTCTGGTTCATGTGGTAGAGTTGCACAAAATACTGAGTTCAAGCCCAAGGATAGGAAAAAAAATTCCAACAAACAACAAAGCATGATGACTTGTAACAAAACAACTCAAGACTAGGTGTGTTGGCTCCCAACTGTAATCCTAGTTACACAGGAGGATAAGATCTGAAGATCACTGTTTAAAACCACCCTGGGCAGGAAAGTCTAGAAGACTCTTATCTTCAGTTAACCACCAGAAAACCAGAAGTGGGGCTATGGTGCAAAATGGTAAGCACTGGACTTGCGCAAAATGAGCCATGGACAGTGCTCAGGCCATGAGTTCAAGCCCCAGAACTGAACAAAACAAAACTCAGGACTTAGGTGAAACTGTGAGGGTAGAACACGGGCTGGTATCCGTTAACCTCCAACTGCTGCTGACAAGGCTGAAGCACAAATAGTGGGAAACTGCCACAGAATCTGGAGCAGAAAGACATGAAGTCACATGCAGAGACTTTAGAAAGGTCACTGGGCTTACAGATCATCAGTACAGTACTTGCCTGGTACATGCTTGGGCTTTCTCCCAGCAACACACACATGCATTCATACACACACACACACACACACACTCACAAATCTAGAGTTACTAAAGAGTCTTAATTTTAAAATCCAGACCTGGTAGTGTGTGTGCCTGTAATCTCAGCACTCAGAAGGCTGAGGCAGAAGGATCATGAGTTTGAGGCCAATTTGGACTACATAGAATGTCTCAAAAAAAAAAAAAAGTCATTCCCCTGGCTGCGAGGATTGAGGACGGCAAGCGTAAGCAGCATAAGTAGGACTACACTGCCCTGCGGCAGGATGGCAGGGTCAGAGGAGCAGGGCATGAGACACGGGCTATGGAAGCAAGCTCATGCCCCAGTGGCCCCATTCTTCTCTTCCAAGTTCTCAGCTTTGTGACCTTGAATCCCACTCTTCACCCTCAACCTTCCTTCTAGGAAGAGAGTTCTTGAGGATGCAGACCTTCTATTTTTGATCATGGGTCTTGAATTCAGGACCTGGGCTCTGTCTCTGTGCTTTTCTGCTCAAAGCTAGTGGTCTACCACTTTGAGCCACAGCACCACTGCTGGTTTTCTGGTGATTAAATGGAGATAGAGTCTCATGGGCTTCCCTGCACTGCTGGATTTGAACCACAATTCTCAAGTCTTACCCTCCTGAGTATGGCAATATATGTATGTGTATATACACACACACATGTGTGTATATATATATATAAATACATATATATTTATATATTCTACCACATTGGTGTCTTAGACCTGAACTGAGACCAGAGGAGTCACACAAGAAAGATATTCTTGTTCTGGATCCCATGACTGCACCCAGCCCATTCTGAAGTCCTGAGAATCAGGACAATTAGCACTATCATGTTAAGGAGCCCCAGGACCTGTGTGTGTGTGTGTGTGTTCACATGCATGTGTGTGTTGCATGTTGTGAGATTTGAACTCAGGGCCTGGGCACTGTCCCCAACTTTAGTGCCAGGACTGGCTTTGAACTGGCATCCTCAGATCTCAGCCTCCTGAGTAGATAGGATTACAGGCATGAGTCACCATACTTGGCTCTTTTTTTTTTTTTTTGAGTTTATTCATGATAAGAGTCATAAATTTTCCTGCTCAGGTTGGCTTGGACTGTGATTCTCAAATTTCAGTCTCCTAAGAAACTAGGATTACATCTGTGAGCCACTGGTACCTGGCTTTTTTTTTTCTGTCATTTTTAAGTGAATGTTAATTGTTTAGATAGGTTTCGCCATGAGTATCTCATGCATACATGCTTTCATACACATGTACATATAAACACATATATGTACACGCATGACCATGTCTGTTTATTCATGCTTATGTTGTAGGTCTAACATTCACATAATGAGAAAACATATGACCTTTTGTCCTTGTGAGCCTGGCTTCCTCCACTTCATACTATGGCTTCTAGATTCATCCATTTTCCTGATGGGTCCACCTTAATCCAATTTCCACACTTGATTTTTCTGTACTACTCAGATAATAGGATTTTGGTTTCAAGGCCATAAAAGTTAAGCTGCCATATTAAACTGTGCAAGTGCTCAGTGGTAGAGTATCTGATTTCTAATTGTGGGTAAGTCTTGAATTTTAATTTCTGTTCCTCCTCACAAAAACTGCTAAACAGGAGCCAGGAGTTTGGCCTAGGGGTAAGAGTGCTTGCCTAGCATGCACGAAGACCTGGGTTCAATTGCTTGGTACCATATACACAGAAAAAGCCAGAAGTGGTGCTGTGGCTCAAGTGGTAGAGTGCTAGCCTTGAGAAAGCCCAAGGACTGTGTTCAAGCCCCAGGACTGGCAAAAGAGAGAGAGGGGGTGGGGAGAGGGGGAGAGGCTGCTAAACAAAAGTTTAATTTCAGATACTGTATCTTCTAGATCAACAAATATTCCCAGGATAAAAGCTGTATTGAGGGGCTGGGAGTTTGGCCTAGTGGTAGAGTGCTTGCCTAGCATGCACCAAAGACTCTGGTTCAATTCCTTGGTGCCACATATGTAGAAAAAAGCTGAAGGTGCTGTGGCTCAAGTGGTATAGTGCTAGTCTTGAGAAAGCCCAAGGACAGTGCGCAGGCTGTGAGTTCAGGCCTAGGACTGGCAAAAAAAAAAACAAACAAACAAACTTGTATTGAATTCTGGGATTACTCTGGATTTTAGATTCCTAAATGTTGACTTGATAATTAGTACTAGCTTTGTAATGATTTTAGGGTTTTTATTTTTACTTTCTGCTTTGGTTTGTCTTCAAGCCCGAAGCCTTCCTGATGCTAATTACCTGAATGTAATATTAAATAGGAACATCTCATTGGATTCACTAAGTTTCATTTATAGTTCTCCCTGTCCCTAAATGGATGTGGAGCACAAAATGGACCACTAACCATCCCATCTCATCATTTACAGAACTCATTCTTGTGCCCCCTGGTGGAAGAATTTCTCCTTTGCAGTCTAAAGGCAGAGCCCAGAGTTGCAAAACAAAACATTTTGTAAAAGTCATTGGATTATAAGAGGGCCCCTCCACTCCTATTCTTTGGCTCCTGTGTGTAAGACACTAGATCCAGGTTGCTATGCTGGCTTGGTGTGTGAGTAGCTATTATTTAGCTGTATTTGCCATTGCTTCCTCTTGCTCTCTCTCTCTGCGTAGTGTGTGTGTGTGTGTGTGTGTGTGTGTGTGTGTGTGTGTGTGTGTGTGCAGGCATGCAGGTATGTGCATGCTGGTACTATGGCTGAATCCTCTTGCTCTTGCTTAGCCTTTTCTGCTCAAAGCTGTCACTCTACCGCTTGAGGCACACTTCCAGTTTTGGCTTTATGTTGTTCATACAGATAAGCCTTCTTCATACAGATATGCCTATGCTAGCTTTGATCTAGATCCTCGAACCTCAGCTTACAGGTGCCACGTGTAAGCCACTTGGGAGACTGAGATTGGGAGGATGGCAGTCCCAGGACAGTTTTTTTTTTTGAGGTGAAAAAAATCATTAGACTTGGGATGGGTGCTGGTGGCCCATGCCTGTCATCCTAGCTACTGAGGAGGCTGAGATATGAGGCTCACAAGACGAAGCCAGCCTGGGCAGGAAAGCCCATGGGACTATCTCCAATTAACTACCAGAAAACTAGTGTATGGGGGTCATGGGGCTTGAACTCTGCCTAGGCGTTGTCCCTGAGCTCTTCAGCTCAAGGCTACCACCCTACCCTTGAGTCCGAGCCAAGTCCCATTTCCTGTTTTCTAGAGGTTAACTGGAGATAAGAGTCTCAGATCCTTTTGTGGGTTGGCTTTGAACCTTGATCTTCAGATCTTCGCCTCCAGAGTAGCTAGGATTGCAGGCGTGAGCAACCACGCCCGGTATTAAGTGTGCCCTTTACCACAGAGCTCTATCCCCAGCTCTCACAGGGTTGTTTAACTTTTTCTACTGTTGACAGGTATTAGGTTACTTACAGTGTGGCGCTATTGCAAATAATGTTGGATGTGATACTGTGTTCTCATATGCACAGCTTTAAGAGTTACCAGGCTTTGGGCTGGGAGCATGGCCTAGTGGTTAAAGTGCTTGCCTAGCATGCATGAAGCCCTGGGTTCGATTCCTCGGTACCACATACACAGAAAAAGCTGGAAGCGGTGCTGTGGCTCCAGTGGTGGAGTTCTAGCCTTGAGAAAGCCCAAGGACAGTGCTCAAGCCGTGAGTTTAAGCCATCAAGTCAAGACTGGCCAAAAAAAAGGGATTTCAGAGCCTCTCCTGCGGGGACAGGCGGTGGCCTCCTGAGTAGCTAGGACTCCAGAGGGCGGCCAGCTGCGCCGGGCTAGGTTAGGGAGCCGCAGTCAGATCCTGACAGCCCAAGGAGCGGCCGAGGCAGGCACTGGGCTCCCGCTAGCCTCTCCCGGACTCCCTTCCTGACTTCTCACCAACCTTCGGCTTTCTCATACCTTCCGCTTCGAGAAGGAGGAGGAAGGAACTCTTGAGCCGCTGCGTTGCCCGAGCAGCCGGGCTGCGCCTGCGCACACGCGCTCCTCGGGCCTTCCCTTTTCCTCGGAGGCGGCGCGCCGAGCTCGCTCTCCCGCCCTCGCCCTCGCCCTCGTGCCCGCGCGCGTGCGCGCTCCCGAGCTGCGCCTGCGCAGAAGGAAGAGGAAGCGGGTGCCCTGAGCAGCCTCTGCGCCTGCGCGCTGCGGGCTCCGGGGCCTCCCGGCCTGAGGGAGAGGAGCCGGGAAGATGGCGGCTGTGGTGGAGAATGTAGTGAAGCTGTGAGTGGTCGTTTCTTTCTCTCCAACGCCGGGAGGTCTTGTTAGGGGGCCCCGGGAATTGGGAACGGTGCGAGAAGAGATAAAGCGGAGACGGCCGAGAAGTTGATGTGGCGACTTGTAGAGGAGAGGGCCAGCCGGAGACTCCCGGGAAGACGTTGCGCTTCTTTGGAAACTTGTGGCGGCCCTGAAGGGGGGCCCCGTGGGGGCCCGGGACGGGCGGCCTCCCCGCGGGGGCGGAGCGGCGAGCGTGGGGCCCCGCGACGTGTGCGGGAGACTCACGACTCCCCCGACCCCTGCCGAGACGCGCGGGTCCGGGGGAGCGCGGCCGCGGCCCGGGCGGCCCTCGGAGGTCCGCGGGGCGCCGCCCCCTTCCCGCCCGCTTCGCTCCGCCGGCCCGGGCGGGCCCGACGGGCGGCCCTGCGAGCCTCCGCGCGACGCCGGGAGCGGGGGGCGCGGGGGTAGCAGCGGGAAGACTTGGAGTAACTTCTGGGGGGCGTCTTGGCGCCGTCCCGCACGGGACCGCAGGGGTCCCCGCCGCGGCCGGCTGCCCACGGGACGCCGCCCCTCGGAGGCCGCTGCTGGGCCGCCTCCACCTCGTGCACCGTGCCGCCCGTCAGGCTTCGAGCGGAGCTGAAGTTAACGGTGGTTGGGGACGAGTGGCCTGACCAGAGGACATTTGGGTGTTTGGGGACTGATGTTTTTCACCCCCTGCCTCCACGTGAGGCAGGCGTGCGTGTGCCTGTGTGCGTGTGCGCGTGTTTCGGTTGGTTTTGGTGCTGGCATTGGGGCTTGAACTCAGGGCCTCACACTCTTCATGCATGACTTTTTTTCTTTTCACGCCAGGCTGGCGGGTGCTCTACCACTTGAGCCACCCCTCCACTTTCCCAAGTGAGTTTTGAAACGGGTTGGTTGGTTCTTGCCCCTCCGAGTTGAGCGAGCTCCTTTGTATATGGCTTCCTCGGGTGTGATGCTAAGGTTGGAAAACTGGTGTCTGGCTAACAAGACTTTGGGATTTTTTGACTTGATGCCAAGGGAAAGGTTTGGGAACCAGGCTAAGGACTGTCACAGCCTAATAGTCTTTGTTGTGAACTGAGTCTCATTTCCCGCAAAAGCCTTTTTTCTTCTTTTTAAGGTTAAGTTGCTTCTTCCCCCTGCCTGGAGCCTTTTTCTTCAAGAATGCTTTCCCACTTCCATTAAGCTAAGTGCCTTCTTCTCTTGTGGCTTTATTATTTTTTTCCCTCCATTTGCTATTTGCTGTATCCTGCTGCTGCTTTCAGCTACCCCTCCTCCAACTCTATTATCTTCCTCTCTGATCTGCCCACTCCAGATTCCCCAGCTCTCTTCAGGCTGACATTTTCCTCAATATAGAAATGATGCTGTTGATCTACCATTTTTATAGTTATCCTTCCTGACTCAAATGTTTGTTCTTTGTTTTTCTGCTTTTCTCTTTGTTGACTCCCACTATCCTATTGTAAGGTGGAATTTTACACAGGTTTCATGGTTACCGTAGGGAAAAAAGAAAATCAGGATTGTATCCAGGAAATAAAACTGTATTAGCAGAGTGCCAGAGTTGCCCAGGTTTTGAGAGTTAAAGGTAATGAGGCTCTTTATGTCTTTCTACTCTTGTAACTCTGTTGGCCTGGAAAGAAGATTTTCCTGTGTTTTCCATGATTTTAATGCCTGAGTCTTCTGATAGCTGAAGTAATGCATTGGGGTTAAGAATGGCTACTATCTCATCTTTTCTAACTTGGCCTTTTCTTGTCCTTGGAGAAGGATTTACCAATTTGTTAGTTGTCTGTCTCTCGCAAATGTGATGTCAGAATTGAAACAGTCTTTAAGGGGTTTTACCAGGGTAATAAACTACCATAAATGATGATGAGTTTGGAAAGTGTTTGAGTTAGTTGACAAGATATAGGAAAAAAAATTATAACTTGAAATGTTTTGCTACAGGAGCCTTCACTTCATGACATCGCTTTCTCGTTCTCACATCAGGTCAGATCCTCCTCTCTATAGTCCTAAGTTTTTGTTCCTACTCCTCTTAACCCACAAAATCCTTACACTCTGAAATCTCACCTGAACGAGCTCTGACAGGACATCCATCCGTTCCCCCATGCCATTGAGGGCTAACCTTGCTCTGATGTGGCAGCCTTCAGCCTGCCTGGCAGGCCCTTCCTCGCATTGGACTCTCAGTGTCAGTATCAGTTCACATCATCAGAAACAAAGGAGCCGCTGCACTTGTTTATCCAGTTTTCATCTGTGTGGTGAGTTCTGGCTGCCTCCGGAAGGCAAGCAGATGTGAGTCTGATCTCTTCTGCTCTTTGCTCTCCAACACAAGAGTCATGCGTACCTGAAATCCTAGTCATTACAGCTCATTGAAGCAAGCAGGTTGTACTCTTGTTGCCGACTCTTGTGCATGCTGTGTGCTGGGAACAAAGCTAAGCTGCGCAGTGCTCTGTTCTGGCTGCTCTGTGAAAGCCCTCATCGGAGCAGAGTTTGTTGGTATAGCTTACATTGTGGGCATGAGCGACAGAGGCCTACTTTCAAACCTACTTTCATGCCTGGGCCTGTGCACTTGCTCTCCTGTCTTGCTCTCATTCTCTTGTTCTCGCTCTCGTCTCTCATTCTGGCATGTTAGAGCTCATCTAGTTTAACCTCCCTAATCTATAGAAAAGGAACAGAGGTTGATTAAAGGTCCGTGTTTATGAGGTGACTTGGCAGCCAAATCAGTCTGTTTATTCCCAAATCCAGCCTGGTGTGTCCCAGACATATTATGGGTTATGAGGCTACTATGGAAAATAAATCACTGCCCTCAGTGTGTCCATTTTAAGGATGATTAAATATTGAACTGGAGTGTGGCTCAGTGGTAGAGTGAGAAGTCCTGGGTTCTGTCTTCAGAACAACAAAAAGATTGGTTGCCTGTAAATATGAATTGCCCAACTGCCCATTACCAAAGTGCTTGCTAAACTTTGAAGGACAGGATTAAGTTGGATAAGTTGGCTCTTCATACATGTTTTGAATTCTGTCACTGCAATTTTTTGTTTTGCTTTTTAAAATACACAGAGCCAATACATAGTCCTGATGGCTCACATCTATACTCTTAGCTACTCAAAAGGCTGAGATCTGAGGATTGTGGTTCGAAGCCAGCCCAGGCTTGGAAGGTCCACGAGACTCTTATTCAATAAACTACTCAGAAGAAGTTGGAAGTGACACTGTGTCTTGAGTGGTAGAGTGCCAGCTTGAGTAAAAGAAGCTCAGGACAGGGCCCAGGACCAGCAAACAACAGCAGAAGCTCATCCTAGCTACTCAGGAGGCTGACATATGAGGATTAAACCAGCCTATGCAGCAAAGTCCGTGAGACTCATTTATCTCCAGTTAACTGGCCCAAAAAAAAAGAATTGGAGCAATAGAGTGATACTGATATAGAGCAATAGAGTGATATCCCAGGCCTTGAGTTCAAGCCCGGGATCTGCATGTGCCTGGGCAAGGCCCACACCACATACAACAAGCTGGAATGAAGTGTGGCTCAAATGGTACAGTGCCAGCCTTAAGCAAAAAAGCCATGCAACAGCTAGAGGCCTAGCCAGGAAGCTGAGATCTAAGGATCGAGGTTCAAAGCCAGCTCGGACATTAAAGAATGCCCATGCCCAGGGGTAGGGCAGTAGCCTCGAGCTGAAGAGCTCAGGGACAGCGTCCAGGCCCAGAGTTCAAGCCCCATGACCCACAAAAAGAAAAAAGAGCTGGAGGCCTGAAGTTCCAGTCCAGCTGTAAACACACACACACACACACACCCTACCTGTGTGTGTTTATTCTTTTTTCTTTTCTTGCCAGTCCTGGACTTGAGCTCAGGGCCTGAGCACTGTCCTTGGACTTTCTCAAGGCTAGAGTTCTACCACTTGAGTCTCAGCACCACTTCCAGCTTTTTTTTTTTTTTTCCTATGTATATGGTCCTGAGGAATTGAACCCAGGTCTTCATGCATGCTAGGCAAGCACTCTACCACTAGGCCAAACTCCCCATCCTGCCTATGTTTATTCTTGCTGCTGCTTTTTTTTCGGGGGTGGGGGGGGGTGGGGGAAGGGGTGCGAGTCTGTCATGGAGCTTGAACTCTAGGCCTGGGCGTTGTCCCTGAGCTCTTTAGCATAAGGCTACTACCCTACCCCTGGAGCCACAGTGCCACTTCCAGTTTTAGTTTTTTTCTAGTTTTTAATTGGACATAAAAGTCTTACAAACTTTAGTACCTTGGCTGGCTTTGAACCAATATCCTCAGATCTTGGCCTCATGAATAGCTAGGATTATGGGTATGAGCCGCAGTACCTGGCTGCTTCATAGTTCATAGTTCATAGTTCAGGGGGTGGGAGTTGAATTTGGAGTTAACTTTTCTGGACCAGTGCTTTACTACTTGATCCCACATCCCTAGTCTTTTTTTTTTTGCCAGTCCTGGGCTTGAGCTCAGGGCCTGAGCACTGTCCTTGGATTTTCTCAAGGCTAGAGCTCTACCACTTGAGCCTCAGCACCACTTCTGGCTTTTATCTATGTATGTGGTACCGAGGAATCGAACCCGGGTCTTCATGCATGCTAGGCAAGCACTTTAACCACTAGGCCAAACTCCCGGCCCCATCCCTAGTCTTTTTGATTTTAGTTTATTTTTAGATTGGTTTGGTTTGTTTGGCCTAATCTGGCCTCAGAATTCAAACCTCCATGGAAATGGCACTGTGGCTTAAGGGGTAGAGCAGTAGCCTTGACCTGAAGAACTCAGAGACACACTCAGGCCTAGAGTTCGAGTCCTATGACCAGAAAAAAAAAAAAAAGAATGAAACCTCTACATTATTTGATGTAGAGTCTTACTATGTGACCCAGATAGGCCTAGAATTTATGATCTTCCTACTTCCACCTTCCCAGTCCCAGTGCTGGGATTAAACGTGTGTGCCACCATACAAACACTCTTTGTTGTTGGTGGTGGGACTTGAACTCTGGGCCTGGGCATCGTCCCTGCTCTCTTCAGCTCAAGGCTACCGCCCTACCCCTTGAGCCACTGTGCCACTTCCAGTATTCTGGTGATTAATTAGAGAGATTAGAGTCTCATGGACTTTTTAGTGCCTGGACTATTTGTGAACCATAATCCTCAGATCTCAGCTTCCAAGTAGCTAGGATTACAGGTGTGAGCCACCACGTCTGGCTTCATTTAGACTTTTCTGCTGCTCAGACTGGCTTCAAATAATAATCCTCTGACTCTTAGCCCTCTGATTTATAGGATTACAGATGTGTAGCACTGGGACTCAGCAAGCTGCCTTTTGTTGTTTCTATTGTTGTTGGTCATGGGGCTTGAACTCAGAGCCTGGATACTGTCTCTGAGCTCTTTTACTCAAATCGCTCCCTCTCTCCCACTCTCTCCCACTCTCCCCCCCTCTCCCCCCCTCTCCCCCCCTCTCCCCCCCTCTCTTCCTCTCTCCCTCTTTCCCTCTCTCCCTCTCCCCCTCTCCCCCTCTCCCCCTCTCCCTCTCTCCCCCTCTCCCTCTCTCCCTCTCTCCTCCTCCCCTCCTCTCTTTGCCAGTCCTGGGCTTAAGCTCAGGGCCTGAGCACTGTCTTTGGACTTTCTCAAGGCTAGAGCTCTACTACTTGAGCCTCAGCACCAATTCCAGCTTTTACCTATGTATGTGATACCGAGGAATTGAACCCGGATCTTTGTGCATGCTAGACAAGCACTCTACTACTAGGCCAAACTCCTGGCCCCTCCCCTTATTTTTTCTCTTCCTAGTCCTGGGGCATGAACTCAGGGCCTGAGCACTGTCCTTGACCTTTTTCCTCAAGGTTAGTTCTCTACCAATTGAGCCACAGCACCACTTCCAGCTTTTTTTCTGTGTATGTGGTACCAAGGAATCGAACCCGGGTCTGTCATGCATGCTAGGCAAGCACTCTACCACCAGACCAAACTCCTGGCCCAAGGCTAATAGTTCTCTACCACTTTGAAGCACAGCTTTTCTTCTAGTTTTCTGGTGATGAATTGGAGTCTCATGGACTTTCTACGGTTGGCTTTGAACCATAATCCTTAGATCTCAGCCTCCTCAGTGGCTAGGATTACAGATGTGAGCCACTGGTGCCTGGCTAACCTTATTTTTTATTGGATACCCCCCTTTCCCCCACCCCAAACCAGAACTTGAACTCAGGACCTTGTGTTCTCATTCACTGGCTGGTACTACCATTGGAGCCATATCTCTAACCACCTAAATAGCATTTCCTTGGATAGGCTCTTATAGTTAGCTAATAACCTTTCAATATGCTCCTAGACTTTGATGAACTTCATTTCTCTGTTTATAAAAGGGGTTAAGAGAAATAACATCTTGCTGAGCGCAACGGCTCACACCTGTAATCCTAGCTACCAGGAGGCTGAGATTTGAGGATCAAGGTTCAAAGCCAGCCCAGGCACAAAAGGACCTGAGACTCTTATTTTTAGTTAACCTCTAGAAAACAAGAAGTGGGGCTTGGCTCAAGGATAGGGCTGTAGCCTTGAGCTGAAGAACTCAGGGACAGTGCCCAGGCCGAGTTCAAGCCCCATGACCCACCAAAAGAAAAGTAACATCTTAATCAGTACAGAACTAGACACATGAGAAACATGGAATGAACATTTTTTTCCTGGAGCACAGGATCTTGCACTTGCAAATGCTACACCATTGATCCGCACCCCTCATCTTATCTGATGAAATTATGTGTTCTTCATGGTAATTTATTTTGTGAATTACCTTTCCTCATGATGGCTTAGTGGTGGGGCTATGTGTCCCATGAGGCAGAAGTGGAGGCTAATATAACCAAAGAGATGATTTCCCAGTCCCCTGGGCCCTTTGGAGAAGCAGTTGACAGGGAAGAAAGATATTTTGGCACCTTGCACCTTTGCTTTTTATCTTTGCAGCCTTGGGGAACAGTACTACAAAGATGCCATGGAGCAGTGCCACAATTACAATGCCCGTCTGTGTGCTGAGCGCAGCGTACGCTTGCCTTTCCTGGACTCACAGACTGGGGTAGCACAGAGCAACTGTTACATCTGGATGGAAAAGCGCCACCGGGGTCCAGGTGAGGGTGCAGTCTCAAGGACACGTGGAGAATTTCCCCAGTGCTCACACCTGTGGATGAATGGGGTCCCCACCATGTGTGGGGGATGAGGCTGACAGGTTCATACCTTCATCATTACTGTTTTTTCCCCCGGTGGAGACCACTATGGGGCTTCTGAAGGGCTGTGGCAGGAGCCTAAACACACCTATTTTTTTTTTTTCTCCATGCTGTATCCCACCAAATCCTTCAGTTCACTCTGTCAGCGTTTTTTCCCTTGCTCTGTAACTCAGGGGTGCCCACTTAGCATGATATCATTTTATAGTATTGGATTAGGGTTTAACTGCTCATCCTGACTTCCACAGGATTGGCCTCTGGACAGCTGTATTCTTACCCTGCCCGGCGCTGGCGAAAAAAGCGACGAGCCCACCCACCTGAGGATCCCCGGCTTTCCTTCCCATCTATTAAACCAGGTAATAGGCTCCCTCCTTGAGCAGGGGCATAGCCCCATAGCAGGAAATCTGTTTACCATCCATTACTACCAGGCCTTGTGCTAGTAAGCACAAAAGTCAAAAATGAATCAGGGCTAGGTGTCAGTGGCTTACCTAGGTTGTTAATCCTAACAACCCAGGAGCCTGAGATCAGAGGATCATGGTTCAGAGCTAGCCCGGGCAAGAAAGTCTGTGTGATCCTCATCTCTAGTTAGCCACTAAAAAGCTAGAAGCAGAGCTATAGTTCAAGTGGTAGAGCACTAAGCTTGAGTACAGAGGCTTAGGGACAGCACCCAAGCCTAAGTTCAAGCCCTAAGGCCAGTGTGCGTGTGCACATATACACACGGTATAATTCCTTTCTTTCCTCGGAGAATTTAGCCTATCAGAAGAAACAGGTAAAGAGTTACGTTCCATGCTGGGTCCTAGTGGCTCACACCTGTAATCCTACTACTCAGGAGGCTGAGATCTGAGGGTATCAGTTCAAAGCCAGCCTGGGCATGAAAGTCCCTGAGATTCTTAACTACCAGAAAACCAGAAGTAGCTCTGTGGTTAAAGTGGGTAGAGCAGTAGCCTTGAGCTAAAGAGCTCAGGGACAATGTCCAGGCCCAGAGTTCAAGTCCTACCACTGACCCCCCCCCCAAAAAAAAAAAAAGTGAGCTATGTTCTAGTGTTAAGCCAACTAGTGGTTCCCGGGCAGCTAAAGAACAGAAGACAGTAGCACATTGGTTGACTCCCCCCTCCTTTTTTTTCTAAGTGGTTCTGGGGTTTTAATTCAGGACTTGTTCTCACTCATCTTGCTAGCTCACTCTGCTGGCATTGTAAAATTGAGCTGTACCATGAGCCCTGCTTTTTCGCTGGGTATTTTGAAGATGGAATCTTAGACTTTTCTGCCTAGGCTCACTTCAAACTGTGATCCTCTAGATCTCAGCTTCCTGAATAGCTAAGAATACAAATGCTGGGCCCGGAGGCTCATGCCTGTCATCTAGCTACTCAGAAGGCTGATATCTGAGGATCGTAGTCCAGATCCAGACTGGGCACTAAATAATGTGAAACTCTTATCTCCAATTGATCACTAGAAAACCAAAAGTGGCGCTGAGGCTCAAGGAGTAGGGTGTTAGCCTTGAGCTGAAGAGAGCAGGGACAATGCCCAGGCTCAGAGTTCAAGCCCCATGACTGACCAAAAATAAAACAAGGAACCTCTAGCTCCTTGCTGACTACTGGTCGACTCTTGTAGTATGTGCACTGAGCTTCAGCATTTGTGAGCCTTGCTTTGTCCTGACTGTTGCAGACACAGATCAGACCCTGAAGAAGGAGGGGCTCATCTCTCAGGATGGCAGCAGTTTAGAGGCTCTGTTGCGCACCGATCCCCTGGAGAAGCGAGGTGCCCCAGATCCCCGAGTTGATGATGACAGCCTGGGAGAGTTTCCTGTGACCAACAGTCGAGCACGGAAGGTATAATACCATCCCTGTGGCTGAAGGAGCTTTGCAGGAGACCAGGTTCTTCAGGAGGGGCTACCCCTTAGCAAGTCTCAAGTAGATCAGTGATAGAATGCCTGGCATGACTGAGATCTTCAATCCAGTCCTTAATCCACCACCAAAAAGAAAGAATGAAAGCAGAAACTGAGTTCTTTTCTATAGCTGATAAGCTTCTCTCCTGTCATTTACCTTTTCCTACTTCTTTCCTTTTAAAGATGTACTCTTATTCATTCATCTGTTTTTTCACAAAAGTTTTTTTTTTTTTTTTTTTTACAGTCATTGAACTCAGGCCTGAGCACTGTCCTTGGGCTTTCTCAAGGCTAGAGCTCTACCACTGGAGCCACAGCACCACTTCCTGCTTTTTTCTATTAATGTGCTACAGAGGAATGGAACTCAGGGCTTCATGCATGCTAGGCAAGCACTCTTATTACTAGGCCATGCTCCCCGCCCCATGTTAAGTTCTTTTTCATGCATTACCTCCTTTAACTTGGACAGCCTTACAAGGTAGGCTTCCTGGTCCCCATTTTTTTTTTTTTTTTTTTTTTGGTCAGTCAGTCCTGGGACTTGAACTCTGAGCCTGGGCGCTGTCCCTGAGCTCTTCAGTTCAAGGCTACCGCCCTACCCTTGAGCCACAGTGCTACTTCCAGTTTTCTGGTAGTTAGTTGGTGATGAGTCGCACAGACTTTAGTGCCAGGGCTGGCTTTGAACCATGATCCTCAGATCTCAGCCTCCTGAGTAGCTAGGATTGCATGCATAAGCCACCATGCTTGGCCTACAGCAGAGCCATTTTAAAACTTTCCAGGGGGCAGGAGTTTAGGTTAGCCTAGTGTTACAGTGCTTGCCTAGCATGGACGGAGACCCAGGTTCGATTCCTCCATACCACATTCATAGGAAAAGCCGGAAGTGGTGCGATGGCTCAAGTGGTAGAGCTCTAGCCTTGAGAAAGCCCAAGGACAGTGCTCAGACCCTGAGTTCAAGCCAGAACTTGCAAAAAAAAAAAAACAAACAAACCAACTTTCTGTAAGTTCATATGATAAGCAGCAGTCCCCTTGTTTATTGGATGTGCTAGAAAGCAACCACTGACAATGATTTTTTTAGGGAGGCCAATCAGACAGGATGAGTCAGAGCATTTTATTTGACCACTGGTCAGATTGGTGGAAAGGCATTCTAGGCCAAGGGAACAGCACAAAGATATACAGAGCAAAAGCCTTGAAGGGAGCAGGATCTGATGGTTAGGTGAGACCAGATCCCAGAAGAGAGGAGGTCCTGGATGGCCTTGGCAGATTCTATGGGAAGGAAGCTTCTGGATGACATGATTTCTGTTCATTTGAATCCCTCTGTCCGCTCAGCGGATCCTTGAGCCTGATGACTTCCTGGATGATCTTGACGATGAAGACTACGAAGAGGATACTCCCAAGCGCCGGGGCAAGGGGAAGTCCAAGGTGAAGGGCTGTGTGCTGCTGCCAGTGCATGGCAGGGTGGTCTTGGGAGCCCCTCCCCCCCCTTTTTTTTGCCAGTCCTGAGGCTTGAAACTTAGGGACTAGACACTGTCCTTGGACACTTTTTGCTCATGGCTAAGGCTCTACCACTTGAGCCGTAGTGTCACTTCTGGCTTTTTCTGTGTACATGGTTCTGGGGAATCAAACCCAGGGCAAGCACGCTACCACTAGGCCAGTGCTCCCAGCCCAAGGCCCATGTTTTGTTTCTGGTTCCCTTTCTTCCTGTCAAATGAGATTAGCTGCTGCTTAGGAGAGTGTAACTGCTGGCATCCAGTGCCTTAGTGAAGGCATCTTTGTACCCTTCTTGGCAGGGTAAGGGTGTGGGCAGCGCCCGGAAGAAGCTGGATGCTTCCATCCTGGAGGACCGGGACAAGCCGTATGCCTGTGACAGTGAGTGCCTCGCTAGTGGGTGGGTAGTCTTTGCCTCGGACCCAGCTCCTGCTCTGGATGTGAGAGGAGGGAGGGTTGTGTTCTTGTCCTGAGTGCTGAAACAAGCCTGGGATCTTGATCTGTCTGCTGACTAGTTCCCTCTGAGACCCCTGGGCGGCCCAGGCTTCTGCTCCATGACCGGTGGGACCTGCATGCTCTGGGAGAGATCCCTCTGACCTATAGGGTGGGGAGTGGGAGGTGTCCTAGAAGGCAAGATTGGCCTTTCCGTGGGCAGCATCCAGGTCTGCTGGCCCACTGAGCCAGGGCACAGGGCATCAGTTGGCCCTGAGGTTTTCAGTGTCTGTCCTCTTTCCCTTTGCTTTGGCTCACCCTCCTTCCGTGCCTCTACCCCGGAGCTCCGGCGCTGCTGGGGTTCTCTGTCGCTTGCTCGCTCCGCTTTCCTGTTGCTGCTGCCCTTGTCTCCAGTGTGTCAAGGCCTCCTTCTCATGACTTTTCTTTCTGTCTTTCAGATAGTTTCAAACAAAAGCATACCTCGAAAGCGCCCCAGAGAGGTAGCTCTCTCAACTTTTCACACTTTTGGTTTTCCTATCCCTTTTCCCTCCTCCCTTGTTCCTCTACCTTTCTCATCTCCTGTGATGCTAGTTTGGAATTTCTGGAACGTCATGGGGACAGGAGTTGTTGGACAGAGGTTGTGTTCCACGCCCCCGAGTCCCAGCAGCTGCCTTCACTGCTTCTCTCCCACATGCTTACTCCTAGGTCACTTGTGCATGGTGGCTCCAAAAGCATTATGGGGACCCACTGTGAACAGATCCATTGCTCCCTGCACCCCCACAGACACTTGGTGGTCAGCTAATGTCCTACCGCCCTTCTACCTCCCCCTACCCTCCTCATTCCCTCCTTTTGGCTCCCTTGCCCTTATGGTCACCGCTCAAGATTAGAGTGCCTCGCTGGAATCTGCTTTTCTTGCTGATTGGCGGGGGCTGGGCAGGGCACAGTTGTGGGAGTGTTTCCCTTTGGTAGATGGTCACCAAGAAAGCCATTCTGAGTCCCTTTGTCCATTCTGCAGGGCCACACGGGCCCCCCACATTTATCACATTTGAGATCTCTTCTTTACCTTTCCCCTTCCTGTCATAGTGTAAAACCATAGACCTTTCCTGACAGGGAGCTCCTCAGACTCCTAACCATTCCCAGGGCGAGGGTAATGCAGAAAAAGCTGAACCCTGCTAGAGGCTTAATTCAGAAACACAGAGTGCTGTGGAGTGCTCCTGGCTACGGGGAGGGGATCATCACCAAGGTTCTCCCCAGAATAGAGCTGCTGGAGGAATGGGGGCCCCGGGTGGGGCCTTACAGCTTGGAGGGGTGGGGATGTAGCTTCTTTATATCCTAACACCTCTCTATAATCTTTTTCAACCAGTTTGTGGAAAACGTTACAAGAACCGACCCGGCCTCAGTTACCACTATGCCCACTCCCACCTGGCTGAGGAAGAGGGCGAGGACAAGGAAGACTCCCAGCCACCCACCCCTGTTTCCCAGAGGTCTGAGGAGCAGAAATGTAAGCTGAGGTGTTGGGAGTGGGCAAGCAGGCCAGGAGCCCGCCTCACCATGAAAGCCCCTCCTTGCAGAAGTGTTGGTGGACCCAGGCCTTGCCACCCTGAGGAGCATCATCAAAACTCTCTTTCTCCCTGTAGCCAAGAAGGGCCCTGATGGATTGGCCCTGCCTAATAACTACTGCGACTTCTGCCTGGGGGACTCAAAGATCAACAAGAAGACAGGGCAGCCTGAAGAGCTGGTGTCCTGTTCTGACTGTGGCCGCTCAGGTACCTCTGTCCCCAAAGAGAGGACTGCCCCAGCATCTAGTCTCAAGGGCCTCTTGGCCCACTGACTTTGGCACTGTCATAGGCAGCTCATCTTGGACCCCGTAATACCTCCGCTTCAGCTTCCAGCCTTGTTTCTCCCACTTCCAACAGGGCATCCTTCCTGCCTCCAGTTCACCCCTGTGATGATGGCAGCTGTGAAAACCTACCGCTGGCAGTGCATCGAGTGCAAGTGCTGCAACCTCTGTGGCACCTCGGAGAACGATGTGCGTGTCCTGCCCACCCTAGCGGGCACCTCCCACAGCCCCCTCCAAGCCTGCTTTCCCGTGGCCCCCGCCCCACCATCCCCCTAAGAACCTAAATTTCTTGAGCACCAACTTTAGGTCACACTCAGTTACGAGACAGACAGGGTCTGGAGAACAGCAAACAAGGAAGGGAGAGCTTATTATGTGCCTTGAAGAAAATAAAACCAATGCTTTATAAACTGATTACATACTGATTTAGAGTCATAGTCAGACAATTTTTTTCAACAGAAGGAACGTTGATGCTGAAATTTACAGAATACCAGAGCATTCCGGAAGTTCTGAATGGAGAACAAGAAAGGAGCAGCTGTGCAGTGCACACTTCTGTGCTGGCTGCTGCAGACTCCTTAAGCTGGATAAGCCAGCCAGAAGTACTAAGAAAGCCAGTGTGGCAGACAAAAGCCGTCTGTGTAGGAGTAGAGCTGAGGGAGATGGATCAGAGAGGCAGGCCACCACCAGTTCTTTTCTTTTTTTCTTTTTTTTTTTTTCCTGTCTGTCAAGCATGGGGCTTGAACTCTGGGCCTGGGTGCCGTCCCTGAGCTCTTTAGCTCAAGGCTATCACCCTATGCCTTGAGCCACAGTGCCACTTCTGATTTTCCGGTGGCTAATTGGAGATAAGAGTCTCATGTTCTTTAGTGTCTGGGCTGGCTTTGAACTGAAATCCTCAAATCTCAGCCTCCTGAGTATCTAGGATTATAGGCGAGAGCTACCTGACCAGCCTTATCACCACCAGTTCTGTGCGCCATCAGGGTTGACACCAGAGGCTTGCAAAGTCTATGATGTGCTCTGCCACTGAGACACACTCCAGTGCCTGAGCCTCAAGTTCTAAATATAGTGGGATGCTGTTGGAGGCTTATCATGATCTATCACTTGAGCTACAGCTCCACTTGTGGATTTGTTGGTGATTAATTGGAGACCAGAGTCTCAATGATAACACTTAGCTTTAAGCTTGTGATCCTTATCACAAGAAGACTAGGTAGAATTACAGGTGTGAGCCACCATCTCCTGGCCTATCTTACGTTTTTAAAAGATAACGGAAGAGATACGGAAGAGATTGTTGGGAAAGAAGAGGCCATATAACTACTTAGGAGCTCTGATAGGACTCAGATGGGGGAGGGGGGCGCGGGTGATAGTGACTTGGTCTGAGAGTGTAGCATCTTACCTGTCAGCTGTTCTTTTTGGCAGCAGATACTCTCAGAAGCCTTCCTGCTTCACTCCTTTCAGTTGCCTGAGACTCCTCAATCATTGGTCCCCTTCTTCCTCTTCTTTTATGCTTCTCTAGGACCAGCTGCTGT
This sequence comes from Megascapheus bottae, assembly GCF_031878675.1. NCBI lineage: Eukaryota > Metazoa > Chordata > Mammalia > Rodentia > Geomyidae > Megascapheus > Megascapheus bottae. The sequence goes on along the minus strand of NC_143524.1, from coordinate 5,406,886 downwards.
TCTGTGATGACTGCGACAGAGGCTACCACATGTACTGTCTTACCCCGTCTATGTCTGAACCTCCTGAAGGTATGTGACTGAGAATAATCAGTTCATCAGTAACTTAGAAAATCACCTACGCAGGGGCCGGGAGTTTGGCCTAGTGGTAGAGTACTTGCCTAGCATGCACGAAGACTCGGGTTTGATTCCTTGGTGCCACATACATAGAAAAAAGCCAGAAGTGGTGTTGAGGCTCAAGTGGTAGAGCTCTAGCCTTGAGAAAGTCCAAGGACAGTGCTCAGGCCCTGAGCTCAAGCCCAGGACTGGCAAAAAAAAAAAAATCACCTACACAGTAAATACTGAGTTGTTATTTATTCTCCCAAATGAAATGCCTTGCTTCAGGTTGGGATACTTTTCTAATATTCAGCCTGAAGGGCTTAATGTTTGTACATTCTCTTCAGTTACAAATTAACAGCCCAGGAATCAACAGATGTTCAATTGAAAAAAGTCAGAAGGAGAGAGCTATTTTCCTCTAGTTAGTCTAGAAATGGAATTGTCAGTTTATCTGATAGAATTACTCCTTCAGCTTTCCTAACTTGATAGATTTGAATATTTGTTTCCTCTGTCTTCCTCTTTCTAGTGTGAAAAGGAGCTATTCCTGGACAGATAGAGATAGCTCTGCCTCTCGAGTAGTTTGTTTATTTATTTGATTGATTGATTTTTTTGGCTAGTCACTGGGCTTGGAGTCTGCCTGGGCACTGTCCCTAAGCTGCTTTTGCTCAAGGCTAGCACTCTACCACTTAAGCCACAGTGTACCATTTCTGGCTTTTTCTGTTTATATGGTTCTAAGGAATGAAACCCAGGGTGTCATGCATGCTAGGCAAACACTCTACCACTAAGCCACCTTCCTAGTCTTCTGCAGTAGTTTAATAATGCTTCTTCACCCAAACCATGGGTGGCACCAAGCAGTGACTACATCTCCCCTATCCCATCTGCCTGGATTTCTGTGATTAGGCCTTCTCACATGGGAATTTGGAGCTTATCTAGGAGGGCACAAGTACCTAGTAGCTGTGCCCAGAGAATAGGAGCCAGTATTCCAGGCATGAGAAATTCACCATGGATTAGAAGATGACTTCTTTTTTTTTTTTTGTCAGTCATGGCAGTGTCCAGGCCCTGAGTTCAGTACCCAGGACTGGCAAAAAACAAAACAAAGTGTGATACTAAGATTTCAGCCTCCTGAGTAGCTAGGATTACAGGAGCAACCAGGACACCTGGATTTTTTTTTTTTCTTCCATCAATTGCCAGCTTAGTGTGGGCAAAATCTACTAACTACAGAAGGGCTTTCCCTTTGCCATGCTTGGGACACTGAGGTTGTGGACGGCAGAAGGATCAGTGCTCCGGCTGGAGCATCAGGCAGCTGGGCGCTGCCCCAGGGAGTCATCCAGTGCCCATAGGTCAGAGTTGGTGACACATCCATCCATGACCAGTTAGCTAACTTGAATGATGAGCTTGCTTGATTTTCTTTCCTTCCTTCCTGCCTTCCTGCCTTCCTTCCTGCCTTCCTTCCTTCTTTTTTACAAAGCATTTTAAAAAACATATTGAGTGAGACTCTCCCTTGTGACTCACTTAAAATAGGTAATACTTTACAAAAAAGCATGACAATCCCTATTCCATTGACCTTAGAAGACCTTAGAAAGAACCTTCCTCTGGGATTTTTTTTTTTTTTTTTGGTGGGTCATAGGGCTTGAACTTGGCTTGGGTGCTGTCTGTGCATTGTCCCCCAGCTCTACAGCTCACAGCTACCACCTTACCCTTGAGCCAAGCCCTACTTCCCATTTTCTAGAGGTTAATTGGAGATACGAGTCTTAAGGACTTTAGTGCCCAGGCTGGCTTTGAACCATGGTCCTCAGCTCTCTGCCTCCTGAGTAGTACAGGTATGAGCCACCGTACCCAGCCCCTTCCTCTGGGATTTTTAAGTCATATGTCTTTGAAGACTATGAGGTTCTTATCAGAAATATGATCAAAATCATGTATGTAGCTGGGTGCCCATGACTCACCTATAATCCTAGCCTCTGAGGATGCTGAGACTGAGGATTGTGGTAGTCTCACGGTCTTTAGTGCTGGCTTTGAACTGCAATCCTCAGATCTCAGCCTCCTGTGTAGCTAGGATGACAGGCGTGAGCCACCACGCCTTCACTTCCATTAAGGAATGATTTTCACACTATTTGAAGACTGAATGGTTCTTTTTACTGCTATTGCAGAATCCCTCTCCTGTCCTGCTCAGGAAAGAGGTGTGGGGAATAGAAGGACAGCTGGATTGTGGGGGGCCACTCTGACTGGCCCCTCTGTGTTTCTTTGCAGGAAGCTGGAGCTGCCACCTGTGTCTGGACCTGTTGAAGGAGAAAGCTTCCATCTACCAGAACCAGAACTCCTCCTGATTGTGCCACCCAGCTCCCCCCACACTGCTTTTCTCCTCCACCTTGGTCTTTATACCCCCCTTCCTTTCCTCCCCTCTTTCACAAGTCCAGAACCTCGGGTGGTCATGTCAACCTGCCTTTGGCAACAGCGAGTGGAGGTGGCAGTGCTGGCCACCTCTGGCCCCAGGCCCTCAGGGAGAAAGGAGCAGCATGCTGCCCAGGGTAGGCTCATGGGCCAGCTTCTCTGTGTACTCCATGAAGTGCATTCACTCTGCTTGCCTTGGGCCCAGGCCCTGGTGATCACAGGGTTCAACCATGTTTAAAATAGAGTAGCTCACTTCTCTTGGCCCTGGCTGACTCCCTGCTCTGGTCCCCAGGGTTCCTTCCCCATGATGCTAGCCTGACCAGTCTTCTGCTCGGAGCAGCTGGGAGTGAGCAAGCCGAGGCTGCTCTCACCAGGAGCGTTCCATGCCCCTTGTGCTGCTGTACCTTGCCTCTTCAGTGCACCCCCCCCCCCCCACTCCTATGGCCCTCTGTCCCGCTAATAGGGCCCTTTGCCTAAGCCAGGATGCTCTTGGTCCCTCTGCTGGCTCTACCCTGTCTCACCCACCCCCCACAGGGAACTAGCAGCTACACCTGTCTTTTTTGTGCTTGGCTGGCTCACTCACGGGTGGTCTCTGGTGATGCAAGCCTTTCCCACCTCTTCCCCATCTTCTGCCTCCCTCCTTGTACTCTTTGATTTGTGGGGAGAGGGGATGTGCCAGGGTGGCCAGGCCAGCAGCTTGGGGGCCACAAGGAGATGTTGGATAATGTGCCTGTTTTTTAACTCGATAAAAAGCCTACCTCCAAAATCCCCTCCTTTTTTTTTTTTTTTTTTCCTTCTTCCTGGACCTGGGCATTCAGCTTCTTGCCCTGAACTAGATTGGGAGGCCCTGCCTCCTGCCTGTGTGTGATGTAGTCCAGGTCCAGGGGTGCCGCATAGATGGGCCCTTCCCTTGCACGCTCACTAGCAGCTGATAAGGTCTTCACACCCGATTCCTTGGTTTTCTGCTTAGTGGCACTGACATTAAGTAGGAGGGGACAGCCATGCCAGGACACTCTGGACTGGCCTTCCTCCTTGGTTGTGGGCAGGCCCTAACTCATTGTCACTTTGGAGTTGAGGTGTCTTCCCCTCTTCCCCTTTAGTTCCTATATTCTAAACATCTAAACATTAGTATAAATAAATAAACATTTTTACACACAGCCCTCTGCTGAGTGATTTATCTCCCAACTCCACTGGTTAAGAAGGCTGTGCCAGCCAGGTGTCACACCTGTAAGCCGAGCTAACCAGGAGGCTGAGACAGGATCAGCATTCACAGCCAGCCAGGACCATGAAACTCTTAGCTCCAAGCAACTACTCAGTACCACATAACAGAAAGCTGTAAGTGATAACTGTGGCTCAAGTGGTAAAAGACTAGCCTTAAGCCCAAAGAAGTTCGGGGACAGTGCCAGGCCCTGAGTTCAAGCACCAGACCAGCAAAAAATGGGGTAGGGGGGAGCTGATTCGCCTCAAATGTTCTTCCTTTGGGTTTAGTTTTTTTTTGTTGGGCACCCATTAGTAAAGCAGATAAAAAAATGGCTATTTCATTTTAATTTGTTGTATAAATCCAAGCTGATAACAATTTCTTGTTATAGAAAACAAAGATTTTTTTAAAAAAATCAATACAAAATTTGGGTTAAAATCAGCTTTAAGCTCGGTGCTGGTTGCTCATGCCTATAATCCTAGCTACTCAGGGGGCTGAGATCTGAGGATCCTAGTTCAAAGCCAGCCCAGGCACAAGACTTTTATTATTATTATTTTTTTTTTTTTTGACCAGGTCTGTGCTTGAGCTCAGGGCCTGAGCGCTATCCTTGCACTTTCTCAAGGCTAGAGCCTCAGCACTACTTCCAGCTTTTTTTTTTTTTTCTTTTTTCCCTGTATGTAGAACTGTAGTATTGAACCCTGGTCTTTATGCATGCTAGGCAAGCATTCTACCACTTTATCTCCAGTTAAACAGAAGTGGTATGGTGGTTCAAGGGGTAGAGCAATACCCTTGAGCTGAAGAGCTTAGGCACCCAGACCCAGAGTTCAAGCCCCACAACCAATGCCAAAAAAATATTACGGGGGGGTGAGGGGGCAGGAGTTTGGCCTAGTGGTAGAGTGCTTGCTTAGCATGCACAAAGACCAGGTTTCGATTCCCCAGTACCACATACAGAGAAAAATGCCGGAAGTGGTGCTGAGGCTTAAGTGGTAAGAGCTTTAGCCTTGAGAAAGTTCAAGGACAGTGCTTAGCCCCTGAGTTCAAGCCCAGGACTAGCAAAAAAAAAAAAAAAAATAGGGCCGGGAGTTTGGCCTAGTGGTTAAAGTGCTTGCCTAGCATGCATGAAGACCCGGGTTCGATTCCTCGGTACCACATACATAGAAAAAAGCCAGAAGTGGTGCTGAGGCTCAAGTGGTAGAGCTCTAGCCTTGAGAAAGTCCAAGGACAGTGCTCAGGCCCTGAGCTCAAGCCCAGGACTGGCAAAAAATAAAAAAAAAAAAAAGAAAAATCACAGGGCCAGGAGTTTGGCCTAGTGGTAGAGTGTTTGTCTATCCTGCATGAAGACCTGGATTCAATTCTTGGTACCAGATAGAAAAAGCCAGAAGTGGGGGGCTGGGAGTTTGGCCTAGTGGTAAGAGTGCTTGCCTAGCATGCACGAAGACCCGGGTTCGATTCCTCAGCACCTCACATACACAGAAAAAGCCAAAAGTGGTGCTGTGGCCCAAGTGGTAGAGTGCTAGCCTTGAGAAAGCCCAAGGACAATGCTCGGGCCCTGAGCTCAAGCCACAGGACTGCCAAAAAGAAAAAGCCAGAAGTAGTGCTGTGGCTCAAGTCTAGAGCCCTATCCTTGAGAAAGCCCAAGGACAACACTCAGGGCCCTGTGTCTTAAGCCCTAGGACTGGCACCAAAACAAAACAAAGCAGCTTTATCATCACCTTGTTATTTTCTTATTTTTTTTTTGCCACTCATGGGGCTTGAACTCTGGGCCTGAGCAATGTCCCTGAGCTTTTGCTCAAGGATAGCACTCTACCACTTGAGCCACAACACCATATCTGGCTTCTATGTTGTGGTACCAAGGAATCAAACCTAGGGCTTCATGCATGCTAGGCAAGCACTCTACCACTAAGCCACATTGTTTGGAGAGAATTCTGCTGGACTTGAATGTGTAGATGGAAGTTGTGACAGCTTTTGCAGTTGACACTGCAATCCCAGAGACTTAAAATGGTCAGAAAACTTGATTACTAAATAAATAAAAGATAATCTCAGCAAACCAATGATGTCACCTTGAGACAACAAAAGCTTTTACAGAGATAATAAGGCCTCTTGGGCTGGGGCCTCTGCCTTGCTCATCTGGCCCATGGCCAAGGGAAGACTTGTGCAGCCAGAACTTCAGAATGCAGCTCCTTCAGCCGAAGAGAACATGGTGATGCTTCATGGTGCGTCTTGTCTCATTTGAATGCATTTTGAAATTATTATTAAAAAAAAAAACACAAAACTTAGAAAAAGATTCCAGTCAAGTTGGCACCAGCGACTCAATGCCTGTGGTCACAGCTACATGGGAAGCTGCGACCTGGAACTTTGTAGCTTGAAGCCAGTCTGGGTAGAAAAGTTCCTATGAGACTCCTCTACTTAACCACTCAAAAACGAAGTGGAGCCTGCTCCGTGGTAGAACACTAGCCTTGAGCAAAGGAGCTCAGGAACAGCACCCAGGCCCTGAGTTCAAGTCCCACAACCAACAAAAAACAAATTTTAATTGGCAAAGATTGGCCGAAAGATGTGGGAGGAAGGGGTAACAATGTTTAACAATTATTCACTACCCTACATATGTAACTATATCCTCTATGTACATCACCCTGACAATAAAACTTTTCTAAATAGCCAAGAAAATGAGGATATTTAAGATGAAAGAGAAAATTTGAGGTTATATAGAATGCAGTGAAAAACCTGAACGGTAGAAGTGGGGACCCAACTGTGTAAGGAGCAGGGAAGAAGTGCAGCTACAGGTTAAGATGTCTACATTTAGTGCAGGACCAAAGATGATTAGGAAAGGAAGTTATGTACATGAGTTTAGAAATGATCTTTCGTGTGTGGGGAGGGATACTGGGGCTTGAACTCAGGGCTTGGGCCCTTCTTTTGTTATTTAGCTCAAGACTGGCACTCTAGCACTTGAGCCACAGCTCCACTTTTTGGTTGATGGGCAGTAAGAATTCCTTTTTTTTCTTTTTTCTTTTGCCAGTCGTGGGGCTTGAACTCAGAGCCTGAGCTCTGTCCTTGGGTTTTCTCAAAGCTAGAGCTCTACCACTTGAGCCACAGCACCACTTCTGGCTTTTTCTATGTATGTGGTACCGAGGAATCGAACCCGGGTCTTCGTGCATGCTAGGCAAGCACTTTAACCACTAGGCCAAACTCCCGGCCAAGATTTTCACAGACTTTCTAAGCCTGGGCTGGCTTCAAACTCCTATCTTCAAATCTCAGCCTCAGGAGTAGCTAGGATTACACGCATGAGCCACTGGCACCAGGTTTAGGAGCTTGAACCTTGTCACAGATTTGGCTTCGTGTCCAAAGCAGCCTGGGACCTGAGGCCACCAGCGCTGTCCATGGTAACGAGCTTTTGTGTAGCTCGAAGCTTGCATCCATTTTATCTTTCCAGAATAATTCCGCGAGGGCCTCTAGCCCTGTTTGTAGACGAAGGAAAGGAGACCTCGTAGGTGACCGTCGGCAGGCCTGGGGGTGCTGAGCCACCTCCGCTGCCCGCAAGCCGCCCCTCGGGCGGGCTAGTCAGCGCCAGGTCCAGGTCGGGGTCCAGCCACGCCGGGGGACTCCCGCCGGCCCTGGCCCCGTCCCCTTCCCCGACGTCAGAGGCTCCGCCCCCGCAGCCTGAGGGACCGCCTCTTTCGCGGGGCCCAATGAGACGAGCCGGGGGCGGGACGAGCGCGCCGGAGAGCCAATCTGCTTTGTCTGGGACGGGGGCTACAGCGGTCGGGCCCGCGCCGCGGTCCTCCCCAGACGGGAGGGGATCTGGCGCGGGCGGCGCGCACCGAGCCTCGCTGTGCGCGCTCCCGCCACCCGCCGCCCGTCGTCCGCCGCCCGCCGCCCGCCGCCCGCGCGGTTCCCTAACCCGCTCCGCCCCGGGGGTCGTGGCGCCCGTCCCTCCCTGCTCTGCCATCGCCTCCCGGACTGGAGCTCGGGAGCCGGGCTCGGGGCAGGGGCGGGAGCCGCGGGACGAGCGCCTGAGGTGGGTGCGGAGCGGGAGGCTGGGCGGGCGGGTCAGCGCCTGGGCTCCGCCGGGGCGCAGAGCCTTCCTGGCCTGCCTGGGTCCGGGAGCCCCTTGCAGGCCCCCACCCTTCCCACGGGGACGCTCGGCGCCTCCCGCCGCCCGCAGCCTCCACGCCCGGGGCGCTCGCTTTGTCGCCCGTGCACCTGCGCCCTCGCCCTGCCACCCGCCCCGCCCCCCACCTGACTGGCCTCCCGCTCCTCCAGACCCGGCCTTCTGCTCCTGCTCCCCTCAACTCGTCCTCGAGCGCAGTCCACACCGTCCTTCCCCCCACCCCCGGGTCCGCCCGGCCCCGTGCCTGCCCCGGCAGACCCGGCGCGCACCCTCTCCTGGCCAGATTCCTTTGTTTCTTGGGCTGTGCCCCGCACTCCCTTCGCCCTGCTTCCCCCGCGGTGCCATGCGGAGCCCCAGCCCGGACTCCCGCCTCCTCTGACCACACACACCCCTCCCGGCTCGTGCCAGCAGCCCTTTCGCTGCTTTCAGCTGGCCCAATAGCCAGCGGCTTCGCCCTGTCCTCGTGGGCTCCACGTCTCCCATCCCTCCTGGCTTCATCCCCCCCTGTCCTGTCCCCGCAGGTGCCCTGGAGGAGCCATGGAGCTGAATGGCAAGAAGAAACTTCATGCCTTGTCGCTAGCAGAGAAGATTCAGGTGTTGGAACTCCTGGATGAATCCAAAATGTCCCAGTCGGAGGTAGCCCGGCGCTTCCAAGTCTCCCAGCCCCAGATCTCACGCATCTGCAAGAATAAGGAGAAGCTGCTGGCAGACTGGTGTAGCGGCACTGCCAACCGGGAGCGCAAGCGCAAGCGCGAGTCCAAGTACAGCGGGATCGACGAGGCTCTGCTCTGTTGGTACCACATTGCCCGGGCCAAGGCCTGGGAGGTGACCGGGCCCATGCTGCTCCACAAAGCCAAGGAGTTGGCCGATATCATGGGCCAGGATTTTGTGCCCAGCATCGGCTGGCTGGTCCGCTGGAAACGCCGAAATAATGTAGGCTTTGGGGCCCACCATGTCCTAATGCCTCCATTTCCCCCGGAACCACCTCCCCTAGGGCTCCCGTCCCGGGCCCAGCCACCTCTCTCCCTTAAAGATTTCTCTCCAGAGGATGTTTTTGGCTGTGCAGAAGTGCCCTTGCTTTATCGGGCCGTGCCTGGCAGAGTCTTTGCCTGTGATCGGATGAAAGTGCTCCTGTGTGCCAACAGCAGGGGCACAGAGAAGCGGCGAGTGTTGGTAGGTGGGCTCCAGGCTGCCCCGACGTGCTTCTTTGGGGTCAGCAGTGAAGCACTGCTTGCCTCCTACCATCCGGACCCAGGCATCCCCTGGGCAGAGTGGCTGGCACAGTTTGACCAGGACATGGCGCAACAGGGTCGACAGGTAGCCTTGCTGCTGGCTGCCCAAGTAGTAGAGGAGTTGGCAGGCTTGCCCGGGCTCCACCACGTGAGACTTTTACCTCTGTCTGCCTCCAGCACCACACCTGCCTTGCCTGGCTCTGTGGTCTGGGCCTTTAAAGCTCACTACCGCCATCGTTTGCTGGGCAAGCTGGCCGCTGCCCAGAGCAGGAGGGAGGGTACCTCGCTGCCAGAGGCTGGGGAGGGCATCACAGGGTTGGATGCCCTGCACCTAGCCACTGCTGCCTGGACCAAGGTGCCTCCTCAGCTCATCTGGAGCGGCTTCATTCAGGAAGGATTAGCTCCTGGCAAAACGCCCCTGGCCCTGGACAGAGCCCCAGAGATGCCACCAGTCGCTGGTGGGATGACCCAAGAGGAGTTCTCCCACTTTGTGGACTTGGAGGATGAGGAGCCAGGCCCCGGAGTGTGCAAAGAGGAGATGGGCACAGAACACGAGGGCCACAGGGGAGATGGCTTTGAGGCCCTGCCTACCAAAGCCGATGCCCTGCAGGCCCTGGGCACCTTGAGGAGGTGGCTGGAGGTCAACAGCACGTCTCCAGAGCTCTTCGAGAAGTTCTACGAGTGCGAGGCAGAGGTGGAGCGGCTGTGCAGCCTGTGAGGACACCCGGGTGGCCACAGCATCACTCGGCTCTGTTTCCCATGGAAACACCTCTCCAGACGGGACGCTAGCTCTTTCCTGTGGAAATACGATGTAGGAAAGGTGGAGAAGGGAGGGAAGTGGGGATACCAAATCTAAGCTTGGAGTCAAAACCTTCCAAGCTTGAGAAGAAGCTCTGAAGATGGGGTTTCAGGCTAGGAATCTGGGCTATGTAGTGTCCAAATCCTGCATGAAAGTTCTCAAAATTTAGGAGGACCTGTGAGTGAAAGCATCAGACTCTGAGTTCAAGTTCTGGTTCTGTAAGAAAAAAAAAAAAAGAGTCCAGGTGCAGTCACTCTCATACCTGTAATCCTAGCTTCACAGGAGACTGAGATCTGAGGATCAGGGTTCAAAGCCAACCTAGGCACAAAAGACTGAGAGACATTTATTTCCAATTAATCACTAGAAAATGGAAAGTGGGGCTGTGGCTCAAGGGGGAGGGCAGTAGCCTTGAGTTGAAGAGTTCAGGGACAGCGCCCAGAGTTCAAGCCCCATGACTGGAAAAAAAAAAAACAGAAGGTTGGACTTGGGCTTTCCAGACATTGCCTCCATCTCTCAAATTTCATGTTAAAAGCAGTTGGGCTTCTGGAAATAAAGTTTTGTACTGTTTTGTTTTTTATTTTATTTTACTTATTTATATGGTACTGAAGAATGAAGCTCAGGGCCTCACACATGCTAGGCAAGCACTCTACCACTAAGCCACATTTCCAGCCCTGAAAATGAAGTTTTAAACAGCAAAGAGACTAGGATGTGATTTTCATGAGAGTAGAGGAAGCTGTTCCATTCAGATTTGTAAATGGGTTTCTGTGCCCCTGTTAATGATCAGTGGAGATCCTCCTTCCAGAGTTCCAATGGCCTGGACGCCCTCATGAGTCACCTTGTCAAAAGCAGTGCTTGCTGGGCACCAGTAACTCACACCTGTAGTCCTAGCTACTCGGGAGGCTGAGATCTGAGGATCTAAACCAGACAAGGCAGGAAAGTCGGTGAGACTCTTATCTCCACTGAACTACAAAAAAACAGAAGCTAACCTGTGGCTCACGTGGTAGAGCAGTATCCTTAAGCAAGAGAAACTCAGACAGTGCCTAGACCCTGAGTTCAAGCCCCAGGGCCAGCAAAAAATAAAGTGTGTAGGTGGGTGTGCGCATGTGCATGCAAGGCACAGCTAATTAACCTCAGTCCTGTGTCCAGCAAGAGAAGAATTGAGATAATACTTTATGTGGTGAAAGGGACAGGAGAGTTCACCAGGAAAGGAATACATTTACCATGGGCTAGAAAGAGACCATCTTTACGATAAAAATGACCTTTTTTCTTTGTAACCCAGGCTGGTCTGAAACTCTTGAACTTCCTGCCTCAAAAGCCCTAGTGATGCTGGGATTACTTTTTTTTTTTTTTTTTTTTTTCTTCTCTGGTCCTGAGGCTTGAGCTCAGGGCCTGGGCACTGTCCCTGAGCTTCTTTTGCTCAAGGCTAGTACTCTACCACTTGAGCCACAGCACCACATCTGGCTTTTTCTGTGTATGTGGACTGAGGAATTGAATCCAGGGCTTGGTGCATGCTAGGAAAGCACTCTACCACAAAGCCACATTGTCAATCCCAGCAATTACTTTTTTTTTTCTTTTGGCCAATCCTAGACTTGAACTCAGGGCCTGAGCATTGCCCTTGGACTTTCTCAAGGCTAGAGCTCTACCACTTGAGCCTCAGCACCACTTCTGGCTTTTTCTTTGTATGTGGTACAAGGAATTGAACCCGGGTCTTTGCACATGCTAGGCAAGCACTCTACCACTAGGCTAAACTCCCAGCCCCATCCAACAAATACTTCTTTTTTTTTTTTTTTTTTTTTTTGGCCAGTCCTGGGCTTGGGCTCAGGGCCTGAGCACTGTCCTTGGACTTTCTCAAGGCTAGAGCTCTACCACTTGAGCCTCAGCACCACTTCTGGCTTTTTTCTATGTATGTGGTACCAAGGAATCGAACCCAGGTCTTCGTGCATGCTAGGCAAGCACTCTACCACTAGGCCAAACTCCCGGCCTAACAACTACTTCTTAAGCACCCTTATATACCAGCTAGAATTTTGATGATGAGGGAGTGGAAAAAAACAAGCAAACAGAATTTCTGCTCCTTGGAGTGTGTGGTTTAGAGGGCAGACAGACATAATCAACATCACGGGGAGGAGGAGAGTGTAATTATAGACTGAGGAGGGGATAACGTGAAAGCATGTGACTGGTTGTACAGTGTCTACACCTGCAGCATTAGCACCTGGGAACTTGGTGAGATACACACTTACTGAACCAGACATTTAGGGATGGGATCTAGCAATCTATATTTTAGCACCTTCCAGGTGATTTTGAATCACAGGAACCCAACCTAGACAGGCTAAGGAAGGTCTCACTAAGGAAGCAGTATAGAACTGAGAGCTGAAAGGTAAATGGGAGGCAATGAGGAGAGCATATGCAAATGTCCTGTGGAAGAAGAGTATCCAAATGATTTGTGTTTTTGTCAGTTGTGGGACTTGAACTCAGGGCCTGGCTCTGACTAGGCTCAGTTATATTTAAATAACTAAGAGGCGGGGAGTTCGGCCTAGTGGTAGAGTGCTTGCCTAGCATGCATGAAAACCCAGGTTCAATTCCTCGGTACCATTTACATAGAAAAAGCCAGAAGTGGTGCTGAGGCTCAAGTGGTAGAGCTCTAGCCTTGAGAAAGTCCAAGGACAGTGCTCAGGCCCTGAGCTCAAGCCCAGGACTGGCTTGAGTCAAGAGCAGGTGTATGAGGGCCTTGCAGAGAAGGTGAAGGAGCTTGCCCTGATTCCTCAAAGCAATGGAAAGTCATTGAAGAATAGAATGACTTGGTAAGACTTGAGATTCAAGGGGGTGGCTCAGTGGTAGAGTTGCCTAATATGTGCAAGGCATTGGATTCAAACCTCAGCACTGAAAAAAAAAATTGCCAGGCGCTGGTGATTCACACCTGTAAAAAATCTCAGGATCGTGGTTCAGAACCAGCTTGGGTAGGCAAGCCTATGAGACTCTGTTTCTAAACTAACCGCCAGAAAACCCGCAAGGGGAGCTGTGATTCAAAGTAGTACAGCGCTAATCTTGAGCACAAAAGGTCAAAAAAAACCCCACAACTTAGGTTATATTTTCAGATTCAGATGGGACCATGGTTATGGTATTAGAATTGGAAAGGACAGACTGGATCCAACGAAAGCTTTAGAAGCAGGGCTGTCATGTAAGAGGAAGGGAGATGGGTGCTCTGACCATCACTGCTAGAGGGGGGGAGGGGGCGGCACCTGTGGCTCTCAGCACTGCAGCAGGCCCACAGCGCCTAGTGGAGCAGGATCAGGCTCTGGAGCTGGAGCAGAGGCAACCAGGCAAGCTCTATGATCTAGGACAAGTTACGTAATGCCTGGGAGCCAAGGCCAAGGTCACCTTCCTAGAGCAGAGCTCTAGGATCAGGTAGGTCTATGAGGTCTCTAAGGGACTGGGAATCCAGAATGCAAGTGAGCACGAGGAAAGATCCGACACAAACCATCACACGTGACGTTCTCCTTTCCTGACCGTTAAAGGAATGTCCTGTCAGTTTTTAAGTCTCACTTAGCAACTGAGATGGGGGAGAAGGAAAGTGCTATAGGCAGGCACCTCCAACTTCCACCTCTACCAGAGAGGACCTGGAGATGGTTCAGGCAGCAAACAGAGCTGAGGTGCTCAGCAGAGAGCTGTGGTGCTGGCGTGGGAAGAAGGACTGCCGGGTCACTCAGGACCTCAATTAACATGTGTTTATTGTAGATGCATGTCTAGCCCAGCACTGGGCTTGCGCTGGAACAATCAGACATACAACATTGCACACAAGATGCTCCCAAATTAATGGGGAAGGCAGGAAACAACCACGAGTCAAAGCAACCCTCAAGAAGCAGCAGCAGAAGGGGCTGGGAGTCTGGCCTAGTGGTAGAGTGCTTGCCTAGCATGCACGAAGACCTGGGTTTGATTCCTTGGTACCACATACATAGAAAAAAGCTAAAAGTGGTGCTGTGGCTCAAGTGGTAGAGCTCTAGCCTTGAGAAAAGTCCAAGGACAGTGCTCAGGCCCTGAGTTCAAGCCCCATGACTGACAAAAAAAGAAGTAGAAGCTGCACACAATGGCTCACACCTGAAATCCTAACTATTCAGGAGGCTAAGAGCTGAGGATCACAGTTCAAAGCCAGCCCAAGTAGTAAAATCTGGGAGATTCTTATCTCCAATTAACCAGCATAAAGCCGGAAGTGGAGATATGGCTCAAATAGTACAACACCAGCCTTTAGAGAAAAAGAAAAAAATGAAGGAAGGGTGCCTTAGCACGAGGTTCAAGGTCTTAGTACTGGTAGGTGTGCATGCACACACACACATACACACACACACACACACGCACAATGCAGCAGAATTAAGGGCTTTGATCAACGTATGCAGGTCGACTGGGGAGCCTGGAAACTCCAAAGTCATCTCCAAGGGTCTGCAGACCGCGCTCTGCTGGACATGGGTGGAAACCCCGGTATGCACGTCTGTGAGAGTCTTATCTCTCATTAACCCCGCGAAAACAAGAAGTGGTGATGTGGCTCAAAAGTGGTAGAGTGCTAGACTTGAACTGAAGAGCCCAGGGACGGAGTTCAAGCCCCATGACTGACAAATAATAACAACAGGGATGGCAGGAAACTGTGCCAGGCACTGCTTTGATTAACCAGTGGCTAAGGACCCCAGGCCTGGGCCACATGGTCAGCTTGTTGGTTTCAAGGCCACAAAGCCACCAAGGGAGAAGAAAACCTACGGGAAAGATGTTGGAGGGGTTCTGAAGGTATTGAGAGCTCCTGGAAGACTGGAGATTCTGGACAGGGAAGAGACAAGAGGTCTCCTCTTTGAAGAGATTTGGAAGGGGGATTGAGGTGAGCCAAGCGCACCATCTCCGGAAATGGGAAGGGTCAGACGCTGTGTCCAGTGGAGTCAGAGGGGCAGTGTGGCCCGGTGGCTGGAGTGCTGCCAGTTCCACTGATGGCTTGGTTTGTGCTCTTGCTTCAAGAGCAAGAAGGGCTCGAGGGGCCAGGAGGTTGGCTTAGTGGCAGAGTGCTTGCCTAGCATGCACGAAGACCCAGGTTCGATTCTTCAGTACCACATACATAGAAAAAGTCAAAAGTGGTGCTGTGGCTCAGGTGGTAGAGTGTTAGCCTTGAGGAAAGCCCAAGGACAGTGCTCAGACAGGGCTCAGGCCCTGAGTTCAAGCTCCAGGACTGGCAAAGAAAAAATGAAAGAAAGAAAGAAAGAAAGAAAGAAAGAAAGAAAGAAAGAAAGAAGGAAAGAAGGGCTTGAGATGCAAGTTCAAGGCTGAGCTCAGCCCTGGAGTCTGGCTGGGCCTGGCTTCCTCTGCAGAAGGCTCCCAGCTGGCTGGACCTGGGGCGATGGCTGACTGAGTAGCTTGGCTTTGCACTGCAAGCTGAGTGGTGGTGCTGGGGCTCCAGTCCCCCGGCGGGCTGGGGTGCTGCTGCAGGTCTGGCCAGGCTCACTGCCATGCATGCAGGAGATACTCATAGCTGAGGAAGGTGACGGCGTTGACAGGAAAGGCCCGAGCACTGTTTATGGTCATGCCTCGGAAGAAGACGCCAATCCCCTCCTGCCGGAAGCTGCTGGCTATGCAGTCCAGAATCCCTTTGTACTTTCTCTGCCTCAGCCCGTCCATCTGCATCCGGGACTTGATCACATCGAAGGGAGTGGCTGTGATCCAGGAGGCGATGCCTGCAAAGCCCCCGGCCACCAGCACTGTGCCAGAGCCTGGGGCAGAGCTGGGTCAGATGGGACCAGAATATACCCCCAACCCCACCTCCCTCCCTAGCCCCAGTCGTACCCTCGCCCCAGCCCTGTGCCCTACCCCCATCACTTACTGGGTTTCTGGCCGTCTGGTGTGTACTGGCGACACAGGCCTTCATAGGTGACAAAGTACATCCCCAAGGTGGGGGTATCCCTTAGCACCAGCGCCCAGGATCCTCGGAACAGCCCCCGGGGCCCATCCTCCCGGAAGATGGTGGCTGCACAATGCACAGGCCCCCGGTACCGGGGCTGGGGGCCACCTGCCTGCGCCTTCGGTTCTGTCTGGTTTTGGAGACGGACTTTGATGAGGTCAAAAGGAGCCAGGCAGTAGGACTGTGAGGAAGGACACACAGGCACTGCGTGTGTGCTTACAACAAGAGAAGCCAGGCACCAGTGCCTCACGCCTATAGTCCTAGCTACTCAAGAAGCTGAGCTCAGGGGCTGGGAGTTTGGCCTAGTGGTTAAAGTGCTTGCTTAGCATGCATGAAGACCCAGGTTCGATTCCTCGGTACCACATACATAGAAAAAAGCCGGAAGTGGTGCTGGGGCTCAAGTGGTAGAGCTCTAGCCTTGAGAAAGTCCAAGGACAGTGCTCAGGCCCTGAGCCCAAGCCCAGGACTGGCAAAAAAAAAAAAGAAGCTGAGCTCTGAGGATCAAGGTTCAAAGCCAATTTGGGCAGAAGCATCCATGACACTCTTATCTCTAATCACACACACACACACACACACACACACACACACACACACACACAAAGCTGACAGTAGAACAAGCTGTAGCTCAAGTTGGGCAGGCTAGCCTTGAGCAAAAGTAACTCACATGTGCCAGGAGCATGGCCTAGTGGTAGAGTGCTTGCCTAGCATGCATGAAGTACCACACAACAGAAAAAGCTGGAAGTGGCACTGTGGCTGCAGTGGTTGAGTGCTAGCCTCGCTCAGGGACAGCACACAGGCCCGGGTTCAAGCCCTAGGATCAGCATGCACCGTTGTGTACACACCCGTGTGCACATGCACGCACATGCGCACGGACATACACACAAGAAAAGAAAGGCAAAGAGGCTTATGCCACCAGTTCCAGGCCTTTCCCCCAGTGGCTGTAGGGTGGGGTCTTTGGCATGAGGCCCCATCAGCACTCAGCACCCTCCTCATGCCACAGCAGGCAGTGGGTCCCCAAGGCAAGCCTGATTTATTTTCCCAACAGTGAGAGAGGTTGAACTTTTCAAAGACTGTGACCATTAAGCAGCAAGCTGAGTTTCTCTGGGAGAAGGCCATGTCACCCGCCCTGTTCTTACTAGGCCAGCTGCAGTCTCCCTCCCTCTCCTCCTGTAGGATGGATCATGGACAGGGCAGTGCTGGGTCACTCTTTCCTGCCTTTCAAGCCCCCAGCCATTGCTGTCACAAGGAAGAGACTTCTGAGAGCAGCATGGTGATATGGAAGGTTCTAGAACTATTTTACTTTATTTTTTTCCTGAATTCTAGGCAGGACAGCATATTTAGATGTCCTGTTCTGCGCTCTCTCTCGCTCTCTCTCTCTCTCCCTCTCTCTCTCTCTCTCTCTCTCTCTCTCTCTCTCTCTCTCTCTCTCTCTCTCTCTCTCTCTCTCTCTCTCTCTCTCGCCAGTCCTGGGGTTAGGCACTGTCCTTGAGCTTCCTCAAAGCTAGAGCTCTACCACTTGAGCCATAGCAGCACTTGCAGCTTTTTCTGTGTATGTGGTACGGAGGAAATCAAACCCAGGGCTTCATGCATGCTAGGCAAGCACTCTACCACTAGGCCAAATGCCTGGCCCCTTCTGGCTTTTTTGAGTAGTTTTTTGGTAATGAGTCTCATAGAGCCAGGAGTGTGGTCTAGTAGTAGAGTGGCCAAAAAGAAAAAGAGTCTCATAAACTTTCCTTTGAACTGTGATCCTCAGATCTCAGCCTCCTGAGTAGCTAGGATTATAGGCATGAGCCACTGGTGCCCAGCCTCTGTCCCTTTATGATCAGAGACCCCATTCAACTCAGTCCCCTTCTGCAGCCTGAAAGTCCTTCTTGGCTTCCTTTCTGTCCTCAGAAGCTCACGCCACTGGCACAGAACAAAGACCAAAAGCAAATGATGGGTGTGACTTAAACGATTAATGATTCAAATCTGTGACCTGGGCATGACTTAATGATTAATGGTTCAAACCTGTGGCCTGGGCAGCAGGAGTGGCTCATAGATCAAAGCTACCCTGGTAGTGCAGGCGAATGCCCAGAGCCAGTCTTTGGCCAGGCAGGCTGGACAAACGCCAGGACCACATTAAGACCATGAGAGTGGCTGGGCTCTGAGCTCTGTTGGGATGGTGAAAGGTCACCATGGAGGGTAGTCTTCCCACAGCTTCCAGGCTCGTAGAACCTTCTAGAGGTGGACAAGTCCAGTTCACGGATGGCAGGCCCTCCAGGGGCGTCTCCAGGGCATTTTCCTAGCACTCCCCCCCTGCTCAATTCTGTCTCTCCTTTGCCCCCGCTTTGGTGTCCATGACCTGCAGTCTGGCAAGCCGTAATCCAGCCAGGGTCCCCCAGCCCCCAGGTAGGTTTGTTCATCACCAGAGAGGGCCGGGAGTGGACACATGTATTGGCCATCACGGGTGCCAGCTGGTGTGCAGGTCACGCGCTTCTCCCTCACCTGCAGGACACCCCCGGTGCAGCCTGCGATGAAGACATGCGTGTAGTTGAGTGGCTGCCCCCGCCGCTCCTGGTGCGAGGTGGCTGTGAGGGCTCGAAGGACGTTGCTGTAGACCCCGAACAGGACGGAGTTGACCACAGCTATGCTGAACATCGGGAAACTCATTCCCTTGAAGAAGCCAAGGACCTGTGGAGTGGCACAGTGGCCGAGTGGCACAGTGGACTGGCATCCTGAGTCTCTCCTTTGCTCTTTCTAGGCCAGGCCTTCTAGAGCTGGATCCCACTGACCAGAACCCTGCCCCCCGTGACCTGGGGAGAGTGAAGCTGGTAAGGCTTCCACGCCATGTTGGGGGGGTGGCTAAGCTACTATCTGCTACCCCCACCCCCAAGGGGCTCTAGGCTTGGGTCTTCTCTCTTCCAAGAGCAGAGTCCAGCTAACAAGAAACAAGCGGGTACCGCCCAGCCGCAGCGGGCACCCACCGACTCATGGCGGTAAGTCTTGACCATGCAGTCCACGATGCCCCTGTACGTGCTCTGGGTCTGCAGCCGCACCTGGGCAAGAAGGACAGGGCAGGTTGGGCAGGCCAAGGCTGCCAGGCAGACAGCTCTGCCCTGCTGTGGCTGCCACCCAGGGGGTGAGACAGGGGCCAGCCCCCCCCCCCAGGAGGCAGGCCTGACCTCACGCAGGGCCTCTGATTTTAGTTTGGTTCCTCTGGTGGCTCTCCTAGCCTCACCTTCACAGTGTCGAAGGGGTGTCCCAGGACCAGGCCCAGAGCTCCTGTGGTGACAAAGGTGCTACAGTGAGTGCCAGAAGACGAAGGGATTCAGGACAGGAGGAAGGCACACACCAGATATCAGGCTAGGAAGATGCTGTAACAAGGGACCAAGACCCTGGGCGTGGCCTGAGTACGCGCATGCACAAAACACTTGCTCCTCCACACGTGTCAAGAGCCATGGGACTCTGGAAAGCATCTCCATTGCTCCCACTCCTTGCCAGAGGTGCTCCTGCTTTCCTTCAGCCTAGAAGACTGTGGTCTCAATCGCAGGCAGATGCTGCCCACCCCAGCCAGCCACTGGTAGAGCTGGAAACTCCTTCCCAGAGTCCTGCTGGCCCCAAGAGAGGCGCCCTTCCCCTCGCCTGGTCTTATTGGGGGAGATCTCATCCCCAGAAGGTCCCTCTTTTTTCCTCAGCCACCTGTCACCAGAAGCAGGGATGGGTACACACCCACAGCAGGCCTGAGGCCAGGCGTACCGCCCACAACCAGGTAGGGCAAAGGCTTCTAGGGGAACTTGGAACAGTAGGTAAGGTCAAAGGTGAACTTTCTCCTAAGTCCCACAAGGTGGCTTGGGAGAGGGGACTTGTGGATTCTCAGCCAGCAAGACCTTAGAATGTAGGCGTCGCTTCTTCTGGCTTGCCTCCTCTTTCCCCAGCCCCAGGGAAAGATGTATCTGTGTACATCTGTCAAAATCAAAACCCTCCTCTCCCTCTCTCTCTGGTTCTCTCACCCTCTCTCCTCCATCATAGGATAACGCAGTGAAAAGGCCCCTGCTAGCGGCCAACGTCTAAATACTGGACTTCACACTGCCCTTCTCCTTCAGGCAGGCCACTCTCGGGAGACTCAGGACACTTGGCTCGATGGCATGCCAAGAGCATGGTGACTTTAGCCCTACCTCCTCCTGTCACTCATCTTCCCAGGAAGTGATCCATTCTTGGGGAAGATGTGACAGAACAAGCAAAATGACTCACCAGAGATCCAACCAGCTGCAAACTCCTCCACAGGCATTGTCCGGGCTCTGGCAGCAGTTGGCAGCTTGGACTCGGTACAAGAGACTGTTTGAAAAATGTAATCCGCCCCCTCCACGGACCCGATCACCTCCCACTAATGTTTAACCACGCCTGTAAGGTGAGAAGTGGCTGACTGCCCAGACTTCAGGTAACCAGGAGTGAGGCTGAGCCAACTTTGGCTCGGTGGCCCTGAGCCTGGAGGGGTCTGCACAGCAGGCGATCTCACGGGACCAGGAGACCGACAGCCATTGCTGGTGCCTGAGCCCCTTGCCTAGGCAGTGACAGCTTCGTCTCAAAGCTGAGGATGACAAATGCCCCAGCCTAGTGGGCCCCTTCAGGGCTGCCTCAGTGGACAAGGAATTCGGGCCCAAACTCCTTTCATCCCACAAGAGGAAAGACCCCAGGCCCACCTTATGAGGCAGTAAAACCATGTAATGACAGAGCTTGGACAGCAGGGGGCAGCCTGGGCCTGCACTGGGCCCACAACAGCTTCTGGAGCCTAGACAGCCAGCACAACTCAGAAGAAACCACCCCGGAGGAACTCACCAGGTCCTGGGGGCTGTCTGTCTGCTTCTCTCCAGAACTGTTTAGAAACCCAGAATCCCAGCCTCCCTCGGCCTCCTCTTTCCCCTACCCCAGGGAAGGATGGGGGTTGTCACCAATGGAAAGGTTCATGTATCTGCCTGCCAATGGCCCCATATTGCTCTCACGCAAAATCAAAATCCTTTTCTGTCTCTCTCTGTGGCTCTTTCTCTCACCCTCTCTCCTTCCGTCATAGGATGACCCAGTGGAGAAGGCCCCTGCCAGGTGCCGGCACCTAGATACCGGACTTCACAGCCTCTAAGGTGTGAGAAGGAAGTGGTCTTCTTTAGAAAATAACACTAACAAAAAAGGGAAAACAAAAGAAAGGGAAGTCAAATCCTTTCTAGGCTGAGCCTGCAGAGTGCCACCCATTCTCCTCTGACCTCACTTCCTATTTTCCTGCACACAAGCTCCCCGCCTCCAGGACTTCGCTCCGACCCTCTCTTCTTCCTGGACACTCTCTCATTGGCCTCCTTCAAGCTGGGGGCTCAAATGTCACCTCTGGGAGGCCTTCTTGAATCAGCTCCTCTGCCCCTGTGCTCTGCTCTCCTGTCCAGCAGTTGGCACCCTCCCCACTTCAGCCTCTCCTTCCCCGCATTGTGCTAATTGCCCACAGGCTCTGGGGGTGAACAGCTGGTCGTCTGAGTAGTCAAGCATCTCTGGCTGTTTTAGCTACTGACTAGTCCTGGCCTAGGGTAGTGAGTCTTAGAAGAATGGATGGGTGGGGCTGGGAAAGTGGCTTAGTGATAGAGTGCTTGCCTAACATGCATAAAGCCCTGAGTTCAAGCCCCAGAACTGATTAAACACACACACACACACACACACACACAGCAACACAAAAAGAAATGGTGGAGTAGCTCACATGCTAGCGCTCATTATTATCCTGCAAGCACAGGAACTACTTAACTACTCAAGAGATTGAAAGGATTGCAATTTGGAGGCCAGCCTGGGGGGAAAGCTTCCCCGGCCCCATCCCTGGGGCTTGAACTTAGGGCCCCAGCACTGGCCTTTGGCTTTCTCAGGGTTAGAGCTCTACTACTTGAGCCATCGTACCACTTACAGCTTTTTCTATGTATGTGGTACTGAGGAATCAAATCCAGGGTCTTGTGCTTGCTAGATGAGCACTCTACCATTAGGCCACACTCCTGTTTTGTTTTGTTTTTGCAAGTCCTAGGCCTTGAACTCAGGGCCTGGGCACTGTCCTTGAGCTTTTCTTAAAGCTAGAGCTCTACCACTTGAGCCACAGCACCACTTTCAGCTTTTTTCTATGTATGTGGTACTGAGGAATGGAATCCGGGTCTTTGTGCGGGCTAGGCAAGCACTCGACCACTAGGCAAAACTCCCAGCCTTGTCTTTTTGTTGGGTTTTTTTTTTTAATTTAATTTTATTGTCAGGGTGATGTACAGAGAGGTACAGTTACAAACATACATAAAGTAGTGAGTACATCTCTTCTCCAACATTGTTACTCCATCCCACATTCTCCTCCCACTTTCCCTCCCCCAGAAAAGTATTTGAGACCCTCATCTCAACAAAGTTGGACATGTTGGTGCAACTACACAAGAAGCATAAGTAAGAGGCTCACCCTGGGCAAAGAGCCAGACTCTCAAAAATAACCAGAAATTATTTTAGGAAGTAAGGAGTGAGTCAGAGCAGGTGGCTTATATCTGTAACCTCAGATATTTAGGTGGCTGAGATCCGGAGGATTACAGTTCAAAGACAGGCCAAGCAGGAAAAGTCCATGAAAGTCCATCTTCAAAATAACTAGTAAAATGTTGGGATGAGCCGGGCACCGAAAGCCCTTGAGACTCTTTTTATTTTTTAAACAATTGTGTATATATATATTCACACATACATACATACATTGCTAGTCCTAGGGCTTGAACTCAGGGCCTAAGCACTGTCCTTGGCCTTTCTCAAGGCTAGCGCTCTACCACTTGAGCCACAGCACCACTTCTGGCCTTTTTTAGGTATGTAGTACCAAGGGATCAAACCTGGGTCTTCATGCATGTTAGGCAAGCACTCTACCACTAGGCCAAACTCCCGGCTCAAAACTCTTATCTCCAATGAACCATCAGAAAACTGGAAGTGTTGCTGTAGCTCAAGTGGTAGAGCGATAGCCTTGAGCTGAAGAGCTCAGGGACAGTGCTCAGGCCCAGAGTTCAGGCCCCACGACCAACAAAAAAAAGTTGGGATAGAGGCATGGTTCAAATAATAAATGACAACCAAGCAAGCATAAGGCCCTGAGTTCAAACACCAATACCAGGAAGAAAAAAAAAAAGTAGAGAGTGGGATGGAGAGTAACAGAGAGGGGTGAGGTTGACAAGGGTTCACTGTATTTGTGAAAATGCCACAATACCTTGTAAAGGTATAGTATGCAAATTTTAGAAAGTGAGTAATGATAAACGTCCCTAGATCCCTGAACCTTGGCGTCTTCTCTAGTCATCTAGCAAATTCTACCATGTTCATCTTCCTCGTGACAAAGTGGAGTGTTCATTTTGTCATTGTCTAGCTCAGAACTTCTTCAGTGTCTGCCATAGCTGCCCCATAGCTACCTCCCCTCGCCCCGTCCCCCGTTGGCTCTGTCAGACCCAAAGCTATGTGTGTATACAATTATTATTGTTGTTGTTTTCTGGGGTTTGAACTCAGGGCCTAGGCACTGTTCTTAGGCTCTTTCACTCAAGGCTAGTCCTCTACCATTAGAGCCACAGTGCCACTTCTGGTTTTCTGTTTTCTAATGGTTAATTGGAGATAAGAGTCCAGGGACCTTTCTACATGGTCTGGGAAGAAACTGGGATCCTCAGATCTCAGCCTCCTGAGTAGCTAGGATTATAGGTGTGAGCGACCATGCCATTCTCTTGGCTTTTCTTTCTCTCCCCCCTCTTCCTTACTCCTCAGTTAAACCACAACAGACGCTTCCTGAGGCAGGGACAATATGTGTCCCCTTGGTCTCCATTTCCTGCTCTACCACCGATCCTTCACCCAGTCACCTGCTGTGTCCTGGAGTGTGGTTCCAGTGCTGAGAACTGGGAAGGAGTCACCTGCTCCCTTCTCTGCACCCACACATGAGCTTCCCTGAGTCCCCGGGTCACTCCGGTGTGGGAGCCACACGGCTAGGAGGGTCCTGGCAGGGCAGGCAAAATCTTGCCACAGATATTGAAGAACACTCCAGGCGCTGGTGACTCACACCTGTAATCCTAGCTATTCAGGAGGCTGCGATCTGTGGATTGTGGTTCAAAGCCAGCCTGGGCAGGAAAGTACCCTAGAGACTCTTATCTCCAGTAAACTTCTCGGAAAAAGCTGGAAGTAACACTGGTTCAAATGGTAGAGTGCTAGCAAAAGGAGCTCAGGGGCAGTGCCCAGGCCCTGAGTTCAAATCCTAGAGCTGGTGAAATAATAAATAAATATTGAAGCACTGTGGGCTGGTCAGGCCTCCTCTGGGTCCCTGGGAATGAGGGTGAGGGGACTCCATGTCCAGTCCCTGACTCCCAAGCCATGGCTGCCTCCTGGGACAATCTCTAGCTCCTCTGACGTGGGCAGGCGTCCTATGAGCTTGCTTTCCTCTCCTCTCTCTGCACCGCCGGCACAAGGACGCTGGCGCTGCCAGGACCTGTTGGTGCCGTGACCAGGGGGCGGTGGTTTCCTGGTCGCCTCGGCCTGGGAAAACCTCAAGCCCTCCGAGGCTTTGTGTCTGGAGTTGCCAGACTTGCCTGCACCTGGAAAAACAGAGGACCTGACCGAGGGGGCTCTGCTTGCGGTGTCTCCGTGGAGCCCGGCTGACCTCGAACTTGAACTAGTCTGCCCTGCCCGGCCATCTGATGAACATTGCTTGTGTGTGTGCGGGAGAGACAGAGAGGGAGGGGGGTCGTGGCGCTCGAGCTCCTCTTCCAGGGTTGGGAAGACTCTCGCGGACTTCCCTGCCTCGGCTGGCTTCGAACCGTGGTCCTCACAGCTCGGCCTGGCGAGCGGCACCTGTGCCCGGCTCGGCCACTTCTTCTTACCGGTCAAGGGTCGTGGGGTGGGCGTGGCCGCGCCGTGACGTGACGCGTCCGCCGCAGGGGCGTGGTCCTGGGGCGTCCGGGCATGCGCAAGCGCGGGCGGGGACGCGGGGCGGGGCGTGGGCGGGGCGGGGACGCGGGGCGGGGCGGGGACGCCGGCCGGGCGCGGGCGCGGCGGCCTCGAGCCCTGATTGGCTTCCGCGGCTGGGGGGGAGGAGTCTATCGCGCCCGGCTTCCTCCTGCGCCGACTTCGGCCGCCGCGCCTCAGCGGGGACTGGGAGCCGGGGCCGCGGCAGGCGCGACTTCTGGCCTTCGAGCTGGGGGCGGCAGGAGCGCCTCCTGGGTCTCGGCCGGAGGCGACGGGCTCTGCCAGCCCTGCGAGGTGAGGCCGCCGCCCCTTCCTGCCGGGTAGGGGCGCGGCGCCCGCGTGGGCCCCCGGCCCGCATCCCGGACCCCCCCCACCCCGGGCCCCCCTCGGTCACGGCCCTGTGACCCCGCCACCCGCCCCGCCCCGCCCGGAAGTGGGGCGCTGGGCCTCTCCCGACGGGGTGTCCAGCCCCGGGACCCCCGACCCCCGGCCTCACCCCAGGACCCCCTTCTGTTTCTCTCTCCCGACGCAGATGGAGGGGGCGGAAGGCAACGGCGAGCAGCCCGGCCCCACCGAGCGGTCCCACCGAAGCAGTGTGTCCTCCGTGGGCGCCCGAGGTGGGTCCCTGCCCTCCTGCGTATCTCCTGTCCCGCCCCGGACACCCCCAGGAGGGGCTGCCCCGGCGGGGGTGCCTCAGACATGCCTTCTTAAGTATAACAGAATAAGGTCACCTGTGTGGACCCGGGTGGCTCCCACTGTCCACCCCAAGCTCCTCGGGAAGCTGACAGCCAAACCTTTGGCAAGAAAAAAAAAAGTTTCCTAGACTGCATTTACCAAAACTAAAACCGCAAAAAGCAGGGCTGGAGGCATGACTCAAGTGGTAGAGCATAAGCTGAGCAAGTGTGAGGCTCCGTGAATTCAAATGTAAGTACCACACAAGAAAAGAGAAAGAAAGAATGTGTGTTCCGTGACAGGCTAACAGAAGGTAAGAGGACTCAGGCTCCACCAACTAGTTTTGTGACCAAGTCACAAAACACATTCTTTGTATGAGTGCAAGGGGAGGAAGGGTGTGTACTCCAGCTTGAACTCAGAGCCCTATGCTCTGGCTTTGGCTTTTTTGCTCGAGGGTGGCATTCTACCACTTGAGCCCCATCTCTACTTCCAGCGTTTTGGTGGTTAATTGGAGATAAGCGTCTCACAGGTTTTTCTACCTGGGCTGACTTTGAACTTCAGATGCTCAGATCTCAGCCTCCAGTAGCTAGGATTACAGGTGTCTCGGGCACCGGTGCCTGGAGAAGTCCTTGTTCTTTGGTGGACATGTCTCAGCTGTGAATTTAAATGAGCACACATGAACAAAAAATGGCATCTTCACTTTCTTTTTTTTTTTTCATTTCATTCTCATAAACAGCCCTTTGGCACCTGGGCTCTTCATTCTTCATTATCTTCATCTTATTGGGAGGGAGTTGGGCCCTAGAGAGGTTAACTCACAGGCAACTGAGCCCTCTGGGTGATTATGGACTTGAGCCTTTAGTGCTTGTTTTCCCTGACTGTAAAGTTAGTCTGAACTTCAATCTCTTAGAGATGATGCTTTCATATAAGTAGCTGTTGGAACAGAAAAGACTAGGAGTCTAAAACCCACATTTACTTGTGCTAACTATATAGTATACCTTAACTTTCACAGGCCTCATTTGATCCAGAGCTACTTTTTTCCCTCCTTGTGCTGCTCATGGGACTTGAACTCAGGGCCTAGGCACTGTACCTAAGCTGTTTTGCTCAAAGCTATTTCTCTATCGCTTTGACCCACAGCTCCATCTCTGGTTTTCTGGTGGTTAATTGAATTTCATGGCCTTTCCTGCCTGGGCTGGTTTTGAACTGTGATCCTCAGATCTCAGCTTCCTGAGTAGCTAAGATTACAGATACAAACGCCAGCACCCACCTTTCCCTGAGCGCAAGAGTAGTGCTCTACCACTTGAGCACCAGCTCAACTTCTGGCTTTTTTTGGTTGGTAATTGGAGATAAGAGTCACAGATTTTCTTGCTCCAGTCCTCAGATTTCAGCCCCCTGAGTAGTTAGGATAATCGACTTGAGTCCCTAGCCCCCAGTCACAGCTTGCAGCTGTGTTGTTGATATAAAGGTAATATGCAGAGGGGTTACAGTTGCATATTTCTTCTTGAAGTGTCACCCCCTCCCTAGGTCTCTCCCACTTTTTCCTTCCCATCCTTTCCCACAAGTTGTGTAGTTCCTTTTGAACATAGTGTCTAATGAGAGTCACTGCTCGTTTGTTCACCCTTTGTCTCTCCATTTCTGTGTTTAGTAGCATTCCTAATAGTCTTTAGGGGTGTCAGATTTTTCCTGTGACACCTCAAGGGGTCAGAGGTGATAGAGAATGCCCGATCTGCCTGGCTGTGCCTGACTGGACCTCGGCTGACCTGCCTCCCCTCCCTTGCAGCCGCTGATGTGCTGGTGTATCTGGCTGACGACACAGTGGTGCCGCTGGCTGTGGAGAACCTGCCTGCACTCAGTGCCCACGAGCTGCACCGCGCAGTCCGAGAGGTCCTGCAGCTCCCAGACAGCGCCCTGGAGGTCTTTGCACTCTGGCTCGTCTCCCCTCTGCTGGGTAAGCAGTGGCAGTGAGTGGCCCAGGTTGAGGGGCTATTGGAAGGGTGCTGGGACAGCTTCTGGAACCTGTAGCCACTGTATGTCAGGTGAGCATGGCATGTGTGCCTGGAGTCCCCTGATGATCTGGCTCCTCTGGCCAAGCCATCTGTCTCTGTGCTGTGGTGGAGGGTCCAGCCTGCCCATCTCCTCAGTGGTGCTTGGGCAGGGGGCATCAGGAGAGGCAGGGAAGTGACAAGGCAGGAGGGCTCACCTTACCACCTGTGTCCCCTCAGTGAGGAATCTGAGGTCTGCAGTTGTGAGACAACAAATGTTAGGACCCAGCTGGCACCGTCATGACAGCCATCGACTGTGTCCAGGAGATGGGGGAGCTCAGGTCTGCTCAGCCCCTGGCCCCATGTCCACCTACATTCTCCCCTCTCGGCCTGGGGCCGTAGGGTAGGGTGGGCCTAGGAGGGTGGCTTGTCAGACCTTAGGCCAGGGATGCTGGGGTGATCAAGGCCTGTAAGCTGCTGTGGACAGGAAAGGAAGCAAGGAAAGAGACGCCTGTGTCATCGTCTGGGGAGGTGAATTGGTGTTGGGCCCGGGCATGTTTCCTTAGCTTCAGTATTCCCTTTGTTACGGCCAGGAAGAGGTGACCAGCGGCATTGAGAGAGGGAACAGAGCCGGGTGCTGGGGGCTCATGCCTGTAATCCTAGCTACTCAGGAAGCTGAGCAAAGCTTAGGGACACCACGCAGGCCGTGAGTTCAAGCCTCGCGACTGACCAAGAAAGAAAAAAGGGTGAACAGGATGATGCCAGAGTTAGGATCCCAGTCCCTAGCGGCTCCCTCCTCTTCTGAAGCCAGGAGGGCCTGGACCTGGACGCTGGCGGCTGGAGCTGGGTCCTCTCGGTAAGGGAGAGGGTGCTCCCAGCACCTCCCCAACCCCCCAGCTTCCTGTGCAGCTGCTGCCGCAGGCTCTTACCCACCCTCTTCCTGCTCATCCCACTTTCCCGCGTGTGTGTGTGTGTGTGTGTGTGTGTGTGTGTGTGTGTCTCTCTCTCTCTCTCTCTCTCTCTGTGTGTGTGCGCAGCTGTGTTTTAGAAAGCTGGGGGTGGTCGGGTGTAGTGGCGGCCTGTGCCTTGCCCTCGGGAAGCTCCCAGGGCTGGCAGGAGCCCCTCCCTCCACTTCCTCCACTCCCTCCTCACATTCCTGTCCCCCACAGCTGAGCACTGAATGGGTTGCTTGTGTGGCCCGGCCCATGTAAGAGGAAGCTGTCGACTGAGGCCTCATGACTAACGCCATGTTGTTCCAGGCTGGTGTGGGAGGTTGCAAGGCCACTCCAGCTTTCTTTGGGGCCCCCCATGTCCCCCACACACACACTGCAGACTGGGTGAAGCAGTGACAGAGGTCCCCCGCTGTGGGTGTCTGCATGGTACCGGTGAGGCTCTGTGAGCAGGAGCTGCCTTTGTGCCACTTGTATTGGTAGTGTGTGGCCTCCTTGATGGAACAGGGCTCCCAGAACTGTCCCTGTCAGCGACGACCACGAAGCAGCAAAGTCCTACCTGGAAGTCAAGGACAGTGGACTGGGCTTAGCCCTGTGAGTTGCTGGGGCTGACAGTACAGAGATAGGGAACAGGGACGCCTTTCTGGACTTTCCAGTCCAGAGTGGTAATGGGAAGCGGAGCTGGGGTCCTCCATGGACAACAGCATGCGAGGGGGCCAGATTGGCAGGAAGACAAGGAAGCCCTTTCTGGAGGAGAAGGAGAGGTGGCTGGCCAAAGGGAGGGACCTGGGATCTTGGTGGGAGACGAAGGCTGTGGAGGTCTCTCGGAAAGCCTCATGAGTAATGGCAGGGCAAGAAAGGCCTGCAAGCCTGGCGCTGGTACCTCACACCTGTAATTCTAGCTATTGAGGAGGCAGAGATCTGAGGACCGCGGTTCACAGCCAGCTCGGCCACGAACGTCCATGAGACTCTTATCTTCAACTAACCACCAGAAACCTGGAAGTGGTGCTGTGGCTCAAGTGGTAGAGCACTAGCTTTGAGCTGAAGAGCTCAGGAACAACACCTAGGCCCAGAGTTCAAGCCCTACAAAAGTCAGATGCAAGGCCTGCGTGGAAGAGGCTGCGGTTGCTCTAGAAGGCCAAGACCCAGGTCATAGCGCAAGGTCCAGAGAACAGAGACTGGGCCTTTGGTGTGGGGCTGGCAGGAGGCAGTTGGCTGGCAGTAGGGCCGGGAAGGGCACAGGGCGCGGGTTGGGGGGGAGGCACGGTGGCAGGCATGGCAGGTATCTTCGGCAGACATCTCAGAGCCTTTCTGGGTGAGCTTGGGAATTGTCACCCACCTCTGCAGGGCAGCGCCGCAGCGGGTCCAGGCGCCTCAGGTAGGAGGGGGTGCAGGGGCCCATACTGCCCTGTTCTTCTTGCCCTGAGGTGCTGACAAGCGTGAGTTGGAGCACTCAGCCATTCTGCTGCTCCACAGCAGGGGCCCCGTGGCCCGGGATGAGGCGCCACCGCAAGAGCTGCCCTTTATACCACATGTATTGGTAGCATTTGGCGTTGCGCATATCGCAGGACCCAGGGAAAAGACACAGCCAGTGCCTGCCATATAGCAAGAAAGAATGTCAGGTGGTGGAAAGCCTCGTCAAGACGCGATTATGTGAGGGACTGCGTTAGTTATAGGTCCAGGGTGAATGACCCTGAACTGAGACTTCAGCCAGCCAGCCAGATGAAGGTGATGGTGACTAAAGCAGGAGGAACAGCAAGGGCAAAGGTCCTGAGGCATTGACCTCATGGGATCGCCCATGCCACTTAAGACCGTGTGAGAAGAGCAGGGTGGGATTGGGAGAGAGGGCTGTGAGGTGGAGGTGTTTGTGGAGTAGAGGGTCACCAGAAAAAAAACGGGGGAGACCCAGGCTCGGCCCAGGCAAGCCCCAGCATCCCCTTGAGCCTTCAGGCCCTAGTGGTTAGCAGATTGCGACTGGAGGCAGGCAGTGCGGGTCTCTTGGCCCCCATCTCTGGGCTGTTCACCTCTGAGGTCCAGCTTTCTCTGGGGAGCAGCTAGACTGAGCAGGCCCTTCTGCCTGCTGTGACTAGGAGCGGCCTAGTGGCTCGGAGCCTTTATCTCTGTGGTGGACGGGGGTGGAGCCTTCAAGGTGAATGCATGTGAGCACTGGAGTTGATTCTACTTGATTCTACTCAGCTGCTCCTGGCAGTGGCCATCCTGTCATTGTAGCTTGTGGGGGCGGGCAGGATGGCAGCCCGGTGGGCACTGCCAGCCAGTCAGAGGCTGCATAATGCTTCCTTTCCTGTTTGCAGAGGTGCAGCTGAAGCCCCGACACCAGCCGTACAAGCTGGGCCGCCAGTGGCCGGAGCTGCTGCTGCGCTTCACTGACGCCCCAGATGACGACGTGGCCACAGGTCAGTGCAGCTGCAGGCCCAGGCCGGGCTCTCGGGGAGGTCAGAAGGGGGAGCTGGGGTCTGGCAGGGTGCACAGGGTGGCGGCAGCCATCACGGCCTCTCTCCCCAGACGAGCCATCCCTGCAGCTCCGCAGGAACGTGTTCTTTCCGAAGCGGCGGGAGCTCCAGGTGAGCTGCCCCCCCTGGGTCCTGTGTGCCCTCTGTCCCGTGTCCCCTGTCCCCAAACCCCTCGTCATCAGGCCTGGCCCTCTCCCAGCTGAGCGTTCCTTACCTGCCCACAGGTTCAGGATGAGGAAGTCCTGCGGTTGCTCTATGAGGAGGCGAAGAGCAATGTGCTCACTGCCCGGTACCCGTGTGACGTCGAGGACTGTGAAGCCCTCGGGGCCCTGGTGTGCCGGGTGCAGCTTGGGCCCTACCAGCCTGGCCAGTCTACAGCCTGTGCCTTGAGGTGAGGGCAGAGCATCCGGTGGGGAAGGTTGTCCCTGCCATCCTACTTACCAAGGGTCCTGGTCTATTCAGGGTGAGCACAGTCCTGGAGTCGGGCCTCAGTCTCCCCCCATGCTCACCATGTCACCATGTCACTCTGGGTGAGTCGCTCCAGCGCTCAGCCTCCTTTTCCTCTTGTGCTGCGGGCAGCAGGAGATCGGAGTTGAGTCCTCAGCCAGGGGCCCCAGGAGCGCAGAGCCCGGAGGCCAGCCTCTAGCTGGGACCTGGGGGGACCTGGCCTTGTTCTTTGACGGAAAGCTAGGAAGAAACCAAGTACAGATTTCCAGTGCCCAGTAGAAAGGCTGAGTCAGGCCCTGGTGGGTCAGGCCTGTAGCCCTACAGTAGGCTGGGATCTGAGGATCATAGTTTGAAGCCAGTCCAGACAGGAAAGGCCTTGAGACTCACATCTCCAACAAACTGTTCAGAGAAAGTTGCAAGTGGTCCTGTGGTCAAGTGGTAGAGTGTTAGCCTTGAGAACAAAAGCTCCGGGGGCCGGGAGTTTGGCCTAGTGGTTAAAGTGCTTGCCTAGCATGCACGAAGACCCGAGTTCGATTCCTCGGTACCACATGCATAGAAAAAAGCTGGAAGTGGTGCTTTGGCTCAAGTGGTAGAGCTCTAGCCTTGAGAAAGTCCAAGGACAGTGCTCAGGCCCTGAGCTCAAGCCCAGGACTGGCAAAAAAAAAAAAAGAAAGAAAGAAAGAAAAAAGCTCCGGGACAGCGCCTAGGCTTTGAGTTCAAGCCCCAGGACTGACCAAAAAAAGAGCTCTAGCTATAAGTATTGCAGTAGCCAGCCCAGCCCATGCTCAAAGGGCTTAAGTTGTGTGTGTGCGTGCATGCATGCATGTGTGTGGGAGAATTCTCTTTTTCATGAACATACGCTAATCTAGGTTGGTGATTTGACTTTTTTTTTTTTTTTTTGCTGGTCATAGGGCTTGAACTCAGGGTCTGGGCTTTATCTCTGAACCTCTTTGTGTTCAAGGCTTATGCTCTACCACTTGAACCACAGTACTACTTCCAGCTTTTTTCTGAGTAGTTTATGGGAAATAACAGTCTCACCGAACTTCCCTGCTCAGGCTGGCTTTGAACCATAATCCTCAGATCTCAGCCTCCTGAGAAGCTCTTGGCACCTGGCTAGTTTGACATATTTATCTGGCAGACCAAAGCACTGAGTGTCAGGTTCCTCAAGTCAGGTTTGGGTTATAAGTATCTTGTAGCTCAAAACCCAGCTATCCTGGCATCCAGGCCTTGTAGGCCTCTCCAAGGCACTTTCCAGCCTTGACGTTGACAGGCCCTAGTAAGATGGGACTGCATAGTGTGGATGCACAAAGCGGCGTGTCTTCCATCCTGAGCCTCAGGCCCCTGTATCTGTCCTTTCTGCTAATTCAAAGAGAGTGGCATTTTGTGGTGAGCCAGGCATTTCATGCTGGGCATAGAACAGGAAAGATGCTTCAGGTCATATAGCTGGTTGTAACAGATCCTTCTTGTCTCCTTCCCCTGGGACCTACATTTTTTTTTTTTTTTTTTTGCCAGTCCTGGGGCATGAACTCAGGGTCTGAGTGCTGTCCTCGGGCATTTTTTGCTCAAGGCTAGCACTCTGCCTCTTGAGCCACAGCGAGCCATTTCTGGCCTTTTCTGTATATGAGGTACTGAGGAATAGAACCCAAGGCTTCATGCATGCTAGGCGAGCACTCTACCACTAGGCCATGCTTCCGGGCCCCCTACATCCTCTTAATGTCTAAGTCCTCACTTGGCTATGGCCCCTAAGCCCCACTGCCAGAGTGGGGACAGTGGAGAGCCCTGTGGGAATATGCATGGCAGGAGCCACTGCCCTGCTCCCTCGTGGCCACTGGAGGGCACCACCTGTGGGGCTTCCCTTCCCCTGCCAGCGTGGCATCCACCTACTGCAGGAAGATCTGCACACTCTTCTCACGTCCCCGGCATCTTCCTTGCTTCCCCTCCAGGGAGAAGTTGGACTCTTTCCTTCCAGCCCACCTCTGCAAGAGAGGCAGAGGCCTCTTTGCTGCCTTCCGGGGCCGGGAGGCCAAGGCCGGGCTGGGTGAGCAAGGCCTGCTGAATGCCTACCGCCAGGTGAAGGAAGCAGACGGCAGCAGCAGACAGCACGAAGCCCCCCTAGGCTCCCACTACCGATCCTACCTCCTCAAGTGCCACGAGCTGCCCTTCTACGGGTGAGCACGCAGCCCTCTGCTCCTGGTCCTGAGTCTTTTGTCTCAGGCCTGGACACCTGCCCCCTGCCGTGGTCACTGCTATGGCTGACAATTCTCAGTGTGTCAGTTCATACACACTTGGGGTCCCTGAGCCTGTCTTGTGAAGGGGGCATTGGTTGGGGGAATGGGAGTACTGGTGGCAGCCAGGAGAGCAGAGGGAGGTGCCAGGAATGCAGAGGATGGTTCAGGCCACGCGCCAATGACAGAAGCTGCCTGATCAGATTCTGAGGTGCTCTGAGGGAGCTGCAGGATCTGGAGGTAGTACACAGTACAAAGAACGAGAAAGTTCTCATCTGTACCCTGCCAGAGAAAGGTGTTTTCAAACTGGTCACCAGTGACTCACCCTGTAACCTTAGCTACTCAGGAGGCTGAGATGTAAGGATCATAATTTGAAGCTGGCCCAGGCAGGAAAGTCCGCAAGCCAGTTTACCACCAGAAAACTAGAAGTGGAGCTGTGATAGAGCACTTGCGTCTTGAGTGGAAAAAGCTCAGGGATAGTGCCCAGGCCCTGATTCAAGCCCCATGACCAACAACCACAACCAACAGCTGTTTTCAGCTGAGATGAGGACTTTGGGGGAGCAGGCCGGGAGAGGTAGGAACTTGATTTTGGACAAACTGACTTTGAGATATTCCTTAGACGCCCAGTGGTGGTTCCGTGTGGGTGTTGGGGTTTCTGTGATGTCTGAGCCTGATTGTTGAGCCCTCAGTGGATGGATGGGGCTTGGGGTCCCCCTGAGAGATGGCCAGGGCATTAATGCTGGCCAGAAAAGGGCCGGGACCTCTCAGGCTGAGGGGGTGTAAGGGTCTCAGATCATAGGCCATGTTCCCAGTGATGGGACTTCAAGAGCTTGTCCACCTCGTCTAGGCTGTGCATTGCTTCAGCCTGTTAGAGGTGAGTGTGAGTGCAGAATGAGCAGCTCAGAGGCATAGTGGGGTCAGAAGGTTTCCTTATTTTTATGGTGACAGCATTTTTTTTTTTTTTTTTGCCAGTCCTGGGGCTTGAACTCAGGGCCTGAGCACTGTCCTTGGGCTTTTTCTTCAAGGCAAGTACTCTGCCACTTGAGCCATGGCACCATTTCTGGCTTTTTCTGTGTATGTGGTACCGAGGAATTGAACCTGGGTCTTCATGCATGCTAGGCAAGCACTCTACCACTAGGCCAAACTCCTAGCCTGTGACAGCATATTTCTGTAAGTGACAACCTAAGGTGGATGTGCAAATGCGCACATGTGCACAGTGATAGCTGGCAGGCTCTTATGGATTCCTCTTGAGCAGGGGAAGGGGATGGAATTTTCCATAAGAAGAGTTGCATGCTCACCCCCAGTCCCCTCCTGTTGTGGAGACAGCTGAATTTAGTGCAGGCCCTGGTTTAGCCAGGCGTGATGATTGAGAAAGAGCCACAGGATTGGAGACTACAGGGCTGGCAGAGGAGGAGGCAGTGACCAAATGGCATGGCACCCAAAGCTATCACATCCCCTAAACCAAAGGTGGCAGCTCCATCAGCCTCACCAGCTCACCGGCCCCAGGGCCCCAGGCTCCTTGCCATTCCTGAACGCAGCTTGCTTTGTCCCTCTGCCTGATGCCTGCTCTCCCCTCTACTGCAGTGCCCGCCCTACTCTGTCCTGTGCGTACCACTGGTCGGTCAGGTGGCAAAAGCCTCCTGCAAAGCCTCTTCTGCCTCAGTTTCCCTCCCCTGGAGCAGGTTTCTGTCCAACCTTCAGTTGTTCAAACACCTTCCGTTTCTTGGGCCCCCAGAGCAGGCCCTCCTGAATGTGCCAGGTGATGGAAGGATGGCTCACCCCAGTCCCCTCCATAGGTGTGCCTTCTTCCATGGGGAGATCGACAAGCCAGCCCAGGGCTTTCTGCACCGGGGTGGACGCAAGCCAGTAACGGTGGCCATCAGTCTGGAGGGGGTGCACGTCATCGACACCAGGGAAAAGGTACCACCGTCAGCTCCTCCGGGTCCAGGCTGGGGGCCCTCGGCGAGGCAGAGCAGTGCTACCTCCCTCCGAGTGTCCCTGGCGTCCTGCTGTACATACTGAGGACTTCCTGGGGTCTGTTCTGGTCATCTTTTCTGCCTGGCTGCTGGACAGAAGTCCTGGGATTGGACTAAGGAAGGTTGCTCACCATTGGGAATCCCACTCATGAGTGGAGAGAGTGGCAGTACCTGGCTGCTTTGCGTGTCTGGAAGCCTCCCTGGGAGGGTCTAAAGGAGCTGAGCTTCTCTCCTTACATGAAGGAGGCTGGAAGCTGGTGGCTCATTCCTGTCATCCCAGCTGATCAGAAGGCTGAGGTGTGAGGGTCACAGTTCAAAGACAATGCAGGCAGCAAAGTCCACAAGTCTCATTTCTAATCAATGACCGAAAAGCTGGAAGTGGTGCTGTGGCTCCAAGGGGTAGAGCACTAGCCTTGAGTACAAAAGCTCAGGGACAGCGCCGAGGCCCTGAGTTCAAGTCACAGGATTGCCCCCCCAAAAAAGATTATGAATGAGTTGAGATTCGAAGCCCTAGTGGGACAGGACAGGGAGCAGCCCTGGGCAGAAGCCGCAGCCTTGCTCTGTTTTCCATGGACCAGCATGTCCTGCTGGGCCTGGGCTTCCAGGAGCTGTCGTGGGACCACACGTCTCCCGAGGAGGAAGAGCCCATCCTGTGGCTGGAGTTCGATGGCGACAGTGAGGGCATGCCTGTCAACAAGTTGCTCAGGATCTATTCCAAGCAGGTAATGGCCATGTCACCTGTTCCCAGAGAGGACTGTGCTGGCCCAGGGCCCCAGCAGCCCCTGAGAAGGCAGAGTGCTGTGTGGGCAGTGCCCTGCCCTCTCAGAGTCCTCCCTCCGTGGGTCAGTGCTGTGATGATTTCCACTCTCAGATGAGGGGCAAGTGGGGAAGCGCGGAGAACCCCTCAGGGTCTGAGTTTGGATCCATCCAGTCCCCTAGCCCCTCCCTTTTGCTCCAGTCCCATCTGAGTCCTCCCTGCAGCAAGTCCTCCCTGCAGCAAGTCCTCCCTGCAGCAAGCTTGCTTTCTTCTCCCAGCACACAGACCAGTTTGAGACAGGCCCACCTCTCAAACCTTGTAGCTGTGGCTCAAGTGGTTGAGTATTAGGTGCTGGCATAAAATACCCCTCATACACCTCATGTCCTCTCTAGCCTTCCAAAAATTTTGAAAGTAACACAGATATTTACCGTTGATAACTAGACACAGACATGGTGAGTGCAGCAGAATGACAGCTCACGTGTGTGGTCCTAGCTATTCAGGAAGCTGAGATCCAAGGATCAAAGTTGGAAACCAGCCCAGGCAGGAAAGTCCATGAGACTTAACTTGTGTTGTCCAGTTGGAAGTGGAACTGTGATCTGGAGTAGTAGAGCAGCACCCTTGAGTGAAAAAGCTAGGGGGCAGCATCGAGGCCCTCAGGTCAAAACCCACTACTCTCGGCCCTTGATTTTTTTGTTTTTTTTTTTTCTTTTGCCAATCCTGGGACTTAAACTCAGGGCCTGAGCACTGTCCTTGGACTTTCTCAAGGCTAGTGCTCTACCACTTGAGCCATAGCACCATTTCCAGCTTTTTCTGTGTACGTGGTACATAGGAATTGATCTGGGTCTTCGTGCATGCTAGGCAAGCACTCTACCACTAGGCCAAACTCCTGGCCCGCTCTCAGCCCTTGAGTGTGTACAATGTATGCATCTTTTGGAACTGGCTTCTTTACAGGAAGCGATATGCTTTTGAGATTCATCTATGCTTTATGATGATTCTCAGCTCTCAGCCTCCTGAGTGGCTAGAAATACAGGTGTGAGTCTCCTCGTCCAGCTCATACAGATCTGTTTTGTCCTAACATAAAAACACAGGCTTATGCCTGTGATCCTCGCTATTCAAGAAACTGTGTTTCAGAGGATTGTGGCTTGAAGCCAGCCTAGACAGAAAATGGGATTCATGAGACTCCATCTCCAGGATTATCAGCAAAAAATCTGGGCTGAAGCATGGCTCAGGTGGTAGAGCACAAGCAAGCAGTATGAGCAGGCACAGGCCCTGAGTTCAAATTGCAATACAACAGCAACCACAAAACATCGATTTCTGGGTTGTCATGCAAGGAAGTGGCAGGGTTGCTCTGTATTCCTGCAGCTGCTCCGCCATGGCCACGCTCCTGGACAGTTTTGTTCTTTTTTTAGTCAATGGTGGGGCTTGAACTCAGGGCCTGGGTGCTGACCCTGAGCTCTTTCTGCTCAAGGCTAATGGTCTTGAGCCACAGCACCACTTCTGATTTTCTGGTGGCTCATTGGAGATAAGAGTCTCATGGGAGTTGGGAGTGTGGCTTAGTGGTAAAGTGCTTGCCTAACATTCATAAAACCATGGGTTTGATTCCTCAGTACCACATAAACAGAAAAAGCTAGAAGTGGTACTGTGGCTCAAATGATAAGAGTGCTAGCCTTGAGAAAGCTCAAGGACAGTGCTCAGGACAAGCACTGGGCTTGTGTATGTTTTAAGTCTAGATTCACTTTTGGTGTTTAGAAAAAGGGAAGTGGATGTGCCTTCTGTGGTTTTGTTGTTTCTCTATCATTGTCCTTGTGTATTTGTTCAAAATCAGCTGGCCATGGTGTGGGAGGTTTGTTTCCATTTTCTTTCCTGAGCCATTGGTCTATGTGTTTATGTCTCTATAATGATCATTCTACTGATTACTAGAACTTTATTCAACCTGAGAATCCCTTTATCTGAAATGCTTGAGAGCCAAGCGTAGCAGTATGTGCCTGCACTCCCAGCTGCTTAGAGGTTTAGGTAGTAGGATTGCTTGAGCCCAGGAATTCAAAACCAGTGTGGATAACATAATCCTATTTCAAGCCAGATGCTGTGGCTCACGCCTGTAATCCTAGCTACTCAGGAGGCTGAGATCTGAGGATCATAGTTCAAAGTCAGACTAGGAAGGAAAGTACATGAGACTCTTATCTCCAATTAACCACCAGAAAACTGGAAGTGGCATTGTCGCTCCAGGGGTAGGGCAGAAGCCTTGAGCTGAAGAGCTCAGGGAAAGCGCCCAGGCCCAGAATTGAGCCCCACAACTAATCTAAATAAATAAATAAAGAGCATTAGAGCTCTAGCCTGGAGGGACAGCACCCAGATCAAATTCAAGCCTCAGGATCCCCTCCCCCCCAAAAAAAGAAAAAACTCCTATCTCAAAGAAAAAAGGCCTATAGTTCCAATATTTGGAAGCAGACATCAGGAGGAGTGTGGTTTAAGACTAGTCTGGGCAGAAAGTTAGGGAAATTCCATCTCAAGGTAAAACACAGGAACTGGAGGGCATAGCTCATCAATAGGAGTGCAGAGTGCTGCAAATTTAATCCTCACTACCACACACACCAAAGACGAGGGAGGGAGGCAGAATGGAGTTGCTTTTGTTACCTGTTAGTCCTGTGGCAGGCCCAAGCAATCTGTCCCTGTCCCTAGGGAAAGCTGGGGCAGAAGTATAGATAGTTCCTTGATCAGGTTGAAAAAAATTCCTCCTAAAATCCAAGCAGTGTTACCTGTCTGGCATGCGGGGACTGAGTGCGGTTTTTTTTTTTGAGTGGAAGCTGCAGTGTGAGCTGTGCCCAGGCTTGTACTCAGTCCCCCCTGGCGGCCTCCGGTCACTAGCCAGGGACAGGGAGTGGGAGGCGGCAGGAGACCTCAGTAGCTGTTTTCCTCCCAAGCCAAATATATTTCCAACCCACCTCCTTCCCTGCCTCCTCCCCTTCCCCCTCTTTCCCTTCCCGCCCTCCCCCCACTTCTCCTCCTTGCTGCCTGGGCACAGGAAGTGAGCGGGGCTGAGGGGCCTGGCATTTCCAGCCTCTGCCCTGTGCCTAGCTCCTGACAAAGGGACCCCACCCTTGAGAAACTTCTATGACTCCCTCTGAGCCCTCGGCCCTTGTCACGGTGCCCACTGCGTCCCCAGACATCTGGCCACTTCACCCCCATGTCAATATGAGCTTGTGTCCACTCTTCTGGGCGTCATGTCAGAGGAATGTGCTCACCGGCCCTCCCTCCCTCCCTCCTCCTCGGACCACTGCCCTCCCCCACCTCTGGAGCCCCAGCTGGGCTTCCCTGTCCACTCCAGCCTTTCCTACTCGAATGTTCTTTCCCAGTGCCTCCTCAGACTCGGGGCCCTCGCTCTGAAGTCATCTCTGAAGTCACTTCAGTGGTCCTCAAAGCGCAGGCCTCACCCCACCTATCTCTTTCCTTCCTTGGCAAACATGTTTGTTCCCAAATCTCCTGCCCACTGCCCCCCCCCCCCGTCCCCCCGCAGGTCAGGGGCTGCCATCTGTCTGATGAACACCCCTTAGTGACAGGCGCTGGGAGGCCAGGCCAGAGCCACAGCTC
Source organism: Megascapheus bottae (assembly GCF_031878675.1). Lineage (NCBI taxonomy): Eukaryota > Metazoa > Chordata > Mammalia > Rodentia > Geomyidae > Megascapheus > Megascapheus bottae. The sequence continues at coordinate 5,367,146 of NC_143524.1, read as the reverse complement.
AGCCTGTGGCCTCCCCCACCCCTTTCCCCTCCCCAGGCCGAGCTGATGAGCGGCCTCATCGAGTACTGCATCGAGCTGAGCCAGGCCGCTGAGCCCACCGGCCCCCAGGACAGTGCATCTGGCCCCCACTCAGCCTCCAGCACCTCCCCATCTCCCACCCAGCGCCCCAAGCTGCGGAGGCAGGGCAGTGTGGTGTGCAGCCGGATCCAGCATCTGTCCACCATTGACTACGTGGAAGAGGGTGAGCCACCATGCCAGGACTTTTTAAAAAATTTTCATGCTCAGAGTTTGGCCTAGTGGTGGTAGAGTGCTTGCCTCGCATGCACGAAGACCCGGGTTTGATTCCTCGGTACCTCATACACAGAAAAAAAAAGCCAGAAGTGGTGCTGAGGCTCAAGTGGTAGAGCTCTAGCCTTGAGAAAGTCCAAGGACAGTGCTCAGGCCCTGAGCTCAAGCCCAGGACTGGCAGAATAAATAAATAATCCATTACTATGGGCCGGGAGTGTGGCCTAGTGGTAAAGTACTCACCTAGCATGCACAAAGTTCTGGGTTCAATTCCCTGAAACTATATACACAGAAAAAGCTGTGGCTCAAGCAGCAGAGTGCTAGCCTGGGGTTGGGGGGGGAGGAATATATATATATATATATATATATATATATATATATATATATATATTAGAGGTAATATACAGAGGGCTTACGTTTACATGAATCAGGTAATAAGAATGTTTCCTTTTGTACAGTGTCATCTGTTCCCTCATTTTCTCCCATTCCCTCTCCACTTGTAGCTCTTTGGTGGTTAATGGGAGGTAAGAGTCTCACAGGCTGATCAGACCTCAGCTTCCTGAGTAGCTAGGATTACAGACTGGTGTCATATATAAAGTTCCTCTGCTGCCATACAGCTGCTTGCTACACTGCTGGAGGAGTCAGGTGGGAGACAGGCAGGAGAGCAGACAAGCCTGAAGAGAGCACTCGGTCCAAATAGTCCCTGGAAGGACTCCCCCCACCCCACACCAGCTGGAGCCCCTCTCCTCAGTGTGTTCCTCTCTCCCTCCCAGGCAAGGGGATCAAGCGGGTAAAACCGAAGCGCACCACATCCTTCTTCAGCAGGCAGCTGTCTCTGGGCCAGGGCAGCTATACCGCAGTGCAGCCCTCAGACAGCCTGGAGCAGAGCTCAGGATGACCATTCCTGTCCCACGCCGCCCGCCCAGGCATGGGCCGGGCTGTGTGTGCATGGCCCATGAGCACTTGAGAGCATGGGCCTCTCCGCAGCCGCCTCTGTCCTCGCTGCCCTCTTCTGAGCAGAAGCACATGCAAGTGCCCATCTGGAGGTGCCACTGGTGGCAGGGTGTGATTCAAAGCCCAGCTGGGGGTCCCTGTGTGCCTTTGCTCTTCTGGACTCTGGGGACCGCACCACGCATTCCTTCTGCCAGCATTCCACCCACCCCACCAGGACAAGTGGTCACAGCAGGTGCCTTTTGTCTGCCTGTGGTGTCATCCCTGTGTTGGGAGGTGGCCGTCTTGGGGACCAGTAGACCCCCCCACACTCACACTGGATAATACTGAACAGCCCCTGCCACTGCCCTCAGCCCAAGAGATCTCCCCTTTGGTTTGTGCACCCCCAAACCACTCTTTCCCCATGTACTGAGTCTGGTTTTGGCTTGTGCAGCTGCTTTTGCTTGGTAACCTCTGTGACCTCTGGCAGCTCAAGCCCAGACCTCAGAGGTACAGACACTCCTTCGGTGTGACACTGGGGTCAGTCCTGGCAACAGGAGTTTGTCCCTTTTATCCAAGGACATGAGCGAGAAGGCTTGGGTGTGCGGCCTGACCGTGACCTTCCCCAGCCGCACTCTACCAGCAACAGCGGGATCGGGGCCCAGGAGGAGGGAAGGCATCTTCCCCGGCCTGGGGACAAGTCTGGTGGGTTGGCCTTCTGGCAGCAAGGCCTGTCCATCCAGTGTTGAGTGGAAAGAAGTGGCCGGGGTGTGTGCTGCACCTCTTGGAAAGTCTGAGCTGCTTCTCCCTTCATGAGTGGCTGGGGCAACTCTGAGCTGCCAGCCCACTCTCCTGGCTCCCGTCTTCCAGGCCTGTTGACCTGGTGCATTCTTATCAGCGGGGCCCATGGTTGTGGGGTGTGGTTGGTGTGTGTGCGTGCACAAATGACACGTTTCTACTCTCTTCTATGTACCCACCGTGCCTTAACCCCTATCTGCCCTTTGGGACAAAGCAAGTATTTTACTAAATAGCCTTTCAATGTCCTCATTCTTTTGTATCATATGATGTATTAATAAAATCAGTTTCAAATAAACTTTGGGGTGGTTTGATACTAGATAACAAGAGTGTGCTAATTCCAGCTGAGGACTTGATTATAGGTGCCTTTGTTGGTTTTTTGTTTGTTTTGGTCATGGGGCTTGAATTCTGGGTCTGGGTGCTGTCCCTGAGCTCTTCAGCTCAAGGCTACTTTCCTACTGCTTGAACCACAGCACCACTTGCAGTTTTCTGGTGGATAAGAACCTCATGGACTTTGATGCTCAGGCTGGCTTTGAACTGCAATCCTCAGATCTCAGCCTCCTAAGCAGCAAGGATTACAGGTGTGAACCACTGGCACTTGGCCTTTTTTTGTTGTTGGTTGCAGTGCATGAACTCTGGCCCTGGGCTCACCTCAAGGCTAGCACTCTAGTCACAGAGCCACTAGCAGTTTTCTGATTGTTAATTGGAGATGAGTCTCACAGGGCTGGGACTAGGAGTTTGGCCTAGTGGTAGAGTGCTTACCTAGCAACATGTAGACTTGGGTTTGATTCCTCATACATAGAAAAAGCCGAGAGTGTCGGGCATGGTGGCTCACGCCTGTCATCCTAGCTACTCAGGAGGCTGAGATATGAGGATCAAGGTTCAAAGCCAGCCTGGGCACAAAAGGACCTGAGACTCTTATCGCTAGTTAACACTAGGAAACGGGAAAAGGGGCTTGGCTCAAGGATAGGGCAGTAGCCTTTAGCTAAAGAGCTCAGGGACAGGGCCCAGGCCCAGGGCTAGGATAGTAGCCTTGAGCTGAGGAGCTCAGGGACATTGCTCAGGCTGAGTTCAAGCCCTATGACCCACAAAAAAAAAAAAAAAAAAAAAAGAAAGCGGGTGCAGTGGCTCACTCCTGTAATCCCAGCTACTCAGAAAACAGATCTGAGGATCAAGGTCCAAAGCCAGCCAGGGCACAAAAGAGTCTCATCTCCAAATTAACCTCTAGAAAACAGGAAGTGGGGCTTGGCTTGAGGGTAGGGAGGTAGCCTTGAGCTGAAGAGCTCAGGACAGCACCGAGATCCAGGGGTAGAGCTATAGCCTTGAGCTGGAGAGCTCAGGGACAGCAGCGCTCTGGCCAAGTTCAAGCCCCATGACCCACAAAGAAAGAAAGAAAAAAAAAAAAAGCTGGGAGTAGAGGCCAGGAGTTAGAGTGCTTGCCTAGCATGCATAAAGACCCAGGTTTGATTCCTCAGTACCACATACATAGAAAAGCTGGAAATGGGGCTGTGGCTCAGGCCCTGAATTCAAGCCCCATGACTAGAAAAAAAAAAAAAACAAAACAAAACCTGGGAGTGGTGTTATGGCTCAAGTGGTAGAGTTGTAGCCTTGAGAAAGCCCAAGGACAGTGCTCAGGCCCTGAGTTCAAGCATCAGGTCTGGCAAAATAAGTCTCATGGACTTTCGTGACCCAGCTAGCTTTGACCCATAATCCTCAGCCTTCTAAGTAGCTAGGATTCCAGGCATAAGCCACCGGCACCCAGTTTTATAAGTGAGGTATGTATATGTGTGTATACTTCAGTTTGAACCTGGGCCTCATGCTCTACCTTAGTCTTTTTTTTTTTTTTTTTCTTTTTCCCAAACCCTGGGTTTTGAGCTTGGGCTCCGGGCACTGTCCTTGAGCTTTCTCAAGTCTACCATTTGAGCCACAGCATCACTATGGCTTTTTCTTTGAATATGGTATTGAGGAATCAAATCCAGAGCTTTGTACATGCTAGGCAGGCTTCTACCGCTAGGCCACACTCCCACCCTGGTGTTTTTGTTGTTGTTTTGTAAGCCATGGAGCTTGAACTCAGAGCCTGAACACTGGCCTAGAATTCTTGCTCAAGTCTAATAGTAGTCTACCTCTTTAAGCTGCAGCTCCACTTCTGTTTTTCTGATGGCTAATTGGTGATAAGAGTCTCAAGGACTTCCTGCCCAGCTGACTTTGAACTGTGATCTTCAGATCTCAGCCTCCAGAGTAACTAGCATTACACGGGTGAGCAACCAGCCCTGTTTTAAGCAGTGGATCAGGTCTGGAGCTGTGGGGCAGGATTCCCATTATTGTGCAAGTGCTGATCCAGCTGCAGCCAGCAGGGGGCAGCTGAACCCATCCTTTCCTGCTAGCCTGGGGCCTCGCCATGATTCAGCACCCCTGGCCCAGCCCTGTACAGGCAATGGCTGCTGGCTCTGAAGGCTTGCACCTTCCTCTACCATTTAAGTCTTTTATGGGGGATTCCGGACCTTCCAAATCACCAGATTTAGAGGTTCCCAACTTTGGGAACGTGACGAGCATCTGAGGAGCAGATTCTGATTTGGAATTTTTTTTTTTCCTGTAAAATAACTTTTTTATTGGTGGTGGTGGTCATGGAGTTTGAACTCTGGGCCTGGGCGCTGTCCCTGATCTGTTCAGCTCAAGGCTGCCACCCTACCCCTTGAGCCACAGCCCCTTCCAGTTTTCTAGTGGTTAACTGGAGATGAGATTCTCATGTTCTTTAGTGCCCAGGCTGGCTTTGAACTGTGATCCTCAGATCTCAGCCTCCTGAGTAGCTAGGATTATAGGTATGAGCCACCTTGCCCAACTCTGTAAAATAACTATTTCAAAACAGTTAAAGCTAGGGTTGGGAATGTGGCTTAGTGGTAGAGTGCTAGGTTCGATTCCTCAGTGCCACACAAAAACCCAGAAATAGTGCTGTGACTCAATGTGACAGTGGTAGAGTGTCAGCCTTGAGCAAAAGAAGCTCAGGAAGTGTCAGGCCCTGAGTTCAAAAGCCTCAGGATTGGGGGTGGTGATTAGAACTTCCTGTTCCTCCTGCTAATGGGCTCTTTTAGTGTGTGTGTGTGTGTGTGTGTGTGTTGTTGTTGTTTGTTTTGTTTACGGTGGTGAGGCTTGGACTCTGGGCCTGAGCTCTTCAGCTCAAGGATACTGCCCTACCCTTGAGCTACAGGGCCAGTTCTGATTTTCTAGTGGTTAACTGGAGATAAGAGTCTCACAGTCTTTACTGCCTGGGCTGGCTTTGAATCCAGACCCTTAGATCTCAGCCTCCTGAGTAGCTAGGATTATCAGCATGAGCCACCACACCCAGCTCTTTTTGGTTAATTGGAGATAAGTGTCTCTTGGACTTTACTGCTCTGGCTGGCTTTGAACCTTGATCCTCAGGTCTCAGCCTCCTGAGTACTTAGGATTATAGACATGAGCCACCAGCACCCAGCTTTAGGGTTTATTTTTATTTTTTTATTTTTGCCAGTTGTGGGGCTTGAACTCAGGGCCTGAGCACTGTCCTTGGACTTTTTTCTCAAGGCTAGAGCTCTACCACTTGAGCCACACCACCACTTCCAGCTTTTTTCTATGTATGTGGTACCAAGGAATTGAACCTGGGTCTTCGTGCATGCTAGGCAAGCACTCTACCACTAAGCCAAACTCCCAGCCCCTTTAGGGTTTATTTTGAGACATGGTCCTGCTATGTATACATGCCCCAGTCTGGCCTCAGATTCCTCCTGCTTCTTCCTGTATCAGCAGCAGCAGCTATTTAAACTGCTTTCCCTTTCCCTCTTTTTCTTTCCCCTTACCACTGTGTGCGTGCGTGTGTGTACGTGCATGTGTGTGTGTGTGCGCGTGCGCGTGTGTGTGTGTGTGTGTGTGTATACAATTGCTCTAAAACAGAACCACAGCCGCAGCCCCTATTTTAAACTATTTGACATAAATACTTTTTTCCCAGGGAGAATAACAGGAAGTAGCTCCCCAAGAGTTCTGTATTCCCCTGTCATCTGAACGTTGGTATTTTGGGGGGCCAGGAGTTTGGCCTAGTGGTAGAGTGCCTGCCTAGCAAGCACAAAGACCCGGGCTCGATTCCTCGTACCACATACATAGAAAAAAACAGAAGTGGTGCAGTGGCTAGCCTTGACAGTGCTCAGGCCCTGAGCTCAAGCCCAGGACTGACAAAAAAAAGAAAAAAGGAATGAACATTGGTATTTTGGGGTGGATGGCAGTGACCGTTGGCACCCCCCAGCCAGTGGACATTCCATACCATGTCAAGGTCAGCAGCCTCCAGTTTCCCCTCCACCCTCTTGGCTACAAGTGTGGATTTGGGCATAGTTGGTGCTAAGTCAAACCAAAGAAGGACTGGAGCTGTGGGCTCCAGGCGAGTCCTTGGCTGAGGACGTTACTGTATCCATGTCCTGTGTGGAAATAGGGACCAGAGCAGTGGGGAGGGGCGGGGGAGGCACGCCTGGAGGGAAGATAGAGGGCGTTGCGAACCTAGATAGGGTGATGGCAGAATGTCAGCACTGGGCCAGAAGAGCTGCCAAGATTCCCTGCAGGTGAGCCTGAGGCTGAGAATTGGGGTACAGCACAATGTGTGGGCTCCAGGAAGTTGGGAATTACTAAGTACCATGGAGTCCGAAATCTGTGGGCTGCTGGAGGCACAGGAGAGTGGAGAAGGCAAGGCTTGTAGAAGGGTCCCCACTTCTTCCATATTCTCTATTGGCTGGGCCAATAGTGATGCGTGGCTGCAGCAAATGGAGGTGACCCTGGAGCCACAGAAGGAATTAGGAGGAAGAGGACATGGATATTCTCCAGCAGGAAATCAGCTTGGGTAATGGTTAGGACTGGGGCTCAAGGTCGTGGGACAAAAAGGCAAGGAGCCAGATGTTCAAGAGTACTAGAGAGTACAGAGGTCCGCGTCTAGAAACAGAGTTCTGGGACATCTGGATGTGGAGGCCTGCTAACATGTGGGGAGGAGGCCTGAAGCCCCCAGAGGGATTTGCCCAGGCTTTGGTCAAAAAAGGACAACACATCAGGATCAAAGGCTTGAGCGGCCTCTCCATGAGAGGATCCCCTCCTCCTCCTGCCGCCTTTTGTGTCCCTTGGGCTCAACAGGAAGAGCACATAAAGGCAGAGGGAAATCCATTCTCAAAGGAGTAAGTCAGGACAAGCGCACACACCACTCCAATGTTTTCCCTTCTGAGTGCTTTCTGCCGCCTGCATACTCGCGTTACTTTACCACAAGTCAAGGATCAGCTGCTGCCCCTGGCTTTCCTCACCTCCTGCCACGGAGGCCAGAGTACACGAGGCCCAGATCTAGGCCTACCAAACCAGTTATGGGCCTTAGCAGGCAAGGGAGCTCCTTTCTTGCTCTAGTCAATGCACAACTGCCTCACTCGGGTCGGAAGGAGCTCGGTAACATATAAACTGAAGCCACAAACACTGACATGTCCCGTGTGCCAGGGACTCTGGGCACAGCCCTGGCTGAGCCCTACCACCGCAGCAGATGGAGTTCAGAGGAAAGGGTGCTGAAAGAGCTGGACTGAGAGGGCCTCACTGAGAGGTGACCTTGGGGCACAGGCCCCAAGAAGTTGAAGGTAGGGGAGGGTCAGGAGGCCACTGGGGTGAAGCAAGTTCCAGGAAAAGTAACGTACATCAGAATTATGAAATGTCAGGGGCCCCAGGATGGGGAATGTCAGCTGAGAACCGTCAAAGAGCTCTGTCCTAGCAACTGGAGAGGTGGGGGCAGGGCAGGCTTGAGCCTGCAGGAAGAGGCAGTTGGGCCCCCTGGGTAGGGTGGGGGTGCAGGAAGCCTGGTTGTTTATCTGCTCTGGAGGTCGCCACACCCTGCAACTGGAGAAGAAGGCAAGGAGCCAGCAGGCAGTGACTGTGCAGTTTCCTGACTCAGGCTCAAGCTAAAGCTCCAGGGCTTCAAGGGCAGGGCCAGAGCTAAGGGTGTCTGGCACAAGAAGCCACCCGGTCCCAAACTGGACCCATAGAGGAAGGGTCCAGGCACATTCTCAAGTGATAGCAACAACGTTGTCATAGACTATTTGGGGGGGGAGGAGCAGGTCGTGGGGCTTGAACTTTGGGCCTGGGTGTTGTCCCTGAGCTCTTTATCTCAAGGCTCCCGCCTATGCCTTCCAGCCCCACTTCCCATTTTCTAGTGGTTAACTGGAGATTAGAGTCTTAAGGTCTTTAGTGCCCTGGCTGGCTTTGAACCTCAATCCTCAGATCTCAGCCTCCTGAGTAGCTAGGATTACAGGCATGATTTAAACCAGTTTTTTTTATTAACACATATTTCTTGTACAAGGGGGACCTACAGATGTTTCCATATGTAAACAGTGTATTGGGGTCCAATGTTCACATCCTCTCCTAGGACAACTTCAATAGATTTCATTGTTCTGTTCACCCATTCTGATCACCACCAAGCACAGCCTGTTGTACTGCTTTTTTTTTTTCTTCACTATTAGTTGTACCAAGGGATCATTCACTATGGCATTGAACCAGAATAGTGCTACTGTCTTGACCTTGGGTGACCTTCCTGGTGCTGACTTCTGAACTAGGGAGTGAAGCCGGTTTTGCCATAAATACTACTCTATGGCTGTGAGAAAGGACACTGGTTAGAGAGGACCCTGAATTTGATAAGGACAGGACCCAGCCAGAAGTAGGGGGAGATGGTCCTGTCTTTTCCCCAGCAGGCTACTAGTGAAAGAGCCAGCTATGGCTGCCTGTAAATCACCACTCAGCCCCGCCCGGGAGCCAAGGTTGTGTTTACTGCAGTTCTTGGGAACAGCTTGTTTTGATCTGCAGATACTTGCTGGCTGACGCAGCAGCTGGACTGCCCTCTTCCTCAGTCGGGGTGGTGGAAGTTATTTTTTGCCTTATTTGAAGTGGAAAAACAAAACAAAAACAGCTGCCTGGATCAGGGCAAAGTGGGCACAGTCCTGCATTCACAGAAGGATGAGCGACCCAGTGTGGTTTTAGTCTCTCCATAAATACATTCCTTTGCTGGAGAGAACAAGCTGTGTGCAACTTGGAAGCCAGGAGAGTTTCCAAACACAGACATTTGTTCTTGAGTGCTGAGGGGGTGGACAGCGCAGCTCACCAGCTGTTGTGCCCTAGGAGGACACAAAGGCCCTTTTTAAGGTGTGATGGAGGAGTCTGTGCTTTATAGAATCCACAGTATACTTACAACCAGTCCAACTTCTTTTTTTTCTCAGTCCTGGGCTTGAGCTCAGGGCCTAAGTACGGTCCTTAGACTTTCTTAAGGCTACAGCTCTACCACTTGAGCCTCAGCACGACTTCTGGCTTTTTTCCATGCTAGGCAAGCACTCTACCACTAGGCCAAACTCCCGGGCCCAACTTCTATTCTTATTTAGTGCCAATACTAAGGGCTTGAACTCAGGGACTGAGTGCTATCCCTGGGCTTCTGTGCCCAAGGTACTGCTCCACCACTTGATTCACAGCTCCATTTCCTGCTTTTTGCTGGTTAACTGGAGATGAGTCTCACAGACTTTCCTGCCCAGGCTGGCTTCCAGCTATGATTCTCAGATCTCAGCCTCCAGCATTGATAGGTTTGATTTACAGGTGTGAGCCACCATCATCTGACTTCAACTTCTACTTTTTCTTTTTTTTTGCTAGTCCTGGGGCTTGAACTCATGAGCACTGTCCTTGGGCTTTCTCAAGGTTAAAAATCTACAGGTTGAGCCACAGCACCACTTCCAGCTTTTTCTATGTATGTAGTACCAAGGAATCGACCCTCCTGCTCTTCGTGCATGCTAGGCAAGCACTCTATTACACTAGGCCAAACTCTTGGCCCCAACTTCTACTCTTTTGAAAAGCAAAATCTAAGTTTGTTTCTGGGGTGTAGGAAGATTATATGTGAGTAAGGAAGACTGGTATATCCTGAGAGTCAAAGCAACAGCAGTTGTGCATCTCTCTGACATATCAAATGACTCCACAGCCAACTACTGTAAAGCAGAAGGAAACTTGCTTGGTTTCTTATCCAGGCCTTCTAATGTTCTAAAACAGAATTCTGTCAGGCAAGTCTCTCCTCTTTTCCTGTGTTTGTAAGCCTGCTCACCCCACCCCCAGTAAAAGTAGCCTAGATAAGACAGATAGATGAGCAGACCAGGGGCTATGTGGGGGGTGGGGAGAGGTAAGCTGTAGGACAAGACTGGACTTGACAAGAACTCAGCCTTGCCTGGAGTCAGCAGATTTAAGAGGAAGGGTGTGGTTGGGTCCAGCCCTGCCCTGAGGCCACTTTGCAGGGCTAGGGAAAACCTCCCTTTACCACTCCCCCTCCTGGTTGCCCTGGGAGCTTCGGGTCTCTCGGTTTTGTTTAGGGTGTGGGAGGTAAGCCAGGGAGGAGACTTCCTGTCAGGAGTTGTGCCAGATGGCTGTTGTGGTAATGTGGCCAGCAGTTCCTTCCTCTGGTAGGGAGCTCCTGCCCCCTGGGGGTCTCGGGCTGTGTCTTCTCACCCCGACGCCACTCGGAACCCTCCCTGAACACTCCATCTAGCTCGACCTTGGCCGAGGACACAAGAATTCAAAGGCTTGGGCCCTCCTGGGAGTGGGCAGCCACCCCGGGGCCCACTGATCATTCAGCCCACGTCCTGAGGCTCCCCACGAACCCTTCTTTTACTTGTATTCAGTCTTCTGCCATCCTAGCCACTGAGGAGGCCGAGCTGGAGCATGGCGGAGGTGGAGGACGGCCAGCCCAGGCAGAGGACACTAGTGCAGCCATGGCTCGAGCAGTGGAGGGCTGGGCCCTGTGCAAGCGCAGCTCAGGCCCCGTCCAGACCCCGAGCTCCAGTCCCAGGACTGGTACACAGCGGAAATAGTCATCATGCTCTCCACTTCACCTGAGAGTCAAACGAAGACACACCAGAACCCCCACCCCATCTCCCCCGGGCCCTTCCCATTACGTCCTCCACACAGCCGTCCTCCGCCGCCTCCCCGCTCCAATGCCGCCTCCATGCCTGGTGTCTCGTCCAGACGCGGCCCCCAGGGTCAGGATGAAGCAGGCGGGGGCCCCGGGCCCGACCTCGGGCGGGCCTGGCCCGCCTCGCCCGCCTCGCCCGCCTCGCCGGGCGCTGACGTCACCGCCCCAGTCACGCGCCGCCCCCGCCTCGCCGGGCGCTGACGTCACCGCTCCAGTCACGCGCCGCCCCCGCAGAGATCCCTCCGCCGCCTGGAATTTTCCAGACGTTCCGCCGGCACTTCTTTCGGGCCTCGGCCGGCACCGGGGTGACCTGAGTCGACCGAGGCCACCCCACCCACCCCTCCCTCCCCGCACCCAGACGGCCCGCCCTCACATGCCCCCCGCCAGGAGGAAGGGGGAGGAGGGCCGCGGGGGAGGGGAGAGGGGCCGCAGGCCGCGGCGGGTCACGCGGGCCGCCCTCGAGCCGGGTCAGGTCGGGGACTCTTTTTCCTCCTCCCCCCCCCGTGTCGTGGAGGAATCGTCCCGTTGAGGAATGCGCGGGTGACGCGGCCCGGAGCTATAAAAGCCGGGGTCGTGGCCCTCGACGGCCCAGGGAGCCAGCGCGAGGGCCGGCGGCGGCGTCCGGGGCCGGGTGGCCGGGGTTGCTCGAGGGCGCAGAGGAGGGGGAAGGCCACGTCAGATGAGGCCGGGCGGGGGTGTGGAGGGCGGGGAGCTGGGCACCTCACTCCGGAGCGGGTTGTCTGGGGATGGCCGGCTTCGCTGGCCCCCACGCCGCCGCTCGGGCCGGGCTGCCCCCTCTGCCTGCTGGACAGGGGGCTCGCGGGCCTCCCTGCGCCCAGTGTCCCGGCACTGGGGATGCAGGAAGGACTCAGCTAGGAGGCAGGCGGGGCGGGGCCCCTGAGGCCCTGGAGGAGAGCAAGGCCGGCCGGCTGGGCCCGGCAGAAGCAGGCGGGCAGGGAGGGCTGGCTCTGAACTTGGCAACACCAGTGTCCCCGTTTTTTTTCCAGATAAGGGGCTGTGAGCCCACCTGGGGATGAGGCCCGGTCCCGTGGAGACTGGACTTAGCTTCGCGGGGCTGACAGCTCTGGCCCAGGGTGGTATGTAATTGGGGCCTCAGCCTGGAGGAGCCGGGTCTGAGTGAAGGGAGGCTTAAGGAGCGTTTGTCCTCACCGGGCGCTGGTGTGGTGCCCCGTGTTCATCAGGCCTGGGGCGGCTGCGTCCGGGGGCCACATTGACCAGCGCTTTATTTTCCAGGTTCCCCCACCCTGGACTTTTGCCTACATTGGGTGCTAACCTCTCCTGTGAGCTCGCTCTACCCTCTCCTCCCTCTTAACTCTGAGGTTATCCCTTCACTAAAACCTTTCTGGTCATCCGGTAAGCTTGAGGAAGTCATGAGTCGGCCGGAGTCTCGGTGTTGTTGGTAATGAGTCGTGGAGGAAACGCCCTGCGGAGTTGGCTTGTGGGTGGGGTGGGGTGTGGTGTTGTTTGGCTGAGGGTGGAGACTGAACCTACCACTCTTGGGTGGGCCTCCACAGCAGTGGTTTCAACCGAAAGGTCACCGGCCGTGGTTTGTGACTGTAGTGTTCGTCATGGCGAGCAGATGGCACCAAGAGAAACGGAGCCCCTGCTGGTGTGAGTCGTAGCAGTGCAGGCGGGGAGACCCTGGAGGATACAGCCCGCTTAAATTGATGCCTGCACAGTGAATTCCAGAGTCTTAGGAGGAGGAAATTCTCCAGTGCCATGTGTCCTGCCAGGCCTTGCTCAGGAAGCCCTGTATTCAGGCTACCACCAACCATTTCAGTTCATTTCATGAGCTTGTGGGGGGCAATCCTAAGTCCAGAGCAGATGCATCCGGCTTTTGAGGGGCCACCAGCTTTGAATGAATGTTCTGGGAGCACCATTCTTCAGGCACCTGAATGGCAGCAGGTGCCCCTTCTTTGCTGGGGATAGAGGTTTTCCCCTGCTGCATCTTCT